>NC_064821.1:180619848-181244848 GCF_024166365.1 Elephas maximus indicus
ATGGGAGCTCTTGGTATTTTAATGTATTTACGGTAATAATATCTTCCAAATGTAATTTAAAAATGCAATTTTCAGCTCCTTAAATTAGTCAGTATACAGCATGGTTTCTGACAGCACCTATGGTTTATTCTTAAATGATCATGATAGTGACAGCTCTTTCCAGAAATTGTATCATCTAATTCACAATTGAATCAAACTCAGGAAATATTTTCATCGACCCTACCACTTCGACACATCTAAAAGCTGCAGGTAAAACTGCCAGTGTGGCTCAGCCCTGTGATGGCTAGGGGTGGGGAACACTGTTCGGGCAGCATAAGCTTCTGGTTCTCTTGACAAAAATCAGTGTTTTAGTTTCAAACAGCTCTGTGCCAGGCTCTTCTATTGCATAAACTGTGCGCACGTTGGTCCCTGAGAGTATTAAACAACTCTACCTTACTTTGACCTCTAAATTATCTACACTAAGGTAGAGAGTCAGGGTGTGGGGAATAATTCAAAACGGTAAACAGTAACATATATTACTTTGAGCTCTGGGATGCTTTGCATGATTTATTATACTTGCTGAGCTTACCTTCCTAATGATGTTGTGCTAAGATGGATATTTAAAGAGAGTTAGGAATACCTGAGCAATTGTGCTTTGAAAGGCTAGAGTGGAAGATGACCACAACTGGGAAAAATTCTGTCAGAGAAAAGCTGGCCCTGGATCTGTAATTTCCTGTAAGTGCCTCTATAGCGTGGATAATCAGCAGATAAGTAATTAAAGTTAACAGGATATTTGACCTGTTTTTAACAACTTCATTCAAACTTCATGCGTACTTAGAAGATGAATGCTGCTTATGTCTCCTGACTAAATAATCCTCCACTATTGTTCACTTTCTAAACAAGCTAACAGAAAGTGAGATAATACGTAAACCCATAATTGCTACCGTTGGAAGTTTTTCTAATTATGATAAGGATCAATTTGTTCTACAGAAAAGCATATAAGCCATTTAAAGAGAGGTTCTTGTATTGAAAAGCTAAGATATAAATGAATTTACTACTAATAATCATGTGTCTGCTTGCATTTTCACAAAATACCTAATTTCAACCAAAAATCAACAAAGAATTTTGAAGCTGCTTTAATAATCTCCTTTAAGTATCTTATTAAACAGAACGTGGCAGCTTGATCTGTTTTAAATGACTCTCAGGAACAATTGGCTACTTTTCACAGGAGTTGAAAGAGAAGATGGACGAGCTCCAGCCCTTGATCCCTGTACTGGAACAGTACAAAACAGATGCCAAGCTAATCACTCAGTTCAAGGAGGAGATTCGGAATCTGTCAGCTGTTCTCACTGGGATTCAGGAGGAAATCGGGGCCTACGATTACGAGGAGCTACATCAAAGGGTGCTTAGCTTGGAAACCAGACTTCGTGACTGCATGAAAAAGCTAAGTAAGTAGAACAATTTCATTTGTCTTTCTAAGTTGTGTTTTTAAGTAGTTTCAATGAACACTGCATTCTAATGTTTTGCAAATAGTCATAAAGTACCTAATTGTAGGCAAACCACTGCTGCTTTCTAAGTGGAAAGTGTTTCTTAATGACTTGAGTGTATCTGCGTGCTCAGTATTATTTGATTAACCATTGTCTGAATTTCAGAATACCTTGCGGAACTGCTGGTGGCGTAGTGGTTAAGTGCTACGATTGCTAACCAAAACGTTGGCAGTTCAAATCCACCAGGTGGTCCTTGGAAACTCTATGGGGCAATTCTACTGTGTCCTATAGGGTCACTATGAGTCAGACTCGACAATAACGGGTTTTCTTTTTTTTTGATGTTACCGTTTGGTGGCTTGAAATAACTTGTCTGGAAACATAGCCAATTCTATTAGCTACGCTAATGGAAATAAGTTCTACTACAGACGTATAATATGGGATGGTCAATCACTGCTTGTCTATGAGAGAGGGGTGGCAATTTGATAGTGAAGAAAGCTGGAGACTTCAGAGGAAGTAGTCCTGGGACTAAATGTGAAACTGCAATGATTAAAGCAAACCAAAATTATTCCTCCACTATGCACAGTTTACCATTAGCTGTTCTGATAACCAACCAGCCAACTGCTGTCAAGGTGATTCCAACTTAATGCGACCCTATGTACGTCAGAATAGAACCGGAGTTCTGATAGACCCAAGAAAGAAAAAAGGAGGCTTCTACTCAAATAGGTATTCCCCACTCTGCAAAAGGCCAGCCATATGACACGGGTTCTGGACTCAGGATCTTGCCTTCTAAAATTTGTGATTCAGTCTTGTCTGAGCTTACATACTATTCCATGTCATCCATGAGCTGATTATTCAGTTGAGGTCATCATGGGACTAGTCTCTAATGTAAATACAAAACAACACTGAGTTTCTGTTAAAGGCAATAAAAAAAAAAAAATTGGAAATGGATCCTGGCGATAATTTTACAACATGGTGACCGTAATTAATGGAACTGAATTGTACACATAAAAATGGTTGAAATTGAAATGTATTTATATATGATATAACCTGAGAAAGCAGACACCTGTCAGAGAAGGAAAACGCAAATATTTTCCACCAATAGAGATCGATAGAAAAGTGGTAAGACTGAACCTTGTCAAAGGTAGAAAACTTGGGAGACCCAGAAAAACAAAGGAGCCCCATTGATTTCCTACTCTGACAGGTTTTGCTGTGTATAAATGTAGGTATAGATATAGGTACAGGCATAGGTAGAGATAGAGATAGATATGGATTAGCACAGTGGCTGCAACAATGGTCTCAAACATAGCAATGATTGCGAGGACGGTGCAGGACTGAGCAGTGTTTTGTTCTGCTGTATATAAAGGGTTGCTATGAGCCTGAACTGACTCAATGGCACCTAACAGCAACATCAGCAAAATGTCTATATCTATATTGATATTTATCCAAATAGATAGGTGGATATGTAGAAATACGTATATGTGTGTATATATATAGATTGGAAACCCTGGTGGTGTAGTGGTTAAGTGCTACAGCTGCTAACCAAGGGGTCGGCAGTTCGAATCCGCCAGGCACTCCTTGGAAACTCTATGAGGCAGTTCTACTCTGTTCTATAGGGTCGCTATGAGCCGGAATCGACTTGACGGCACTGGGTTGGGTATATATAGATATGTATCTATCTATCTATATACACACACACGTGTGTGTGTGTGTATTATCACACACACCACACACAAAATGACCATGAATTGAATCAGGAGGGATTTTAAGTCCATTTAGGAACAGTATTTTAGTTGTTGACATGATGGGACAGGACGAGAAGGGCAACTCAATAACCGGAGAAAGTGTTTTCTCAAGGTAAAGAGAAACTGTTCTGGAATAGGAAATAAGCTTGGAAGAAGAATTAAAGCATTTGAGAAGAAATGGTTAATCAATTTCTAGTAAAGAAAACTTCAGTGAATAAATGTAAATTTTTTAAATCAAGTTTGAATGAAATTTCAAAAGCATTATGGAGACTCAAGCGATTTAAAAAAAAAAAAGCTAAATGAAAAATGTCACATTCATTTATCACAGCCTCAAAACAATGCGGAGAATTGTCATATCAGGAGCCCTACTGCAGGCACCCCAGATTTTCCAAGGGAACCCAACAAAGTTAATCAGAAGGAAATAGCATAAACCTTAAGGCTAAAGACATGTACAGGAATTCTCAGCTCCTCATTCCTCATTAATCAAGGTCCATATCTTTTCATCTGTAGCTGTTATCCTAACAATCAACTATCTAGATTTCATGGCTCCAGTTCTTACCCTTCTCCTAATCATTGTCCAAATTATTTCAGAATGAGTTTTATGAAATAGAAATCTGAAATTATCCTAATCTGCTTAAAAGCCCCAGTGGATTCTCTGTGTCCTAGAATACAGTCCATGGCTTATGAGACCCTTCATGTGCAGTCCTCTCTACCTCTGCATTCGATGTCCTGCCACTTCCTCCTTCACATGCTGTATCCCACTCACATGCGTCCTGTACTTTCTTACCACAGGGCCACTACGAGAGGCTATTTATTCCTTCTGTTGTAACATTCTTTCCCCTACTTACGTGTTCTCTATCCACACACTTTTCCCTGTCACATATGACTGACTCCTATTCATTCTTCTGGTCTCAGCTCAAATGTCATGTCTTGTCAAAATCCTTCATTGCCCTCTCAGACTAGTCTATGTGACTTCAAAAGCCGTGGTATTCCACCGGTGATTGGACTTTCCATGTTTCATTACCATTGCCTGTGTAATTGAGTATCTCCCTTGCTAGACTTTTGTTCCGTGAGGACAAGAACAATGTCTGTTTTGATCACTCTAAATGTTGTATATTCCAATGACCAGAAAAATGGCTGGCAATGAAACACTACTTAATAAATATTTGCTGAACAAATTAATTCTATAAGGAGGTATTGTAATGATTTCTAACCTTTTCAACAGAACAAAAATTAGCTATTTCAAATGGTGAGGAAAATGTTTTTCTTGTTAAAAAAAATCCTTCCTTTTAGCCACGTAGTATTTAAGTTGAAATAGTATAGAAGGGATTAAGAATAAGCAAGACAAAAGTTATTGATTTGGCATAGCAGTTATACACTTCCTTCGTATGTTCTGCTTTTAAAACCGAGTTGTGAAATTTATTGTTAACATACAATAGGTAAACATTACTCCCACGACATAAGGAAATTCTGATCTTATATTTGTTATTTTTTAATCAAGAAATACAATATTTTTATACGAATAGTGTGCACCCTCTGCATTTGTTTGCCAGCCGCGCTCTCACTGCCACGAGGTGTTTTCTTAAGCGTGCTATGCTATTTTTCTTTTTTTTTACAGCTACATATAGAAGAGGATTGGCATGGCAGCACCTGTAAGGGTGCCTCATGGGGGGAAGGTGCGCCTGGCAAACAAATACAGCAGGCGTGCACTATTTGTGTAAAAATACGGTACCTTTAGTTCAATGCACATATTACTTACATAGCTTGACAGATGATGTCTCCACCAAACAAATTAAGAAGGACACTGTAAACCAAGAATTACACATTGGAGTGTTCTCAATGCCCAAGTTAATTTGGGGGTTACGAGGAAGTATCCAAATGCATATTTTATTAGCTCATATGCCCAGGCAGAGATATGCAGTCCTAATAAAATGAAGTATAAAGCCAGATAGTCACAGAAGGAATAAGTAAGGTATACTCATAAAGTATCTGCATAAAGTTTTTCTGTAAATGACAGTGCACAGGACTGGTCTGTGGAAGGCTTTGTTCATAGTGACTTGCCTTGGAAAAGGTCCGTTTGTTATAGACAAACCCTTCCAGACCCTGAGAATCAATTCACTCTTCTGTTTCCACCATCTTACACTGAAGTCGATCACATAGGCTCTGTATGCTAAGATCAGGTTTCTGCTATGTAAAAATAGTCCCCCTAAAGCAAGGACAGGCAATAAGATGGTTCTGTCTAGTAAAGACATTGAGCTTTAACATGTACCATTTACAGTTTTGGGGGATTAACACTTGAAAAACTCAGAATTTTCTCAATTTTGGAAGTGAATGTTACTCATGACGTATATTCTGCCTGGGTTTACTTAGCTGGCAATAACATCGACCGTAGTAGGTTGTTCTACACTCCTCTCTTATTTTTCATAACCCTCAGTTTGTTTTTCTTTCCGAACCTACATATAACTAGCTCCTCCCACACAACTTCCTCCGATACTGAAAAATATATTTGGGACAAAAGGAGTTAATCCAACTGGACACAAATTTATGCTTTTCCTTCATACTGAAGCATGGATAGTGTTTCGTCGATGGGCTTAGGTCTTTGGATGGTGATCCACAATGTATATATATTTTAATATCAAAGACTTTTTAAATAAATTTTTCCTCATAGACTACAAGTTTTAAAATGATTTTTCAAATAAACTGCATTAATTAATAAGTATTCATTTTTATTTTGACTAATAAAAACATAGACTCTAGTAACCAATAAAAATACCAAACGACAGCGAAACCAGTATTTAACTTCCTTATTTAATGCGATGATTGCTGTTTGAGTTAAAAGATATGGCCTTACCATTGTTGTTGTTGTTGGTCGTTAGCTGCTGCTGAGTCGATTCCAACCCTAGACCTTATAAAATGAAAATAGCTCTCACACGTTATAACCTCTTTCCTAGGTTATTAGCAGCCCTTGGATTCCTATACATTTGGTAGAGAGGTCAGTGCCTCAGTGAATCTAACTCATTGATCATTTTTGTCCTAAGAACTGGGTAGTATTCTCTATCATATGATGTTTATGCCAGTCAATCCAAACTACTTATTAAGCATCTCCTGAGCAGAGAGGATATTTATCACCTGGGCCACAGCCCTTAATTACAGTGTAAAAAACATGCCCAGGCAGAGATACGCAGCCTTAATGAAATGAAGTATAAAGCCAGACAGATAATCACTTAAAGAATAAGTAAATGAATCTTAACATTTTTCGTTTAAAAAAAAAAAAGCTAGCCCAATTTAAATGAGAATGATAAGATGTATTCAGTAGGAGAAGAAACTAAACATATAATTTTGAGTGTGGCACTAGGTTACAGTTTGATTAACACTTTACTTAATATTCTTCCTTCCTGGGAATTGGTACAGGTTGGGCCAAATATCTTTGAGAACCCTTCAAGCTCATAAGTACCTAATATAAAAATATCAAATATCATGGGCTCAGTTGAGAAAACAGACACTAATTATCAACAGGACCACTGACAGGAACTCATGTTGCCATTGACTCGATTTTGATTTATGGCAACTCCATAGGCCACAGGGTAGAGCTTCTCTATAGGAATTTCTTGACTGTTGTCTTTATGGAGGCAGATTGGTAAACCTTTCTTCTGTGGCGCTGCTGGGTGGGTTTGAACTGTCAATCTTTAGATTAGTAAACAAGCGGAAACAATTGGACCACCCAAGGACCCTATTGACAGGAAGAGTAGAGAAAAAAAAAAAAATCTGTGGCTCAATGTTCCAAACATATCTAAAATCCAGTCGCTCTGGTGTGTAGTGGTTAAGAGCTACGACTGCTAACCAAAAGGTCGGCAGCTCAAGTCTGCCTGGCACTCCTTGGAAAACCTATAGGGCAGTTTTACTCTGTCCTATAGGGTCACTAGGAGTTGGAATCGACTCAACAGCACTGGGTTTCATTTGTTTTTTTTTTAATAGGGTCACTAAGAGTCAGAATCAACTCGACGTCAACAAGTTTGGTTTTTTTGTTTTTGTATTTAATGCTGCTCAGATCTAGAGTGGAACATGGGATAATTACGGTATCAGCAATTTAGTAAGAGGAACGAGAAGACTCATTCATCGATGGCCTCTTCACTATCCCCAGAAGCCTCTCAGTACACACAGCCAATTAGCAGAGGGTAGAAATGGATTGGGGAGAGACAGCATAAAATTGCAACAATGATGAATGCATTTCCATTCCCCTCTTCAGTAGATTTAATTGTAGGTAATATGTCACAGTCCTACAAATTTTAAGATACTAAAATACAAACTAGCCTCACTGCCTGCAAGGTCTAAGTTACTCCCAAATAGTAAATAAGGTGCTGAGGGAAACACAAGTCATTGAGACCAGTAGGGCACCATTTAGCTTGTTTTTTCACTAGAGAATTGAAGGTTTGGAGAATACAGAAATTAGAAAAAGGCTCCAACAGCAATGCACCCTAGTGGCCCAAGTGAGATACAGTAGTGCTCTTTCCTAACTGCTTAATTTTCTCCTGTGAGAGACTGATTAGAATAAAGTCCCCTGTGTTTAATTATATCCTATCACATTCCTAGACACACAGAATATAATTATGTGCATGTGAGAATTAGACTAAAAAACCGTAGTTAAAACTCCCACACCCCCCTTGAGATCACCAATATATATGTACTGTAGATGATAATCAGGCTTTTCACCTTTCTAGATCCCCCTCCCCAATCACCTCGCATCTTAGTACTATTTTGGGGTAATGGTTTGGTGCCATCTACTGACTCATCAGATGCATCTTTCTATTAACACAAATGATTTTGAGGCTTCATGATTAGTAAAGTATCAATAGCATTTAGAAGCTTGACGTGTTACAAATAATGAGACTTGGTCTTGCTGTCTTTATCTTGTGTATGGCATATTACCCCATAAATAGTCTATGGGGTAATCATCTGCACATTGAACAAATATTTATTGACTGCCTAATGAGCGCTGGCACTTTGCTAGGTACTTGGAGATACAAAGATGAATAGGAAAGAGCCTCTCTATGCTGTCAAAAAGCTTGCATTTTAGTGAAAAGCCAACAAGCATATAAGCAGATGACTCCAGTAATATGGAGTGCTTACTGTTTGACAGGCACTACACCAGCTATTTTACATATGTTAGTTCTAATCTATGCAACAGCTCTGGGTCCGGCATTATTACTGGCAATTTATTGGAAACCAATACTCAGTTGAAGTTAACTTGCCTAAGGTACATGTTGGAGGTGGGATTCAAATACAGCTATGTTCATCTGAGTTCAAAGACTGAGCTCTCTTCCTCATGTATGATGTCTTTTATGCAGTACATGCAGTAATACAGAAATGCCCTAGACAGATCAATAAGTTTAAGCCAGTGAATAGAACCACCATCCACACAATTGCTGACCAGAGAGTGATTCTTGATTATTCTCTGTATCACACTCCCCCATCCAATCACAGTATCTTTTTCCCCCTCTTATCTCTCTAGAAAATTCACCCTCTTTTCTGCATCCTCATTTCTACCACTGTAGTCCAGAGCACCATTTATCATTTATCAGTTGGATTATTGCAATGGCCTCCTAACCACTTGCCTGCCTGAAGTCATCCCTTGTCCACCACACAAGGTATTGAGAGCAATCTTCCCCAAATACAGATCTAAATATATTACACCTATCTTTAAAATTCTTGAGTGGTTTATCTTTAAAATTAAATCTTCACACCTTTGTAGGGAACCCGCCTACTTCTCTAGTCCTTTTTTCTCAAGTTTCCACCATGCACTCACTCTAAACGTCACTCATTCTGATCTTTCAGTTCTTCAATTGTGTATGCTTTCTTCACCTCCTGGACATTGAACCTGCTTTCCCCTTCATGGAATACTGTTCCTCCCCGTATTACCTAGTCAAATTCTAACTTTTATTTTAATTTTACACACCAGACACCAACTCTTCTGAGGAGCCTTCCCTGATTGCTCATGAAATGATTGAATTCCCCTGGCATGTGCGCCCACAACCCTCCACCTCTCTCTCCCATGACATTTAGCACACTTTACAGAAAATGCTCATTTGCTTTTTTTTATTTTTTAAATCTTTACCCACTTATTGGAGGCCCTGAGCAGTACAAACAGTTAAAACACTCAGTTGTTAGCTGAAAGTTTGAGGGCTCAAGTACACCCAGAGGCACCTTGAAGTGAGGCCTGTCAATTTACTTCTGAAATAAGCCACCAAAAACCTTGTGGAGCACAGTTCTACTCTGACACACATGGGGTCACCATAACTAAAAGTGGACTGCACAACAACTGTTCTTTTACTCACTTATAGACAAGTTGTCCATGCTCTGAAAGGTCAGGGAACATCCCTGTCTGGTTCCAGTTGAATTCTTAGAGGCTATCGCAATATACCTGAAACGTTGTTATGTGACGTCAAGCCAATTCTGACTCATAGCAACCCTATAGAACAGAGTAGAGCTGCCCCATAGGGTTTCCAAGGCTGTGATCTTTACGGAAGTAGGCTGCCACATCTTTCTCCCATGGAGCGGCTGATGGGTTCAAACTGCCTACCTTTCAGTTAGCAGCTGAGCGCTTACCCACTATACCACCATAGTAGGTAAAAGATTAATGTCTCTCGAGTGTTTAGGGCAAATGTTATTTTCAAGATAAAAATACTTACGTTACCTTGTGAAAACAAACCAGTGTATATCCAATAAGCTTATATCTAGATCTTAAAAAAAGAAAAAAAAAAAATATTTTGAGGGGGGAAAAGACAACAAAAGTGTATCCTTCCCTGCTTCACCTTTATTTTGTTTGCACTTTGTCCTTCTTTCTTCAATATCATTGCAGTATCTTATTCCCTGGCACCTGATATTGTGCACTATTCAGCACACAAAGCAAGAGACACTGGAAATCTCAGTGAAAGCAGGAATTACCAGAGAAGGCAAACTGTGTGCATGGGGTAAGGGGAGTCAGATTTCACTTAGATATTTAATAAGAGAAAGTTGTAAGACTACTCTCTCAAATTAAGTTGGGGACGCCTTCAGATAAGTCATCTACCAAAGACAATCCCATTCTCCCCACAACTCTGGACTGTAGCATTAAATGGGAATTTTTCCAGTGCCCATGCATTTGATGATGATTCGTTCTTCTGGAACCCTGGAACCCGAGTTATTTCAGCTACAATATTTTGAATAATTGTGTTTTTTTTTTTTTTTACCATAAATCGAATGATTTATCTTTCTTTATTTATGTTTTACATTTTCCTGGTTTACAACTAAAGTATAAGCCTCTCAAGGACATAAAACATGTGTTTTCAGAGACAAGCATGATTTGCCAAATGATTTGGGATTTCACAACACAATTCTCCTTCGTTCAGTTTGAATGTTTACTAGGCTTCTCCTTAAAGATATGTCCATGCTGTCAAATTAAAAAAGAATCCAGGCTTAGACAGGGAGACACTTTATTCTGAAGAAAGACTACTGTAATAGGGAGAATGTTTCGGTCCCAGAAATCTGCAAGTATCTCAAAATTAGACAGAGAAAGACATTTTTAATAGGATAAGGAGGGGTAAGTAAAGATTAGTAGAGACTTTTTAAGGGGAAGGGGAAATGTCTCACTGTAGAGTCCCTAAATGATGTAAACAGTTTACATGCCTGGCTGCTAGCTGAAAGGCTGGAAGTTCTAGTCCTCCCAGAGGCATCTTGGGAGAAACACCTGACAATCTACTTCTGAAAAAATCAGCCATTGAAAACCCAATAGAGCACAGTTCTGCTTTGACATATATGGGATCACCATGAGTCTGAATCAACTCAGCAACTGGCTTGGTGATCAGCTGATTATTAGGATAAACTGATATCAACTGATGTCCCTCTTCCTAGTGGTTGCTCAGGCTTGGGGACAAGCAGAATTCAGGGACCTGTAGGAAGGAGAGAAGCCTGACTAAAAGATTGGTCAAGATAAAGCAAAGTAAGAAATGGGCAATCGTGAACACTTGGTCAATAATATAAGACTTGTCCCAGAAAAAGAAAGAATTGAGACAATTTTTTAAAAATTTAAGAGTAACTTCGTTAGTTTTAGAAAATGGGGTATTTAGACACATGCGTCTTGTTCTTGAACCCATTTGCCAGACACCCACTGGTAATTCATTTTTTCACTCCATGCAATACAGCGTCTGTTATGTCCAGCTACATCCACACCTTTCCCTTAGCAGTATGGTTGATAAGACTGGCCGTGCAAATGAAAGTTTAAACGATATAAATAGATTTTACTACCAAATGTATAGTAGAGACAAACTTATTTTAAATAGTTTCAATAGGTAGATTTTTAAAGATCAAGCAATTTCCACTTCTTGCTACATGAATCTCCCAATGGCCTTTAGTAAAAAGAAATAACATTCTGTCCATAAACATAATTGCTACTCCATTTAATTTACTTAAATGGACACGGCCTTAGGATTCAAATCCAGGAGCTGTTAGTCTAGGATATTACAAGGTACAATTAAAGAAATTAGCCAAAGGGAAGACAGATGGTTTTTATGCTTCACTGATCCAAACAACTGATCTTTCTGCTGAATCCCTAATAATACCTTTTTCTGAACGACTGATGGATAAATACAGATTGTAACTTATCATTAAACAACATAATGTCTAAAAGTCATCAGAGAAGTAAAATGGTCACTTTCCTCAATTGCCTATTCAGTGTATTATCTGATATACAGAACACACACATGCCATATGTTATAAGATGCTAATGTTTTCATGTGTCTCAGGGCTGACAGAAGAGCATAGTAGGAGAAGATCAACGAAGCAAGACTCTTAAGTTCTGTCTTTGCTATCCACCTTTGCAGGAACGTTTGTCTTCCAGGCATTTGGGGAGATTATTCTTTCTGTCTGATTTCTTTTGTCCTCATAGAAAGAGAGTGTAAAGGGAGAAAGATACTGATTTATTTGAACAAAAGCTAGTTTTGCTGAGCTGAGAAATAGAAATGCCTTGATTATTTTATCTCACTTTATTTTTACATATTCTGCACTAAGGATATCTGTGCTTCCTACAAAAATCCACCAAATTATGGGTAAAAAGGTACCCCCATTTTATATACTCCTGCAAATTTTAATTTTGCTAATTTCATTTGGCAAGATTATTTTAGCTTGGGAAATTCATAACCTTTTGTAAGGGAAAATCCTTCTGGAAAGAAATCAACATTGAGAGCCTTTTTGTCTGTTTTTTGCTTCCCAAGAATAAGGGTAGATGATGATGATAATAATGAAGATGATTATCATGTTTTTGTTGTTGTTGTTCATTGATCTAACCACAACAAGAAGTACCATCTCTCCCCTACTAGCATGTAGAACTTTGTTCATTTCCTATATAGTCAATTTCTCCACGTTTAGAATGACAAAATGCCAAGCTTCTGGTCTTCTGTCTTGTAGATGATGAAACTCCATCCAAGAATTAAGAGTATTGTCCAACGTGATAATTGAATGCCATGGCTTAGATTAGGCACTAGATCTCTTCACTCCTGCCTCAGCATGCTAACCTGAATGGTGTATACTACATCAGGAACATATCCTGGGAGTAAAAGCAGAGAAACAAACAAGACGTATAAAAACATAGTTTGAGGCATGGTTACTAATGATCGTTAAACACAAGTACTACATCTACTCACAGGCTTCTCTTCTTTAGTTATTTTCCCTTTTACATCATCAGTTTCTCCCTCTCTACTATATTATTCTAAACAGACCCTTCTTAAACCACAATAACATCAGCGGACAAATAAAAGATTTCCAATAACTCCGTATTTCCTCACCCCCATTTTCCTGCTTTTCCTCTGAAAAACTAGCCTATAGCTACTGCCTCGGTATACAGTCTTTTCAAAACCAACTCCAACCCAGCTTCTACACTCACCACTCTCTTCATTTTATTCTTGTGATCATCAATGACTTCTTGCTGCCAGACTCATGATAAGTTCTTTGATTTTATCTTACTAGACATCTCGGTGTTATTCTCCACAGTTCGCTACTTCATCCTTCTTAAACTGCTCACTTCTTTTGGATTTCTTAACACTACACTATTTTCTCTGTCCCACCTATAGCTTCTTCTTGGGCTCCTCTGTTGAATCCTAGAACTCTGTTCCAGATGCTTTCCTCTGTGTCTGTCCTCTCTCTTAGGCAATGTCTAGCTCCTAGCTTTTACTAGCATCAGTATGCTGAACACCGTCAAAATTGTGTCCCAAAGGGGTATCTTCTCCCTAGACTTGTATACTTATATTATTTACATCTCTGTTGGCATGTACAATAGCTGTAAACAACCTAAAATAGTTCATATTTTTACCTTCCGAACTCATTTTTCCCATAGTCATTTCACTGAGTAAATGACACTGCACATCTGCCAGGTTGAACATGATAAAAATATGCATGTTATTGTATATTTTTTTAAACTTCAGATTTTCTTGATTTCTCTTTTGACTTTACATCTTCACACCCAGATCAAAGCCTAATGTATCAACTTTATCCTGAAAACGTACCACAAGTTCATGTGTTTCTTTCCATCTCCAAACCAATGTGATAAGATAACTAACTTCCTAATTGGTCCCTCTGGCCTGATCCCCTCTCCAATCTTCTCTTATACTTTTTCTAGTGTGCTGTAGCCACATTGGACTTCCTTCTGCTTATTTCTGTTTCTCTTAGCTCACCACGCACCCTCATCTGTAAGATGGAGGGTCAGAAGCTTGGCATATCCAGATTTAGGGCCTTTGCAAGAAGAATGATATTAACTAACATTTATTAAGTACTTAACTATGTACCAAACACTATTCTAAAAACGTAGCATGCATTTTTTATTTAGTCTTCCAATAACCTTTTAAGAGAAATAGTATTACTATTGTTACCCATTAGACACTGAGAAGTTCAGAAACTGCTCAAGGTCCCCAGAAAGTTGGTGGTAGCATCAGGGTTCAAATCCAAGAAGTCAGGCTGCAGAGCTCATGTCCTGAACCACTGTTAAGATGCTGCCTTCCTCAGACTGATCCACTACCTGGAATGTCCTTCCCTTCAACTTATGGTCCAGGGCTGGATGATTAATTATTGTCCTCTTCAAGGGATCTTCCCGACCGAACAAATCCAAAGTAGCTCCCTAGCCACTCTCTATCAAATCACACTATTTAAATCTGTATGTAGAATTTATTCCTACCTGATATGTTCAGGATGTTTGCTTTTTATTTATTTATTCTCTCTTCCTACCAAAATGTAAGCTTCACCAGCATAGAGATATCATATCTTGTTCGCTGATGTAACTCTAGTACCTAGAACGGTGTGTGGTACTCAGTAAATCTTAGCTGAAAGAATGAATAAATGAGTAAGTGAATGAAACAACCCTATTAGAAGGCCATATTAAAAGGTCTGTCTTAAAGCACCTCAGGGATCACTTTCTGAAGTAGAAATGATCAGAGTAAGAATCAATTACTCCCATTAAACCAGATAGAGAGTAAGAGTTAATCAGCCACACTGGTCACCCAAATTGGAGGAATTCTGTACAAAGCACTTTGTCCACAACTCTGTGAAAGGTAAATAACATTTCCATACATAATTAGCATATGCCTTTTTTTAGTTGTAAGCAAGTTTATTGCCATATAATTCAAAATTTTCAATGTACCATTTCAGATTAGGAAACTGAAGGACTCATTTTAATAAGATCTAGATATTATTTGAAAATTGTTAATATTGTTGGTCATTAACTCTTCAATTTAAGTGTGCTTCTTAGGTTGTTTTTGTTGTTGTTGTGTGCCATTGACAAAAATTGGTTTATTCAAAGGATGTGACTGCACAATAAAAAATTGTGATAGACTGAGGTCAAATTCAGGGGAGTGCCAGGAAGAGAAAGCCTGGAATTATACACGATGAGCCCCTGGGCAGATGGGAGACAGTTCATGGGTGATAGATACAGAGGAAAAAGGTGGAGAGAGGAATATACATAGGAGAATTAAAAATGCAAAACACAAAGTTCATAAATGTTCATAGGACCTTCCCTGCTAGAGCCTAGACACAAAAAATCCTTATTTAGAATTGGAGCTCAAATAGTTTTATGTGCATATTTTGAAAATGGTTTGTATCTAACTTAAGAGCCTATTCACTGAAAGCTCACAGAGTTAAAGCTTATGAAATTATACTGATTAACTAGATTATAGGGATAAGGCTCCAGCACACAGACAAGACAATTACTATCAAGACACATGTGTAGGACCAAATCAATGAGACCTGATAAGAAGTATAACTGTTTTAAACTTGTTCTTTCTAGCCCCTCACAACCAGTTTTCATAGGAAACTTTGTTGTTGTTAGGTGCTGTCCAGTTGGTTCCAACTCATAGCAACCCTGTGTACCACAGAACCAAACACTGTCTGGTCCTGTGTCATCCTCACAGTCTTTGCTAAGTTTGAGTCCATTGTTGCAGCCACCATGTCAGTCCATCTTACTAAGGGTCTTCCTTTCTTTTACTGACCCTCAACTTTACCAAGTATGATGTCCTTCTCCAAGGACTGGTCCCTCCTGAAAACATAACCAAAGTACGTGAGATGAAGTCTTGCCATCTTCGTTTCCAAAGAGCTTTCTGGATGTACTTCTTCCAAGACAGATTTATTTGTATTTCTGGCAGTCTATGGTATATTCAGTATTCTTCACCAACACCATAGTTCAAAGGCATCAATTGTTCTTCAATCTTCCTTACTCATTGTCCAGCTTCCACAAGTGTCTGAAGAGATTGAAAATACCATGGCGTGGGTCAAGCACACCTTAGTCCTCAAAGTGACATCTTTGGTTTTTAACATGGAAAACTAAACATGAGAAATTAATTAAAAATTTGCTTGTTTCTTTCTATGTTTGACAGTTTATAGGTATGTTTGATAAGAAGACTGAAGGAAAATGTAGCTTAAAATACAACATATTTGGAGTTATCCAAGGAAGGCTGTCTCCATGGAAGAGATGTGATTATATGTTACAGGACTCAGGACTGAAGTTCTATAACTTAACATCAACAGATATTAATAATATTCATATGTTCAATGAATATTCATAATAGTCAATGCTACATCCTTTTCATCTCAATATAGATTGGTCTTTAATAACTTCTTCATTCTACTTTTCCAGCCAGTTGATTCAAAAAAGAAGAAAAAATAAAGGAAAGAAAAAGATAAGCACAAGCAATGGTATTTTGAGACACTTACAATATAGGAACTTACCTTGTCTCCTTATTTGCCTTATATCCCTAGCACCTAGCATAGTCCTGGTGCATAATAAATTCTTAGTATGCATTTGTTAGATGAATAAATTAGTTATTTGATTTTTAAATTGCAATACTGGTATTACGCTTCAATTTTCCTCTAAGAAGAAAATAAGTTAGGTGTCAGAGCTTTTAACCCCTGATATAAATTCTGTCTTATACCCTGGCCTAATCCATTCAATGCTCACTAATATCCCTGTGTCGTGCGGACCCAGTGCTGGGTTAGATCCAAACAGCACCAAAGCCAAGACATCCCAAGCCACAGGTGTGCTGTGGGTTATTTGGAAATGTCAGTTAGATGAGATCCCTGCCATGACACCTAGTCCCATAGATAGTTCTTGGTGCAGGTTTTAACTAATCCGTCCAACTCAGCTCACATTGAATCTATGTCTGCATAATGACAGAGGATCATTGAAATCCAGAAAACCTATCGACATCATATATATGCATATATTTAAGGCAAAGACAATGTTTTGTGTCTTCGTGCTCTGCCGAGATCATACCTCTGCCCTAAATCAGTAGAGGCTACCTGTGACAAAGGGAGTGATTTTGCTGATAAAGCAGATTGAAAACCTCACTTTGAGGTTTAATTGTGTAGTTTGGCCAACTACAATGTTAAGCCAAACTACGTAACTACAAAATCTCTAACTTAGCATGGAAACAACTGGAGGTCACCATAATTACTTAGTGATTATGCTTCAATATGACCATTTCCTCTGGGCATAAAGATTTGTCGGGCTGGAAACTCCATTGTGTTTATGTTTCACATTTAGAACCTTATATCAATTTATATCCAGAACAACTTTTAACTCAATTGACTTCTATGATTCCATGTAGTGCTTTTCTTCAAATGATCACGAAAGATCGGTCAGCATAAGAATATATTTTCAGGAAATTTTAGAGTAATTTTTCCTCCTGTAATTAGTGGATCTTCAGTTGGAACATAGTGTTCGAAGGTCATAATCACTTACCACTTGGAAACCAAATGCACGGTTCTACTTGAATCATGTATATAGCATCTTCCAGCTCCGCGTATCTACTGCAATCACCTATTAGCTCTTTTAACATTGGTATGAAGTAACTGGTAAATGGGATAATTGGCTGTTGGAATGTGTCTTAGTCATCTAATGCTGCTATAACAGAAATACCACAAGTGGATGGCTTTGGAAAAGAGAAGTTTATTTTCTCATGGGAAAGTAGGCTAAAAGTCCAAATTCGGGGTGTCAGCCCCAGGGGAAGGCTTTGTCTCTGTCAGCCTTCTCATCGATCTTCTCCAGGACTAGGAGCTTCTCTACACAGGGACCTCAGGTCCAAAGGACACACTCTGCTCCCAGCACTGCTTTCTTGGTGGTATGAGGTCCCCCCATCTCTATGCTGGCTCCTTTCTTTTATATCTCAAGAGATTGCCTCAAGACACAATCCAATCTTAGATAGACTGAGTCCTGCCTCACTAACACAACTGCCACCCATCCTCCCTCATTAACATCATAGAGGCAAGATTTACAACATGTAGTAAAATCACACAAACAGGGAATCATGGCCCAGCGAAATTGGTACACAGTTCTGGGGGGACAAAATTCAATCCATGACAGAATTCTAATTTTTTAAGGTTGATTGAATTAAAAAGAGTAATTTGCCATATCAATGGTAATATATAGCTGGAAATTTTAGGAACACAATTTCTATCTCGTCCTTACAGGACTAAAACCAAATTACAAAGCAATATAGTTACATCTTCCATTTCTGCAAACTATTTACATCTTCCATTTGCCTGCTTCCTAGACCTGTGGGGAAGTATGGCATATAAAAACCTGAAGATTATTTTGTAATAGTTAATATATAAATGTAGTTTTTACTTTTTTAATTTAATGGCTAATATTAAGTTTTAGCAGCTATTTTAACTTTCTAATATTCTAATTAAAATATTGTATGCATGTGGCTAGAAAATTTAAAGGAAACAAAGGGCTTAGAGCAAAAAGCAATGGTCTCCCCCTCCCCAACTCTGCTTTCCCGAGGCAACCACAGTTAACAATTTAATTTAGGGTTTCAGGTGGTTAACTCCATATCTCTAATAATATACTTGTTTTCCACCCTTTTTTGATTAATCAATTCTAGTCATTGTGTACAGACTTCTTGCTCTGCAGCACAAGGATTTAGATCACTTGTGCCACCTCCATTTTCTTATCTCTTTCTAAAATATTTTACAACTATTCACAGCCCAACCCTTATCAACTTTCTAACTCCAAACCTCACACTTAAATCTTCATTATTTTTCAACAACTTTATGCAAAATTCCTAACTACTTTCTTCAATATGAAGACAGTTACTACCCTCCGTGTTTCTGCCCATGTCTTCTTCCAATGTTTAATTCCCTAGCAAAGTAAACATTACCTATTCGCCTATGGTATCCAGGTCAGTAACATTCTGTCTTTTCTGTAATCACAGAGCAGATAAAATGTCTGTTAAGGGTTCTGCAATTCATTTATGAGATGATTCTGTAAGTTAAACATGAGTGTTTACATTATTATGGCAACACTCTTATTGTTCTTGGAAGCTATGTACTAGACTGGGACATCTTCCTCTCCTTTCTGAGTCCAACATCACAATATCCTTCAGTTAAGTTCAAATGAATTCTCCTTCAATAATTGCTTTGAGCATACAATCCAGTTTTTCCTAGAGGATATCATACAGTCTACTTATAAATCAGTTTCTCATGTTTATGAGACCCCTTCCTGGAGCTGTCTGTCTGTTCAGATGTAATTGCTCTCAAGGCTTAATGCACAGCTGTCATTCTGGGACAGGAACTCACTGTGCTACTTCCTTATTGTGCTGAAATGTATTTTCAAGTAACTTCTTAATAATGAATGCCTTGTAGATAAACTTTGGGAAAGTTTGAAGGTCAGAAAATATCTTTATCCTGTCTTCCTCTGATTTTTCTCCCTAAATGATAAAGGCATTGATTATTGTCTTCCAGCATCCAGCATGTATTGATGATGAGAAGTTTAATGCCAAACCGATTCTCGTCCCTTTGTGATCAGCTCATGCTCTTTCTTTCTCTGAAAAGTTTGAAGGTCTTCGCTGTTTTTTAATCTTTTAAAACTTCACAGGCTTTTTTTTTTTTTTGGAGCAGATCACTTTTTATTCGTTATGGTTTGTCATTTTAATTGAATACTTAGGTTTTTTAGCTCTGAAAATTTCCTATATAATTTCTTCAATAAATTTTCTTATCTCTTTTGACCCCTCTTCTTCTGGAAATCTTTCTGTTCAGATATTAGACTTCTGGGTTTTTTTTTTTTTTAATCTTTTTGTTTTAAAATTTTGGATAGCTTTTTATCTTCTAACCTATTGATTTTTTTTAAATTTAGTCATATTTTTAATTTCCAAGCGCTTTTATGTTCTCCATTCACAATACCTTTTTCTTGTTTTGTAAACACAATGTTATCTCAAATTTCTCTGAAGATACTAGGATCACTTCTGTTCTCCATATTATCTCTTTTTATTTATTTATTTTCTGCAGATTTACCTTTGTAATCCTTATTGTAAGCTTTCTAAAATACCTGGTAATTCTTGGTAGTCCATTCACTTCTAAAGATTTGAACAATAAAATTCTGCTTGAAGACTGTGTATTTTGGTAGAGCTTGACATTTCATTCCATGGGAAGTGGGCAGTGAGACTACAGAATTCAGAACATTTGTTCTGGAGTGCCAGTACCTATACTTACTGTCACCATGAGTTGGAATTATCTCTATGGCAACTAACAACAACAACAACAACAAGCCTTTTCAGGCAATAAACACAGTGTTGTAGATTTTTTATTTTTTGGCCTGTTGTCTAGATCCTGCATCTAAGGATTAAGATGGAATCAATTGCTCTTAAGGCATGCTTTCAACAGAGTCCCTGTTTTATTTTACTTCTAACGTTCTTTATGCTTAAATTTCTAAGTCTTCTGCTCTAGCCTCCTCTGACTTGACATTGTGGCATTTTCAATTACCACTTTCCATCCATCTTCCACCTTCTAGATATGTGTTACAATTTCTTCTCTGCTAATGACCCTTGCACCATTTCTTTGTTTTTTTTTAAACCAGTTTCTCTCCTTTACTATAGTTTTAATTGGGTCTTCATAAATAATTAAGACAAAAGCATGTATCAGTCCATGGTCTTAAGCCAAAATTACTTTTCAAATTTTCACCTAATTTTGCTATTTATATTTTGTTCAATGACACAATTTGTTATCCATAGAGAAAAGCGAAAATCACATACAGTGTTTGTGGGTTTTTTTGGAGGATGCCTTCTTATTCATTTCAATCTACTTATATTTCCATGCTTTTAAATTTCTTAGCAACAATAAAACACACTCCTTGTATGATTGACTTCATAACACAAAGTTCTTATCATCTCTGACTTCAGAAAATGTTTATGTATCACACCATTAAAGATCATATTGCTTTCACTATTTATGTATTCAGAGACAGAAATACACAACTAGATCCATTCAAAATAGGTTAGCTTTTTTCTAGCTCAAACTGCTCTTCTTTACTCATATACTGTTCATGTCTTCATAGGAAATTGAGCTGATACATTCCAAATTGGCTTAACCCAGGGTCTTGCTATTCAGCATAAATAATGCCATAAAGTCTTCTGAAGTTATTTGCTTGGTTTATCAGCTTGAGATTATAAAGTAATTCACTACACTACGTTAGATGCCATCATGTCTAGTTTCTTTCACAAAAGAAGGAAAAATACGTTCAAGTTTCATGAAGTGCTAGATTACTAAATATGTGGTTTTCGCTGAAGTAATAGTGCAAAACATAAAGTTATATTTAATGTCCTATAACATTGTAAGTTAAACATGAGTGTTTACATTATTATGTCAGTATTAGATTTTATATTGAATTTTGCACTATTTGGTGCATTTTAGTATTCTGTCAATTAAAAATTATACCCATGAGGAATGTATTTAGAGAAAAATGAGCCCAAATAAGGTTCCTACTAAAATTAGTATTGTCCTTGATTTGCTTTAGGGAGCTGTTCCTTTCCTTCTCAACACTCAGGAACCAGTAAGAACTAACTGGAAATTCACTAATTCTAGAGATAGGCAAAAGAAGATGGAAGAAAAGTGGAACAAATGAGGGGGGAAAAGTAAAAAAAAAAGAGAAATATTAATAAAAAAAGAAGATATACATGATTGGGGAAGAGTATTGCTTTGTTTAACCAAAGGCCAGCATCCATCGGCAGTCATATTAACTGCCTTACATATTGCCTTCCATAATGTGTATAGTAATCACTTTTAAATTTCATTGTTTACAAATCTCACAAAAATGCGTTGGGTTTCCATTTGGTTTAGACTTTATCATTTGTGAAGACCTAGCTCTTCCTAAGATCTTGTTCACAGTTAGGATGATAACAATGTTCTATTTTTTTAAGAAAGTGATTATTTTTTCATCATTCATTGCATCATTTTATACTCTAAGTCTTTCACTGCGGGTCTGAGGGCTTGGGTTTTTATCTTGCATGGTAATGCCTGCTCGTCCAGGCCCCTCAATCTGCCCAAGGCTTTTGCCCTTCAAAACTCTACCTCTCTTTCTAGTAGACCGTGAATGAATTTTTTGTTGTTTTATTCCTTAAAGATATGTTTCCCAGGAGCTGCTCGTTATCAAATACAAGCTAAAAATCAACTTTTAGAGTTCTTTTTGGCCTGCATAGTCTGTCCATAGTCACAAAGCGTGTGTTTCTGTGGGGGTAGGGGTGGGGTGGGGCCGATCAGGTAAACAGACTCATAGGTCATTTGTTTTATTTTTTTCTGACTTCTTTACTTAGAAGAAGCAGCTACTGAGTTGGTATAATAATGACTCACCTCACTTATTTTTTTCCAGATTGTACACATCATTTCAGATTTTAGACTTCGAGCACTGAAAATACAACTGCTCATGGTTCAAACTCTGGTTAAATACAGAGCACCCAATATAAAATGATCATTCATTTACAATATGTGATATTAATCCCATGAACTTACTTTCTTTTATCATCTCTTTCTTTACTCTTACTGTGAATATGTATGTTGACTCATTGGCCATGTTCACCCAACATGTTTATGTTTCTCTGATTTCAGCATGTGGCAAACTGATGAAAATCACAGGCCCAATTACAGTCAAGACATCTGGGACTCGGTTTGGCGCTTGGATGACAGATCCATTAGCATCTGAAAAAAATAACAGAGTATGTTACTTCAACAATCATCTTTGCTTATGCATTATATTTTATTTATGTTTTATCTCTACTGGAATACTCATTTTCTTCAAGGATATTGGTTTCACTTTGGAAAGCATTATATTGTTTATATATATTTTCAGTCTGATAATATTAACATCTCCAAAGATAAATGGCAAGCTTATTTTAGTAAAGTGTTCCTTCATGTACTTCACCAGGATAGTAAGTCTAATTTTTATTGGCTTTAGTCTTGTTTATGATCAGTGTTTGAAAGGGACTAATTAGAAAAAAAAAAAAAAAATTAGAGGTATATACAATTCCCTGCATACTCTTTCTAAAACCTGCTTCTGAGAGTGAAAAAATAACACTATATAAGTGACAAACTTAAGAGGTAGCTAGTTCACTAAGCAAGCTAAAAATATCCCTGAAGTTTACAGGCAAGTTTTAAAAGAAAAAAATAGTGCTGAAACTTTTGTGAGTATTTTCATAAATTGACAATTCCTGAATTATGTAAGTCAATATACTGGAAACTTGCCAAAGCTTCATTTCTGTTCTATTACAAACCTCAGTATGAATTAAGATTCTGAAGCGTTATATCCAAGTGAGATTAGTTACTAAATTACTAAAATGCTTTCATTAAAAGGTAGTTGTACCTATAAACTGATCCAGTGAATAAGTGTTACTAGAAGGTTCTGTGGAACTTACAAAGCAGAAGAGTTGAATATAAAGAAATTAGGCCATACACTTTTTCAGAGCAAGAGATGGAATAAATATAATTTGCTGAAGGTGATTTTGTTTTTGCAATTATCAGTGACCACATTGATCTGCCAGGTAATTGAAATGATATGATTTGTACTGACATATGTTTGTTTCCTTCAGTGATATATACTGATATGTCCAGAATGTCCAAAAAGAAAGAACAAAAAGCAAATTTACTCTGAGGCACTAAATTCAATTGTTTTCACATAAGCTGTGCCTATATGTTTGCAAAACTCTCACACTGCAGCAGGTCAGCAATAAGATATTGTGGCCTGCATAGCCTGAGAATGCTGGTATTAATTTGATCTCACTCTCTGCCTTTATGTTGGAACTCTCAGAAAAGTACAGAATTTAATCGCTTCATTTATTTATTTCTCTTTCCTTCTTCTCAGGTCTGGTACATGGACAGTTACACTAACAATAAAATTGTCCGCGAGTACAAATCAATTGCAGACTTTGTCAGTGGGGCTGAATCAAGGACATACAACCTCCCTTTCAAATGGGCAGGAACTAACCACGTTGTCTACAATGGGTCACTCTATTTTAACAAGTATCAGAGTAACATCATCATCAAATACAGCTTTGATCTGGGGAGAGTGCTTGCCCAACGAAGCCTGGAGTATGCGGGCTTTCACAACGTTTACCCCTACACATGGGGTGGATTCTCTGACATCGACCTGATGGCTGATGAAATCGGACTGTGGGCTGTGTATGCAACCAACCAGAATGCAGGCAATATTGTCATCAGCCAACTTAACCAAGATACCTTGGAAGTGATGAAGAGCTGGAGCACCGGTTATCCCAAGAGAAGTGCAGGGGAATCTTTCATGATCTGTGGGACATTGTATGTCACCAACTCCCACTTAACTGGAGCCAAGGTGTATTACTCCTATTCCACCAAAGCCTCCACATACGAGTACACAGACATTCCCTTCCATAACCAGTATTTTCACATATCCATGCTTGACTACAATGCCAGAGATAGAGCTCTTTATGCCTGGAACAACGGCCACCAGGTCCTGTTCAATGTCACCCTTTTCCACATCATTAAGACTGAGGATGACACATAAACAAATGTGATTTGTTTTTCATTGATATAAGCAGTGTCATTTGTGATAAACTGTATAGAGCCCCTCCTATTACTTTCCCCTTTATTATAAATTTTTGATCATTTCTCCCAAGCATTTTTATCATAAAGTTGGTGTTTCAAAAAACAGCTGTGCCTGTCTAAAATAGCCTCTTGGAAACACATCTTAACTCCTAAATTTACAAGGCCTATCGTGTTCTTGTCATAAAAAGCATTAAAAAAAAAAAAGTTTAAGTAGCTAAAGCCATAGTTTTGCAAAAGATTAATGATTTCCCTTCTATTACAGTTAGGCAGAGACTAATGGCTTAAATGCATGAATGTCTTTTCCTTTTTTTTCTTTTTAACTCTGTCATTTTTTAATGTCTTTTGCTCCACATCAGAAAATGTTTTAGTGGGAGTTAGAAAAGAGTGCTTTCCCTCCCTTAATTTCAAAAATATTTGGTGATTTTACTTATTTGTAAAAAATAATATTGATCATTTTGCTGTTACACAATTCTCTGATGCGGTGCTGTACAGTCATTTATAAATCTCTTGCTAACGTTTTATTGGCAATGTGTGTTTCTACCATTGTAACCACCATTGTGCAATTGTATCTCTTCACTTCTGTGAAAGTAAGTAATATTTTTTATAAAATGCACTGAAGTTTAATCTCAGTAATTCTTATGGGTCAATTTTGAAGTGTGGTCAAGAAGGGAGTATCTTCTCAGCTTATCCCTTTACCTAAGCATTATAAGCTAATAAGAAAATCAAACCAGATCCCTAATATAGAGTCTTTACATTACCACAAGTTTATTGGACCCCTGACATGGAATGCTAAAACTGATCAGTATGACTGAGTTACTCCGTTCATACCACTGAAAGCAACCCATGTGGTTGTTTGCAAAACAGGCAGCTGAGTAACAAAAAAATTGGATTTGAGTTGAATCTCCCTGTTATTATACAACCAGACAGATTGTATTCTTCATTGAGTATATTAGTGTTTTAACTTATATATTTACATACAACTGGCAATAACGTAACTCCTTGTGTTAAGACTCTCAAAGTAAATGAAGCACATATGAAAACTCTAAAAAAGAAACTTTCTGCAATCTTCTTTAGATTTAGATTATGGGCACTGGAGAGTTATTGTTGACCAGACGTGTACAAAAGAAAATGATGGAGAGAAGGGAGTTGTCTGTGTAATTTTAAATATATAAATAACCAATTCAGGAAACAAGATGGGATGGCAACCCTTTGTCATCCTAATTCATTGTATGTGTGTAAACATCCATTGCTGTCAGGCCAATTCCGTCTCCTAGAAACCATATAGGACAGAACAGAACTGCCTCATAGGATTTCCAAGGCTATAATCTTTATGGAAGCAGACTGCCACCACTTCTTTCTTCCATGGAGTGGCTGGTGGGTTTGAGTTGCAGACCTTTCTGACTAGCAGCCAAATGCTTAACCAGTATGCCATCAGGGTAATAAGTTAACAAAAGTAGAAAAGCTTTAATAATGTTTTATGCTAGAAATCCCACAAAACATTTAATCTGTATATCAAACATGTCACTGATTTGGGATATACTTACCATATATTAAAAATACTTACCTGAGGCAGTTTTATGAAAACTGATATAGGTTGGTTTTACAACTTTAAAACTATATGCTACAACAAAGAGTATATAACTTAAATTGTTGAAAATGTTTAGTTTAATACATAAAACCATAGTTTTCTTTGAAACATATAAGGATGTAATAATTCAGATAAAGCATTATGAAAAGAAATACTAATAGTTAAGAGCAATTCATTTGAAAAGTCTCAAGGGAAACACTATTATCAAATATTTCACAGTCAAAGTTGTAGGATTAAAAAACCCAATCTTAAATTCAAAGAATCGTTAAACTTTAACAAAAATTGACTTTTGTCCTACAAAGTTTAGCATGATTTAATGACCATTCTGGGTCCTTTTTGCAATGTTGTCTTATCTTTTAAAAAGTTCACATAAGTTCTCTTCTGTATTTGAGAACAAGGAAATTTAGGGGATTCACCTGTTAAATATACACCATAAAAATAAATAATCAGCTAATACTTTGTACATGAAGACCCTGTGTGGAGAAAGTTAAATCAGTTTTTAGAAATGAATGAATTTTTATCTAAATGGCTGCTAATGGATATTTGAGTCTTCGTTATTTGATTTAAAAACAAACAAACAAAAAAATGATGTTATATGGTGTCAAGTGCATTCAAAACCCAGATGCTCACAGCTTACCTGTGAGGTGTGTAGCTTGTAAAGCACTCTATTGTTTTCTATGTAAGGCTTCATCTCCAGGTCCAATTTATGGTGTATGTTCTGCTACAGCCAGCGCAGATTTTATTGCCACTCAAAGTGGAGGTGACAAAAGGTCAAAAATGTGATTTGCATTAACCATTTTCAGTTAGAAGGCATTTTTCTTAGTAAATTATTATCAGTTGTGTGCCTGGAATAGGTAACAACTTATTTTATTATTTAAAGAATCATGGGTTTTTTTAATCTCTAACAGATAAAATCCATTTTCTGGGGGAAATGGTATTTGTAAATCACCACATTATCCAATCAGTAAAGCAATCCAAGCTCAGAAATACCTAATCTGAAGTGAACTATGTAACTGGTATTTTCTGAATTCACCATATCATTAGCAAAATGCTATTTCCTTAGAATAATAATATGATTGTAGTCTGATTGTGTTTGCCTGTTATGTGTATCTGTGGCACTTAAGTGCTTATTACACGCACCTAAATTTATGAGTTCAGAGATGGTAGCATTTCTGTGCATTGCTGATATTCAAAGAGAAAATAATGGCAAATGCATATAAGTAGTAAAAGAAGTGATTTACCATAAACTCAGAACTCTTGATTCCAAACTCCATACTTATTCCTAGAGTCATTTCACCTTTACAATCAGTAGTCCTCTGTCTAATGAAATCTTATTGTCAGAAAATGTTATTTCTTATTGATTCTGACTTCTAATAAGAAAATGATCTTTATATCTGAAAATGACTACCAAACTTACGAGTACAAATTTTCAACCACAAAAATTACTGGAAAAAACGTGAATGTATAAAATTGTGCTTATGTTCTTCTGAAAGTAAAACCAGTTATTTCCCTACTAAGGTAAGTTTTATATATAATAATCCCTTTGCTTTATGCTCTTGAAAGGATAGATTTTCAAAAAAGCCTTAGTGGTCTTTTTAACACAGAAGATTACCAAACTGGTTCTACAGATGCTAAATGTGAATGTAATTGGTAGCAAAATGAACTGTATTCCATTAAGCGAGAACAATTGTGAAAAATATAGTCTTCGGCAGAATTGTTCCCAAGCCTTTTAGAAATGTGGAGACTTTTGAAAATAGTATCATAATGGCATGTTGCTGACTTGCTGGGTTAGGTATGATTATAGTCTTCACTACCGCTCGTACTAACTGAATGGACATCAGAGACAAAGATTATTTCATGCGCTGTATCATTGCGTAATATGTTATCATAAAAGAGCTACTAGAGTGTAGGCAGGGAGAATCAATTAAAAGTTAGATGCTAAAGACTTAATCATTAACTGCTTGTACCTGGAAACAGTCACTTCTAGAACGTTCCAGTGTCACTAAATATCATTCAGTTTGGTAGGCTGTATTCACAGTGAAATCAAAATAATGGAACGTTTTCTGTTTCTACAGTTAACTCAGCTCAGCAGAAATCTGTTGTCTATCGTCATAATCGTTACTCTTCAGAAAAGGTCTGGGGCTTAATAAAATCTGTTCTCTTGAATCATTGAACTTGCATTAAAAAAAATAGAATGAAAACATTAGTTTATGGGGAAAAATCAACTTCACCAAAATGTTTGTTGCTCTATAAGTAATCATTAATTCATTTCATGGCAATCACTTAAATAAAGAACAGAAAATTGTTTACTCTATTGTTCAGTATATTGGAAAGAAGTTATCCCCCAAAGCTGACTTTACCAAGCTGAATGAGCTGACTCACACCTTGAAATTATTTTATGCAGTTTATCCTTTTTAGTAGAACTCTTTCATCAGGCTTAGAGGAACTGTAATCCAGTTTGGAGGTTTCCATACCCCCAAATGTCAAACTCGTGGGTCAAAAAAAAAAAAAAAAAGCTCCCATTGAAATTCAGCTCATTGAATAAAGATAAGTTTTACAAATCTAATGTTTTATTCAACTTGACTTGAGAAGGACACAAGAGAAGGGCATTAAGTCATACGCTGGCAAAAGTTTTCGTAACTATGACCGTCTTGAAACATTATTCCTAGTTAGAGATGTGAAGCATTATGGTGAATATGGAATAGTTCTCAGGAATATCTTTGTGCTACAAGACGTTTGCTAGTAAACCATACATACATATCCAATTCAGTGCAAAGTTGCATCCCTACCACTGATATAATATGCCCAGCAGAGCTTGCACTCATTTCAAAAGAATGACTAAAAGATGATCATATCATTCCCTACCACAATTCAGATTCAGACTTGTAAATTATGTATCAGTAGGCAGTTCCAGAAAATAAATATTACATGACTATGATCTTGGAAACGAAGCATGACATGATCCAAAGAAAATAAGCACTGGCCATTTCAAAGCTTAAGGGTGAGCTAGAAATCAATCATGTTGCTGAACCTGGTAATACACTTCCAGCCAGTTCTTTGTCTATACCGTTCTTAACTTCATATATATTCCTATGTTACTGATGGGTAGCTTACAAGCTTTCCATCTAGATAATACTGCATTATTTACACATCTATTAAAAATATATATATTCCTGACCAAAACTCTAAACTATGTATCAGACAATATTCTAGATGCTGGATATATAGCTATCAAAAGGTAAATAAGGTCTTCGTGCACTTCCATTCTAGGGGTAACAAACTGCAACCAAAATATTAATGAAAAATAAAGTCTGATTATACTAAATGCTGTGAAGAAAATAAATCTGTATGATAAAGAATGACTGGGCATTTGTAGGGATGGGGTAGGAAGTGATGCTTAGAGGGTCTAAAAAAGACGTATTGTTGTTAGTTGCTGTCTAGTCTGCTCAAAAGAGGTCACCCCCATTGACATCGAGTCAGTTCCAACTCATAGCTACATGGTATGACAGAGTAAAACTGCCCCATAGGGCTTCCAAGGCTGTAATTTTTGCTGAAGCAGACTACCACGTCTTTCTCCGACAGAGGGGCTGGTCAGTTCCAACCACCAACCTTTCAGTTAGCAGCTGCACGCTTAACCGCTGCACCACCAGGGCCCCTTCAAAAGAGGTCTAAATAGGTTTCCCTAAGAAACAGCCTGCCATGGAAAATTCATTCAAGGAATTGAACGTCACCGTCTGATCCACATAAAAACACTAAATATTTCTGTATTTTAGATTTTTTTTTAACTTGGAGTTTGAGGATATGAGTCTGGGGGTGTCTGAACCCTCTGAAAATATGTGCTAAATTCTGTGTATACATATGTCTGTGCGTTCTTTTGTGTAGAGGATTTACAGTTTTCATCAGATTCCCAAAGAAATCCATGACCCAAAAGGTCACCACTAAGTCAATGAAATCCAAGTTCATTCCACACTTATCAAGAATCTTTATGCCAAACACTGAATTTCTGTCATCTGTCTTACAATCCTCAGGAACTTCAGCTTGCTTCAGAGAAGAAAATAAATCAACATGCTAGTATTATCAATATTATTTTTTCTTCAGAAAAACTCAAGAATAAATTCTGTCCCTGTATAAACTCTAAAGGATTTATACATACATATATTTTTCTGTGATCCAGCCTTTAGGACATGTTCTTGGCAGATTCGGTGACCCAAGAGTCGCTATTACGAGGTCTGTCCTACATCAATTTGTGTCTGGAGAGCATTCTCTGATAACTCTAACACAGCCGTTTGGCAGAACCATTGGACTCTGACTGAAATTGAGCAGGTGCAGTGTGCTCTATCAAATTTAACTGCAAACTCCTCTTCTGAAATTAGCTGCTGTGGGAACACATAAACAGCAAAAGGCAAATGTTATAACACCTGCCTTGGTTTAGAATGTATCGTATTTGACATGCATGTACCCTACAGTTATAGATAACAAATAAAAGATTTTTTTTTAATTAAAAAAAAGGTAAAAAACTTCTAGCAACACTTATACAGATAAAGTAAGTCATATTGAGTCGAGAATTAAGGCTGCTTCTGTTAGTGATGTTTCCTTTGATTTCTCCCCCCCAAATGACTTGAGAAGACATGCATTAGCTTCCACTCCAATGTGAACCAAAGACAATAAAAAGAAATAATTCCACTCTCTCCCAAATGTCTTTATTAAACTCCAATAGAAACTACTCTTGGAATATGAAGTATGTATTATAAAAGAAGGAAGACAACTTTTTAAAAAAGCAATGGGTTCTTATAATCAAATGACATTCTTGCTCCTCAAGTAGAGTTTGGCCTAGCAAAGTGATTAAAGGTGCATGATCGATTTGTGATTAGCTTTTTTCACCATTATTCCTTAGAAAGTTTCCAATAAACAAATATTATTTCTGTTGTATGTTGTTTTCTTGAAATAGTCTTTCCAAGTCAATTTCATATCTCTTCTTTCATGCAAGCTCTTCTAACAGTTCTATGGAATAGGAAGGGCAAACGTTGTTCTCCCTATTTGATGAATAAGAAAACGCAGCCCTTATGTTTCAATGTTTTTATTTCCCTGTAGATATCCCACAGGCACTTCACACTCAGTATGTTCCAAACTAAAATCCTGATCTTTCCATTACCTTGCCCTTAATCTACTTTTTCTCCCCCTGCCTCAGTTAACAGAAACACCAGCTCCTTGCAGTCTTGCTCTCTACCACCGTCTCTTTGAATCTTCAAATACACCTCCCACCGTTATTGTTATCAGATTTCTGTGAAAACAGCAGTGCAAATGGTTAAGAGCTTGACTACTAGCTGAAAAGTTGGCTGTTAAAACCCACCTAGGGACATCGTGAAAGACAGTACTGGGGACCTATATCTGAAAGGTCGCAGCCTTGAAAACTTTTCAGAGTACAGTTCCACTTAGACACACATAGAGTCACCAAGAGTTGGAATAGTCTCAATGGCAACTAACAACAACAATCATGTAAAACAATGCCTGTTTCAGGTATTTATTCCGGACAATTCCCTTTCAGATTGTTTAGTTCACCCACTGTTTCCTGCCCTCATTTAATCAAAACTCTGATCCTCAGCTCTATGCCCAGAATCTGGTGACATGTTTAGAAATGTCTCTTTTGTGTACTGACCTCAGATTACTCTTTGACCACTAGACAAAAGGTTGGCTGGTTCGAACCTGCCCAGAGGCACTTGGGAAGACAGGTCTTGTGATCTGCCGCCAAAAGATCACAGCCTTGAAAACCCCATGGAAGAGTCTTGCTCTGCACACATGGAGTCAGCATGAATTGGAATTGACTTGACAGCAAGTAGCAATACTAATAAATACTCAGTTTTACTTTTTGCTTTGGCCACGGGCCACTTAGGCCAGCTATGGCTTTAAAGACTGCTCCCTGAGCAAGCAAACCCCCCTTTCCAAATCAAAATGAAAGAATGAGCTGTATAGCTTCCCTCATAACCCACATTCAAGACTGATCTCTTACCCTCTTTATCATTAAGTTCCTACACATCCTTCAGAATTCACTTAAAATTTTACCTTATTTCTGAGGCCTATAAAAGAAATAGGCATTCTTTTGCATTTTCATAGTATCAATCTTAAATTGTCAAAATTAGCATATCACATTGTCATAATTGGTTTCCTCCAAGTAAGTGTGGACTCCTCAAGAGTGGGAGCAAGGAGTTATTTTCCCCATACACCAGTGCCTGGAACAGTATCTGACACATGGTAATTCCACCAAACCAAAAAAAAAAAACCCACTGCTGTCGAGTCAATTCCAACTTATAACAACCCCCATAGGATTTTTAAGGCTCTAAATCTTTATGGAAGCCAACTGCCACATATTTCTCCCACAGAGTAGCTGGTTTTGAACCATCAACTTTTTGGTTAGCAGCTGAGTGCTTTAAGTAATCCCACAGTAAACATTAATACCCAAAGAACTATAAGACTGAATGGTCAACCACCTATGTAGTAATGTAATTAACATATGAACATTTTGATCAAAGATTCCATAGAAGAATCCTGATCAAGAGGGGGAAAATGCAGAACAGCATTTCAAATTCTCATGGACCCCAGACTTTCTGGAGTCATGGAGAGTGGATGAACAGCTGAAACCGTTGCCCTGAGATGATCTTTGACCTTTAAACCAAAAATATCCTCCAAAGTCATCTTAAAATCAAACAATAGTTTAGCTTAATTGGTAAAAAAAAAAAAAGTTTGCCTTGAGCCTTATGCTCTTTCAAGAACTATCTATATGGGATCAAATTGACAACAGCAACTCAAAAGATTAGGTAAGAACCTTAGGAATCAGTGAGTTTATGTTAATGGGTGAAGAACAGCTCTGAAAAGAAGGATGAGAATGGTTGCACAACTGATAGAATGGTATCAGTGTCACTAATTGCTACATATAGAAACTGTTGCATTGGTGTATGTTTTGCTGTGTATATTCTCAACAACAATAAAATAAATAAAATTTAGAAGGAAAAAAAAAAATTCAGTAATGGTAGCCGGGCACCGTCCAGTTCTTCTGGTCTCATGGCAAAGGAGGCAATTAGCCACAATTCCACATCCTCCTCCTATTTCTGACTCTCCTTCTCCCTCTGTTGTTCCAGGCAAACACAGACCAATTGTCGTACCTTGCATGGCCACTTGTCAGCTTTTAAGACCCCAGGCACTAAGCACAGAACTAGGAGGTAGAACAGAAGCACTAAACATGTTATTAGGCCAATTAACTGGGATGTACGCTTCTTCTTTATCATGAAGCCATGACCCTAAACCTCCAAAATAAGAAACCAAATCCCATGAGGTTTTTGGTTGTACATAAGCAGGCTTAGCAGCTATTCTTTTTTTTTTTTTTTTTGGTAAATATATCTATCACATATCTTTTTCCAATTCAACTTTTTACAGGAATACAATTTACAAAAAAAACAAACCCACAGCCATCGAGTCAGTTCTGACTCATAGCTACCCTACAGCAGTTACAATAATCAGCTGTGCAACCCTACCTTTAATCAACCCAATATTTCCATCATCCTTAGCCCTTCCCTTTTCCTCCTCCCTCCTGGCCCTGGTAACCACTAACAAACTTTGTTGTCTGTACATTTGCCTTTTCTTGCCTTTTTATGTAAGTGAGGTCATACAAGGTTTGTCCTCTTGTGATTGACTTACTTCACTCACCATAATGTCTTCCTGTTCCATTCACATTGTAGCACTTATCAAGACTTTATTTCTCCTTCTGGCTGAGTAATATTGCACTGTATGTATGTATGTATCACATTTTGTTTACCTGTTCATCTGTTGATAGGCATTTAGGTTGTTTCTACCTTTTGGCTATTGTGAATAGTGCTGCAATGAACATTGGTGTACAAGTCTCTGTTTGAGTGTCTGCTTTTAAGTCTTTTGAGTATATACCTAGAAGTAGAATTACTGGGTTATATGGTAAGTTTTTTGAAGAATCACCACACTCTTTTCCACAATGGTTGTACCATTTTGCATTCCCATCATCAGTGGATAAGGGTCCCAATTTCCCCACATCCTTGCCAATATTCATTATTTTCTTTCTTTTTTTTTTTTTTTTAAATCTTAGCCATCCTCACCTGTTGCCACTGAGTTGATTCCAACTCATAAGGACCCTTTAGAACAGGGAAGAACTGCCCCATAGGGTTTCCAAGGGGCTTCTGGTGGATTCAAACTGCTGACCTTTTGGTTAGCAGCCATAACTCTTAATCACTGCATCACCAGGGCTTCTTAACCTTCCTAGTGGGAGTGAAATGGTATCTCATTGTAATTTTGATTTGCATTTCTCTGATGACTAACAACACTGAGAATCTTTTCATTTGTTTGATGGCCATTTGAATGTCCTCTTCTGTGAAATATCTCTTCAATTCCTTTGCTCATTTTATGATAGGGTTATTTGTCTTTTTGTTCTTAAGGTGTCCAAGTTTCATATATATATTTATCGGTTATTTATTTATTTTTGGATTTATGGATCCTGAAGATATTCTCCCAGTCAGCAGCTTGTCTTTTCACATTTTTAATTAACTCTTTGAGAAATCTGAAAGGGAAATTAGGAAATTGTCCCATTTACAATAGCATCTAAGAGAATAAGATACCTATTAATAAATACAACCAGGGACATCAAGGACTTATGCAATGGAAACTATAAAACACTGCTAAGAGTGATTAAAGAAGACAAAAATAAATGGAAAGATGTTCCATGTTTATGAATTGGAAGGCTTGATATTACTAAGATGTAAATACTACCCACAATGATCTATAGATTCAATGCAGTCCCGATCAAAATTCCAACAGCCTTCTTTACAGAAATAGAAAAAAACAAGGGTCAACTTTATATAGAATGTCAAGAGACCCAAATAGCTAAAGTGACATTGAAGGAGAAAAACAAAGTAGGAGGACTCACACTTCCTGATTTTAAAACATACTATACAGCTACAGTAATCAAAACAGCCTGCTATAACAATAGACACACATAGGCCAACGGAATATAATTGAGAGTCCAGAAAAAAAATCGCAACTCTATGGTCAAATGATTTTTTTTCTCACTTTTTTTTTAATAACTATTTTTGTGCTTTAAGTGAAAGTTTACAGCTCAAGTTAATTTCTCATACAAAAATTTATACACATATTGTTATGTGACCCTAGGTGCAATCCCTGTACTGTGACAGCACACTCCCGCTTTCCACCAGGGGTTTCCTGTGTCCATTCAACCAGCTCCTATCCCTTTCTGCCTTCTCATGCTGCCTCCAGACAGGACCTGCCCATTTAGTTTTGTGTACTACCTGAACTAAGAAGCACACTCTTCACGAGGATTATTTTATGTTTTATAGTCCAGTCTAACCTTTGCCCGAAGAGTTGGCTTTGGGACTGGTTTTAGTTCTGGGTTAACGGAGAGTCCAAGGGCCGTATCTCCTGGGGTTCCTCTAGTCTCAGTCAGACCATTAAGTCTTATCTTTTTACTAGAATTTGAGTTCTGCACAACACTTCTCTCCCACTCCATCAGGGCCTGTCTCTTTTGTTCCCTGTCAGTGCGGTCATTGGTGGTAGCCGGGCACCATCTAGTTCTTCCAGTCTCAGGCTGATGGAGTCTCTGGTTTATGTGGTCCTTTGTCTCTTAGGCTACTATTTTCCTTGTGTCTTTGGTGTTCTTCATTCTCCTTTGCTCCAGGTGGGTTGGTACCAATTGATGCATCTTAGATGGCTGCTCGCTAGCTTTTAAGACCCCAGACACCACTCACCAAAGTGAGATGTAGAACATTTTCTGAATAAACTTTGTTATGCCAGTTGACCTAGATGTCCCCAGAAACCATGGTCCCCAGACCCCCGCCCCTGTTACTCTGTCCCTCGAAGTGTGTGGTTGTATTCAGGGAACTTTTTAGCTTTTGGTTTAGTCCAGTTGTGCTGACTTCCCCTAAGACAATTCTTGTCTACTATCCAAATAGCGAATTCCCCTCTACCTTCCTCCCCATCCTTGTAACCATCAAAGAATGTTTTCTTCTTTTCATCTTTCTCAAAGGTGTTTAAACCTTTTCGTAAATTCTTATAATTGTGGTCTCATACAATATTTGTTCTTAGCGAGTGACTAATTTCACTTGGCACAATGCCTTCCAGATTCATCCATGTTGTGAGATGTTTCGTGGATTCATCATTGTGTAGTATTCCATTGTGTGAATATAACATAATTTGTTTATCCATTCATCTGTTGATGGGCACCTCGGTTGTTTCCATCTTTTTGCTATTGTGAATAGTGCTGCAATGACCATGGGTGTGTATATATCTATGCATGTGATGAATCTTATTTCTCTAAGATATATTGCAATGAGTGGGATTGCTGGATCATATGGTACTTATAATTCTAGCTTTGGCCAACTGATTTTTGACAAGGGTGGTAAGTCCATTCGATGGGGAAAGAAGAGGCCTTTCAATAAATGGTGCTGGGAAAATTGGATTTCCACATACAGAAAAATGAAACAGGATCAATTCCTCACACCATACACACTCACACACACACACTTTAATTCAAAATAGATTAAAGACCTAAATATGCAAACTAAAACCATAAAATTCTTGGAAAAAAAGCAGGGGCAATGCTGTCAGGTCTAGCTTTTAACAAAGGGTTATCAAATATAGGTAACAAAAGCACAAAGAAGCAAAAGACAAAATAAATAAATGGGACCTCATAAAAATTAATACTCATTTTTAAAAGGAAAATTCATTTTAAATTTTCACCCACTCAATTTTTGGTTCCCTATTTTGCTTCCCCTCTCCCAACCTAGAATTAAAGGTTTTTCTTAGAAACATACTTTGTCTTTGACAGAACAGACAAGGTTTTGCCAAAGGACTTGTACTACCAATTCAGGGAAAGCTGAAGTCACCATTCCTTCTCTCTCATGTTTTAGCCCTTTTTTCCTTATCCTGTATTTTCAAGGTGCACCAAGAACCCTTATGTCCATTATTTACTCAATAATTCTAAATAAATACATTCTTGACACCTTCTAAATAAAATCAGTGAAAACAGTTTTTCATGTAGTACAAATGACTCTTCCAGGAAGCAGAAAATTTGTTCTCAGATTAGGTCTATATGCCTTTGAGCAATTTTCTCAGTTTTTATTAAATGAAAGCATTAGGCTCTATCAGTAGTTTTCAAAAGCTGCCCTTGAGAGCCTGAAGGTTCTATAGGGATCCCTCAGAGGCTACCATGAAAAGACAGAGGAACTTAACAGGGGTGAGACAATGAACCACAAACATTCTCCAATCACCTCCAATAAAAGCAGTCTCACTTTTTTCTGCTTTTAAGAATGTTTCTACGTTAAGCATTGTCAGAAAATGTTTTTTTGTTAAAAAAAAAAAAGTATAGAAACCACTTAACTAGATGATCCCCAAGGTTCTTTCTGATTCTAAAGGATCAATAAAGGCTGGAACTCAAATGTTTGCATAGTTCAAATTGAAAGAAAAAGTACTGGAGGGAAAGGAAAGAGAAAAATAAAAGTCAACGAAGTCGGTTTCTAAAAGTTTTCACATAGTTTCCCGAGAGTTATCTATATTACGTTCAAAACATTACAAACATTTCATTTTGCTCTCTATTATTTCACTAAACTCTACTACCTAACTATGGATATGCCTCCCTTTTTTCAGTTCTAAATGTGTGGTTCTTCTCTTTTTACAATCCTTTTTGAAACACATCCTCTCACATGGCTTCAACTCTCTATGAATGACTTCTAAATCCATTTCATATCTCCTAGCTTAGAATGTTCAGCAATCTAAATGATACCGGCATTCAAATTCCCCATCAAGTTAAAGTCAGCATATTCATAAGTGAACTAATCTAGTTTATTCCAGCTTCCCTAGAGGATAAATTCCAACTTCTGTGACACAATATACATACCCCTCCATCATCACCAGCAGCTCCTTGGGAGAAAAGACCTGGAAATCAGTTCCTGTAAAGTTTACAACCTAGGAAACCCTAATGGGGCAGTTCTACTCCTTCATATAGGGTCACTATGAGTCTGAATTGACTCGATGGCACCCAACAACAAACAGGAAGCTTTCCTAACTATCCGACTAACAGGGCTATTTGCTCCCTCTTTGTACTGTCATATGACCTTGAACTTACCTCTCTCACAGCACTTTTACTACAAATAAGCATCTGTTTACTTGTCTACCTCCCATCCTAGACTATGAGTCTCTTGGGATCAAGGTCGACATCTAGTTTTTCATAGTATTCCCTGGTAAACTAGGTTCTCTATGTTGCTAGCTTGACTAGCTAGACCATTATATTTCATCAATAGTATCACCGTTCTTCTAGACATATTTAACTCTTTCAACGGCTTTATTTCCTATGTCCAAACTCTCACTAAAATAGAAAAATCCATTGTTTCTTCCTTCAAAAAATTTTTCTCTTCCTTTTTACTGACTCACTCCACTACCATAAGTGATACATCACCTTTTACCTGCAAACCAGAACCAGCATTACCATCGAGTTGATTCCGATTCATGGCTACCCCATGTGTGTCAGCGTAGAACTGTGCTCTGTGGGGATTTTAGTGGCTGATTTTTCAAATTGGATCACCAAGCCTTTCTTCTGAGGTGCCTTTGCATGGACTCAAACCTCCTGTTGGTTAGCAGCTGATTGTTAACTGTTTGCTGCAAAATCCTGCCATCAGATATGTCTGTCTCCATGAAGTCTAACACGCTGCATTCCTCCATCAGGATCACTTCAATAAAATATTATGACGTGTCCTTCACATTAACAAACCATGGCTTTCTGTTCCCCATGACATCAATTTCAAGGTTCTACGACTCAATCCACCTGATCTCTACAACTTTATTTCTCATTATTCCCAAACACACTTCCTTTACTGATCATAAGGCCTTCTTCCTTGTCCATCTGCATAACATAAGCCTTCTTTTCTCTAAGCTTATGCAATGTCCCCATTCTGGATTCCCTCTTTCTGCTCTTCTTATCAAAATCTTACTTTTCTTGGTCTAGTGTTAAGCCCACTGAGTCCAAATAATTCTATATGAAGGAATCAACATTAAAAAAAAAAAAAAAAAAGAGCGCAGGTCAGACAAATTTACAAGAAAACGTGGTTTTTGCCTACACAGGAATATATAGTGATTTTCGTGAAATGATTTCCAGAGAAAGATTAGTTCCCACATTTATAAACAAAGATACTTAAAACTTTGCCCTTGGAGGTGTGGCTCAATTAATTATTTTCACAAATATGTGTAAACTGTTTTGTTAGATCAACATCTGTCAGAAGCTGACTAATGACACCGTAAAACTTCCTCTAATAAACCCTATATTTGAACCATCATTTCACCACCTCAACTTACGTTCGTTATGTTTCTCTGGGGAAATGATACAATTTCTGATGGTTTTAAGAAGTAGAGGGAAAGCCTCCACTAATGAATCCCCAAAGGAAGTAGGAGTATTTATTACCGGATAAACAAGTTTGGACTATGCTGAAATTCCTCCTCAGACCCTGTAACCTCCCCGGGGCATCCTTTTGGCTGATTTTGAAATTTCTTATGTCCAGTGAAAGCCTTTTGAAACCATAATATTTCAGTTCAACCATAACAAGAAAGGCCAGTTCAGATCATACTGTGTGAAAAAGAAAGGAAGTAAAGAAACTAGGCAATGCTAGAAGATAAACATTTCAGTCACAATTAAAATCAGAAGTGTAGGTTATACATGGCTGATTCTGAACTGAGGTAATCCATTCAGCAAATATTTATGATGTATCTGTAAACTACTAGGTCTATCTGAAATACTAGGCACTAGATAGACACAAAAATTAATACAACGCAAACTTAAGACCTGCTTTTATGAATTTTGCAGTCCATAGTATTGGGCTAGGTATACCTTGAATTTTATAAGAGCTGGAGGTAGACATTGACATCAGATGAGTACACCTCTGCCGACCCTATGTTCTATGTAGGTTTATTTTCTCTATTGTTCACTTTGTTAAATGCTTCCCGATCAACCCAATCTACAAGACTCAATTTCATATCATTGCATCTGCCTGCTTTCTCTAATTTTCATACACTGACAAACAACAAATAAGCCTTATCATGGCAGAAGCCATGGCTGTCTTCCTCATATCTTTATCTCCATTGCCTAAATTAGTACCTGGAATATAGTAGTTTTTGGATAGATAACTGTTACATGAGTGAATGAATGAACAGAGCAATTGTTGTTAAAAAGAATCAACAATCACCTTAAAGTCAGACCTCCAGACTATATATCTCAACATCTGACATTGATTAGTTGTTGGTTTTCTAACTTCTGAATTGCTTTGGATCATTTTTATGTTTATATTTAGAGTAGGATGAAATATTTATTTAAAACATAACAGTTGTATCACCTTCCTAGAGCTGTTGTAACAAAATACTACAAAATGGATGGCTTTAGAGAACAAAAATGTATTGTCTCACAGTTCTGGAGTCTAGAATTCCCAATCAGTGTATCAGTCATGCTGATTCCTTCTGAGGGCTCTGAGGGAAAATCTGTTCCATGCCTCTCTCCTGGCTTCTGGAGACTTCTGGCAATACTTAGTTTGCAGCTGCAGCCTCACTTGGCATCCTTCCTCTGCCTTTCTATCTCTGTGTATCTTCCCTTCTTTTATTAGGACACAAGTCCTTATATAGAATTAGGATGCATTGTACTCCAAAGTGACCTCAAGTTAACTTAATTAATAACATCTTCAAAGACCTTATTTCCAAATAGGGTTACACTCATGGGGTGAAGTGGTTAGGACTTCAATACGTTATGAGAGGGATTCAATTCAACCCATAACAGTGATTAAACCACCACGTCATGACTCTCTGCAGTTTTGTTTTTTCTTTCTACTTGACACATGGTAACTGGAATAGTCTGCTTATGATAAGACTTTCTATGACTACTGCTACTATAACTATAACTATTACTACTAACAATAACAAAGCAATACAATAACAATGACTGAACTAGTCACAGTACCCACAAAAAAAAAAAAAAATTTGTGTAGGGAAGATTAATTAATGATATCTGTTTACACAACTGCAGTCAGGTTTTTTTGTTTGTTTGTTTTTTCCCTAATCTAATAACAGAAACATTTTGCAAAGTAGGGTTAAATTTTCACTTCATCCCTTAATCATGTCTGTAGAACTTTAACTAAAGAATGAACTATTGAGAAAGAAAATTTGCTTGCTCTCTGGTAAGAACTGAGATAAGTCTTTGCTGTTATTTTTTTCATTGTCAGAATTTTAGTGTTCTACTTTTATAGCTAGGCTGTTTGGCCCTTCTGTTCTTATAGCTAGCACGCAACTGGAAATTCCGTACTTTTCCCTAAGAGAGCTAAAGATTCACATTATAAAGTCAGCATTTCCCTAAAAATCATCAACATCTGTTGCAGTCATAAGGAACTTGCCTTTAATGTCTCCCCGGAACATCCTACAGAGTGTTGCCAACACCCACTGCTTTAGTCAAAAAAAAAAATGTCTTGCAAGAGTGATGTAATGGTCTGAGGGAACAGTCAAGTAAAGAAGGCATAAAGTTTGCAGAGTGGTATGACATAGGCATTGATCCTGATTAAATTAGAAGCATTGGGCCATTGCCCACGTTCCCATTCAGTGTAGGTTGTATTTCCTCCAAAGTCACGGAAGCACCATAGTGTAAAAAGAGGGTAAGAAAAGAAAGCTTAAGTGCCTAAAGGTTATCTTCTACATCTAAATGCTATGTCCATTTTATTGGCTTCCCAAATTCTTCAATCAAACCATATAAAGTCTTCAGTTCATGTTGACGTTGTATATTTTTCTGTTCCATTACTTAGACCCTCAGAGCCACAGGAGTTGTAAAGTCTCACTTTCCCAGCAACATATTCAAGTGGCCAGACTGCAGAATTCAATCCTCAGAAGAATCGTGGTGCGTTTTGGTTCCCAGCAGAGAGGCCTGCTTCTACCTCTCCTGTCGTTACCAGGTAGGCTGAGTTAAGATGATTTCACTTTTAGTGAACGTATTCTACAAACTGAATAATACTGAACCCCTCATTCATCAAAGCCTAAAGTGCTCAACTGCATAACATATAGGCTTTCTGAGTGTAAGAAATGACCACGAAACAGGAATTCGTGGCTCTTCATAAGGTACGTTAATCGATGCTATGGTAAAAAGTAGAGATACACAAGGCCGGTATTTTGGCTATTTACCCAAACAAGTGAGAAATAGAGAAAAAAACAGGTAATCTGAATTATGATTTATATTTATCCCTACTTTCCATTGGCAGGGTACAAAAGGGGACCTTGCTAAGAATAAATTTCTCCTTCTTCCATCCTCTTTGCATCCACTGGTAAGAAGTGAAAAAGAAGCCCCAGAATTCTCTGCTCCTGGCCAGACTCCTTACCTCCCCACCTCACCCCACTGTCCAACATTCACCACCTAAGGTCATCATGTCTAACCTCATTATGGTCGAAGAAGCCTAGGACCACAGGTCTAGGCTCTAACCCCCTATAGCATTGTATATCCATTTTCAGACTTCTGACTCCCACCCGGAATGTCCTCTGGAACTCAAAGTCAGTCATAAGCAAAATCTCCTACCTTCCCAGCCTTCACTCTTAATGTTCCTTTCACTTTCTTGATCTGACTGAAACCTGATATAGTCATAATTCTTAATCCTAGCTCAATTTCTTGGAGAAGTGTGTGTTCATTTTTTGTTTGCTTTTTCATTTTGGTCTCTGGGCTCCATCCCCATGGATCCTGATTTAATTGGTATGGGATGGAGAACAGTAGCAGTATTGCTTTTAAAGTTTCTGAGGAGATCCTAGTGCACAGAGCCTCTGTTGAGTATAATGGTGACCAGACCTTCCCAGAAGGACACAGCTTCCCCTTTCAAAACAGGGCTATTTTCTTTCATAACAGATCTTATACACTTGAGCCTGGAGATGAGTTTGGGCCCTCTCTGCTCTTCACTGCCATTTACTGCCCATTGTCTCTCCCTTTGTCCTAACACTGTCCCTGCTCAGAGTTGAATTTTTTGTCATCAGGCTTCACCATTCATTACACCTCTTTGTAGAGTCACCTACAGACCCCTTTCCTTTGTTTTCAGAACTTTGCACCCTGTCTCATCATCACTGTCTCCAACACTACTACTCTAGATGGTCTCCCAGGACTACTCAGTTGCCATCAGGTTGATTCCAACATGGCAGCCCTATGTGCATCAGAGCAAAATAGTGTTCCAAAGGTTTGCAAAGGCTGATTTTCTGGAAAGAGATCACTAGCACTTTCCTCCAAGGTTCTTCATGGAGTTGAACTTCCATCCTTTCAGTTAGCAGGCTAGTGTGTTACCTAGCTAACCACCTGGAACCACCCAGGACTTCCTTCCAATACTAAAAAAAAAAAAAAAAACCATTGCTGTGGAGTTGATTCCAACTCATAGTGACTCTGTAGGAAAGAGAACTACCCCATAGAGTTTCCAAGGCTGTAAATCTTTATCGAAGCAGACTAGCAGACTACCACATCTTTCTCCCATGGAGTGGCTGGTGGGTTCAAACTGAAAACCTTTTGGTTAGCAGCCAATCTCTTAATCACTGTGCCACCAGGGCTCCCCTTCCAACATTAAAAGCCATTTTTGATGCATCAATTCCGACTCACAGGACAGAGAAAAACTGCCTCACAGAGTTTCCTAGGACTGCCTGGTGGATTCAGACTGCCAACCTTTTGATTAGCAGCCATAGCTCTTAACCACTATGCCAACAGGGTTTCCCTTCCAATACTAGAGCCTCTCAATTCCTTGTCCTCTTCCCTATCTGTAACCTGATATTGACTGCTGCCTCAGCCGCTTGTTCACATGGTCATACTCCAGGTAAGTGTGTATATACGTGAATTGTTTTTTCTGGTAGTAACTTCCCTTTTCAGAAAGTTGTCATCCTCTCCTAAAAAAAAAACTCCTACTTATATAAAACTGCTTTTTTAGCAAGAAGGAAAAACTAACCAATTCACCAGAAGATGAGTTGGGGAATTGAATCAATCCTATAGGTGATTATGTGGGAGATACCATGCCTCAGGACCAGGTTATCAGCCAAATCACCTTGTTGATACCTCAAGATATTAGAACTTTAAATATTGAATGATGCTTGAAAAAGCTAAATCTTTTGCAATTCATTAATTTTTTGTTGTTGTTAAATAAAGAATTAACTTATGATCCGATTTATTGTAAAGAGACTTGACCTGTTGTCCCGTGTATCAACATGCCATGAGGAAAGTTCTCTTTAGGAAATAAGTCACTTTTCCAATTAAAATAAATGTGTTTCAATCATCAGACTCCATACAGAAAAAGGAAAAATGACTTCAATAATTGCACTTTGCATTTCTATAGCAACTTTCATCTAAGAAGCTCAAAGCACTAATTTAATTTTACCTCCAAATACAGCTTAAAGCACTAATTTAATTTAACCTCCAAATACTCCGCTTAACTACCATACCACCACAGCTTCTCACCAGAGCTCCTCATCCATGAAGTAAGTGTTATTACTTCTATTTTAAAAAGGCATAAATGAAGTCACAGGAAGATTAACTTACTTGCTTGTGATTATGCAATGAGTTAGTCAGGGAGGCAAGAATAAACCCTGAAATCTCAGACAGATTGTCCTCTATAATCAGGATCAACGATCTCTCAGTACCTGGACTTTTCCCCAGAGTCTCAGCAGTGTGACTCCTGCCTGTCGTTGGAGTATTGGGGCTTTTAATACTTCGTGAATTGGAAAAATCGGAAGCACAGATGATTAAAAAATGCACCTGATATTCATTCTTGTGTTTCCCTTTCTATTCCAACATTCATTTGGATCATATTTCAGTGGTATTTTCCTCCCTTTTTGTCAACATTTTCTTTCTTTCTCTCTTTCTTTCTTTTTCTCTCTCTCTTTCTTTCTTTCTCTCTCTCTCTTTCTTTCCCTTCCTTCCTTCCTTCCTTCCTTCCTTCCTTCCTTCCTTCCTTCCTTCCTTCCTTCCTTCCTTCCTTCCTTCCTTCCTTCCTTCCTTCCTTCCTTCCTTCCTTCCTTCCTTCCTTCCTTCCTTCCTTCCTTCCTTCCTTCCTTCCTTCTTTCTCTCTCTCTCTTCCTTCCTTCCTTCCCTCCTTCCTTTCTTTTCTCTCTCTTTTTTTTTTTTTTAAATAACTATGTGATCTAATCCCAGAAATCGAAACAGTTTACTTTTAATGAAGGAATGAATTGTGTGTCAGAATTTCAGGGGAAGTGTCAGAATCTCCACCTAACCTTTTCTTAATGGAGTGAATCTGATGGCTGTTCTGTTTGCAATACTCACAGTACATGCTTGCATGAATTTAGGGAGTGCACTGAACAAAGTTAGCACACCCCAGGGAGTATTCATTATCCAGGGGAGAAATATTTAGACCTTTTTAAGGGCAAAAAAAAAACTGTAATTATATTAAATTACTACATACAATCATCCTGCCTTTGTCAGAGGACAATATTTTTTTTCTTTGCCACCACTTTTTAACCTTCAACCAAGAGGCCTGGATGCCCTTTAAAAATACTCTCTTACAAAAAGTAACTTCTTTCAAAATTAGGCTTAACTAATCATTTGTAAAGTGTTTGGGTTTAAAAATTAGTATAAACATAGAAAACATGTTTTTTGTTTGTTTTTATAAATGACTCTATAGAGGGGTAGTACTTAGTTGCTGATGGTTTTGAATTCTGAAAATTGAATAGCAGATTATCAATGATCTGTAGAAGTGTTTTGGATACAATTACTTCCAGTATTTTGTCTGTTACAAGAGAAAGTTAATTTTTTTTTTCCTTTTTCTGTCAAAAGACCATCGTAAAGCAAGATAAAAAGCATAAGCGAGAAATGGTACTTTCTAAAAGGCGTGAGAACTGATAGATACCTTGCCCCGTCAAAATGATTATCTGTCCATTTATTGATTATACAGGCATACATTGTTTTATTGTCTGCACATTATTGCACTTTGCAGATACTGCGTTTTTTTTTTTTTTTTTTTTACAAATTGAAGGTTTGAGACAACCCTGCATTGAGCTACTCTATAGGCGCCATTTTTCCCACAGGGTGAGCTAACTTCATGTCTCTATGTCGTATGTCAGTAATTCTCTCAAAATATTTCAGTTTTTCATTATTGTTATGTCTGTTTTGGTGATCTGTGACCAGTGATCTTTGATGTTAACTGCTGTAATTGTTGGAAACCCTGGTGGAGTAGCGGTTAAGTGCTACTGCTGCTAACCAAAAGGTCAGCAGTTTGAATCCACCAGATGTTCCTTGGAAACCCTATGGGCCAGTTCTACTCTGTCCTGTAGGATCACTATGACTTGGAATTGATTTGACAGCACTGGGTTTTTGATTGTAATTGTTTTGGAGTGCCACAAACCATGCCCATATAAGACAGGGAAGGTAATACATAAATGTGTGGGTCTGACTGCTCCACCGACCAGCCTGTCTCCCATCTCTCTCCCTCGCCTCCATCTTCCCTATTCCCTGAGGTATGGCAATACTGAAATTAGGCCAATTAACAACCCTATAATGGTCTTGGGAACCCTGGTGACATAGTGGTTAAGTGCTACAGCTGCTAACCAAAAACTCGTCAATTCGAATCCACCAGGAGCTCCTTGGAAACAGTTCTACTCTGTCCTATAGGGCTGCTATGAGTCAGAATTGGCTAGACAGCAACTGGTTTATTGAGACCTACTGCTCAGAAAAAAAGATTCCTTTTAACATATATTATTGCTCATTGACAATGCACCCAAGAGCTCTGATGGAGATGTACAAGGAGATTAATGTTGTTTTCATGCTTCTTAATACAAAATCCATCCTGCAGCCCATGGATCAAGGATTAATTTTGACTTTCAAATCTCATTATTTAAAGACTACATTTTGAAAGGCTATAGCTGCTGTAGATAGAGATTTCTCTGATGGATCTGGGCAAAGTAAGTTGAAAACCTTTGTGTAAAGGATTCACCATTCTAGATGCCTTTAAGAACATTCATGATTCACAGAAGGAGGTCAAAATACAACATTATCAGGAGTTTGGAAGAAGTTGATTCCAACCCTCAGGGATGACTTTGAGGAGTTCAAGACTTCAGTGGGGATTCAAGACTTCAATTCTTGTGCCTTCCCCAGACCCACTGCATCAGAAACTCAGTAATCCAGTAAGGCCTGGTAGTCTGTGTTTTTACAAGTTCTCCAGGAGATTTAATTCAGGCTAAAGTCTGAGAACCACTGGCCGAAGCTCATGGAGTTAGTTGAGAGTAAAGTCTAGATTTCAATGCTTTGAGTCCCATCTTTGCTTCAAGTCCCTTTATTTTGCTGCAATAAAGTGCTCTTTTGCTGCTGATGTTAATAAGAACATTGGAAATAATGATAACTTGGTATTAAACTCTCTTTTATCAATGTCTACTATCTTAGCTAAAACCTGTCTTAAATGCCCTCGTATTCACTCTGATGTGTACGAAGAGATCTGATGCAAAATTGAGAGTTCTCATCTCTCTCTATTTTACTAAATTCTTTATATAAATCATTTTCTTGCATTCATTTTCATGGTGTCCTCCAAGTCTCTCCAGCTCCCTCATTTCATTCCTGTTGTTTCCATTTTATCTCTTTCTCTCTGGCCTTCTTTAGATTAACTGTGATCATTGTTTACACCTGCTCTAGCCCAGCTTATCTTATTGAATGAATTTTAATGCCAAGTTGTTTAGATAGAATTGAAACTGCAAAGGAGATTTATAGTTCAGGGAACATCACCTGGAGCAGGCCCTAATTTATTTTCACAGTTATGTAAAACCCAGATCTCTTGTGCTTGTAAAACCTCTTGGAAGCCACAGCAGTTGTATTTCACAGGCTAGCCTGTGTGAATGATTTAAACCAGACCCCAGATAGCAGGTGCTCTTTTTCTTACCTTCTCCCTACCACCCTGGAAGTATTTGAATATTTTGCTCTCAAAGAGAAGGAAAAGGAAAGTAAATTAGACTATAGCAAATATAAGTAAAATCAGAATGTCTTCCCACGTCTGAAAGCTGTGTCCATAGCCAGGAAATTGTAACCAAATACTCTTTCATCTCCCTAAATAAGACAGACACGTTGTTGCCCTATTATATAAGTAGATAGCGTGTTCCCTTTGAGAGTATCACTGATTCCAGAAACTATCACTGAGGCCATTGTTTATTCTTTCCAAAGATGTTCAGAGAGAAAAATATATATATATGTATATATATATATATATGTGTATATACATATATATACACACACACAGCTGGAATGTTCCTGTGTGGTCAGAACTGCAGCAAGCCCTGCTGAATCAGCCAAGCCACCCTTGCATGCTACTGTGCCAGGTAAACTGGCTCCCACTGTGTTTACCTTTATGTCATGTATGGCCATGTAATTCAGATTGCATAGGATCAGAGTCTAAGGGCCTGCTGAGTTCAAGTGCTGCTCTGCTAGTAACTAGCTTGATGATGTTTGGATAAGCATAACCAAAAACCAAACCCATTGCTGTTGAGTTGATTCTGGCTTATAGTGACCATACAGGACAGAGTAGAACTGCCCCATGGGGTTTCCAAGGAGCAGCTGGTGGATTCGAACTGCCAACATTTTGGTTAGCAGCCAAGATCTTAACTACTGCATCAATTAAAGCTTAAAAAGAAAAAAAAAAAAAAAAACCCATTGCCATCAAGTCGAAGCAGCTAAATATGAGTCGCATCTAACAAAACCACAACTAAGGAAACCATACAGGACAGGTAGAATTAATGGATCAGCTCAATTCGGGAAATAGTAAGCTGAAATAGTTCTCACCTGACTGGCAGTTGCCAGCTTAAAAAAGGGTGCCATCGTGTTTAGGGTAAGTTACAATATCCACTGCTGAAGTTGTAGCACTTGGAAAAAATTGATCTCACTGTTTAAATGGCTGAGCACATGACCGTGTTGTTGCCAAATATATGCTCACTGAAGGTGACATTTCAGTAGCTTTCTGAGGGAGAAATTGTTGCTTTCAGTTTGCTCCTGTAAACTGCACAAAATGGCCCATTGCCTTTCGTCCCTGCAAGAGGAAACTTCAAAGGCAAACTAAAAAAAAAAAAAACACTCATCTGAATGGCGAGCTGCCAGAGAGCAGAAGATCTAATCTGGTGTGCACACAGGATTAGGGAAGGACAGTGCTGTGTGGTCTTCTTAAGAGCAGCCTGAGCAATTGCTTTCTCTGCTTTCCAAATGTGATTGAATGTGAAGCTCTTCCTCCACTAGAAAGCAGGTTGTCTTTTACAGAAGCAGAAGGAAACATTTCTCTCCTTTGGTCCAAAACTCATAGACACGCAGTCCAGTGCTCAGAAGTCTGAAAATAACAAAACCAAAGAGAATAGCCTCCTGGTAAGTAAGCACTGGACTTTGTGAAATCAAACTTCTTTGCCTGTTAAAATGAGTTAAAGCCAATTGCTTCACTCTGGGTATAATATTCATTTAAAACCAAGTTAGGTCTTTTTAAAAAAAACTCTGCTGAGCACATAGAAAGGAATTCAGATGTATTCATGCATAAGAAACCCATTTTAACAGTGTTTATGATATGGCTCATTGACCAATCCTTCAAAACATAACTATGAACAACCACAGGGAAAAAAAAAAAAAAAAAGCCTCTACATATCACACAATTACTCCATAAAACAGATGTTCATTTATTCCCACAAAGTGAACATTTTTGAAACATAACAATTCATTTCCTTTAACTCTAACATATTCAAAGGATATGCATTTTATAACATCAAAATAAAGTTGCACTGAGAATTTTAGCAAAAAAATGAAGCTGTGTATTGTAGTGACTGCCAGCTGTTCGTTAGTTGCTGTCATGTTAGCTCTGACTCCTAGCGATCCCCACATGTAACAGAATGAAACGTTGTCCATTCCTATACCATCTTCATGATCTTTGGTATCTTTGAGTTCATTGTTGCAGCCATTGTGTCAATCCATCTCGTTGAGTGTTTCCCTGGCCTTTGCTGGCCTTCGCCTTTCACAAACATGATGATCCTCTCCAGTAATCAGTCCCTTATGAAGACGCGTCCAATGTAAGTGAGTCAACATCTTGTACAATATTCCGCGATCCATACAGTTTTTATTGGCTGCTTTTCAGAAGTAGATTGCTAGTACTTTCTTCCTAGTTTTTTTTTAGTCTAGAAGCTCCACTAAAACTTGTCACTATGGGTGACCTTGCTGATATTTGAAATATTGGTGGCATAGCTTCCAGAACCAGCAATAGTTAAGACACCATAGTATGACAAACTGACAGATGGGTGGTGGTAGAGACTGCTACAAATGGTTTAAGCTTTGGAAGTTTCTGCATGAATGCAGAGGCACACTTTATTTGCCAAAGTCACTCAGAAATTAAAAGTTCTCTAGGCAATGAACTCTCAAGGATTAATCAAAACTAAAAGATTTACAACAGGGACCCAGAGAGGTTAATCTGTAAACGACAACGATGCCTGAACAATGAAAGAATAAATGGTATAGGTATAGAACTTTCAAATGAAGAGGAAGGCAAGGTGATACTAAGTAATAAAAGACTGGTTCAAACTTAGGAAGATAAAAGTAAATTCCAGGGTAATCGCAAAGAAAGTTTACCAACCTACTCATCAAAATAAAGAAGAAAATATAAAACCTCAGAAAACACAAAATCTACAAAAACAAAAGAAATGAAAAAAATTCACAAACAAAAAGAACTCAGCACAGGAGAGTAAGAGGAACAAAAAGAATGTCAGCACCACAAAAAAAGCACTACAAAATGACAGCAATAAACTCACACCTATCAATAATTAAGCTGAATGTAAAAGGCCTAAATGCACTCATAAAGAGACAGAGAGTGACAGAGTGGATTAAAAAAACAGGGTCCATCAATATGCTGTCTATAAGAGACAAACCTTAGAAAAAAAGGCATAAATTTATTAAAAATCAAAGGATAGAAGAAAATATATCAAGCACATAGCTACCAAAATAGAACAGGAGTGGCAATACTAATCTCAGATAAAATAGACAAAGAAGGGCATTATATAATGATTAAAAGAATGATTCATCATGAAGACGTAACCATAATAAACATCTATGCACTCAACGACAGGGCTCCAAAATACATAAAACAAACTCTAACAGCACTGAAAAGAGAAACTGACAGTTCCACAATAATAGTAGAAGACTTCAATGCACCACTCTTGGTAAAGGATAGAACATCTAGAAAGAAACTCAACAAAGATGCAGAAGATGTAAAGGCCACAGTCAGCCAACTTGGCCTCATGGACATATATAGAATGCTTTACCCAACAGCTTCAAAGTACACATTCTTTTCCGATGCACTTGGAATGTTCTCCAGAACAGACCACATCTTAGGCCACAAAGTGATGCTCAACAAAATCCAAAACACTGAGATAATACAAAGTATCTTCTGTGATCACAATGCCATCAAAGTAGAAATTAACAACAGCAAGAACAAAGAAAACAAAATCAATTACATGGAAACTGAATAACGCCATGCTTAAAAACCACTGGGTAATAGAAGAAATCAAACATGGAATAAAAAAAAAAATTCCTAGAATCAAACAAGAATGAAAACATATCATACCAAAACCTCTGGGACACAGCAAAGACAGTGCTTAGAGGTCAATTTATAGCGATAGTTGTATACTTCAAAAAAGAAGGGACAAAATCAAAACATTAGCTCCGCAACTAGAACAAATAGAAAGAGAATAGCAAAAGAAGCCCACAGCAACCAGGAGAAAGGAAATACTAAATATCAGAGCAGAAATAAATGAAATAGAGAATAGAAAAACAATAGAAAGAATCAATAAAACCAAAAGCTGGTTCTTTGAAAGGATCAACAAAATCAACAGATCACTGGCCAAACTAACAAAAGAAAAACAGGAGAGAATGCAAATAAACCAAATAAGAAATGAAACAGGGGACATTACAACAGATCCAACTGAAATAAAAAGGATCACAACAGAGTACTATGAAAAACTATGTTTCAAAAAATTTGAAAATCTAGAGAAAAGGGACAAATTTCTAGAAACACACTGCCTACCGTGGGTTCCCTCTACTAATACAAAATATTGAAAATCTGAACAGATCCATAACAAGAGAAGAGATTGAAAAGTAAAAAAAAAATAATTCTCAACAAAAAAAACCCTGGCCCAGACGGCTTCACTGGAGAATTCTACCAAACATTCAGAGGAAAGCTTACACCAGTACTACTCAAATTGTTTCAGAGCATAGAAAAGGAAGGGATACTTCTGAATTCATTCTATGAAGTCAGCATAACCCTGATACTAAAATCAAGCAAAGACATCACAAAAAAAAAAAAAAAAAATTACAGACCGATATCTCTCATGAATGTAGATGCAAAAATTCTCAACAAAATTCTAGCCAATAGAATTCATTATCATATAAAAAAAATACACCAAGACCAAGTAGCATTCATAACAGGTATGCAAGGATGGTTCAACATTAGAAGAACAATCAATGTAATCCACCACATAAATAAAATAAAAGAATAACAGGATCATATCGATTGGACAAACTCCAACACCCATTCCTGATAAAAACTCTCGATAAAATAGGCATAGAAGGGAAATTCCCCAACATAATAAAAGGCATCTATACAAAACCAACAGCCAACATCATTCTTAATGGAGAAAGGCTTAAAACATTCCCCTTGAGAACAGGAACAAGACAAACCAAACTAAACCCACTGCCATCTAGTCGATGCCAACTCACAGTGACCCTATAGGACAGAGTAGAACTGCCCCATAGAGTTTCCAAGGAGCACCTGGAGGATTTGAACAGCCGACCTCTTGGTTAGCAGCCATAGCACTTAACCGCTACGTTACCAGAGTTTCCGGAACAACACCAGGATGCCCTTTATCACCGCTCCTATTAAACATTGTGCTGGAAGTCCTACCTAGAGTGATAAGACAAGAAAAAGAAATAAAGGGCATCTTATTGGTAATGAAGAAGTAAAACTGTCCCTACTTGCACATGATATGATACTATATGTGGAAAACCCAAAAGACTCCACAAGAAAACTACTGGAGCTAATAGATTCAACAGTGTGGAAGGATACAAGATAAACATACAAAGATCAGCTGGGTTCCTATACACCAATAAGGAGAATGGCAAAAAGGAAATCAGGGAAACAATACCATTTATAATAGCTCCTAAAAAAATAAAATACTTCAGAATAAATTTAACCAGGGATATAAAAGACCTATACAAAGAAAAGTACAAAACACTACTGCAGAAAACCAAAACAGATTAACATAAACGGAAAAAGGTACCATGTTCACGGATAGGCAGACTCAACATTGTGAAAATGCCAATTCTACCCAAAGAATCTACAAATACAATGCAATCTGGACCCTAATACCAACAGCAGTCTTTAAAGAGATGGAAAAACTGATCATTAACTTTATATGGCCCCAGATAAATAAAGCACTATTGAAGAAGAAGAATAAAGTAGGAGGACTCGCACTACCTGACCTCAGAACCTCCTATACAACTATGGTAGTCAAAACAGCCCAGTACTGGTACAACAACAGATACATTGACCAATGGAACAGAATTGAGACCAGATGTAAATCCATCCACCTACAGTCACCTGATCTGAGGAAAAGACAGCCTTTTTAACAAACGGTGTGGGCAAAACTGAATGTCCCTCTGCAAAAAAATGAAACAGGACCCATACCTCACACCGTACACAAAAACTAACAAAAAATGGATCAAAGACCTAAATATAAAAGCAAAAACTATAAAGATCATAGTAGAAAAAATAGGATCAATGCTAGAGGCCCGAATACATAGCATTAACAGGATACGAACCATAACTAACAACACACAAACTCTGGAAAATAAGGTCGATAACTGGGATCTTCTAAAAATTAAACAGTTATGCTCATCAAAAAGACTTCACAAAGAAGAGTAAAAGGAGAACCTACAGACTGGGAAAAAAAAAATGGCTATGAAAAATCTGACAAAGTTCTAGTTTCTAAAATCTACAGGAAAATCCAACACCTCTAAAACAAAAAGACAAATAATCCAATTTAAAAAAATTGACAAAGGAAATGAACAGATACTTTACCAAAGAAGACATTCCAGCAGCTAACACATGAGGAAATGCTCATGATCACTAGCAAATCGAAACCACAATGAGATACCATCTCAGCCCCAGCATTACTAGCACAAATCAAAAGAAAACAGAAAATACTAAATATTGGAGAGGCTGTGGGAAGATTGAAACTCTTATGCACTGCTGAAGGGAATGCAAAATGATCTATAACCATTCTGGAAAGTGATAGGGGGCTTCAATAGAAAGCTACAAATAGAAATAGCCTATGATTCGGCAATCCCACTGCTAGGAATATATCCTAGAGAAATAAAAGCCATTACACAAATAGACATATGCACACCTATATTCAATACAGCATTGTTCACGATAGCAAAAAGATGGAAACAACCTAGACGCCTATCAACAGATGATGGATAAACTACGGTACATACACACAATGGTATACTATGCAACCATAAAGAGCAATGACCGATCTGCGAAGCATCTCACAACATGGATGCATCTGGAAGGCATTATACTGAGTGAAATAAGTTAATCACAAAAGAACAAATATTGTATGAAACTGCTACTATAAAAACTAATGAAAAGGTTTACACACAAAAAGAAACAATTTTTGATGGTTAGGAGGGAGGGAGGGGAGGAGATGAAAAAACACTAAATGGACAATTGATAAGTGGTAATTTTGATGAAGGATGGTACAGAGCACAATAATGGGGAGGCCAGTGTAACTTATCCAAGGCAAGGTCATGGAAGCTCCACAGACACATCCAGACTCCCTGAGGGACTGAACAACTGGGCTGAGGGCTGTGGTGACCATGGTCTTAGGGAACATCTAGCTCAATTGGCATAATATATTTAATAAAGAAAATGTTCTACACTCTACTTTGGTGAGTAATGTCTGGGGTTCTTAAAAGCTTGTTAGCGGCCATCTAAGATACTCCACTGGTCTCACTCATCTGGAGAAAGGAAGAATGAAGAAAACCAGAGACACAAGGGGAAGACTGGTCCAAAGGACTGATGGACCACAACTTCCACAGTCTTCATCAGACTGAGTCCAGTACAACTGGGTGGTGCACAGCTACCACCACTGACTATTCTGACAGGGATCACAATGGAAGGTCCTGGACAGAGCGGAGAAACATGCAGAACAAAATTCTAACACACAAAAAATACCAGGCTTACTGGCCTGGCAGAGACTGGAGAAACCCTGAGGCTATGGACCCCAGATACCATTTTAGCTCAGTAATGAAGTCATTCCTGAGGTTTACCCTTCACCCAAAGATTAGATATGCCCATAAAACAAAACAAGACCAAATGAGCACACCAGCTCAGGGGCAAGGACTAGAAGGCAGGAGGGGACTGAAAACTGGTAATAGGGAACCCAAGGTTGAGAAGGGAGAGTGTTGACATGTCGTGGGGTTTGTAACCAATGTTACAAAACAATATGTGTACTAATTGTTTAATGAGAAGATAGTTTGTTCTGTAAACCTTCATCTAAAGTAAAATAATAATGAAAAGAAAATTTCATGTAAAAAAAGAAAAAGGGTGGCATGAGAATAAACTTGGGGGAGAGTCGTTCTATTAGAAAAAAAAAAATATCTCTCCAGCCCTCAAGTCATACTCATAGGTAAGAAATTAATAATTGTCCACCTAAGTGACCTGAAACTTTAGGACATTGTATATAAACTAGCCTATACTTTTCCCTCATAACTCCCATCTGTGGTAGCCATGTAGGAATCATTTGTTCCAGTTAAAATCTGAGGAGCCACACCTGCTGGGAATTTCAGATGCTGATGATCTACTATCCTTTCTTGTAGAAGTATGCCTTAAACTATTGTCTCTTGAGTCTCAGTTCAGTTACTATCCTGCTGAACCCATTGTTCCTCTATGCCCTGTGATAAGTTTTTCACTTGCCTGTTAAGAAATGAGAAAAATAAGGGCAATGTATTTTATAAAGCAAAATTATTTCCATTTTAAAGGATTATCTATTATTTTTATGAAAATGCTCTCTTCTATTAAATATTGGTGATAACAGATATATTCACATTTATGTTCATTGCAGCACTGTTCAAAATAGCAAAAAGTTGGAAACACCCTAGGTGCCCATCAACAGACGAATGGATAAACAAATTATGGTACATACGCACAGTGGAATACTATGCGACGATAAAGACAACAATGATGAATTTGCGAACCATCTCACAACGTGGATGAATCTGGAGAGCATTATGCTAAGTGAAATTAGTCTCAGAAGAACAAATGTTGTATGCGATACTATTATAAGAACTCAAGAAAAGGTTTAAAGATGGAAGAAAACATTCTTTGATGGTTACGAGGGTGGGGAGGGAGTGAGGGAGAGAATTCACTAACTAGATGGTAGACAAGAATTACCTTAGGTGAAGGGAAGGACAACACACAATATAGGAGAAATCAGCACAACTGGGCTAGACCAAAATTTAAGACGTTTCCTGAACAAAATCAAACACTCCAAAAGACAAAGTAGCAGGGGCTGGGGTCTGGGGACCATGGTTCTGGGGGACATCTAGGTCAACTGGCATAAGAAAGTAAAAAAAAAAGATGATAAAAAGATGATTATTATTATTAATTGGCCACCTAATTGGTTCTGACTGCTGGTGACATCATGTACAACAGAATGAAATGTTGCCTGATCTCGTGCCATCTTCAGGCTCTATCCATAAGGTTTTCATTGGCTAGTTTTTGGATCACCAGGCCTTTCTTCCTAGTCTCTCTTAGTCTGGAAGCTCCATGGAAATCTATTCATTATGGGTAACCCTGATGGTATTTAAAATGCCAGTGACATAGTTTCCACAGCAACATGCAAGACACCACAGTACAACAAACTGACAGACAGGTGGTAGAAAAAAATGGTGGCTGTATGTATTCGTATGTAGTATTCTTTCTAGGTACTTCAATCTGAACACCATTTTTTCAGATGTGTTAGACATATATGAAACTTAGATCAACTTGCTTTAAGGTAAAAAGACAATTTATTGGCTCAGGTAATTAAAATAAAGAAAAACCATGTATTGCTTCAGGTATAGCTGGATCCAGGATTCAATTGATGTTTTCAGGATTTGGTCTCTCTCCCTCTCTTGGCTCTGCTTTGTTTATTAAAGCCTTTATTCTTGGATTTGACATGATGGCCTCAGAAAATCCAGGCATACATCATCCTTACTGCTATCCCTATTATTGGAAAGAAAGTTTCTCTTTCCCTAGTAGTTTCGCTAATGTTCTACTGTTTATAGTTAGGTGACATGGCTAACCCTGAACCTATTATGGTAGCAAGAGGATTAAAAAAAAAAAATTCAGTTGCCATTGAGTTCAACCCATGGAGACCCCATGTGTTGCAGAATAAAACTGCACTCCATAAGGTTTTCAAGCTTATGATCCTTCAGAAGCAGATAACCAGGCCTTTCTTCCAAGGTGCCTCTGGGTAGGTTCAATCACCAACCTTGGTCAATCACTTAATAGTTTGTGCCACCCAGTGACCTTTAGCAAGAGGATATCATGGTCTAATCATCCGTTCTTAAGCCTAGAGGTGAAGTCAGATCCCCACGAGTACCACAGACTATGAGAAAGGAGTGATCTTGTAAGAAAATCAGGTGTTGTTATCAGAGCGAAAGTGAATAATTTGGAGTTAAACACCAATAGCATATATCTGCCAGTGTTGCCAAATAATACATTAGCAATATCCATTTTCTAACTTTTAAAAAATGTTGTAGCTCTTTCAAAGCCCAAAGGCTAAGTCAGTGGTTCCTACTGTACTAGTGTAACCAAAACCAAACCTGTTGCCATCAAGTCGATTCTGACTCAAGACAACCCTATAGGACAGAGTAGATCTGCTCCATAGGGTTTCCAAGGAGCAGCTGGCGGATTCCAACAGCCGACCTTTTGCTTAGCATCCATAGCTCTTAACTGCTGCACCACCAGGGCTCCATATTAGACTACATGTTCTAATAATGAGTGAAATTTTAGGATACCTTGGAGCCCTGGTGGCACAGTGGTTAAGAGCTTGGCTACCAACCAAAAGGTCGGCAGCCAATCCTTGGAAACCCTATGGGGTGGTTCTACTCTGTCCCATGGGGTCACTATGAGTTGGAATGGATTTCGACAGCAACAGGGTTTTTGTTTTTGTTTCGGTTTTACTAAGCAGTTGCAAAAGAATCTTTGAAAGTCTAAGTAGCAAATGGTACAATATACCAAGACTAGCTGTTTTTTTCTTCCTCCACTATTTAAAGATTTTTTTTTATTTTTCTTTTCTTTTTTTTATTGTGCTTTAAGTGAAAGTTTACAATTCAAGTCAGTTTCTCACACAATATCTTATACCCACATTGTTATGTGACCCTAGTCGCTCTCCCTACAATGTGACAGCACACTCCTTCTCTCCATCCTGTATTTCCCATGTCCATTCAACCAGCTCCTGTTCCCCTCTGCCTTCTCATCTCACCTCCAGACAGGAGCTGCCCATATAGTCTCATGTGTCTACTTGAGCCAAGAAGCACACTCCTCACCAGAATCATTTTGTATCTTATAGTCCAGTCTTATCTTGTCTAAAAAGTTGGCTTCAGGAATGGTTTTAGTTTTGGGCTAACAGAGAGTCAGGGGACCATGACCCCTGGGTCCCTCCAGGCACAGTCAGACCATTAAGTCTGGTCTTTTTACTAGAATTTGAGGCCTGCATCCCACTGCTTTCCTGCTCCAGGTGGTAACCAGGCACCATCTAGCTTTTCTGGTCTCAGGCTGATGTAGTCTCTGGCTTATGTGGCCCTCTCTGTCTCTGGGGCTCATATTTTCCTTGTGTCTTTGGTGTTCTTCATTCTCCTTTGCTCCAGGTGGGTTGAGACCAATTGATGCATCTTAGATGACAACCTGCTAGCTTTTAAGGACCCAGACACTGTGGCTGATCATTTGAAAGTAGATTACTAGCCTTTCTTCCAAGGCACCTCTGGATGGATCCCAGCCTCAAACCTTTTGGTTAGTAGTTGAGTGCTTAACCATTTGCACCATCCCAGGACTTTTGGTAGAGTGGTTACTACTCAGAAAACTGCAAGTCTACCTTCTACAAAGTTGGCTATCATTCATAGTGGTAACATCTAACTCAGTAGTGACTAAGGCAAGCACAAAGCAGCTGTGTGCAGCCGAGAGGGGGGAAGTTCGAAGATGTTATTTAGAGATTTTAACTGGTTTTTTTTAATTTTATTTAGAGATCTCATAGTCCAACTTTTCTTCACTGACAGTCAAACATGTTAACGAAACACTTTCTCAAATATTGAAATACAAAGAAAATCAAGTTACTAAAAAAAAAAAATGCTGTTGTCTATTAGCTAAATTTTAATTTTTGTTATTGTTAGCTACCGTAAAGTTGACCCCGACTCACAGGGAACCCTTACACAGTAGAATGAAAAACTGCTCAGTCCTGCACCATCCCCATGATCAGTTACAGATCAAACTGTTGTAATCCATAGCAGTTTTTTTTTAATTGCTATTATTTTAAATTGTGGTGAAATACGCACAGCAAAACACAGAGCAATTCAACAAGTCCTACATTGGTTACATTCTTCAAGTCGAGCAACCACTCTTGCTATCCTTTTCCAAATTATCCCATCACCATTAACATACACTCAATGCACCCTAAGCAAAAATTCCCTCTTTCCCCCTCCCTCTCATCCTGGTAATAATTATAATGTAATAATATTTTTTCTATATATCTGCTTATTTTATATAAGTGCGATCATGTGGCATTTATCCTTTTGTGGCTAACTTATTTTGCTCAGCATAATGTTTTCTAGGTTCGTCCATGTGTGGCATGCATCAGTTTGTCATTCCCCTTTATGGCTGAGTAATATTATGTTGAATGTGTATACCACACTTTGTTTATCCATTCATCTGTTGATGGACGTTTCAGTTGTTTCTACCTTTTGGCTATTGTGAAAAGTGCTACAATGAACATTGGTGTACAGGCTTCTATTTATGTTTGTGCATTCACATCTTCGGCGTCTATACCTAGGATTGGGATTGCTGAGTCACGTGGTAATTCTATGTCCAACTTTTTGAGGAAGACTAAACTTTTCCATAGTGGCTGCACCATTTTACTTTCCCACTAGCAACGGATGACGGTTCCAGTTTCTCCACAACCTCTCCAACACCTAATGTTTTCCATTTATTTCTTTATTTATATCTCTGCCATTTTTATGGGGGTGAGATGATATCGCATTGTGCTTTTAATTTACATCTCCTTAACTTTAACGGCTATAGAGTCATTCACTATAAGTCAAAGTCTACTCAACGGCAATGGGTTTGGTTTTCTGTTTTTAACGGCTAATGGAGAGCCCTGGTGGTGCAGTGGTTAAGAGCTATGACTGCTAACCAAAAGGTCAGCAGTTTGAACCCACCAGATGCTCCTTGGAAACCCTGTGGGGCAGTTCTACTCTCTCCTACAGGGTCTCTCTGAGTTGGAATCAACTTTTTACTTTTCACCCTTAGTCCTTGATCCATTTTGAATTGGTTTCTGTGTATGGTTTGAGGGTTGGATCCTGATTCATTCTTCCACATGTAGAAATCCAAGTTTTCCAGCACCAGTTATTGAAGAGACTTTTCCTTCCCCATTGGATTGATTTGTATCCTTGTTGAAAATCAGTTGACCATAAATGTATGGATTTATTTCTGGACGCTTATTTCTATTTAATTGGTCCATATGTCTATCATTATACCAATACTAAAAAAAATACTAGGCTATTTTAATTACTGAGGCTTTATAGTATGTTTCGAAAGCAGCAAGTGTGTATACTCTTACTTTATTCTTCTTCAAGATTGCTTTAGCTTTTCAGGGTTTCACAACGTTTTCGTCAAGAAAAATGTGGGGATGGCACAGGGCTGGGCAGTATTTCATTCTGTTGTACATGGGGTTGGTATGAGTCAGAACTGACTCAATGGGCACCTAACAACAACAACAACAAGGTTTTCATGGGCTCATTTTGGCAAGTAGATCACCAGGCCTTTCTATCCTAATCAGGAAGTCAGGCCTTGCTTTCTAGAGTAAACTTTTGTTTACTCCCACCAAAATTGAGACAATAAAGGAGCAAGAAATATTCAGCTATCATGCCAGCTTTTCCTCCTAAGCAATATTATGCTTAAATGGAGCAAAGAGACTCTAATAAGAGACTTGGTACTGTTTGAATGTGTTTGGAAATAAAAAAAAAATAAATTAAATAAAGTGTTTGAGTTATGATGCTCTTTAAGAATGGAGAAGGAATATACTTTCCTTAAAGATATTTGCAAGTGAAATTTAGTCAAAGAAATTATTGGTCTATTAACCCTGGAAATGGGAGCCAAAATCATCTTTCAGTATAATTCCACCATTTCTTTTGATTTCTATAGGCTACTTGATGCCCTTGTACATCCCTAAAGATAGCTGGCTTTGGATTATCAATCAAAGCTTCAAAATGATTTGAAAGGCTCCAGTAGGATTTATTTTCTTAAAAATATACCCTATCTGTGGACCATAGTAGGAGTCCCTGAGTGGTGCAAATGGTTAACGCATTTGACTGCTTACCAAAAGGTTGGAGGTTCAAGTCCACCCAGAGGTGCCTTGAAAGAAAGGCCTGGCAATCTACAGCCAAAAAAAATCAGCCATTAAAAGCCCTAAGAACCACTGTTCTACCCTGACACACAAGAGATCACCATGAGTCAACACTGATTCGACAGAAATTGGTTGACAGTAGTTTCTTCACAATATCGAAACAAGAATTTTAAAAAATACAAATGTTTCATATAGAAATATTAATATAAACAAAGCTAATTGATCTCTTCCGATGGACAATGTAAGTAATTGATAGAGATCTCAACCCTCTATTGCTCCTCAAGCTACTTTGGGCTGATTCCACACAATGCAAACTGCTTAAATGACTATTTCTTGGACCATGGTCACTCATGTGTAATTACTCTCACTAGAAATTTGGCTTCTATTAATACCACTCTACTAAAAATGCTTTCTTAGTGACCTTCTTGACAAAATAGTCTTTTCTCAGCCTCCATTTGCCTTGACCTTTTCAGTATCTGATTTTTCTAATTATAATTTTATTCTGATAGTTCTTTCTTTCCCCAATGCAAACACTCAATCCTGATTTCCTAAAATAACATCTCCTTAGGTGTTTATTCCTCCTTTTCCCTCAATGTGAATAAGCTTAAAGTAACTGATGTTTTTCTAGTATCTATTATTCTATTCAAGAGTACCTTGGAATGTACCCAAGTAATAAGCCGAATCTAAAATTTAAATGGGAGAATCAAAATGTGCAATAAATGCAGGTGTGCTGATTAACTAATTAACTATTTAGTGGTTCAGTACAGAGCTTATCAACCTCCATTCCTCCCAGTAGGGTTTACAGAGTCTAGAACTAGCTGAGAGCTGTTTCCCCAGTTAGAAAGGTAGATCATCAAAAGTAAAAAGTGGATCTTTTTTTTTGTATTTCCAACTCCTAAGCCATGTCTGGCGCAGAGGAGATAATAGCAAGTATTTAAAAAATAGCAAGTACACCAAATGTCTAGGGCATATGGTATACACAGGAGAATAATGAAAGTACTAAAAATGTATGTGTGGGATATTGATTTACATGCTAAGCATTTTGGGTTTATTCTGTGTATAATGAAGAGCTCTTGAAGTTTTTTGTACAGAAAATAATATAATAAAAATTATTTAACACGTGAGAGCATTTAGAACTGTGCCTATCATATGGTAAGGTCTCTACTATTATATTGTTATTATTATTATCTTTATCAGAGCCATGTTCATTTTTCCTTATATAAAGTTCCTAGTTGGCACAAATGGTTTGTGCTCAATTGCTAGCCTAAAAGCAGCCCTGGGGAAGAAAAGCCCTGGCAACCTGTCTCTAGTGAGATTAGAGCCAAGAAAACCCTATGAAGCAGTTCTACTCTGTAACAATGGGGTTGCCATAAGTCAGAATGGACTGGATGGCAACTAGCAACATAGAAGGATATCTACTTAATATTGGACTGATTTATTTTTATTTATGTTCATATTCAAATGTCCAAACCCTTGAGTTTGCCTTTAGTATTTTCAAGTCATTTTCTCTGCAAAAAACAGATTGTAGGAAAGATTCTCTCACTTTGAGTTTCTTACTCTCAAAGAAGGCTAGTTCCAAAGTCAACTGCCTGCTTTAATCTCTAGAACTCACTCCAAGTTAAAACTCCCTCAACTCCAGTCTATTTTCAAACATGAAAAGCTTTGGCTTGAAAGGAGCTCCAGCATCAGCCTATGCACCCAGGGACCACAAAGCCAGAGCGAGCCCGTGGCTGCATGCTTGAATGAAAGGCACGCGGATAAGACTGAGCATGTTTAACAGCGATCTTTGCTAAAATGAAGAGACGAACACAGAAGAGGCCAGCGCAGGGAATTGGATAAACGAGCAGGCGGCTCTACGCAGGCTACAAAAAATTAATTGAGCTTTGGAACAATTTTATTCTAGTTTGTATTCTTTGGGGATAACTTTCTTAGTAGCAGCTAAATGGGGATCCCTAAAGCCTGCCAAATATCCTATTCGAATTAGCATATATTTGCATATATCAACATTCGGAAAGATAGACTGCCAGACTACCAAAAGGTGTCCTTCCATATTCTCAGGTAGGCTGCTTCCCTAAGTGCCTTTCTGTGCCACCAAGGCATTGGTTATGCAGAAGCAATAGCCTGGAAGACCAGAATTCTCCTGATTTTTTTGCTGAGTACCTCTGATCCTCTAGGCCACTTATTCTGTCGTTACAGAACTTAGTTTTTTCACTTAAAGATGAATGAGAAATGCCAGATAACCTCTAAAATTTCTTCTAGTTCTAAGATTTCAATTTATTCTCATCTTCCATGCAGAAGACCCAGGTTCAATTCCCAGCCAAGTCACCTCATATACAGCCACCAGCTGTCTGCCATTGGAGGCTTTCGCGTTGCTGTGATGCTGAACGGATTTCAGTGGAGCTCCCAGACTAAAAAGAATTGGGAAGAAAGGCGTGGTGATTTAGTTTTGAAAATCAACCCATGAAAACCTTATCAATCACAACAGTCCAATCCCCAACCGATCATGGGGATGACACAGGACCAGGTATTGTTTCTTCCCATTGTACATAGAGTCACCATGAGTCAGGGCCAACTCAACAGGCGCTAATGACAACAACATTTATAGTGGATAGGCTGTTAGCAAATTAGGTTTAGCCGATTACAGCTCACAGGACAAATCCAACCCACCACCTATTTTTGTAAATACGGTTTTATTGAAACAGCCACACTTATTCAGTATGTACTGTCTGTGGCTACTTCTATTCCACAGCAGAGTGAAGTAGTTGTAGAAACCAACCGTAGCAAAGCTGAAAACATTTGCTCTATGACCTTTTCCAGAAAAACTTCGCTGATCCCTGACCGGGTGAAAGAGTCCTGGTGGTTCAATGGGTTTGTTTTTTGTTTGTTTGTTTTGTTTTCCTTGTGTGTTTTTGGATCTGAGTGAAAGTTAATAGAAATTTTTGTTTCCTTGTCTTTTATGCTAATAGTGTATCCTATATACGAGTAAATTGAGAGACCATGAATAGATTTCGTGGTTGAAGCAGTGTGTATAATTATCTGTTTCCTTAAACAATACAGATTAGAGCAAATAAATGACAAATTTGTGGCAGATTGTTCTAATGATAAAATCATCAGAAAAATGTCATGTGAGATATTATTGTCACACCCAGGCTAGTTTTCAGGACATGTGTGGGCATAGTTCAAATTGAAAAATCAAACTGTCATTATATTCCAAGTAGTTTTATTGTGCAACCCACTTGTAATAGGTCAGGTCACTATTTGCTTTATGGGTCATTCTAATGAGCTTTACAAAATGAGAAATAAGTCAGCATCAAAATCTCCCTATTCTCAGTTGAAAGGCTCCTTAATTAATAGCTGAAAGTGGTAGTTCCATGAGCTTCAAGGTGAATCTTATTTTAATTATATAAGTAGGCAAAAAAAAAAAACCATTGTCAAGTTAATTTCGACCCTATAGGACAGAGTAGAACTGCCCAATAGGGTTTCCAAGGAGTGCTTGGTGGATTTGAACTGCCAACCTTTTGGTTAGGAGCCATAGCACTTAACCACTATCCCACCAGAGTTTCCATATATAAGTAGGAGTAATGCTAAATCTCATGGTAAGTAGTAAAGGACTAAAAGAATGTTAGCTAGGCAAAGTACATAAAACAATTACAGGTTGACTTGACTCAACTTAAAGTGTGTCTCATCTTAGAACATTAAGTAGAAAATTCAGATATTTTGGGAATCCATATTTTTTTTCTTTTGTATTTCTAAAATGGGATATAACTAAAAAATGAAGGTATGTCTTTGATTCTTTAGAAAATAGCCCTCACTCTGAGTCTCAAAGCATCTCACGTGGTAACGCCTTCCTGCTTCACATCATCCTTGTAGAATTGTTCTTTTTTTGTCTTGCCTTCAATACCTATTCTTTTTGTTCATTAAGTGACAACCCCTGTTCTTTTTCACTCATTAAAATGTATTGCTTTATTTTCCCAAACAGCCTTGAACTGTATCAGTTTGGAGTCACACACACCTGTACCTGATTCCCAGCATTGTGTCTTTGGGGAATTTATTTAACCTCGGTCTGTCAAATTTTAATAATAATAGCTGCTACATCATAGGGTTGTTGTGATCGTTCTATTTGCTAAATGCATATTCCTGGTATAAAACCTGTTCTGACAAACACCATTAGTCTACTCACCTCCCACAGAAGAGCAATGGAAACTTCTTTCTCCCCTCCCACACCCATTCATTTTCCAAAATTGCAATATCTCAATAATCATTCACTTAGTGGAGTTCATTCACTTACATCCCTCAAGTGTCTAACCGGTACCTATCAACCAAATTCTATTTTTATTGACATTTGTTCCTAATTATGTTAAATTTACAAGAAAATACCGTATCCTTTCATAAAGTGGAACTTAGACTCATGTTCAAAGTCACTGTACTAGAGGTATTACTAATAAGAGCCCAAAGATTTAAAACGTGAGGCCGGCAGTCCATGAAAGCCTCATGGATCCCTGTTACTTCATCATTCTTGACAGTAACCTAAGTAGTGGTTAATTATATTCTACTTTCCTGAATACATCAAGTGTAAATCCACCAAATGTTTTAACCAAAGTCAATAAGCTGAGAGGAACGAAACGCTTAAAAGCCTTACATTCAGTCAGGAAGACCACTCCAACAGTAGGCATTTGATCATGTGTTTCATTTTAAAGGTCAGCATTACAGTTCAATTAGTAGTTTTATTCACTAGATGCATTTTTTCCTAGTACAATTATTAATCTTGGCTTTTAAAATCACAATTAAATATATCTGTTGGAAGGAATTGCCATCAGATGACTTAGTCTGACTTCAGGCTTCTCATTAAAATTGTTACTTAATACCATTACACCCTGTTTTCTTTCAATCACCCCTAACTTTCTGCATAGACATGTACAGCAGACGAATCTCTGTACAGACAGATAAAACTAAGAGGGATTGTGTCTGTGAAGGGAAATAATCTGTGCCCCTCGTATTGCTTTGATTCAAAAAATAACTTACTGACTCTCAAAAAGTTAGTCTCAAAATGAATCTAAGGTGGCACTGAACTTACTCTAAACTTTGTAGAGAAAAGAATTTTAACAACAGAAAGGCAGATAGGATTTAGTTTACTACAATTATTAGAATAGGCTGGAATATAAGAACATATTAAAAAATAAAGGTTGTGTAAGAAATTTCTTCAATTATCTTAAAAGTGTAGTGGAATATATCAAGCAAACAATAAGCAAAAAAGAAGAGGAGTAGCAATATTAATTTCTGACAAAATAGACTTTAGACTTAAATCCACCACAAAGGATAAAGAAGGACACTATATAATGATAAAAGGGACAATTGATCAGGAAGACATAACCATATTAAATATTTATGCACCCAATGACAGGGCTGCAAGATACATAAATCAAATTTTAACAGAATTGAAAAGTGAGATAGATACCTCCACAATTATAGTAGGAGACTTCAACACACCACTTTCGGAGAAGGACAGGACATCCAGTAAGAAGCTCAATAGAGACACGGAAGACCTAATTACAACAATCAACCAACTTGACCTCATTGACTTATACAGAACTCTCCACCCAACTGCTGCAAAGTATACTTTTTTTTCTAGGGCACATGGAACATTCTCTAGAATAGACCACATATTAGGTCATAAAACAAATCTGTGCAGAATCCAAAACATCGAAATATTACAAAGCATCTTCTCAGACCACAAGGCAATAAAACTAGAAATTAATAACAGAAAAACTAGGGAAAAGAAATCAAATACTTGGAAAATGAACAATACCCCCCTGAAAAAAGACTGGGTTATAGAAGACATCAAGGAGGGAATAAGGAAATTCATAGAAAGCAACGAGAATGAAAATACTTCCTATCAAAACCTCTGGGACACAGCAAAAGCAGTGCTCAGAGGCCAATTTATATCGATAAATGCACACATACAAAAAGGAGAAAGAGCCAAAATCAGAGTACTGTCCCTACAACTTGAACAAATAGAAAGTGAGCAACAAAAGAATCCATCAGGCACCAGAAGAAAACAAATAATAAAAATTAGAGCTGAACTAAATGAATTAGAGAACAGAAAAACAATTGAAAGAATTAAGAAAGCCAAAAGCTGGTTCTTTGAAAAAATTAACAAAATTGATAAACCATTGGCTAGACTGACTAAAGAAATACAGGAAAGGAAACAAATAACCCCAATAAGAAACAAGAAGGACCACATCACAATAGAACCAAATGAAATTAAAAGAATCATTTCAGATTATTATGAAAAATTGTACTCTAACAAATTTGAAAACCTAGAAGAAATGGAAGAATTCCTGGAAAAACACTACCTGCCTAAACTAACACATTCAGAAGTAGAACAACTAAATAGACCCATAACAAAAAAAGAGGTTGACACGGTAATCAAAAAACTCCCAACAAAAAAAAGCCCTGGCCCGGACGGCTTCACTGCAGAGTTCTACCAAACTTTCAGAGAAGAGTTAACACCACTACTTCTGAAGGTATTCCAAAACATAGAAAATGACAGAATACTACCCAACTCATTCTATGAAGCCACCATCTCCCTGATACCAAAACCAGGTAAAGACTTTACAAAAAAAGAAAATTATAGACCTATATCCCTCATGAACATAGATGCAAAAATCCTCAACAAAATTCTAGCCAATAGAATCCAACAACACATCAAAAAAATAATTCACCCTGATCAAGTGGGATTTATACCAGGTATGCAAGGCTGGTTTAATATCAGAAAAACCATTAATGTAATCCACCACATAAATAAAACAAAAGACAAAAACCACATGATCTTATCAATTGATGCAGAAAAGGCATTTGACAAAGTCCAACACCCATTTATGATAAAAACTCTTACCAAAATAGGAATTGAAGGAAAATTCCTCAACATAATAAAGGGCATCTATGCAAAGCCAACAGCCAATATCACTCTAAATGGAGAAAACATGATAGAATTTCCCTTGAGAACGGGAACCAGACAAGGATGCCCTTTATCACCGCTCTTATTCAACATTGTGCTGGAAGTCCTAGCCAGGGCAATTAGGCTAGACAAAGAAATAAAAGGTATCTGGATTGGCAAGGAGGAAGTAAAGTTATCACTATTTGCAGATGACATGATTATATACACAGAAAACCCTAAGGAATCCTCCAGAAAACTACTGAAACAAATAGAAGAGTTTGGCAGAGTCTCAGGTTATAAAATAAACATACAAAAATCACTTGGATTCCTCTACATCAACAAAAAGAACACCGAAGAGGAAATAACCAAATCAATACCATTCACAGTAGCCACCAAGAAGATAAGATACTTAGGAATAAATCTTACCAAGGATGCAAAAGACCTATACAAAGAAAACTACAAAGCTCTACTACAAGAAATTCAAAAGGACATACTTAAGTGGAAAAACATACCTTGCTCATGGATAGGAAGACTTAACATAGTCAAAACATCTATTCTACCAAAAGCCATCTATACATTTAATGCACTTCCGATCCAAATTCCAATGTCATATTTTAAGGGGATAGAGAAACAAATCACCAATTTCATATGGAAGGGAAAGAAGCCCCGGATAAGCAAAGCACTACTGAAAAAGAAGAAGAAAGTGGGAGGCCTCACTCTACCTGATTTCAGAACCTATTATACAGCCACAGTAGTCAAAACATCCTGGTACTGGTACAACAACAGGCACATAGACCAATGGAACAGAATTGAGAACCCAGACATAGATCCATCCACGTATGAGCAGCTGATATTTGACAAAGGACCAGTGTCAATTAATTGAGGAAAAGATAGCCTTTTTAACAAATGGTGCTGGCATAATTGGATATCCATTTGCAAAAAAATGAAACAGGACCCATACCTTACACCATGCACAAAAACTAACTCCAAGTGGATCAAAGACCTAAACATAAAGACAAAAACGATAAAGATCATGGAAGAAAAAATCGGGACAACCCTAGCAGCCCTAATACAAGGCATAAACAGAATACAAAACATTACCAAAAATGATGAAGAGAAACCCGATAACTGGGAGCTCCTAAAAATCAAACACCTATGCTCATCTAAAGACTTCACCAAAAGAGTAAAAAGACCCCCTACAGACTGGGAAAGAATTTTCAGCTATGACATCTCCGACCAGCGCCTGATCTCTAAAATCTACATGATTCTGTCAAAACTCAACCACAAAAAGACAAACAACCCAATCAAGAAGTGGGCAAAGGATATGAACACACATTTCACTGAAGAAGATATTCAGGCAGCCAACAGATACATGAGAAAATGCTCTCGATCATTAGCCATTAGAGAAATGCAAATTAAAACTACGATGAGATTCCATCTCACACCAGCAGGACTGGCATTAATCCAAAAAACACAAAATAATAAATGTTGGAGAGGCTGCGGAGAGATTGGAACTCTTATACACTCCTGGTGGGAACGTAAAATGGTACAACCACTTTGGAAATCTATCTGGCCTTATCTTAAACAGTTAGAAATAGAACTACCATACAACCCAGAAATCCCACTCCTCGGAATATACCCTAGAGATACAAGAGCCTTCACACAAACAGATATATGCACACCCATGTTTATTGCAGCACTGTTTACAATAGCAAAAAGTTGGAAGCAACCAAGGTGTCCATCAACGGATGAATGGGTAAATAAATTGTGGTATATTCACACAATGGAATACTACGCATCGATAAAGAACAGTGACGAATCCGTGAAACATTTCATAACATGGAGGAACCTGGAAGGCATTATGCTGAGCGAAATGAGTCAGAGGCAAAAGACCACTATTATAAGATCTTGAGAAATAGTAAACCTGAGAAGAACACATACTTTTGTGGTTACGAGGGGGGGAGGGAGGGAGGGTGGGAGAGGGTTTTTTATTGATTAATCAGTAGATAAGAACTGCTTTAGGTGAACGGAAGGGCAACACTCAATATATGGAAGGTCAGCTCAATTGGACTGGACCAAAAGCAAAGAAGATTCCGGGATAAAATGAATGCTTCAAAGGTCAGCGGAGCCAGGGCGGGGGTCTGGGGAACATGGTTTGCGGGGACTTCTAAGTCAATTGGCAAAATAATTCTATTATGAAATCATTCTGCATCCCACCTTGAAATGTGGCGTCTGGGGTCTTAAATGCTAACAAGCGGCCATCTAAGATGCAGCAATTGGTCTCAACCCACCTGGAGCAAAGGAAAATGAAGAACACCAAGGCCACACGACAACTATGAGCCCAAGAGACAGAAAGGGCCACATGAACCAGAGACCTACATCATCCTGAGACCAGAAGAACTAGTTGGTGCCCGGCCACAATAGATGACTACCCTGACAGGGAGCACAGCAGAGGACCCCTGAGGGAGCAGGAGATCAGTGGGATACAGACCCCAAATTCTCATAAAAAGACCAAACTTAATGGTCTGACTGAGACTAGAGGAATCCCGGCGGCCATGCTCCCCAGACCTTCTGTTGGCACAGGACAGGAACCATCCCCGAAGACAACTCATCAGACATGAGAGGGACTGGTCAGCGGGTGGGAGAGAGACGCTGATGAAGAGTGAGCTAATTATATCAGGTGGACACTTGAGATTGTGTTGGCATCTCCTGTCTGGAGGGGGGATGGGAGGATAGAGAGAGAGGGAAACCGGCAAAATTGTCACGAAAGGAGAGACTGAAAGGGCTGACTCAAGAGGGGGAGAGCAAGTGGGAGTAGGGAGTGAGATGTATGTAAACTTATATGTGACAGACTGATTGGATTTGTAAACGTTCACTTGAAGCTTAATAAAAGTTAATAAAAAAAAAAAGTGTAGTGGAAAAATAAGATTTAAGGAAGGTAAATCAAATAAAGTAGAAAAGGATGATAAGAGATGGGTGAGAACATTTGTCTTCCTTTTCACTTTTCATACGTAAACACAAAAACCAGAGGAAGATGGGTTTCAGGTAGGAACGCTTATTCCTCTCAATTTCCATGTACAAATGAATCAGGACCTAAGAATTCTATTTTGTATTTATAAAACATTGGATACAATTAAAAAATAATGTCAAGTTAATAAAATATTTTCACTATTCTGTGATCCCTGCCCATACCTAAACGCTGGGTATTTATTTTTATAGCAAGAGAAATTGATCACCTAACATAGTCTAATATAAGAACTTCACTTCCGTTACTTGCAATGATTAACCATTAATCCTTCTGAGGTCCGAACCATGAAATAAAGGCTATTCTTTGAGCCATTATCCTTAGAAGGTTCTACAACCCAATTACAACCTAATGTCAAGGGTTATATCTGCTTTTTTATCTGGAGTTTAGTTTAAATGCAACTTAGGATTTCTATTGATTCAAAATTCATACGCTTTCTTGTGAAAAGCAAAGGGGAAATCAGGAAATGCGCCATAGGCAATTGATATGAGACTCACACTTCTATTTTTTTTTAAATGCAATACCATCTAATTGTAACTCTAAATACCATGTCAGTGTAAGAAAACCGTGTTTGAAATTTGGCTTGCCTGGACCGGTACTGTGTTTACCAAACAGATGACATTAGAAAATGAAAGTATATGTGTGACAATGGGATACTACACATCGATGAAGAACAATGACGAATCCGTGAAACATCTCATAACATGGAGGAATCTGGAAGGCGTTATGCTGAGTGAAATTAATCAGATGAAAAAGGATAAATATCGTACGAGCCCACTATTGTAAGAACTCAAGAAATAGTTTAAACATAGAAGAAAATATTCTTTGATGTTTACGAGGGTGGGGAGAAAGGGAGAGAGAGGAGTAGGAGTATTCATTAATTAGATAGTAGACAAGAACTATTTTAGGTGAAGGGGAAGATACCACACAATACAGAAGGGTCAGTACAACTGGACTAAACCAAAAGCAAAGAAGCTTCCTGAATACAACTGAATGCTTCAAAGGCCAGAGTAGAAGAAGCAGGGGTCTGGCGGCCATGGTTTCAGGGGAAATCTAGGTCAATTGGCATAATAAAATCTATAGTCTGCATCCCACTTTGGTAAGTGGCATCTGGGGTCTTAAGTGCTAGCAAGTGGCCATCTAAGATGCATCAATTTGTCTCAACCCACCTGGAGCAAACGAGAAGGAAGAACACCAAAGACACAAGCTAATTATGAGCCCAAGAGATAGAAAGGGCCATGTAAATCAGAAATTACATCAGCCCAAGATCAGAAGAACTAGATGGTGCCCGGCTACAATGAATGACTACTCTGACAGGGAATACAACAGAGAATCCCTGATGGAACAGGTGAGCAGTGGGATGCAGACCTCAAATTCTAATAAAACAACCAGACTTAATGGTCTGACTGAGACTAGAAGAACGCAGGAGGTCATGGTCCCCAGACCTTCTGTTAGCCCAAGACCGGAACCAGTCCCAAAGCCAACTCTTCAGACAGGGATTAGAATGGACTATAAGATAGAAAATGATACTGGTAAGGAGTGAGCTTCTTGGCTCAAGTAGACACATGAAACTATGTGGGCAGCTCCTGTGTGACGGGGAGATGAGAAGGCACAAGGGACAAAAGCTGGCTGAATGGACTCGGGGAATACAGGGTGGAGAGGAAGAGTATGCTGTCTCATTAGGGGAAGAGCAACTAGAAATACATAGCAAGGTGTATATAAATTTTTGTATGAGAGACTGACTTGATTTGTAAACTTTCACTTAAAGCACAATTAAAAAAAAAAACTAATAGGATTTGGTTCTTTAGTTTGGAGGTGTAGGTCATGATTTCATAGGACATCCCAGTTAATTGGCCTAATAACCTGTTTAGTGTTTCTGTTTTACCTCCTACTTCATTGCATAGGGCCTGGGGTCTTAAAAACTTGTGAGTGACCATCCAAAGTACAACCATTGGTGTCTATTTGCCTGGAGCAACAGAGGAAGGAGAGTCAGGAATAGGAAGAGGATATGGAGTGCGTGGCTAATTGCCTCCACAAACAACTGCCTGCTTTGCCATGAGACCAGAACTGGATAGTACCCAGCTACCATTACTAAACATTTTGATCAAAGATTCTGTAAAAGAATCGTGATCAAAAGGGGTAAAAATGCAGAATAGAATTTAAAATTCTCATGGAATCCAGCTCTTTGGGAGCCATGGAGCCTGGATGAACCCCTGAAATTATTACCCTGAGATCATCTTTAAACCTTAACCAAAAATATCCCCTGAAGTCTTCTTAAAATCAAACAATAGGTTAGCTTAACTACTAGAAAATGTCTGCCTTGAGCATTGTGCTCTTTTAAGATCTATCTATATAGGATCAAACTGACAACAGCAACTCAAAAGATTAGACAGGCTCCATGTGAGTCACCTACCTATCCCTGCTGCTTCAACTCCACGTCATGTCCCATGCTGAAGGGTGCTAAGCTTTACTATTTTTTAATTGTGTCTATAATTTTATTTAAAATGGCTCAGCAAAAAATACACACATAGTTAAAGAAAATATAAATGTTAATTATTGAATCTGGGTGGTGGATGTACAGATGGTCCCTGTACCATTTTTTTACTCTTCTGTTTTTATGTACTTGAATTTATTTTTTAATTGTTTTTTAGGTGAAAGTTTACAGCACAAATTAGCTTCTCATTCAAAAATTGTTCTGTGACATTGGCTGCAATCCCAGCAATGTGTTGGCACTCTCCTCCTTTACCTTTATACCCCAGGTTCCTTGTGACCATTCGTCTAGTTTTTGTATCCCTTCCTGACTTCTTGTCTTTGCTTTTGGGCAAGTGTTGTCTATTTGGTCTCCTATACTTGACTGAACTAAGAAGCAGGTACCTCACATGTGTTATTGTTTGTTTTATAGGCCTGTCTAATCTTTGGCTGCAAGGTGGACTTCGGGAGGGGTTTCAGTTCTGAGTTAGCAGGATGTCTGAGGGCTGTAGTCTTGGAGGTTCTTCTAGTCTCTGTCAGACCAGTAAGTTTGGCCTTTTTTGTTAATTTGAATTTTATTCTACATCTTCTCCTGCTCTGTCCAGAACTCTCTATTGTGATCCTTTTCAGATCACAATGTGATGGTAGCCAGGCACTATCTAGTTCTTCTGGTCTCAGGCTGGTGGAGGCTGTGTTTCATGTGGTCCATTCGTCCTTTGGACTAATATTTTCCTTGTATCTTTGGTTTTCTTCATTCCCCTTTGCTTCGAACATGATGGGACGAAAAGATGTAAGACCTCAGACACTACTCACCAAAGTAGGGTGTACAACATTTTCTTTATGAAATAGGTTATGCCAATTAACCTACTTGCCCCTGAGACCATGGTCCCCAGATCTCAGCCCCAATAACTCTATCCCTGAAGGTGTTTGGATGCATCTAGGAAACTTCTATGACTTTGCTTTGGCCAAGTTGGGTTGATTTCCCCTATATTGTGCATTGTCTTTCACTAAAGTTAACACTTGTCTACTATTTAGTTAGTGATTTTCCCTCCCTTCCTCTTCCCTCCCTTGTAATCCTCAAAGATTGTTTTTTTTTTTTTTCTTGGGTTTTTATAATAGTAGTCTCATACAGTGTTTGTTCTTTCATGATTAACTTATTTCACTCAGCATAATGTCCTCCAGATTCAGTTTTGAGATGTGGCACTTTTTTTGTTGTTGGGAATATACATAGCAAAACATACACCAATTCAACAGTTTCCATATGCATAACTTAGTGACATTGATTATATTCTTTGAGTTGTGCAACCATTTTCACCATTTTTCTGAGTTGTTCCTCCCCCGTTCATAAAACCCCACTGCCCCCTAAGGTTCCTATCTAATCTTTCTAAGCTTTACTATTAAACACAACTTGTCTCTAAAAAAGAAATTGTTCATGTCCGTATATGCTTGGAATTGCTGTTTCCTCTAAAATCCTTTATGAACAAGCTGTTTTGTTTTAAACCAACCATTTTTGAGTAACCATTTTCATCAGTTCAGTTATCTGATTGGTTGGCAGTGATTTTCTTTGGATAATTGGAACGATTAGCAGTGCCACATTGAAAGAATTGGTGATAATGAAACCAAACCAGCTGCCTAATGACACAATTTAGATCTCATTAGTGGACCGTACAGCTCAATGTATAAGGCCGTTACAAGGAGAGAGAGGACTAGAATCTCATCAGAGGCCTCTTCTTTCAAGCCTAAGTCTGCTTTAGTCCAAATAGAGATGTCAGATGTGCTCCAACTTTACTGATCTGTAAGGCAGAAAATAAATTAAGCAGGATATTGGCTAATTAACAACAACTAATATTAATGAAAACATGACAGTCACTTCCTCATCATAGCATTCAAACCTTGTGTTCACAGTTCTACCATAGGTACCACTTTTTACATTGGGTTTTTTGTAGTTTATTTAGCAATCCTTACCATTCCTCCTGGCCACCAACAAGCTGTGAGCTCCATGAGAGTAGAGACTTTACATAACTCGTCCTTTTATCTACTCCAAAACTAAAGGCATTCGTTAAGACCTAATAGAAGCAGTGACTGAATGAGTGATTGAAACACGCTAATTCATAAAAAGTACAATTGTTGTTGTTGTTGTTAGGTGCCGTCGAGTCGGTTCCAACTCATAGAGACCCTATGCACAACAGAACGAAACACTGCCCGGTTCTGCACCATCCTTACAAAAAAAGTACAATGGAGAAAAAAAATCACATAGGAATTAGGGTAGATGACCAGAGTTAAATAGGTCAACAAATTAAAGAATTATATCCAAATTATCTCCACAGCAGAGGAGATGGATGGCCTCTGTCCCAGGCATGCTGAGATTGGATGCCACCTAGTGGGATGCCTATGGGAGTAACTAAAGCTTCTGAGTCTACCTTGGTCGTGTAGGTGAATTGCTAGAAAGCTAGACCTAAAATTGCAATAACTCAAATATAGATATAAGTGTATAGTTTGCTTACATGAGTGTTCCTAATCCAAAAGTGGCTCTCCTCCACATAGAGATTCAGGAATGCAACTTGTGGTTCCACCATCTCTTTAAGTGAGTTTGTAAGGAGAGTGAAAACTGAGGAGCCATAACAAGGGTCACCCAGAGGAAGACAGAAAGCATGTGCAGGAGGCACACCCATTCTCTGAAAAGCCTGAGGCCACAAATGGCACATAGGACTTCTGCAGACAAGCTATTAAGGAGAACTTAGCCACACAGCCACACCTAAATAAAAGATACTCAGATATGTAGCCTAGCCTTGTGCCAACTGTAATCCTCTATGGAAGGAGAGAAAGGATTTGGAGGATAGCTAGCAGGCTCTGCTATAGTTGGTTTCTTCATTTGTGGAAACAAGAGCAATATTATCCAGCTCAGACTGGTGTCTCTAGAATTTAAATGATAAAAATCAACATACACATTAGACATCAAGAATAACAGAAATTATATATATATATATATATACACATATATATATATACACGCAAAAAACTTACCATGAGTGTCTAGAGGAGGCAGCGATTCTGCAAAGACCATTATAAGAGATAGTTTCTATTCATCTAAGCAGGAAGGCCTGCATTACATTTTATTCTATCCTACGTGGAATTCTAGGTTATAGATGATTCAGAGAGAAAACTCATATATTCATTTATTTAGTCAAATAATCATTGTGCATCCACTTTCTGTCGGGCACTGTGCTAGCGTCACACAATAAAGCGATGAACGAAATCGAAATCTTGCTTTCAAACAGATATTAAACAGGGTTGATGGTGGAAAATTTAGAGTAATTTATAATGGTTGGCCATCTCACCTTCTGAGGGGAATCAATTATTTTTTACAGTGTTTAGTTCTAAGAGTAAAGATATAAGAAAAACAAAAGGACTGTGTATTACTCATAAGACAAAGATAATTTCTCCAATAGTTAAACATTCTGATGCAGGCTGTTAAAAAAGAAGGAAAAGCAAGCATGCTATACAAGCAGTTAACAGGGGGATTCAAACTAGTCTGGGGTGATGAAGGAATGCCTCCATTAGGAAGTTTAGCCAGGTGACACAGTGTGAGAGGAGCATTGCAAAAAGAGGGATTAGCATGTATAGATTTCCAAGGCTGGAAAAAGCCTGGGCATTGGCTGAACTGAAATAAGGCCAGTACTCTTAAAGGCAAAGGAGCCCTGGTGGCACAATGGTTAGGTAATGGCTGCTAACTGAAAGGTTGGCAGTTTGAACCCCCCCAGTGGCTCCTCAAGACAAAAGATCTGGTGATCTGCTCCCATAAAGATTACAGCCTAGGAAACCCTGTGGGGCAGTTCTGCTCTATCACATTGGGTCACTATGAGTTGAAAATCAACTCAGTGACACACAACAACAACATGGCTAAAGGCCTACAATGAGGGGAGAATAGTATGGGATGAGATTAGGTAAACCAATCCAAAGAGGCTTAAGACTCATGTCAGGGCTTTTGAAGTTTATTCTAAGAACGACCGGAGTTCACAAACTATTTTAAGCAAAGGCATAGCGTGATCTGATTTGCAGTATAAAAAGATCAATCTAGCTGTGAGAGAATGAATTACAAGGAATAAAAAGTGGATTCAATGAGAATAGTTCAGAGAGGTTTTCTGTGTTATAGACAAAGCACCATGGTGGCTTGGACTAGTGTGAAGAAAAGGAGATGGAGAGAAGAAAATTGATTTAAGACATGTTTAGAAGCAAGAGTAGACCAGACATAATAATTTATTGAATGGAATGGAGATGGCGTGGTAGGGATGAGGAAGAGAAAAGGTTAAAGAATAATCACAATGATTTTGGCTTGAGCAATAGGGTGAATAATTGATGGTACGTCTTGATTTTTCTTTTTCTTGATTTAGGTAACACAGAGAAAGAAACAAATCAAAGGAAGAAGAGAATTTGGAGAAAAAGTATAGCATATGTGTACTGATTCCTGCTAGGGACCTTTTTTTTTTTTAACTCTCCTAGTGCAACAATGGTGTGTCCCTGGGTGGCACTAACGGCTAACTGCTTGACTGCTAGCCAAAATGTTGGTGGTTCGAACTCACCCAGAGGCACTTCAGAAGACAGCCCTGGCTATCTGCTTCCAAAAGATCACAGCCTTGAAAACCTATGGAGCAGTTCTACCCTGCACACACGGGGTCGCCATGAGTCAGCATTGACTCCACGGCCACTAACAACAACAGTACAACGCTATATGCTACTACTATGCAACTTGGAAGTTTGGGAGTTTTTTGTTTTGTTTTGTTTCAGTTATGTGTAAAAATGCTAAGAGTAATCTCAAATTCTATTCACCTTAAAATTATGCCAGAAGAGGTAAACAATAGGTAGACCATCAAGTTCTAGAACCTGTTTTTGTTTTCCCCTCAGAAAACAACTTTGAGAATCAGAATAAAACATAGTTTAAATGCTATAATTTGGTAACGGCACAGAGTAGGCTTTTCACCTAGTACATGTAAGCCTCAGCTTCCTTGTGTGTAAGGGGTGGCTATGATCATTCCTGCTTTATGGATTTGTGACTAGATTTAAGGAAATAATCTGCTTAGTGCTAGCACGTGATAAGAAGGCAATAAATTAGCTAGTATTACAGTTATAAATTTATTGATATGAAAGCCTTTTATCAAATAAATTCAGAAATGTTACCTATTTTTACACTAATATATTCACTTTCTTCTGTTTTGAGCTTCATAACAAAATTAATGTTTTACCTAATCATAATACTTTACACTTTCAGAGCAATTTTTATCTTTCAATGTTTTCATACTCATTGCCTCATTTGAACCTCATCATAGCTGTGTGAAATAACCATACCCATTGCCATTGAGTCGGCCCTAATAGGACAAAATAGAACTGCCCCATACAGTTTCCAAGGAGCAGCTGGTGGATTCAAACTGCTGACCTTGTGGTTAGCTGCTGAGCTCTTAACCACTGTACCACCAGAGCTCCAAAATAGCAACTATTATCATCCGTATTTGTGAACGAGAAAACTATCCATTATCTGATTTATCTATCAACTATCTATACAACATATGTATCTAGTCTTTGACACGTAGTAGGTACTCCAAAAAAAAATGGTAGTTACTAGTATTAAAATAAATAAAATCAAATTGCATAAGTTATACAACTGGTGTATACAGGAGCCCCAATGATAAATCAGGTCTACAGATCCTTAGACCAACCACAAAATAGTGCTGTCTCTAGAGTCAGCAGAGGGAAGAAACTTGCCTTGTGTAGGAAGAAATAATTCACCTGTAAAAATTCCTTCAACGGCCCTTGCCTTTCCCTTAGTTTAATGCTGTACCTTTGCATTTCAAAAAGCACAGGCTCTGTGGAGTTTCTTAACTATATTATGCTAATTTTGGAAAGCACCTGGGGATCTGCTTCAGAATTTATGATTTCGTGTAAATCTGAATCTTGTCAGTGAGCTGTTTACTAGAGCTCATTTGAGAAGGAAAAATAAAACGTTACCAATATCTAGGTAACCAAAACCAAGCCTGCTGCGGTCAAGTGGGTTCCAACTCATAGCGACCCTATAGAACAGAGTAGAACTGCCCCAGAGAGTTTCCAAGGAGCACCCGGTGGATTCAAACTGCAGACCTTTTGGTTAGCAGCAGTGGCACTTAACCACTACACCACCACCATTTCCGTATCTGGATAAAAAATTTTCTTTTTTTTTATTTGTGGGTCATACACACATACATTCAGTAAATATTTGTTGAACATCTATATAACAATAAACATTTAATAATAAGTATTGATCACACGGCTAAATTCTAAAAATCCAAAGATAAATTAGACACAGCCCGTGACTTCAAGAAGCTCACAATTCAAAAGGGTAGAACGAAAAACACCAAACCCGTTCCCAATGAATTGATTCCAACTCATAACAACACTATAGGACAGGCTAAAACTGCCCGATAGGGTTTCCAAGGTTGTGATCTTTACAGGAGCAGCCCCGCCACCTCTTTCTCGCATGGAGTGACTGGTGGGCTTGAACTGCTGACTTTTTGGTTAGCAGCCAAGCACTTAACCACTGTGCCACCAGCATTCCTAAAAAGGGTAAAGAGGCCTATAAGTAAAATATCATAACTGAATTTCTAACATCAAATGTCTGTATGTTAAAATATTCCTTTCACTGCAGTCTCCCCTCCTAGACTGAGAGCTTTGTAAGCGATCATCACTTCCCGGAGGAGTTAGGAACGCTAAAGCATGAGCAGGAGGCATAAAGGGAAGTAGGAATCACAGTGGAATCAGTAGGTGAGGCCAGAAGGTGTATGTCCACCTTTGAAATGTTTGTTCAGTATTAGAAGAAGAGCAGAGTTTGAGGAACAATAAGGAATTCAAGTTTAGATACGGAATCTGCGGAAGTTTCAGATAAAGATACATCATTGGGCGCCCAGGTTTACAACTTCAAAATTAAAGATTTGAAAATCATTTGTGAATAAATGATAATCAATGCAATTTTCCAAGAAGGAAAAAAAGGTGAGTACTAGAGATGTGTTCCCTGTAAAAAAAAAAAAAAAAAACAATCTTTTTTGACACCACCAAGAGTGTTGCTGGTCCTTGAAAATCATTTAATATTGTGCCAGGAAATAGAAATTGTGAAGGGTGGAAATAAAAGACTTGGATTCCCTCCGTGTGCTGGAATTGGAGGAAAAGTGGCATGCTTCATCTCTGCTGCAATGTTTAGAGGGAGAGCTTGACATTCATCTGAGAACGGCTATTGTGAACACAATAAGTGAAAATGAGGCTCCTTATTTTTCATTCAAAAGTTTATAGGAGGGAGAGAGAGGAGGAAGTCATTGTTGTATGAGTGTTCTTCTAGTTCTTTAAAAAAAAAAAAAGTTCTTTAGGGCTTCTAAAATTCTGGTATCTCTCTTTTTTCTTCCTTTATAATAATTTTCATCAGAAACTGGATCTTACAACAAGTTAACATCATTCTTGAAGCTTCACTTGGAGGGATTCAGCTTGAATGGCCTTTTCACAATTGTTCTTAGAAACAATTTCCCTGATTATCTTATGACAGTTTTAAAACTATGTCGGAAGGATAGGAATACAACAGAATCTATAAACTCCTCATTCACATATTTTGAATCAAAGCCGTCAAAATACTATTGTCAGAGTAACACAAGAAGTAAAAATACTAGATTTTATAACTGGCCTAAACTTGCCAGATTTAAAATTTCACTTGGTTTATACTAGATTAGCCTGGGAAGTACAGTCATGTGTCTCTTAATGGCCACGAAACCTTCTGTGAAATAGGATGTTATGTGATTTGGACATTGTGCAAACACCATATTATTTGCTGGAGCAAATAACCTCCCTCTACAATTTTACAATTTACCCTTCTACACCTGGCATCGCAATCACTTTGTACACAAGAGACGTGCGATACACATGCTGTGTGTGGGAAGTTGCCCAGTTACTTCCACTACATCCCTTTCTCCAACTGAAATTTCTGAACTCTGTTATAACCTTCTGGGACCACCGTTGTATATGCGGTCAGATGTTGCCCGAACGGATGCTATGTGGTGCATGCCTGTATAATTCAATAAAACTTTCCATAAAAGCATAATCTCAAAGGATATGTAATCTGGTTCCTAAAGTATTAAATAAAAAAAAAAAAAAGAAGAAGCAACAGAAACACTGTTAAGCCTACCTGTTTCTTTTGTTTGACCTTTTATAAGCACAGAAGCCGCAGGCAAATAGTCTCAGTGGATCTAGAAACCGTTCAGAACTGCTGCCTGAAAAAGTGCAAAGATAAATGAGGGAAGCAAAGTTCATCTCGAACCAACTCACTAATGGTTATTTACTGAGTTTCTTTTCTCTCTCAGGGTACAGTGGTTAATATTAGAAATCACAACCTTTTCCTTCAAATATGGCCCATTACCTTATTGTATGCATCAGTTTCATAGGTCACACAAAAGAGAATGATAGGAGTCTGGAGATTATAATAAAGATCTGCAAGCTAAATACAACCCTCGAGCTCCACATCCCAGGATATTTTAAGAAAGAGTGGATGGCAATCTGTCAGACATAATTATAATTGGTCATGAGTTGGAATAGATGACTTTCTGGATCACTTCAAACTCTGAAGAATCTACTACTTAAGGAAAAGATGGCAGCATGGATTCAAGCTCACATGGATAGTGTGGCTATCAATAATTGTTATCAATATTTACCAATAATAATTACCAACTATACTAATTACTATTATTAATATAAAATTGAATACAGGAAATCAATCTCTTCAAAATAATAGTACAGACATTGCTGTTGTCAGGTGCTGCTGTGTCAATTTTGACACACAGCAACCCTGTGTGCAACAAAACGAAACACTGCCTGGCCCTGTGCTATCTTCTCAACAGTTGCTATGCTTGAGCCCATTGCTGCAGTCACTATGTCAACCCATCTTAGTGAGGGTCTTCCTGTTTTTCATTGACCCTCTACGTTACAGAACATGATGTCATTCTCCAGGGACTTGTCCCTCCTGAGAACATGTCCAAAGTACATGAGACAAAGTCTCGCCATCCTTTCTTCTAAGGACTATTCTGGCTATACTTCTTCCAAGACAGATTTCTTTGTTCTTCTGGTACCAAAACATAATTCAAAAGTGTCAATTCTTCCTTGGTCTTTTTTATTCATTGTCCAGCTTTAGCATGCATATGAGGACATTGAAAATACCGCGACTTGGGTCAGGTGCACCCTAGTCCTCAAGGCGACATCTTTACTTTTTAACACTTTATAGAGGTCTTTTGCAGCAGATTTACCCAATGCAATATGTCATTTGATTTCGTGACAGCTGCTTCCATTGACTGTGGATGCAAATAAAACAAAATCCTTCACAACTTCAATCTTTTCTCCGTTTATCATGGTGTTGCTCAGTGGTCCAGTTGTGAGGATTTTTGTTTTCTTTATGTTGAGGTGTAATCCATACTGAAGCCTGTAGTCTTTGATCTTCATCAGTAAGTGTTTCAAGTCCTCTTCACTTTCAGCAAGCAAGGGAGTGTCATCTGCACATCGCACATTGTTAATGAGTCTTCCTCCAATCATGTAATCCAGCTTTTTTAATTACTTGCTCAGCATACAGATTGGTGAAAGGATAGAACACTGATGTACACTTTTGCCCATTTTAAATCATGCAATATCCCCTCGTTCTGTTCAAATGACTGCTTCTTGGTCTATGAGTAGGTTCTGCATGAGCACGATTAAATACTCTGAAAATCTCATTTTTCCCAATGTTATCCATAATTTGTTATGGTCCACACAGTTGAATGCCTTTGCATAGTCAATAAAACTCAGGTAAACATTTTTCTGGTACTCTCTGCTTTCAGCCAAAATCCATCTAATATCAGCAATGATATCCCTTATTCCACATCCACTTCTGAATCTGGCTTGAATTTCTGGCAGTTCCCTGTCAATGTATTGCTGCAACCATTTTTGATGTAGTGCTGCAACCACCGCAGTATGACAAACCAACAGACGAGTAGTAGAATAGTAGAGATAGTAGTAGTAATAACTAACAATACTGACAAATTAATTTGTGTTTGACACTGTTCAAAGCACTTTGCATGTCTTATCCCGTTCAATAGAATGGAATAGATACATTTATCATCTTTACTTTATACATATTTTTTAAAAAGCACAAAGAAGTTAAGTAACTTGCCTAAACTCACTCAGGTGACTACTGGCTGAACTACCCAGCAAAAGAGCATAATCTTTAAAGAATAAAGGAAATCCTCCTTTTCAGATATATGGCAGAAACAATTTCTTTTAAAACTCCCACTACATTCAGAAATGCTGTATAAGATGCAAAACACATCCTTTTAAAGTCATAGATGAACTCATAGGAAAGTAAGAGAAATCCCAGGGACAAAAAAAAGGATGGAACTAGAAACAAGAGTAGTGAGTTTAGTCTAAAACCACAGCTAATCTAAAATGATTTACTGGCGTCAGTAAAATGTTGTTGTTGTTAGGTGCCGTCAAGTCAGTTCCAACTCATAGAGACCCTATGCACAACAGAACAAAACACTGCCCAGTCCTGCGCCATCCTTACTATCGTTGTTATGCTTGAGGCCATTGTTGCAGCCACTGCGTCAGTCCACCTCGTTGAGGTTCTTCCTCTTTTCCACTAAACTTGTACTTTGCCAAGCATGATATCCTTCTCCAGAAACTGCTCCCTCCTGACAACATGTCCAAAGTATGTAAGATGCAGTCTTGCCATCCTTGCTTCTAAGGAGCATTCTGGTTGTACTTCTTCTAAGACAGATTTGTTCATTCTTTTGGCAGTCCATGGTATATTCAATATTCTTCGCCAACACCACAATTCAAAGGCATAAATTCTTCTTTGGTCTTCCTCATTCATTGTCCAGCTTTCACATGCATATGCTGCGATTGAAAATACCATGTCTTGGATCAGGCGAACCTTAGTCTTCAAGGTGACATCTTTGCCCTTCAACACTTTAAAGAGACACTTTGCAGCAGATTTACCCAATGCAATGCATCTTTTGATTTCTTGACTGCTGCTTCCATGGCTGTTGATTGTGGATCCAAGTAAAATGAAATCCTTCACAACTTCAATCATTTCTCCGTTTATCATGATGTTGCTCATTGGTCCAGTTGTGCGGATTTTTGTTTTCTTTATGTTGAGGTGCAATCCATGTTGAAGGCTGTGGTCTTTGATCTTCATTAGTAAGTGCTTCAAGCTTTCTTCACTTTCAGCAAGGAAGATTGTGTCATCTGCATAACTCAGGTTGTTCATGAGTCTTCCTCCAATCCTGATGCCCTGTTCTTCTTCATATAGTCCAGCTTCTCGAATTATTTGCTCAGCATACAGATTGAATAGGTATGGTGAAAGAATACAACTCTGGCACACACCTTTCCTAACCATGCAATATTCCCTTGTTCTGTCCGAACAATTGCCTCTTGATCTATGTAAAGGTCCCTCATGAGCACAATTAAGTGTTCTGGAATTCCCATTCTTCACAGTGTTATCCATAATTTGTTTTGACCCACATAGTCGAATGCCTTTGCATAGTCAATAAAAACACAGGTAAACATCCTTCCTGGTATTCTCTGCTTTCAGCCAGAATCCATCTGACATCAGCAGTGATAACCCTGGTTCCACGTCCTCTTCTGTAACTGGCCTGAATTTCTGGCAGTTCCCTGTTGATGCACTGCTGCAGCCATTTTTGAATGACCTTCAGGAGAATTTTGCTTATGTGTGATATTAATGATATTGTTCTATAATTTCCACATTCAGTTGGATCACCTTTCTTGGGAATAGGCATAAATATGGATCTCTCCCAATCAGTTGGACAGGAAGCTCTCTTCCATATTTCTTAGCATAGACAAGTGAGCACCTCCAGCACTGCATCCGCTCGTTGAAACATCTCAATTGATATTCCATCAATTCCTTGTCTTTCACCAATGCCTTCAGAGCAGCTTGGACTTCTTCCTTCAGTACCATAGGTTCCTGATCATATGATTCCTCTTGAAATGGTTGAACATTGACTAATTCTTTTTTGTATAATGACTCTGTGTATTTCTTCAATCTTCTTTTGATGCTTCCTGTGTCATTTAAGATTTTACCCATAGAATACCTCACTATTGCAACTCAAGTCTTGAATTTTTTCTTCAGTTCTTTCAGCTTGACAAATGCCAAGCGTGTTCTTCCCTTTTGGTTTTCCGTCTCCAGCTCTTTGCACATGTCATTATAATACTTTACTTTGTCTTCTCGAGACACCCTTTGAAATCTTCTGTTCAGTTGTTTTACTTCATCAATTCTTCCTTTTGCTTTAGCTGCTCGACTCTCAAGAGAAAGTTTCAAAGTCTCCTCTCACAACCATCTTGGTCTTTTCTTTCTTTCCTGTCTTTTCAGTGACCTCTTGCTTTCTTCATGGATGATGTCCTTGATATCATTCCACAACTCATCTGCTTTGGTCACCAGTGTTCAATGCGTCAAATCTATTCTTCAGAGGGTCTCTAAATTCAGGGGGGATATACTCAAGGTCATATTTTTGCTCTTGTGGACTTGCTCTGATTTTCTTCAGTTTTAGCTTGAACTTGCATATGAGCAATTGATGGTCTGTTCCACAGTCGGCCCCTGGCCTTGTTCTGACTGATGATATTGAGCTTTTCCATCATCTCTTTCCACTGATGTAGTCAATTTGATTTTTGTGTGCTCCATCTGGCGAGGTCCATGTGTATAGTCGCCGTTTATGTTGGTGAAAGAAGGTATTTGCAATGAAGAAGTCATTGGTCTTGCAAAATTCTATCATTGGATCTCTGGCATTGTTTCTATCACCAAGGCCATATTTTCCAACTACTGATCCTTCTTTGTTTGCAACTTTCGCATTAATATTACCAGTAATTATCAATGCATCTTGATTGCATGTTCTATCAATTTCAGACTGCAGCAGCTGATAAAAATCTTCTATTTCTTCATCTTTGGCCCTAGTGGTTGGTGCGTATATTTGAATAATAGTCATATTAACTGGTCTTCCTTGTAGGCATATGGATATTATCCTATCACTGACAGCATTATACTTCAGGATAGATCTTGTAATATTCTTTTTGACGATGAATGCAATACCATTCCTCTTCAAGTTGTCATTCCCAGCATAGTAGACTATATGATTATCCAGTTCAAAATGGCTAATACGAGTACATTTCAGTTCACTAATGCCTAGGATATCTATGTTTATGCATTCCATTTCATTTTTGATGATTTCTGATTTTCCTAGAGCATTGTCAGTAAAATAGAGCCTGGTTTTCAGGCCATTTTGGGGACAAAGAGGAAGACTTTGGGTCTTACATAAGTTGAAGTGTTAGAAATGAGATATTTACATAAAGTTCAAGCTTTCAGTAGCCTATAGCTTTAGTAGAAGTGTACCATTACCATTGCCATCGAGTGGATTCTGGCTCATAGCAACCCTACAGGGCAGAGTTGAACTGCCCCATACAGTTTCCAAAGAGTGCCTGGTGGATTCAAACTGCTGACCTTTTGGTTAGCCAAAAAAATAAAAAATACTCCCAGTGTCATGGATTGAATTGTGTCCCCCCCCCCCGAAATATCTGTCAACTTGGCTAGGCCGTGGTTCCCAGTATTGTGTGGTTGTGCACATTTTTGTCATCTGATGTGATTTTCCTCTGTGTTGTGAATCCTACCTGTATGATGTTAATGAGGTGGGATTAGTGGCAGTCACATTAGTGACACAGGACTCAATCTATGAGATTAGGCCACGTCTTAAATCAATTTCTTTTGAGATATAAAAGCGAAAAGTGAGCAGAGAGACATGGGGACCTCATACCACCTGGAAAAGTCAGGAGAATAGCATGTCCTTTGGATCCAGGGTTCCTGCATGGAGAATCTCCTTGACCAGGGAAGGCTGATGATAAGGACCTTCCCCCACAGTCGACAGAGAGAAAAGCTTTGCCCTGGAGCTGGTACCCTGAATTCAGACTTCTAGCCTCCTAAGCTGTGAAGAAATAAATTTCTCTTTGTTAAAGCCATCCACTTGTGGCATTTCTGTTATGGCAGCACTAGAGAACTCAGACAGTCAGCAGATGGAGGACAACAAAGAAATTTTAGCTTTTGTGTGAAAAAAAATCTCTTCTGGAAATTTCTTCAAAGCATATATAAGCTTGGACTTCTAATTTAAACCATCTGAAAGATTCAACAGAATTCAAGTAAAAGAAATTAAATTAACAAATTACATCTGTCCTTTAAGACAAATATACTCAGGAAAGAGGCATAAAAGAAAAGGACTCCTGGGATTCTTACAAGAAAAATACCCATGCCACATATAGACCAACTATCTAAGATTACAATACACTTTAGGAAAATAAGATACCATCAATGAGAGTCAGCAGAAATGACTAACAGCAGAATTAGACTATTCTATTTTTTTTATATAATAGACAAATAATAATAACTGAATTAGATATCTCATAATAGCAAATAATGTAACTATAAGATTCAGGATATAAAAGAAGTATTTGAAAATATTTAAAGAATTTAGGAATGAAATAAAAACATGAGAGCAATAAGATATTATTTTTAAAAACTTAAGTCATATTTTAAAATAAGTTAATGATACTTTTGGAAATGAAAACATTGTTAATAACATTAAATATATAGATTAAAAAGCAATGTTTAAGATTAAACTGCAGACGATAGATAGCTGAAAGGAAAATTAATGAACTGAGATATGTATCCGAAGAAATTACTGAAAATACAGGCCAGTAAAATAATGAGTTGAAAGATAGGAAGAGTGTTAGAAGACACAGACCAAAATTAAAAAGTCTGATATATGTGTAATTGGAGTTCCAGAAGAAAGAGGAGGGAGCTATTTGAAAAGATAATGGTGGATTCACACAGTGGAATGCTACTCAGCAATGAGAATAAATACTGAGCAAACAAAAGAAGTCAGATGCAAAAGAATACATACTGTGCAATTCCATTTATGTAGTCCAAAAAAAATGACAAAACTCATTTTTGTTATACAAGTCCAGGAGCGGTAAGACTTGAGTTAGGTAGTGACCGAAAGGGGACCTGAAGGGGGTGGAGGGGGGAAGAAACACCTGAAATGTTAAAAATATTGCATTCCTTGATTTTGGGATGGTTATTAATATTTTTTTATATTAATATGTTTACTTTATAAAGTTATCAAACTGTTCACTTATGAGCACTTTTCTCCATGTATATTATATTTAAATAAAATGTTTTTACAAGGTTTAGGACCTTCCATGATTAATGAAATGCACAACTCATCAGATCCAGGAAGCATAACAAAATAAATAAAATAAAATTTTCACCTAGAAGCATCATATTAAATCTGCCAAAGAAAAAGGTAAGTAGAATATCTTACAAGCATCCAGAGAGAAAGAAACAAAGACAGATTATATTTAAAGGCCTCTCATTAGGTAAAATGCAGACTCAGTGACAACAACAATGGAAGCCAAAAAAAACCATGTGGGCAAGAAGGCAATGGGATGACTTACATAAAAAATTGAAGGAAAAAAATTGCCAGCCAAGAGTCATATATAGACCAAAACTGTCTCTTCAAATACAAACATGAAGTTAGGGCATTTCCAGATAAATAGAAGTTTAAGAAAATCGTAAAAACCAAACCAAAACTACAAGAAATACTAAAGGGAGTTTTTTGGTTAGAAAACCAATAATATCAGGTATCATCCCAGGACAAGAACACTGGACAGATCAAAAAGATGTCAACCCAGATGGGGAAATCACAAAAATAAATCAATACAAAAAAATGCTCAAAAGAGGGAAACAGTGAAGTCATTATATATAAAAGAAGACAACATTAAAACCATAAAGAGTGACTAAGAAATATATTCATAGGTCTTTCATATGGAGAGGAACATAAAGTGATATAAAGAAATAAAAGTTAAGTTTAAACATAAAAAAATAGGGATAAATATTAAGGTAACCACAAAGAAAACTAACAATCTTACTCGTCAAAATAAAATACAAGAAGAAAATAGAGACTCAGCAGAAACAAAATCAACTACAATGAATAAGAGGAAAAGACAATATATAAGCTACTCAGCACAAAAACTTAAGTGAGAAAAAGAAACTGTCAACAACACACACAAAAAAACTTCAAAATAACAGCAGTAAACTCATACCTATCCATAATTATGCTGAATGTAAATGGACTAAACACACTAATAAAAAGATAGAGAGTGGTAGAATGGATTAAAAAAAAAAAAAAAACACAATCCATCTATATGCTGCCTACAAGGGACACACCTTAGACTTAGACTCACAAACTAAAACTTAAAAGATGGAAAAAATATATCGAGCAAACAGCAATCAAAAAATAGAAGGAGTGGCAATATTAATTTCTGACGAAATAGACTTTAAAGTCAAATCCACCACAAAGGATAAGGAAGGACACTATATAATGATTAAAGAGACAACATATCAGGAGGATATAACCATATTAAATATTTATGCACCCAATGACAGGGCTGCAAGATGCATAAAACAAACCATCAGCATTGAAAAGTGAGATAGACTGCTCCACAATTATAGTAGGAGCCTTCAACACACCACTTTCAGTGAAGGACAGAACATCCAGAAAAAAGCTCAGTAAAGACACGGAATATCTAAATACCACAATCAACTAACTTGACCTCTTAGATATATACAGAACACTCCACCCAACAGCAGCCAAGTAAACTTTCTTTTCTAGTGCACGTGGAACATTCTGTAGACTAGACCACATATTAGGTCATAAAGCAAGCCTTAGCAGAATCCAAAACACTGAAATATTACAAAGCATCTTCTCCAACCATAAGGCCATAAAACTAGAAATCAATAACAGAAAAATCAGGGAAAAGAAATTAAACACTTGGAAACTGAACAATACCCTGCTCAAAAAAGACTGGGTTATAGAAGACATTAAGGATGGAATAAAGAAATTCAGAGAATCCAATGAGAATGAAAAGACTTCCTATCAGAACCTTTGGGGCACAGCGAAAGCAGTGCTCAGAGGTCAATTTATCTCAATATATGCACACATACAAAATCAAAGAATTATCCCTGCAACTTGAACAAATAGAAAGAAAGCAACAAAAGAAACCCTCAGGCACCAGAAGAAAGCAAATAATAAAAATTAGAGCAGAATTAAATGAAATAGAGAAGAGAAAAACAATTGAAAGAGTTAAAAATACCAAAAGCTGGTTCTTTGAAAAAATCAGCAAAATTGATAAAACATTGGCCAAAGTGACAAAAGAAAAACAGGAGAGGGAGCAAATAACCCTAATAAGAAATGAGATGGGCGATATTACAACAGACACAATTAAATTAAAAGAATCATATCAGATTACTACAAAAAACTGTACTCTAACAAATTCGAAAATCTAGAAGAAATGGATGAATTTCTAGAAACACACTACCTACCTAAATTAACACAAGCAAAAGTAGAACAACTAAATAAACTCATAATAAAAGAAGAGACTGGAAAGATAATTTAAAAAACTCCCAACGAAAAAAAAGCCCTGTCCCTGACGGCTTCACTGCATAGCTCTACCAAACTTTCAGAGAAGAGTTAACACCACTACTACTAAAGGTATTTCAGAGGATAGAAAAGGACGGAATAGTCCCAAACTCATTCTATGTAGCTAGCATACCCCTGATACCTAAACCAGGTAAAGGCACCACAAAAAAAGAAAATTAGAGACCTATATCCCTCATGAATGTAGATGCAAAAATCCTTAACAAAATTCTAGCCAGTAGAATTCAACAACATATAAAAATAATAATAATAATAATTCACCATGACCAAGTGGGATTCACACCAGGTATGCAGAGATGGTTCAACATCAGAAAAACAATTAATGTACTCCATCATATAAACGAAACAAAAGACAAGAATCACATGATTTTATCAATTGATGCAGAAAAGGCATTTGACAAAGTTCAACACCCGTTCATGATAAAAACTCTCAGCAAAATAGGAATAGAAGGAAAACTCCTCAACATAATAAAGGGCATTTATACAAAGCCAACAGACAACCTCATTCTAAATGGAGAGAGACTGAAAGCATTCCCCTTGATATCGAGAACCAGACAAGGATGCCCTTTATCACCTTCTTATTCAACATTGTGCTGGAGGACCTAGTCAGAGCAATTAGGCTAGACAAAGAAATAAAGGACATCCAGATTGGTAAGGAAGAAGTAAAAGTATCTATATTTGCAGATGACATGATCTTATATACAGAAAACCCTAAAGAATCCTCAAGAAAACTACTGAAACTAGTAGAAGAGTTCAGCAGAGTTTCAGGATACAGGATAAACCTACGAAAATCAGTTGGATTCCTCTATACCAACAAAAAGAACATCGAAGAGGAAATCACCAAATCAATACCATTTACAGAAGCCCCCAAGAAGATAAATACTTAGGAATAAATCTTACCAGAGATGTAAAAGGCCTATACAAAGCAAACTACAAGACACTACTGCAAGAAACCAAAAGAGACCTACATAAGTGGAAAAACATACCTTGCTCACAGATAGGAAGACTTAACATTGTAACCCAGCATGGATCCACCATCTTGGACTCCAGTCGGGGATCGGCAATCAGGGACCACAGGAAAGCACCTTCTTGGAATTCCCAGAAGGAGACACAGAACTGGTAACAAGCAATATACACTTTCCTAGCTCCACCCCCCACCCCCCCCCCACCCCCACCCCCCGGCTTAGGCCTCCTATGCTTCTCGTCAGCTGCAGTCTCTTGTCTGGGAAGTAAGTGTTTTGGCCTCGGGTTGCTTGAATTCACCTTGCCCACACAGGCCAGGCCCCTGAGATGTTGTTCATTCTTTCCGTCTCTTTTGGTTTATTCTGTGCCTCCTACCACCTCCCTCTTCTTTCTCTGGAATACCTGGCTCCATGTGCCATCTTTGCTTCTTCCCGAAAGGCTGTGAAGCCATGCTCGACTGCGGAACCACTTCCCTGGCCCCACAACACCACGCTGGTGGGGTCCCTGGGGCTTTTTTCCCACTTGTTTTGCTTGGTTTTGTTTGTTCTCTTTTTTTTTTTTTTCTTTTTCAGCTTGGGAGCCCCTCCTAGCCCAGCTGCACTGCACAGCTTAGGAGCCACTCCCCCAATCTGTGCAGCTGTGTAGGTGGGATCCCTCACTGGCATTTCCTTTTTTCTTCTTTCGTTTTTTTCTTTTCTTTTCTTTCTCTTTTTTCCCTTTCTGTCTGTCTTAATTTCTCAGTTCTTCTCTCTCTACATTTATCTTCTTTTCCTGTCTCATGAATACCTGGTGGTGTGTGACATCTATACCTCCTCTAGCCAGGCTATACTTTGAGACCTGGAAGCTACTTCACCAGTCTTAGCAGCCCTGCTGGTGGTACTCTGGTACTCCTGGGAGCTTTTCTTTTCCAAATTTTTATCTAGTTACTTCTTTCTTTCTTTCTCCCTTTTTTTTTTTTTTTTTTTTTTGTCCTTTTTGCTTTTCTCCATTTCTCGGTTTCTCATCTCTCCACTCCAATGGCAAGCTCCCTTAGCACTCTTTTTTTTTTTTCCTCTTTCTTTGTTTGCTTGTTTGTTTTGGCACCTGTTTTTCTCTCTTCTCTCTCCTTTTTCCCATACCCCTATTAGCTCCACACATCACTACCTCCCCCCTCTTTCCTGCCTACCTGTACCATGCACTGAACATCACACCTCCAAGCAGCACAGGCACGGCCTCCTGGAACCTGCCCAGTGCTAATTCCTGGCCTGCCCTGTTGGCCTTAGTACATGCCACAAACAACCCACCCCAGGCCCTCCCCCTCAGCTGGACCTGCCCTACTGCACCATAGCTGAATTACTGGCCCTGCCCATTGGACAAGGAGATGAAAAGTATCGTAACTACAGATGAGCAAACAACAAAGAACGCACAGCCTGCTTGCTCAGACATAACCAAATAAAATAAAAGAGCAGGATGAAACAAACAAATCTACAATCAAGAAACAAAGAAAATAACTACTGACTGTCCTGAAGACAGCAGACAATATCAAAACACAAAAATACAGAACAGGATGGGTCCAGTAAGCATCCAAAATAAAACAACAGATGGCTTTCCAGTAGAAGAAAAGGCACTAGAACTACCTGACAGGAAATTCATATCTTTAATATTCAGGGCAATCCAAGAGTTGAAGCAAAAAAACAGACAAAAATGAGGAAAAAACAGGCAAATTTTTGGAAAAGCCAGGCAAATTCATGGAAAATACGGACCAAAAATGGAACAATCCAGGAAAGTAATACAAGAATGAAACACCAGAATAAATCCACAACTAGAAATCATACAAAACCAATTAGAAATCCAGAAGATAAACAACAAGATTTCAGAAATGGGCAGCGTCATAGAAGGGCTGAGGAACAGGTTTCAAACGATGGAAGACAGAATCAGCGAAATTGAAGACAAACACTTGGGTACAACTCTGTTTGAGGAGAAATCAGAAAAAAAAAAATGAAGAAACCTTGAGAATTATGTGGGATACAATAAAAAAATTGGGAGTGAAAAGGGAGAGAAAATAGAAAATACAGAGATTATCATTGAAAAATTGCTGACAGAAAACTTCCCTAATATCATGAATGATGAAAAGCTGATCCTCCAAGAAGCTCAATGAACCTCATATAGGATAGAACCCAAAAGAAAAACACCAAGGCGTATCATAATCACACTTACTAAAACGGAAGACAAAGAAAAAATCCTGTGAGCAGCTCAAGGAAAACAGCATACGGAGGTGAAAAAATAATACTAAACTCTGATTATTTGGCAGAAACCACGCAGGTAAGAAGGCAATGGGATGACATATAGAAAACCTTGTAAAGAAAAAAATTGCCACCTGAGAATAATATATCCTGCAAAACTTTCATTCAAATATGGTGGTGAAATTAGGATATTTCCAGATAAATGGAGATTAAGGGAATATGTAAATACCAAACCTAACTTACAAGAACTATTAAAGGGAGCCTGTCAGTCTGAGAACAAACAACATCAGACCACAGCCTGAATCTAGGATGCAAGATTGTACCAGCCAAACACCAACCTAGGAAACGAACTCTCAAGGACTATCCAAAACCAAAACAATTGCAGCAGGAAACCAGAGATGTTAATCTGTAAATGACAACATCAAAACAATAAAAAAGGGAATAAAAAGTATAGGTATAGACATTTCCAATGGAGAGGGAGACAAGGTGATACCAAGTAATAATAGATTGATTCAAACCTAGGAAGGTAAGAGTAAATTTCAAGGTAACCACAAAGAAAGTTAATAAACCTACTCATCAAAATAAAGAAGAAAAACATAAAGTCTCAGTAAAAACAAAATATACAAAAACAAAAGAAATGAAAAAGAAATGCACAAAGGGAACTCAGCACAGGAGGGTAAGAGGAACAAAGAAAATGTTAGTACCACAAAAGAAAAAAGCACTACAAAATGACAGCTATAAACTCAACAATAAAGAACAATGATGAATCTGTGAAGCATCTCATAACATGGATGCATCTGGAGGACATTACACTGAGTGAAATAAGTCAATCACAAAAGGACAAATATTGCACACGACCACTATATCTAAAAACTCATGAAAAAGTTTACATACAAAAAGAAATATTTGATGGTTATGAAGGTGGGAGGGGTGGGAATGGAAAAGCACTTAATAGACAAAAGATAAGTGGTAACTTTGGTGAAGGGTAAGACAGTACACAATACTGGGGAAGCCAGCACAACCTATACAAGGCAAGGCCACAGTAGCTGTATATATACTTCCAAACTCCCTGAGGGACAGAATTGCTGGGCTGAGGGCTGTGCAGACCATGGTCTCAGGGAACATCTAGCTCAATTGGCATAACAGAGTTTATAAGGAAATATTCTATGTTCTACTTTTTACTTTAGTGAGTATCATCTGGGGTCTTAAAAGCCTGTGAGTGGCCATCTAGGATACTCCACTGGTCTCATCCATTTGGGAGCAAAGGAAGAATGAAGAAAACTAAAGACACAGAGGAAAGATTAGTCCAAAGGACTAACAGACCACATCTATCACGGCCTCCGCAAGACTGAGTCCAGTACAACTAGATGGTGCCTGGCTACCACCACTGACTGCTCTGACAGGGATCACAATAGAGGGTCCTGGACAGAGCTGGAGAAAAATGTAGAACAAAATTCTAACTCAAAAAGAAAGACCAGACTTGCTGGCCTGACAGAGGCTGGAGAAACCCTGAGAGCATGGCCCCAGGACACCCTTTCTTTTCAGTAATGAGGCCACTCCTGAGGTTCACTCTTCAGCCAAAGATTGAACAGGTCCATGGACCAAAACAAGACTAAAGGGGTGCACCAGCCTTGGGGCAGGGACTGGAAGGCAGGAGGGGACAGGAAAGCTGGTAACAGGGAGCCCAGGGTTGAGAAGGGAGAGTGTTGACATGTCGTGGAGTTGTTAACCAATATCATACAACAATGTGTGTATTGTTTGATGAGAAACTAGTTTGTTTTGTAAATCTTCATCTAAAGTTCAATAAGAAAAGAGTAGAACTGCTCCATAAGATTTTCTTGACCTTTCTCTCATAGTGCCACTGGGTGGGTTTGAATCGTCGACCTTAAGTCAGAAGCTGAGAGCAAATGGTTTGTGTCTCTGAGGACCTTTCCTAGCACATAATAACAATCATTAAATATTTGTTTGTTTGAATAAATCAGTAAAAGAAATTGTAGTCCAAACTTCTTGCTTCACAAATGATAAAACCAAAGAGTCTAGGTCTAGGAAGTAACCTCAGTGTAATTTTACAGGATATTATTACTGCTGCTGGCTATTTGAGAGTATAAAAAATGTGCTAAGAAAATCAGTTTTAATAGATAAAGGTGGAGAAATAACTAAAGTTGATATGTTTTTAACTACTAAAGGGCTATCCCCCATGAGTCTGTCAGTTTGTTGTAGTATGCTGGCTTGTGTGTTGCTGGGATGCTGGAAGCTATGCCACAGGTACTAAATACCAGCAGGGTCATGCATGGTGGACAGGTTTCAGCTGAGCTTCCAGACTAAGACTAGGAAGAAGGACCCGTCAGTCTACTTCTGAAAAGAATTAAAAGAATTAACCAGTGAAAATCTTATGAATAGCAGTGAAACATTGTCTGATATAGTGCCAGATGATGAGCCCCTCAGGTCGGAAGGCACTCAAAATACGACTGGGTAAGAGCTCCTTCCTCAAAGTAGAGTCAACCTCAATGATGTGGATGGAGTCAAGCTTTCAGGGCTTTCATTTGCTGATGCGGCACAACTCAAAATGAGAAGAAACAGCTGCAAACATCCATTAATAATTGGAACCTGGAATGCACAAACTATGAATATAGGAAAATTGGAACTCATCAAAAATGAAATGGAACACATAAAGATTGATATTCGAGGCATTAGTGAGCTGAAATGAACTAGTATTGGTCATTTTGAATTGGACAATTATGTGATCTACCATGCTGGGAATGACAACTTGAAGAGAAATGGCATTGCATTCATTGACAAAAAGAGCATTTCAAGATCTATCCTGAAGTACAATGCTGTCAGTGATAGGATAATATCCAAAGGCCTACAAGGAAGAGCAGTTAATATGACTATTATTCAAATTTACACACCAACCACTAAGGCCAGAGATGAAGAAATTGAAGATTTTTACCAACTTCTGCAGTCTGAAATTGATCGAACGTGCAATCAAGACACATTGATAATTACTGGTGATTGAAATGCAAAAGTTGGAAACAAAGAAGAAGGATCAGTAGTTGAAAAATATGGCCTTGCTGATAGAAACGATGCTGGAGACCACATGATTAAGTTTTGCAAGGAACGATTCCTTCATTGCAAACACCTTTTTTCACCAACATAAAGGGTGGCTATACACACATGGGCCTCACCAGATGGAATACACAGGAATCAAATTGAGTACATCTGTGGAAAGAGACAATGGAAAAGCTCAATATTGTCAGTCAGAACAAGGCCGGGGCTGACTGAGGATCAGACCATCAATATACAAGTTCAAGTTAAAACTGAAGAAAATTAGAATAAGTCCACAACAGCCAAAGTATGACCTTGTGTATATCCCACCTGAATGTAGAGACCATCTCAAGAACAGATTTGATGCATTGCACACTAATGACTGAAGACCAGACAAGTTGTGGAATGACATCAAGGACATCATATATGAAGAAAGCAAGAGATGATTAAAAAGCCAAGAGAGTAAGAAAAGACCTAAATGGATGTCAGAAGAGACTCAAACTTGCTCTTGACCTCAAGTAGCTAAAGCAAAGAGCAAAAATGATGAAGTAAAAAAGATGAACAGAAGATTTCAGAGGGCACCTTGAGAAGACAAAGTAAAGCATTATGATGACATGTGCAAAGACCTGGTGATAGAAAACCAAAAGGGAAGAACATACTGAGCATTTCTCAAGGTGAAAGAACGGAAGAAAAAATTTAAGCCTCGAATTGCAATACCTTGGGATTCTAACAAGAAAATATTGAACAATGCAGGAAGCATCATAAGAAGATGGGAAGCAATACACAGTTACTATACCATAAAGGACTGGTCGACATTCAACCATCAGGAGGTAACAAATGATCAGGAACCGATGGTACTGAAAGAAGAAGTCCAAGCTGCACTGAAGGCACTGGTGAAAAATAAGGCTCCAGGAATTGACAGAATACCAACTGAGATGTTTCAACAAATGGGTGCAGCACTGGACATGCTCACTTGTCTATGCCAAGGAATTTGGAAGACAGCTACCTGGCCAACTGACTGGAAGAGATCCATATTTATGCCTATTCCCAAGAAAGGTGATCCAACTGAATTTGGAAATTATCAAACAATATCATTAATATTACAAGTAAGCAAAATTTTGCTGAAGATCATTGAAAAGTGGCTGCAGCAATACATGGACAGAAAACTGCCAGAAATTCAAGTCAGATTTAGAAGAGAATATGAAACCAAGGATATCACTGTTGATGTCTGATGGATCCAGGCTAAAAGCAGAGAATACCAGAAAGATGTTTACCTGTGTTTTATTGACTCTGCTAATGCATTCGACTGTATGGATCATAACAAATTATGGATAACATTGCAGGGATAGGGAATTCCAGAACACTTACTTGTGCTTATGAGGAATCTCTACATGGATCAAGAGGCAGTTGTTTGAACAGAACAAGGGGATGCTGCACGGTTTAAAGTCAGGAAAAGTGTGCGTCAGGGTTGTATCCTTTCACCACACCTATTCAACCTGTATGCTGAGCAAATAATCCCGAGAAGCTGGACTCTATGAACAAGACTCATTAACAACCCATGTTATGCAGATGACACAACTTTTCTTGCTGAAAATGAAAAGGACTTGAAGCACTCACTCGTGAAGATCTAAGAGCACAGCCTTCAGTATGGATTACACCTCAACATAAAGAAAACAAAAATCCTCACAAATGGACCAATATGCAACATCATGATAAATGGAGAAAAGTTTGAACTTGTCAAGTATTTCATTTTACTTGGATCCACAATCAACACCCACGGATGCAGCAGTCAAGAAATCAAAAGACACATTGCATTGGGCAAGTCAGCTGCAAGAGATCTCTTTAAAGTGTTAAAAAGCAAAGATGTCACCCTGAGGAATAAGGTGCACCTGACCCAGGCCATGGTGTTTTCAATCGCTTCATATACATGCAAAAGCTGGACAATGAATAAAGAAGACCAAAGATGAACTGATGCCTTTGAATTGTGTTGTTTGCGAAGAATATTGAATATACCATGGACTACCAAGATAATGAGCAAGTCTGTCTTGGAAGAAGTACAACCAAAATGCTCCCCAGAAGCAAGGATGACAAGACTATACCTCACATACTTTGGACATATTGTCAGAAGAGATCAGTCTTTGGAGAAAGACATCATTCTTGGTAAAGTAGAGGGTCAGCGAAAAAGAGGAAGACCCTCAATGAGATGGATTGACACTGTGGCTGCAACAATGAGCTCAAGCATAGCAACAATTGTGAGGATGGTACAGGATCGGGCTGTGTTCTGTCCTGTTGTGCATAGGGTCACTATGAGACAGAACTGACTCGATGGCACCTAAGAACAACAAAAACAAAGGGCTATGATTGGCCAACACAAACATGGTAAATAATAAACCTGTAATTTGCAAAAAGGTAGAAAAAACCTAGATGCTCATCAACAGGTGAATGGATATACAAACTATAGTACATACACACAATGGAGTACTAAGCAACGATAAAGAAAAATGATCAATCTGTGCAGTATCTCACAACATGGATGAATCTGGAGGGCATTATGCTGAGCTAACTAAGTCTATCACAAAAGGGCAAATATTGTATGAGATCACTAATATAAAAACTCATGATAAAGTTTATACACAAAAAAAAACAATCTTTGATGGTTAAGAGGGAGGGGAAAGGTGGGGATGGAAAAACACTAAATAGAAAATAGGTAAGTGGTAATTTTGGTGAAGGGTAAGACAGTACACAATACTGGGGAAGCCAGGACAACTTGTACAAGGCAAGGACATGGAAGCTCCATAGACACATCCAAACTCCCTCAGGGACTGAATTACTGGGCTGAGGGCTGTGGTGATCATGGTCTTGGGGAACATCTGGCTCAATTGGCATAACAGAGTTTATAAAGATGAGTAGCGACTGGGGTGGTTTTAAAAGCTTGTGAATGGCTGTCTTTGATACTCCACTGGTCTCATTCTGTCAAAGGCAAGAGAGTATGAAAAAAACTAAAGACATGAGGGAAACGTTAGTCCAAAGAACTAATGGACCACAACTACCACAGCTTCCACCAGGCTGAATCCAGTACAACTAGATGGTGCCCAGCTACAACCACCAACTGCTCTGACAGGATCACAATAGGGGGTCCCAGACAGAGCTGAAGATAAAAGTAGAACAAAATTCTAACTTACAAAAAAAGACCAGACTTACTGGCCTGACAGAGACTGGTGAAACCCTGAGAATATGTTCTCGGATACCCTTTTAGCTCGATGATGAAGTCATTCCCAAGGTTCACCCTTAAGCCAAGGATTAGACAGACAGTCCCATGAAACACAATGAGACTAAAGGGGCACGTCAGCCCAGGGGCAAGGACTAGAAGGCAGGAGGGTACAGGAAACCTGGTAATAGAGAATCCAAGGTCGAGAAAGGAGAGTATTGAAGTGTTGTGGGGCTGGTAACCAATGTCACAAGACAATATGTATACTAACTGTTTAATGAGAGGCTAGTTTGTTCTATAAACCTTCATCTAAAGTACAATAATAAAAAAAATAAATAAACATGTGCTTTGAAGAAAGCGCTATACTTTATACCTTGAACTTAAAGAAAAATTGGAAAGCCATCTTCACACAATAAATAATTTAAAATTTTAATATTTTCCTCCATTACTCTTATTTACCATAAGGTTTTATCCAGAATACTATTTAGTTCATAATCGAAAAATATATTCAACTTAAATGTAGAATTTTCTGAAGTGTAAGAAAAGATGCCGCCATTTAAATTATTTACTGCAATAGTTGGAAATAACCAGAGGTCATTTGTCTCTTTTATCTCAAATAAACAGTTTCATGAAATTAATAAGTAATTATTTTTAATTTAATAAAATATCCGAAAAATACACATAACAGAAATTAGTTTATAACATGCCAATTGCCCTGATTTTTAAGCCTGTGAACATAATTAAAATATAATTTTATAGGCCTCAGGAGTATAAAAATAATTTATTCTCTGCAGTCATCTCACATTATAAGAATGTAAAACAGTCACTTTCCTCCAGCCATGCAGCGTCAAAGTGTTGTGAATACTAAATATGCTGTCACAAATACAAAAATCTCACAAATGTCAAGACAGTGACAATGGATTACCGTGAAAGAGGGCAGTGGAAGTCCTTCCCAATAAACTGAGAATTTAGAACAAATTTTTGTATGCTTAAACCTAAAGAATTAAATAGCATAGTTCTGACCATGAAAGAGCATAACTAATCTTCATATTTTATAGCAATGTACTTTTAATTGGGGTATATGGTCATAATAATTACTTTTCTGACAGCTGTATCCTGCTGTACACCATGCACAGGCTTTTTTCATGACTATTTCATCTAATCCTCCTAACACCATTGTACAGCAAAATTAAATGAAATAATATATGGAGCACGCATAAGAGAGTACTGAGTACATAGTGGTAGTATAAGTGTTTGAAGTTATTATTTTTATTTTATTTTTATATTGGTATGTATTTTATAGGGAATTTGAGGAAAGTTTTGCATTAGCCATATTATTTCTATTATTATTATTTCCATTTTAAACATGACATTGAGGTAGAACCGTGCTAAAAATGACACAAGTATTAAATCAAAGATCCAACACCTGAACTGTTGTCACTTGATATCTAGCCAAGCCATCATTTTCCTTTTAACACTTCCTACCAACACTTTTATTCTTTCATGGACTTTGAACCTAAAGATAGATTTGGAGTTTACACTTACAGCTCTAGAAATTGAGAAGTAGAATCTGAAATGTGTTCATTTAATGCATCCGGGCACTCATTCAAAAAGGATGCTTTGATGTCTACTTCGTGCAAGGTATTGTGCTAGGAGCTGAAGGTAAAATGAATGAAAAACAAACAGGGTTTTTTGTTTTTTCTTTTTTTCTGGAACTTATGAACTAGCAGAGCGAAAGTGTTTCTCACAGATTCAAATCACATAAAGAAACGTTGATTTACGATCACAGTCAATGCTTTGACAGATGTACGTGGCAAAATAAGAACTTTCGATAGGGAAAATTGATCTGGTCAAGAAGATCAGGGACTACTTGGCTAAAGAAGTGATGATTGGGGTAAGAACTGAAGAAAAGATATGAACTAGACTAAAACGGGGTAGAGAGGAAGCACACCAGGCAGAAGAAACAGCCTAGGGAAGGAGAAAACCTGTCTCTTTAAAAAAAGATTTTGAAAGGCCAATGTAGCTATTTCAAACAGAATGGGAGGAAGTATTCACAAAAATGGGCTGGAGAAGTATTTAGATGGCATATCATGCAAGGGGAAACCCTGGTGGCATAGAGGTTAAGTGCTACGGCTGCTAGCCAAAAGGTCAGCAGTTCAAATCCACCAGGCGCTCCTTGGAAACTCTATGGCGCGGTTCTACTCTGTCCTATAGGGTCGCTATGAGTCGGAATCAACTCGACAGCACTGGGTTTATCATGCAAGGCTGTGTTGGATATGTCAAGTATTTTGCTCTTCAGTCTAACAGCTCTGAAAAGCTAGTGAAAAAAGGGGCAAGGTGGGGAGAAATCAGATCTGCATTTCAAATACATTACTCTGGCTACAATATTTTGAATTGGAAAAGGGGTAAGAATAATGGTAGGGAGACCAAATGAAAACCTACTGTATGATCCATGAGAGAAATCATGCTAATGTTGACTAGTATGGTGGGGCTGGAATGGAAAGAAGTGGGCCAATTCATGAGTGATATGAAGAAATCATATGGCCTGAGGAGTAGGGGACACACATATGCAAATCTCCTGCCTATACTTGATAATTGAAGCTATACACATAAATGAGATTGCCCAGGGAAAGAATTAGTGTGAAAAGAGAAGAAGGCCTAAGACAGGTCCTAGAAGAACTGCAATTATGCGGCAGTTCTACTCTGTCATATAAGGCCACTATGAGTTGGAATTGACCCCACGGCAATGAGTTTGTTTTTTTTTTTTTTTTTGGTTAGTCATAGATGAGCTTCCAATGGAGACAGAAAATAGAGAGGTAGGAGGAACACAAAGCCAAGGAAACAGAGTTTCAAGAAAGAGAGAGCACTTAACAATGTAAAATACCTATTAGATTTAATGGCATAGAATTCATAGAAATAATTGTTTTGGTAGGAGCAAGGAAGGTGGACTAGAATGTGATGACAGATGGTGCAAAAACGGAGACAATGAGGACAGCATAGGTGAACATCATGAAAACATTCTCTTGAAGAACTTCCATAATTCAAGACTCCTGTAATTCATGACAAAATCTCACAAAATATGGTGGATATACTATATATGGGTAGAAAATTGATGCTGCCACATGACTATAGTGTAAGAAGAGTTTACAACTCACTCCACCTACAGCTTTGGAATAACGCAATTCTTGATTAATATTTCATTTGTCGGAATTTGCATTATTTCAAATTTAGAACCTAGAGGTGTGTTATTAACACTTTACATCACATCAAGCATCGCATTGCATTGAGCAAATCTGCTGCAAAAGACCTCTTTAAGGTGTTAAAAGGCAAAGATGTCACTTTCAGAACTAAGGTGCACCTGACCCAAGCCGATGTTGTTGTCGTTATTAGGTACTGTCGAGTCAGTTCCGACTCATAGCGACCCTATGCACAACAGAACAAAACACTGCCCGGTCCTGCGCCATCCTTACAATCCTTGCTATGCTTGAGCTCGTTGTTGCAGCCGCTGTGTCTCATATGCATGGGAAAGCTGGACAAAGAATAAGAAAGACCGAAGAAGAATTGATGCCTTTGAATTGTGGTGTTGGTGAAGAATAACAAACATACTATGGAATGCCAGAAGAAGAGACAAACCTGTCTTGGAAGAAGCACAGCCAGAATGCTTCTCAGAAGCAAGAATGACTAGACTTTGTCTCATGTACTTTGAACCTGTTATCAGGAGGGGCCAGAGGTAGAGGGTCATCAAAAAAGAGGAAGGCCCTCAATGAGATGAATTGACACAGTGCCTGCAACAATGGGCTCAACCATAGCAACAACTGTGAGGATGGCCCAGGACGGGGCAGTGTTTTGTTCTGTTGTGTGTAGGGTCGCTGTGGGTAGGAACCAACTGGAGGGAACCCAACAACAATAACAACATACATGTCATTTAAAATTTGCACATTTTAAATCTATGTCAAATCCAACAGAGCAATAGAAAATTTGACCATGAATGGGGACTAAAAAGAAACCAGTTAGAGAATTTGGGGATCACAGGAGGCTTTTTTTTTTTTTTTGAAGAAATGTATAACAACATCAAATGTACATTGTAGACTCCTCATCGCTCTATAAACTGAATGTTTGAACTTATCTGTGTTCCCGGTGTTTAATTGGCATGTAAAGTTGTTTAAAGTGAAGTCAGTGGCAACTTTTTTTGTATAATCAATTCTGGGCACATTAAAGATAATGATTAAGTGCTTACTAAATAATTTTTATTACAGCAAAATTATAAGAAGTTAAGATTGCCCCATAATAGTTTTAAGTCAATAATAATAAAAACAGTTGAGGCTTGGCTTACTAAAGTCTGCCACAGAGTGCAACCAGAGATGTTTCTTTAAAAACAAACTTTTTTTTTTTTTAAGAGAGAAAGAAAAAAAAAATACTAAACTGGGTAAATTTAAGAAAGGGATTCTAGAAGATTTGAGATCATGTGGACTGTAACTTTAAATGCCACCGTTTGTGTATTTGTTTCTTACATTCAGTAAATAAGACGGGTTAAGTATAAATGTGAATTTTTATCCTACATTAACTTTCAATCTTAATACTGCTACCAGTTTTTGAAGTACCTACCGTGTGCCAAAGACTTCAAGTACAATCACCGTACAGATAGATGATAGATGAAGATAAATACATAGACAGGTAGAATTTAAATTCTCATGGAACACTGAGATATAGGTATTATCACTATTTACAGGTCCGAAAACTAGAGGTTCACAAAACTAAATGCCCAACGTCATGTAATTTGTAAATGTCAGAGCTGGAATTTGACTCAATATCGGTCTCGTTTCAAACTTTGTGTTGCAGGACTAGATGAAGTAGGATGGAGGCGAGGCAGAGGGAAAGGAGAAACAGCAAAAACAAAAAAGATAGAAAGTGTACCTAGAATCCACTTTCTTTATACGATACCCTGCCCCCGCTCCCATAATTCCTGCATTCATTTCCAGCAGAAATTTTACAAACACAGTGCCAGGAAGTGGCTGTATATGTACGAAAACAAGCTTATGTTCAGAAAGACCTTTTCACTGGGCTTCCCAGAGTGCCAGGAATAAACCAGCAGGCCTGCGCCTATGGTATAAAAGCAGGCATATCTTTGCAACGTGCATGTATATACATATGAAGACTTTCAAGGCAGAAAGACGTTGTTGAGTTCCAATGATAAGAAATGTGGTGGTAAGTTATTCCAGACACTTCAAAGTGGTTTAATCTAAGGAGAATGAGTTGTTGAAATTGATTCTATCTTTAAAAGACATCATCTCTAATGGAAACAGAAATTGTCTGCTTCCTGATCTAAGTCCCAATATGCAGAACAAGTGTGTAAGAACTTGGCAAAGATCAGAGATGAGGAAAATTATCATTGCTGGGACACTCCAATAATATGGAAATGCAGAACCGCAGAGAGAACTTCATATTTTGAAAAGTAAGTCATCCAAAATAAACTGATCAGCTGTGAATCAAAGATAAATATTATAGAAGAGAAATGATCTATTTTCCCATGTGACTATTAACTAGGATCATGATTTCCTCTCTTTTTAATACATTCAATCATCATCTGAATTTGTGAAGTGAAAACAAAATTATTTTCTGATAAATTAAGTTGATTTTCAGTTATGTAGTAAGACAGGCAAAATAAGAAAATAAATGTTTTCCGTTCTATTATACGAACATTTAAAAATTTGTAATTACGGTTGAAATAAACTTTTATTGTTTTAATGTAAATGTATAACTCAGTTTGGGAAATTATCACACACAACAACAACAAAATCCATGTTTTTATAACTTAAATTACCTGAATTTACTATTTACTGTGTGTCTCCTATGGGCCAGGCACTGTTTTAGGGTAGGCCTAGGCTACTTAGACGATAAGGATAAACAAAACAATTAAATGTCCTTAGGCTCATGCAGGTATACTTCCAGTGGAGATAGACAAGAAACAAAAAAACATAGTAAAGAAGAAATTATATAGTAGGTTGAGAGGTGATAAGTGCTATGGACAAAAGAAAAAAGTTGTGTAGAGTAGGAGAATATCCCACTCATCTTCCCAACTGATGGCCTGCTAACAGCAGCTCCAGGCCCACCACCAGACCCTTCTCTATGGGCACCAGAGGAAGTAGCTACACAGAAGCAGCCACTTCCATGGGTCCATGAACTCCCCCTTCGTGGTCCCTCTGCACTTGCCAGACATGCTTGGCTTCTCAGATTTCCATGCAAAGCTTTCCCTGCAAACTTTTACGTCCCTGGTTCTACCACTTTCGTGAAGTGGCAGAGCTACACGTAAAACTCAAGTCCTTCATCTGTTTGCTCATTCTTTCAACAAGATTTTATTTTACTTTTAAATTCATGGCCTGAACCTAAACTAGGAGCTAGGAACATAAGTCATGAATAAGGGTGTAGTTAAGGTTCACAGTCTATAGAGGAGATAGGTATGTGAACAGAAAATTACAACGTCACATTTTTCTGGAGAAAACTTTACACTGAAGATCATTTGAGCTTGGTATTGATCAATGAGCAGAAATGTGCCAAGAAGTTAAGAGAGGATAGTGGGGGCATTCCAGGAGGAGAGAACAGCATGTGCAAAGGCATAGAGGCAGTGACAAGCTTGAGAACAGTTCAGAGCTTAGAGTGATTTGAACATGTGGCAATGGAGTCCATGGAGAGTATCATGGATGAGCTCCTCATTTTAGCTTCCCATGTTACATATTTCTCCAAAGTATTATAATTTTTTCCTGTCTCTGACTTTTGGAGAATAGTAAGAGTTCTGTTGACGTTTTAAGCGATAAACAAAAAAAAGAGAAGAGATGTTTAAAGAATGACAAATACATTGATTTTTAGTAATATAGGCTCAAACTTGTTTTTGGGTAGGCTCAAACTTTATTCACTCTTTTTAGCTTAAGATTTTCAGTTATGCGCAAAAGTGCCTTGAAACCAGTGACCATCAAAAGTGTGGGAGAGAAATCAGAAAGTTCAGAGAGAGACGTCATCAAATATAACTAAGACTCACAGAACAGCTGTGTTTCTCTTTTCTAGAAAAGGAAGGTGTTATATTTTCAGATTTAGAAAGGCTATCCCACTCCCAAGAAGGCAGAAAGGATGGAAGTGAGATAAAATGACATGCCTTTCCTGAAATGTGCCATATCTAACCCCGCTCTGCTCTATAATTCATGAGGAGTCAGACTAGAGTTACCACACACACCATGTTGACTAAAATTACAAGCTAAATCAGGAAAGCAGTAGGTCAAATTAAGCAATAGTTGACTTTTTTCCTACTGAGTTGACCAAATCAAATGTGTTTGGTGCTGTGTAGACAATCTTATTAGAAAAAAAACCATTACCTAATGTAACACAGGAGTCCTGGTGGTGCAATGGTTAAGAGCTCAGACTACTAACTAAAAGGTCAGCAGTTCAAATCCACCAGCCACTCCTTGGAAACGCTATGGGGGCAGTTCTACTCTGTTCGATAGGGTTGCTATGAGTCAGAATGGACTTGATGGCAACAGGTTTGGGGTTTTTGGTTTACCGTAACACAAGGAGCCCCTGTGAAGCAAACGGTTAAGTGCTCAGCTGCTAACAAAAAGATTGGCAATTCAAACCCACCCTACACCTCTGAGGGAGAAAGACCTGGTGATCTGCTCCTGTAAAGATTACAGACAAGGAAACCCTATGGGGCAGGTCTACTCTGTCACATGGGGTCTCTATGAGTCAGATTGGCTCAACAGCACCTAACAGCAACAACAATGCAACTCAATGCTTCAAGAGTTACTGCTCATGTATGTTCAAGAACTGTAAAATAAATGCAAGACTCCATTTCTCAGGAGGCGGGGCCAAGACGGTGGACTAGGTGGACGCTACCGCGGATACCTCTTGCAACAAAGACTCAGAAAACCAAGTGAATCGATCACATACATAACAATCTACGAACTCTGAACAACAAACACAGACTTAGAGACGGAGAACGAACAAATACGGGCAGACAGTGATCGTTTTCAGAACCAGGAGCCAGCGTACCAGGCAGGTGACCTTCGGAGCCTGATCTGGGGCAGAGCCCAGGGGGGCAGACGGCACAGACAAGGGGCCCAGCCCTATCCCCCGAACTCATCCCGGGAGAGAGCCTAGTCAGTTGGCGCGGGCGGCGTAGCGGCGCAGCCGGTGGGAGAAACACCCGGGAGGCAGTGACTGATCTTGGAGCGGGGAGAGCAGCGTCCCAGCCAGGGAGTCGTCCCACCAGGAGTTTGGCAGGAAGCGGGCGTGGCGAGAGCGTGGGGATCAGCTATATTTCCCTAAAGTGACCCCGGGGGCGGGCCCAGCCATTCGTGCGGGCGACGCCCACCCATTTCGCGCGAGCGGTGCGGCACACCAGAGGGAGAAGTCCCCGGGAGGAAGTGACTGGTCTCAGAGCGGGGAGAGCAGCGTCCCAGCTGGGGAGCCATCCCACTGGGATTTTGGCGGGCGCGGGCGGGGCGTGAGCGCGTTCCCCTGAATAGACCCCGGGGGCAGGCCCAGCTGTTCGTGAGGGCGACGCCCACCCATTTCGCACGAGCGCAGCAGCACGCCGGAGGGAGAAGTCCCCGAGAGGAAGTGACTGGTCTTGGAGCGGGGAGAGCAGCATCCCAGCCGGGGAGCCGTCCCGCCGGGATTTTGGCGGGCGCGGGCGAAGCGTGAATGCGGGGATCAGCTCTATATTCTGAGGTGCTACACTCCTAGCTCTCTGATCCCTCCCCCACCCTCCCCAGATGGCTCCAATAACATCCGAATACCCTGAGCCAGAGGGAGAATTCAGATAGGGATCTGACTGCATTTTTTTTTAGCTGATTACCTGGAAAAACTAGTTTCCCAGCGATGGCTCGAAGACAGCAGTCCATATCAAACGACATAAAGAAACAGACCATGACAGCTTCTCCAACCCCCCAAACAAAAGAATCAAAATCTTTCCCAAATGAAGATACAATCCTGGAATTATCAGATACAGAATATAAAAAACTAATTTACAGAATGCTTCAAGACATCACAAATGAAATTAGGCTAACTGCAGAAAAAGCCAAGGAACACACTGATAAAACTGTTGAAGAACTCAAAAAGATTATTCAAGAACATAGTGGAAAAATTAATAAGTTGCAAGAATCCATAGAGAGACAGCATGTAGAAATCCAAAAGATTAACAATAAAATTACAGAATTAGACAACGCAATAGGAAGTCAGAGGAGCAGACTCGAGCAATTAGAATGTAGACTGGGACTTCTGGAGGACCAGGGAATCAACACCAACATAGCTGAAAAAAAGTCGGACAAAAGAATTTAAAAAAATGAAGAAACCCTAAGAATCATGTGGGACTCTATCAAGAAGGATAACCTGCGAGTGATTGTAGTCCCAGAACAGGGAGGGGGGACAGAAAACACAGAGAAAATAGTTGAAGAAATCCTGACACAAAACTTCCCTGACATCATGAAAGACGAAAGGATATCTATCCAAGATGCTCATCGAACCCCATTTAAGATTGATCCAACAAGAAAAACACCAAGACATATTATCATCAAACTCGCCAAAACCAAAGACAAACAGAAAATTTTAAAAGCAGCCAGGGAGAAAAGAAAGGTTTCCTTCAAGGGAGAATCAATAAGAATAAGTTCAGACTACTCAGCAGAAACCATGCAGGCAAGAAGGGAATGGGACGACGTATACAGAGCACTGAACGAGAAAAACTGCCAACCAAGGATCGTATATCCAGCAAAACTCTCTCTGAAATATGAAGGAGGAATTAAGATATTTACAGATAAACACAAGTTTAGAGAATTTGCAAAAACTAAACCAAGACTGCAAGAAATGCTAAAGGAGATTGTTTGGCCTGATGACCAATAATATCAGGTACCAGCACAATACAAGGTCACAAAACAGAACGTCCTGATATCAGTGCAACTCAAATAGGGAAAGCACAAAAACAAACAAATTAAGATTAATTCTAAAAAATAAATAAATAAACAAAATAATACACATAACAGGGAATCATGGAAATCAATAGATAAATGATCACAATAATCAAAAAGAGGGACTAAATACAGGAGGCATTGAACTGCCAGATGGAGAGTGATACAAGGCGATATAGAACGATACAAGTTAGGTTTTTACTTAGAAAAATAGGGGTAAATAATAAGGTAACCGCAAAAAGGAATATCAATTCCATAACTCAAGAAAAAAGCCAAGAAAAACGTAACGACTCAACTAACATAAAGTTAAACATTATGAAAATGAGGATCTCACAATCTGCTAAGAAAAACGTCTCAGCACAAAAAAGTATGTGGAAAAATGAAATGGCCAACAACTCACATGAAAAGGCATCAAAATGACAGCACTAAACACTTATTTATCTATAATTACGCTGAATGTAAATGGACTAAATGCACCAATAAAGAAACAGAGAGTCACGGACTGGATAAAGAAACACGATCTGTCTATATGCTACCTACAAGAGAAACACCTTAGACTTAGAGACACAAACAAACTAAAACTCAAAGGATGGAAAAAAATATATCAAGCAAATAATAATCAAAAAAGAAGAGGAGTAGCAATATTAATTTCTGACAAAATAGACTTTAAACTTAAATCCACCACAAAGGATAAAGAAGGACACTATATAATGATAAAAGGGACAATTGATCAGGAAGACATAACCATATTAAATATTTATGCACCCAATGACAGGGCTGCAAGATACATAAATCAGATTTTAACAGAATTGAAAAATGAGATAGACACCTCCACATTTATAGTAGGAGACGTCAACACACCACTTTCGGAGGACAGGACATCCAGTAAGAAGCTCAATAGAGACACGGAAGACCTACTTACAACAATCAACCAACTTGACCTCATTGACTTATACAGAACTCTCCACCCAACTGCTGCAAAATATACTTTCTTTTCTAGTGCACATGGAACATTCTCTAGAATAGACCACATATTAGGTCATAAAACAAACCTTTGCAGAATCCAAAACATCGAAATATTACAAAGCATCCTCGCAGACCACAAGGCAATGAAGCTAGAAATCAATAACAGAAAAACTAGGGAAAAGAAATCAAATACTTGGAAAATGAACAATACCCTCCTGAAAAAAGACTGGGTTATAGAAGACATCAAGGAGGGAATAAGGAAATTCTTAGAAAGCAACGAGAATGAAAATACTTGCTATCAAAACCTCTGGGACACAGCAAAAGCAGTGCTCAGAGGCCAATTGATATCGATAAATGCACACATACAAAAAGAAGAAAGAGCCAAAATCAGAGAACTGTCCCTACAACTTGAACAAATAGAAAGTGAGCAACAAAAGAATCCATCAGGCACCAGAAGAAAACAAATAATAAAAATTTAGAGCTGAACTAAATGAATTAGAGAACAGAAAAACAATTGAAAGAATTAAGAAAGCCAAAAGCTGGTTCTTTGAAAAAATTAACAAAATTGATAAACCATTGGCTAGACTGACTAAAGAAACACAGGAAAGGAAACAAATAACCCCAATAAGAAACGAGAAGGACCACATCACAACAGAGCCAAATGAAATTAAAAGAATCATTTCAGATTACTACGAAAAATTGTACTCTAACAAATTTGAAAACCTAGAAGAAATGGATAAATTCTTGGAAAAATACTACCTACCTAAACTAACACATTCAGAAGTAGAATAACTAAATAGACCCATAACAAAAAAAGAGATTGAAACGGTAATCAAAAAACTTCCAACAAAAAAAAGTCCTGGCCCAGACGGCTTCACTGCAGAGTTCTACCAAACCTTCAGAGAAGACTTAACACCACTACTACTGAAGGTATTTCAAAGCATAGAAAAAGACGGAATACTACCCAACTCATTCTATGAAGCTATCATCTCCCTGATACCAAAACCAGGTAAAGACATTACAAAAAAAAGAAAATTATAGACCTATATCCCTCATGAACATAGATGCAAAAATCCTCAACAAAATTCTAGCCAATAGAACCCAACAACACATCAAAAAAATAATTCACCCTCATCAAGTGGGATTTATACCAGGTATGCAAGGCTGGTTTAATATCAGAAAAACCATTATGTAATCCATCACATAAATAAAACAAAAGACAAAAACCACATGATCTTATCAATAGATACAGAAAAGGCATTTGACAAAGTCCAACACCCATTCATGATAAAAACTCTTACCAAAATAGGAATTGAAGGAAAATTCCTCAACATAATAAAGGGCATCTATGCAAAGCCAACAGCCAATATCACTCTAAATGGAGAGAAGCTGAAAGCATTTCCCTTGAGAACGGGAACCAGACAAGGATGCCCTTTATCACCGCTCTTATTCAACATCGTACTTGAAGTCCTAGCCAGGGCAATTAGGCTAGACAAAGAAATAAAAGGTATCCAGATTGGCAAGGAGGAAGTAAAGCTATCACTATTTGCAGATGACATGATCGTATACATGGAAAACCCTAAGGAATCCTCCAGAAAACTACTGAAACTAATAGAAGAGTTTGGAAGAGTCTCAGGTTATAAAATAAACATACAAAAATCACTTGGATTCCTCTACATCAACAAAAAGAACACCGAAGAGGAAATCACCAAATCAATACCATTCACAGTAGCCCCCAAGAAGATAAAATACTTAGGAATAAATCTTACCAAGGATGTAAAAGACCTATACAAAGAAAACTATAAAACTCTGCTACAAGAAATTCAAAAGGACATACTTAAGTGGAAAAACATACCCTGCTCATGGATAGGAAGACTTAACATAGTAAAAATGTCTATTCTACCAAAAGCCATCTATACATATAACACACTTCCAATCCAAATACCAATGTCATATTTTAAGGGGATAGAGAAACAAATCACTAATTTCATATGGAAGGGGAAAAAACCCCAGATAAGTAAAGCATTACTGAAAAAGACGAAGAAAGTGGGAGGCCTCACTCTACCTGATTTCAGAACCTATTATACAGCTACAGTAGTCAAAACAGCCTGGTACTGGTACAACAACAGGCATATAGACCAGTGGAACAGAATTGAGAACCCAGATATAAATCCATCCACATATGAGCAGCTGATATTTGACAAAGGACCAGTGGCAGTCAATTGGGGAAATGATAGTCTTTTTAACAAATCGTGCTGGCATAACTGGATATCCATTTGCAAAAGAATGAAACAGGACCCATACCTCACACCAAGCACAAAAACTAACTCCAAGTGGATCAAAGACCTAAACATAAAGACTAAAATGATAAAGATCATGGAAGAAAAAATAGGGACAACCCTAGCAGCCCTAATACAGGGCATAAAGAGAATACAAAACATTACCAAAAATGATGAAGAGAAACCAGATAACTGGGAGCTCCTAAAAATCAAACACCTATGCTCATCTAAAGACTTCACCAAAAGAGTAAAAAGACCACCTGCAGACTGGGAAAGAATATTCAGCTATGACATCTCAGACCAGCGCCTGATCTCTAAAATCTACATGATTCTGTCAAAACTCAACCACAAAAAGACAAACAACCCAATCAAGAAGTGGACAAAGGATATGAACACACATTTCACTAAAGAAGATATTCAGGAAGCCAACAGACACATGAGAAAATGCTCCCGATCATTAGCCATTAGAGAAATGCAAATTAAAACTACGATGAGATTCCATCTCACACCAACTAGACTGGCATTAATCCAAAAAACACAAAATAATAAATGTTGGAGAGGCTGCGGAGAGATTGGAACTCTCATACACTGCTGGTGGGATTGTAAAATGGTACAACCACTTTGGAAATCCATCTGGCGTTATCTTAAACAGTTAGAAATAGACCTACCATACAACCCAGAAATCCCACTCCTCGGAATATACCCTAGAGATACAAGAGCCTTCACACAAACAGATATATGCACACCCATGTTTATTGCAGCTCTGTTTACAATAGCAAAAAGCTGGAAGCAACCAAGGTGTCCGTCAACGGATGAATGGTTAAATAAATTGTGGTATATTCACACAATGGAATACTACGCATCGATAAAGAACAGTGACGAATCTCTGAAACATTTCATAACATGGAGGAATCTGGAAGGCATTATGCTGAGCGAAATGAGTCAGAGGCAAGAGGACAAATATTGTATAAGACCACTATTATAAGATCTTGAGAAATAGAAAAAAAGGAGAAGAACACATACTTTTGTGGTTACAAAGGGGGGAGGGAGGGAGGGAGGGAGAGGGCTTTTTATTGATCAATCAGTAGATAAGAACTGCTTTGGGTGAAGGGAAAGACAACACTCAATACAAGGAAGGTCAGTCTCATTGGACTGGACTAAAAGCAAAGAGGTTTCCGGGATAAAATGAAAGCTTCAAAGGTCAGCGGAGCAGGGGCTGGGGTCTGGGGAACATGGTTTGAGGGGACTTCTAAGTCAATGGGCAAAACAATTCTTTCATGAAAACATTCTGCATCCCACTTTGAAATGTGGCATCTGGGGTCCTAAATGCCAACAAGCGGCCATCTAAGATACATCAATTGGTCTCAACCCACCTGGAGCAAAGGCAAAGGAAGAACACCAAGGTCACACGACAACTAAGAACCCAAGAGACAGAAAGGGCCACTTGAACCAGAGACCTACATTATCCTGAGACCAGAAGAACTAGTTGGTGCCCAGCCACAATCGATGTCTGCCTTGTCAGGGAGCACAACAGACAACTCCTGAGGGAGCAGGAGACCAATGGGATACAGACCCCAAATTCTCATAAAAAGACCATACTTAATGGTCTGACTGCGACTAGAGGAATCCCGGAGGCAATGCTCCCCAGACCTTCTGATGGCACAGGACAGGAACCATCCCCGAAGACAAATCATCAGGCATGAAAAGGACTGGTCAGCGGGGGGGAGAGAGATGCTGATGAAGAGTGAGCCAATTCAATCAGGTGGACACTGGAGAGTGTGTTGGCAACTCTTGACTGGAGGGGGGATGGGAAGATAGAGAAAGAGGGAAGACGGCAAAATTGGCACGAAACGAGAGACTGAAAGGGCTGACTCAATAGGGGGAGAGCAAGTGGGAGAAGGGAGTAAGATGTATGTAAACCTACATGTGACAGACTGATTGGAATGGTAAATGTTCACTTGAAGCTTAATAAAAATTAATTAAAAAAAAAAAAGACTCCATTTCTCTTATCCAATTTTTAGAATTGAAGCAAGTCAGTTTAGCAGTAAAAATTTGGATTTACATGTCTTTTGTAAAAAAATACTGTCATGCAGTCCTCGAGAACCAAAAACACCTGTGGAAATTAGAGAATGCTAACATTTATTTAGTGCTTTCTTTGGATCGAGCTTTTTCCAGGTATCAATTCATTTAATCCTCTGAAATAAGCTTTATTATCCTCATTTGGGAGTCCCTGGGTACTGTAAATGGGTAGCTGCTAATTAAACATTTGGTGGTTCGAGTCCACTCAGAGGCAACTTGGAAGAAAGACTTGGTGATCTACTTCCCAAAAATCAACCACTGAAAACCCTGTGCAGCATAGTTCTGCTCTGACAGACATGGATGGGGTTGCCATGAGTCAGGATTGACTTGACTGCAACTGGTTTTCTCCTCATTTTACAAATGTAAAAACTGAAGACCAAAATTGTTTACTATCTTGCCTAGTCACAAACTAGGTACATGATGTCTTTCCAATTCTAAAGGCCACACTCTCTCCATTCCACTAAGCTACCACAGCTGCCCTAGTGCTAAGCTGGAGGGAAAGAGAGGAAGCCTCAAAGAGCATTTAACTCCCCGCTAACTAGGAGGGCCACCCATTCTAGCTTGCCTGGGACTGACCTGGTTTTAATACTGAAATTCCCACAGCCCAGGAAACTCCTCCGTCCCTGGCAAGTGGTAAATTCAAGTGAAATAAATGAATGTTAGATGAGGGGGAGATCATTGGGACGTTTAGATACTTTTCCTGCTCTGAAATGACGTTATCTTTATATTTCTGGGTTCTCCTCACCTCGTTTCACCAGCCAGCTTCTCTTTACCAGGCACACCAGTTTACATAGTTAATAGAATGCATTTGGAGTACCTGAAACAGATTGTCTCATTAGTACTTCAATCTAATAAGGTGACCAAGCTATCATTAGCACAGGAGTTATATGAAATCTAAGGCTGCTGCTAACATAGTACTTGTACCCGGTATTTGGCATTCCCTGTAAAGTGGGTCAGCCAGCCCCTTTGTTCAGAGGCTCCCTCTTTGTGACAATTAATTTTATGTGTCAACTGGGCTAGTGGTGATGTCCCATTGTTTGGTCAAATGCTAATCTAGATGTGGCTGTGAAGGTATTTTGTAAATATGATTATCATTTACCGTTAGTTGACTTTAAGTAAAGGAGATTACCCTTGATAATGTGGGCCATCCTCCTCCCATCAGTTGAAGGCCTTAACAGCAAAAAACTGAGGTTTCCCAGAGAAGAAATTTTGCCTCATAGAAATCCTGGTGGAGCTTCCAGCTTGCTGCCTGCCCTACAGGTTTGGGACTTGCTAGCCACCACAATTGTGTCAGCCAATTCTTTAAAATAAATCTCTTTGGAGAGAGGAGAGATTTCTGTGGATTCTATTTCTCTGGCGAACCCGAACACACTTGTGATAGATTGACGAGGAGATGTTGGCTTACACAGTGCGATATCTGGAACACTGGTCAGGCCTTCAGCCCCCAGGTAATTTCATCCCTACCTTATTACAGTGCCTGAAATGGTACCATTAGTAGAAGTTTCAGGAAAATGCTCCAGGACAAGAGGAGGCAGGGGCTCCAGGAAGTGGGAGAGAAGAACTGCTTTGCTTGCAATCTGGCAAAGAGCCAGGCCTGTTCCTGTTGCAGATGCAGCAAATGTGCTTTTCTAGCAGTTTCTGCAAAGGTGAACTACAGGCCAGTGAATCAAAACTATTACAAATTTGTTTGTTTTCTAAAGCTTTTGATCTAAGCTCATTTCAAATGTTGAAGGCAGTATATGGTAGAAAAGATCATTCCAACCAGAAAAATAAGTTGTTCTATTTTAAAACAATTTTATTGACTGGTTTCGAATCTCTAGAGACATTATACTGTCTTCAGTGTTTAAGTCAAAGGTCTCCTTTCCTGCAGAAGCGATTTTATCAACTTCAGATTACCTCTGTTGGGCGGGCATAATAATACAAAACTGTTTTCTTGATCCTTGGCAATGTTTATTTCCTCCTTGTATAACTGAAAGAACAGTTAAATCCTAGCATAATGAGGACATTTTTGAAATCTCAGGTTGGATTTTTGGCCTTAAGGGAAGAATGAAGCCAACTCTCTAAGAGAGAATTACAAAGACAGACTTGTGGAAGTATTTTATACCACACAATTTATTAAAAAACACTCTTTAATATGGAAAATCTATTGCTGCCATAGTGGTTTGTAATGCTTAAACCACAGATGTACAAACTTTGTTTTTGTCAATATGTGGTATCATGAATTTTTTATTTTCAATGCCTCCGAAATCTGTACTTTTGAAAATGTATGTTCAATATGCAGCCATCCAATTGCTCACATCAAAATAATAGACTATTTATATATGAACGTCCCAAAGTAAAGGGATATCCTAATTTTTTTTTTAATTAAATAAAAATAAAAAGGTCTGTAGCCAAATAATACTGGCAAACCAGCCTAGGACATCCCTCCTGGAAAATCACAATGTACTTAATCATAATAAAGGCACTCAGATTCTTGATGGAATATTCAAGCAACCAACAACAATAAAATCTGTTCATCTTTGTTTCACCCAGGGATTCCCAAAATTATTTCACCTCAGAATCATATTTAACATTATTACTGTGGGAAAAAAATAGGAAATATTTATAAGAGTCAAACCTTTGGAGCCATTCTTGTCTTAAAAGATGAGCGTTAGAGTCACCATGATTATTAATGCAGACACATGTCCATTGTAGGAGCGTGTTACGTATCCCTAGAAAGATGTAGAATTAATCAAGACATTAAACTGTTGATTAATATATTACATCAAATTCTAGGTCAGTAGTCTTAAAGGATAAAGCAATTCTCCAGTCTTTAGGGCTGGCTTACTTTGGACACTATAATGCCTCATTAACTCTTTCAGATAAATAAAACACTATTTTCTTCTATTCTGTTAAAGTGAGTTAATTCAATACACTTGTGGAATACTGGGAAATTAAAGTGGTAATAACTGATGATAAGGAGGTTAATTTGGGTCATGAGGCAAAGCAGCACCTCAAAGAACAATGGACTCCATTAGGGCTGGTAAAGGGGACTCTCTGGAGGTCAACAGGGGACCTCCAGAGGTGCTTCCTGGGGGAGTGGTGGGGAACATACTGCAGATCATGCGGCATCCATCTTTTCTACATAAGCTCTAACCTAGGAAAACTCTTGATCAAATGATGGTTGAAGAGGAAATATTAATATTCACCTTAGGGCCCACCTGTGATTTTTAAGGGCTTTAACTAAATCTAATTTTGTCCTAATATTATGTTTCAATAGATGCAATTCTGTCTGTAATCCATCAGAAATTGTATACGAAGACAAATAAGAACACATTGCAACTCTATCTACTTTAATTGCTACGAGATTCTGGATTACTGAGTTAGGAAAAAATCCTCACATTCAGAGTCACCAGACAGCTATAATAATACCATAGTTTACTCATATATATTTTTAAACTAATTTTTCAAAAAAAATGACCCTCTGAGGAAATACTCTTCTACAAATGCTTCCATTAAGATTATGAAATTCTAAAAATCACTGTAGGCGAATATAATAGGAAATGACTCACAGGAAGTATTATCTCATCACAAAGCCATTCAGGTTCTTTCGAATATGCTTTCTGTGGACACTGTCTTGAAAGTAAGATGCCAGTGCAGTAGTTTCAACATAATTAATTCCATCAGCTATAATATTGTACTATCAGTGAGATGCACTTGGAGGCAAGTATTCTTTTTTTTTTTTAATTGAGTTTTTGGTGAAAGTTTACACAGCAAGTTAGGTTCCCATTTGACAATTTCCACACAAATTGTTCAGTGACATTAGTTATGTTTAGCACAGTGTCAACATTCTCCTTAACTGTGTTCTGTTTTTTCCATTTTCAGTACTCTAGTTTTTCTGTTCCCACTGTACCTCCTTTTTCTCATTTTTGCTTTGAGTAATTGTTGACCTTTTGGTCTCATACTGATGGTTTTCAAGTAGAGCACCAGTCTCACAGGCTGTTGTTGTTAGGTGCCATCAAGTCAGTTCTGACTCATACCAATCCTAGGTACAACAGAACGAAACACTGCCAGGTCCCGCACCATCCTCACAATCCTTACTATGTTTGAGCCCATTGTTGCAGCCGCTGTGTTATTCCATCTTGTTGAGGGTCTTACTCTTTTTTGCTGACCTTCTGCCTTACCAAGCATGATGTCCTTGTCCAGGGACTGGTCCCTACTGATAACATGTCCAAAGTGTGTGAGACAATGTCTCACCATTCTCACTTCCAAGGAGCATCTGGCTGTACTTCTTGCAAGACAGATTTGTTCGTTCTTTGGTATATTCAATATTCTTCACCAATGTCATAAAGCATCAATTCTTCTTCGATCTTCCTTACTCATTGTCCAGCTCTCACATGCATATGAGGCAATTGAAAATATCATGGCTTGTGTCAGGCACACCTTAGTCGCCAAAGTGATATCTTTGCTGCTGCCATGGGTGTTGATTGTATCCAAGTAAAATGAAGGTACTATTCATTTTGTGTGCCACTCTGCTATTCCGCTAAAAAAGGTGATCTCAGGGCATAGGCTCAGTTCTAGCTTTAAAGAGTGTCTCAGGGTGATAGTCTCAGGGAGTCCACTCATCTCTACTGTTCTGATTTGTCTGGATTCTTTTTTTTTTTTTAATAAGGATTTGAGTTCTGCTCCACATTTTTCTCCCGTTCTACCCAGGACCATCTATTGTGCCTGGTCTGAATGGTCAGTAGTGGTAGAGGGGCATCACTTACTTCTTCTGGTCTCAGGGTGGATGTGGCTGTGGCACGTGTAGAATTGTTTCTTCTCTAAGCTTTTGGTTACCTTCTTGCTGTTTTGTTCCTGGTGAGTAGAGACCTGTAGTTGTGTCTTAGAATGCCACTTGCAACCCCAGGGGCTGCTCACTTCACTAGAATGCAGATGATGATTTTTGTGAACTCTGTTATGCCCACTGACTGAGTTGTCCCATGAGACTATGGTCCTAAGCTTTCAAATCCAGAAAAATAATCTTGGAAGGTCTTTGGTTATGTCTGTGGAGTACCCATATTTGTGTCTTCAATGAATATATGTGCCTGCACCCTCATATTTGTATTTACATATACTTATTTTTTATAGCTACCCTTTCGGAGTCGACTCAACAGCAACGGGTTTGGGTTTTGGGGTATAGATACCCTCGAACCCTGGTGGTGCAGTGGTTAGAAGATACAGCTGCTAACCAAAGGTCAGCAGTTTGAATCCACCAGCCACTCCTTGGAAACCCTATGGGGTAGTTTTATTCTGCCCAATAGGGTCACTATGAGTCAGAATCAACCAGATGGCAAAGAGTGTAGATACTTTTGTCTGTCCTCACCTATATACACACCTGTACCGACTCATATATCAATATGTCTATACCCATCCATATGTGCTCAAACACTCGTTTTTACTTTGGTTGTGCTGTGCTTACTACACCCACATTCAGTGCCACTTTTCCCATCACCAAAAAGAAAAATAAGTCTCTAAGATCTAAAGCGTACTTTCCCCTTTCCTCTTCCTCTCCCTGATAACCACCAACGAACATTGGTCTCATTCGATACAGGCAGTACCTGGATTATGAACAAGTTCCATTCTTAAACCTCTCTTTAAGTCTAATTTGTAAGTAAGTCTGAACAGTTAAGTACAGTTCATATCTAATGTCAGTTAATCAAATGTTAGTATATAGTGTACCTTTCTATGCATAAAAAACATTAAAGAAACACTTCCAGATACACTAAAACATCTTTAACATAATAATAATAATGTTTTGACGGATGCCCAAAGTAGTGCCCGTTTGTTATTACAAACCATTGTATGTACGTTCAAATTTTTAACATAATAGGCTTTACGGGGGTTGGTTCGTAACTATGGGTTGTACATAAGTCCAGTGTTCATAACCCAGGGACCTCCTGTATGTCTATTCTTGTTTCAGACAAGTATTCCGACGAGAGATCAGTGATCACAGGTAAAAATCTCCTTTAAAATGGATATTTCAATATATTAGAAAGTAAAATGTACCAAACAATTTTTTGTTTGTGTGACATTAATGAATCCATAGTCAATAATTTCCCAATAGATAATTATTTTTAAAATTTGGAAATAATGTTTGAAAAAATGTATGATGGTGCTAATTTTAAGTTTAACATATGAATATATCTCTAAAGTCATGAAGTTTTCTAATTAGTCTAGTTCAGTGCAAATGTATTGGGAACTTACTAGATGTCTAGAACTATGCTGGACAAACATTATAAACAATAATAAACTGGGTCCCTTTATAGGACTATTCTTAATAACACAAATGATTTCAAATACTGTAAAGTAACTTTGAGACAATTACATATGTTTACAAATATTTGATTCATAAACAGAAAAAGAACACAAATGGTGATGGAAAATATATTTATCTAATTCTACTAGTTGATACTCTTTAAAGCATTGAAAAGCAAGGGTGTCGCTTTGAGGATTAAGGTGCACCTGACTCAAACCATGATATTTTCAATCACTTCATATGCATGCAAAATCTGGATAATGAATAAGAAAGACTAAAAAAGAATTGATGCCTTTGAATTATGGTGTTGATGAATAATATTGAATATACCCTGGACTGCCAGAAGAGTGAGCAAATCTGTCTTGGAAGAAGTACAACCAGAGTGCTCCTTAGAAGCAAGGATGGTGAGACCATGTCTCATGTACTTTGGACCAGTCCCTGGAAAAGGACATTATGCTTGGTAATGTAGAGGGTTAGTAAAAAAGGTGAAGACCTTCAACAAGATCGACCAACACAATATCTGCAACACTGGGCTCAAGCATAGTAAAGATTATGAGGATGGCACAGGACCGGACAGTGTTTTCTTCTGTTGTGCCTAGGGTCCCTATGAGTCAGTCCCTAATAAGGACAACTAGTTTTTAACTGATATATTTTTTCTACACTGGATGAAATAAAACATGTGAACTTATCATAAAACTGGAGTGTTGTGTTTTGAAATTCACAAAAGACCATTTTTGAGTCATGTTTTGGATTTAATGTCAATTTTATGACTCTTTCCTTAAGCTTTGTTTTCTGTGGTTTTTAAAAAAAATACATTTCAATTCATTCAAACAGCACATAGTTTAAAATGGACTGTCTGTAGTTTTTAAAACCAATAATGTGCTCTTTTTTGTCTTTGAGGTCTTTCTTGCATACAGCCTAATATTATTTCAACTTTCTTGAGCAGCAAAAAAAGCAATATGCTGGTGAGAACACTGCTGGGAACAGTAATTGAATGAATCAGGTCTGAATCCTTTTCCAGTTCAGGTCCAGCAAGTAGATGACATTTAAGAATAACTGTGTCTCCTTTGTAGATATATTAGCCACAGTACTTTCTTTTAGCAACATATAAAAGTATTCTGATGACAGTCTCCTATATTTTCAAGTTGTTAAGGATGTCTTTTTTCTCTTTTTCCCTCTTTCAATTACACATTTTAATTTTTTTTTTATTTAGGAATTTGACCATTTCAATCAAGCCTAATATATGACAAGCTAAATAAGACTTCAAATGCATGTATGTATTGTTGTTTTTGCTAAAAATAAGAATGGAATTGGTTCTAGCTTAAAAAAAAAAAAAAAAAACCCGTCGTCTTTGAGTCAATTCCAGCTCATAGCGACCATATAAGACAGAGTACAACTGCTCCATACGATTTCCAAGGAGCACTGGTGGATTCAAACTGTGGACCTTTTGGTTAACAACCGTAGCTTTTAAGGACTATGCTACTGGGGTTTCCATGGTTCTAGTTTAGGAAATGCAAAATGAAGTTGAACCCACAAACTATTACCAAACCTATATCCAGAGATCTTCCAGTTTACAAACCCAATCTATGTTCTCTAACAAGATCTGGGGACCCAATTCCTTGTTGAAAACAAGAAGATATTCAAAATTTATACAATATGTGCAATAGGAAATACTGTTTTGTTTCTTTCTCATAAACCCTTTTCAATTTATCTCCTTTATGAAACTGTATCTAAAGACACACAGAAGGAAATAAATAAATATATGTAAATAAAATCCAGTCAAATTTTACCTTTGCTATGAAAATTCAGTGTAATGTCCTGTCTATGAAGCTGCCTCTTATGTGGAAGGACAGATTAATCTCAGGATTTAGAGAACCAGAAAGAAAGAGGGAGTTAAGTATTCCTTCTAGAGGAGAAAGAAATCCTAGTGGTGCAGTGGCTAAGCACTCAGCCACTAGCGAAAATGTTGGTGGTTTGAAGCTCCCCAAGAGAAAGATGTGGCAGTAGGCTTCCGTAAAGATTTCGGCCTTGAAAACCCCATAAGGCAGTTCTACTCTGTCCAGTAGGGTCACTATGAGTTGGAATCACTTGACAGCAATGGGTTTTCTAGAGGAGAAATGGTTCATCTGAGTCGTGTATGAGGTTTAAGGACAGGGTCCACATCTCATTCCCTTCTGGGTTATTCATATGAGTGGGTCATTTTGCCTAGAAACCAGATGAGATAAAGTAAGAAATTTTCTGCAATTCCTAAACCAGAAATGTGTTTTGGAAATTTCAATTATCAGTTCATGAACAAAATTGTGCCTAAAAAGGACATTTAATATAGATATATTTACTAATGAAAAAAAAAATCTGATCCTATGAGAGGAATGTTAGTGTCCTTGTATAGGGGGTCTTTCTAGATTATAATTATAGTTAATTGTTCCTATTATGATTAAGTATGTGATTACCATCCTCATTAACCTATATATGTTTCTTAGTTAATTCTATAAACCCATTACCAATAGTCGTCAAGTTTATTCCCACTCATAGCAACCCTATAGCACAGAATAGAACTGCCCCATGAGATTTTCAAGGCTGTAAACCTTTATGAAAGCAGATTGCCACATCTTTCTCCTTCAGAGCAGTTGGGCTCGAACTGCCAACCTTTCCATTAGCAGCCAAGAGCTTAGTCAGTGCACCACCAGAGCTCCTTATTGTTTCCTATAGTTGGTATTATTTAAATATATAGTCTCTCTATACATCATTCTAAGAATCTAGGAAAATTGGAAGTTGTGAAAAATGAAATGGAATGCTTGGAGATAGATATCCTAGGCATTAGTGAGCCGAAATGGATTGGTATTGGCCATTTTGAATCAGACAATCACGTGGTCTACTATGATTTAAGAATAAGAAGTTGAAGAAGAACGTCATCACATTTCATCATTCAAAAATAACATTTCAAGAATTGTCCCAAAGTACAGTGCTGTCAGTGATAGCATAATATCCATATGCCTATAAGAAAGACCACTTAAGAGCTAGGGAGCCAACATGGCTTTGTAAATGGCAGCACCACACTGTCCCTCCACAGCAAAAACTCAAAAAACTAAGTAAAACAGAGACGGAAGTCAATCCTGGAACTGTAGGCATCAAATGAAGAGATAAAGAACTCAGCCAAGCACCAAATGGAATAAGAAACTGACAGAGAACAGAGGGAGGAGAGATACCCGCAGAGGTCCCCTATCAGCTAACACAGCATGGATTGGCCATCTTGGACTCCTGCTGGAGATCTGCAGACAGGAAGTATTGGGAAAGTAGCTTCACAGAGCTCCCAGAAGAAGACAGAGCACCTGGTAACCAGGGATATATGCTTTCCCACCCCCCATTCTTCTTCCCCTCTGCTTGGCCTCCTCTGCTTCCTGCTGGCCATAGTCTCTTGGCCGGGAGGCACCAGCTTTGGTGGTATGTTGCTTGGAATCTACCTGCCCACACTGGTCGGCTCCTTAAGTGCCATTTGTTTGTTGCTGATGTTGCTTTTTTCTGCTTCTTTTGGTTTCTTCTATGCCTCTCACCCTCCCATCCCCTCTTTCTCTCAAACACCTGGCTCCATGTGTCATCTTTGCTTATTCTTGAAAGGCTATGAAGCACCACTTGACTGAGGAACTTTTTCCCTGGCTTGTGCTGCCGCACTGGTGGTATCCCCGGAGGTTTTTTTTGTTTGTTTGTTTGTTTGTTTTCTCTTTATTTTCAAGACTTGGGAGCCCCTTCTAACTGGGGTGTACTACACAGCTTGGGACCCTCTCCCCAGTCTGCGCAGCTGTGTCAATGGGATCCCTGGGGGCATTTCTTTCTTTTCTTTTTTCCTTTTTGTCTTTCTTCATTTCTCAGTTTCTTATCTCTCTATACTTACCTTCTTTTCCTGTCTCCTGAATACCTGGCACTGGGTGACATCTCTACTGCTTCTAACCTGGCTGTACTGTGTGGCCAGGGAGCCCCTTCCCCAGTCTTTTCAGCTGCACTAGTGGGATTCCTGGGGGCTTTTCTTTTTTTTCTGATTTTTATTAATATTATTATTATTTTGTCTTTTACACTTTTTCTTTTTGTTTTTCTCTATTTCTCTGTTTCTTATCTCTCCACTCCAGCAGCAAGTCCCTTAGCACTTTTTTTTTTGGCTCCTGTTTCTCTCTCCTCTTTCCTATACACATCTTAGCTCCACCCATCACAACTCCCCCCTCCTTCCTGCCTACCTGCACCATGTGCTGAACATCACACCCCAAGCAGCACAGGCCTAGACTACCTGAACCTGACCTGCACTGATTCCCAGCCCACTCTGTCGGCCCTAGTACATGCCACAAACAACCCATCCCATTCTCTCTCCCTTCAACTGTACCTGCCCTGCTACACTGGAGCTGAGTGACTGACCCTGCCCATTGGACAAGAAGGTGAAAATACCGTGCCCACAGATAAGCAAACAACAAAGAATGCACAGCCCACCTGCTCAGACATAACCAAATAAAACAAAAAAGCAGGGTGAAACAAACAAATCTATAATCAATAAACAAAGAAAATTACTACTGGACATCCTAAAGACAGCAGACAATATCAAAACATATGCATAAAAAAAAAAAGGAGAGGATGGTTCCAGTAGGTCTCCAAAATAAAACAACAGGTGACTTTCTAGTAGAAGACTAGGCAATAGAACTACCTAATAGGGAATTCAAATCTCTAACATTCAGATCTATCCAAGGGTTGAAACAAAAGGCAGACAAAAATGAGGAAAAAGTGGAAATTCATGGAAAAGGCAGACAAATTCATGGAAAAGACAGAAAAAACAATGGAAGAATTCAGAAATATGGTATTGGTAAAGAATATTGACTCTACCATGGACTGCCAGAAGAATGAACAGATCTGTCTTGGAAGAAGTACAGCTCCTTGGAAGTAAAGATGGCAAGACTTTGTCTCACATACTTTGGACATGTTATCAGGAGGGGCCATTCTCTGGAGAAGAACATCATGCTTTGTAAAATAAAGGGTCAGCTAAAAAGAGGAAGACCCTGAATGAAATGGATTGACACAGTGGCTACAACAATGGACTGAAACACAGCAATGATTTTAAGAATGGCACAGGACCAAATAGTGTTTCCCTCTGTTGTACATAGTTTTGCTATGACTAAGAACTGACTCAGTGGCACCTACAATAATATACATCTCTCTACAAATACACTCACTTAGATCAGATGACAAGATAAATGAAGTGGTCGGTAGTCTGCTATTATTTCTCTGCTGCTTTATATTATGGGCTTGGGAGCTTATTATAAAATTTATGATCTTAACCTGCTGGCAAAGAGTAGCTACTTGTAGATAAGAGAGAACGAATTCAGTCCAAGCTGGGAAACCTCCTTCAGGGTCTGAGTCTTTAGAAGAACGAAACACTTTTTGCCAGCTGCAGAAAGAACATGCTCTTTTGCAAGGATTTTTCTTATTAATTTATAACATTATATAACCAAAAAATATATATACCAAAAAACAAACTAAAAAAAGAGGGAGACTATCAATTTTTTTTTTTTTTTTATCAATGAGATGGATTGACACAGTAGCTGCAACCATGGGCTTAAGCATAACGACAATTGTGATGGTGGCACAGGACCAGGCAGTGTTTCTTTCTGTTGTACATAGGGTTGCTATGAGTTGGCACTGACTTGATGGCACCTAACAACAATGGCACCATAGACAGAAGCACCATGCTGTCTCTCTGCAGCAAAGACCCAAAAAGCTAAGTAAAACAGAAACAAACAGCAATCTTGGAACCCTAAGTATCAAATGAATGGTTAAGGAACTCAATCAAGCACCAAATAGAATAAGAAACTGACAGAAAACAGAGAATGAGAAGAACTACTGAGTGGAGGTTCCCTACTTGCTAACACAACATGGTTTGCCATCTTGGACCTCAGCCACCATGTGTAGCAGACAGGAAGTACAGAAAGGCAACTTCATGGACCTCCCAACAGGAGACGGAGCACCCGGTAACCAAGGATATGTACTTTCCCACCCCACACCATTCTTCCTTCCACTCGGCCTTTGCTACTTTCTGATAAGCCACAGTCACTTAGCCAGAGAGAAGCCAGCTCCCTGCTGCCTGGGTCCACCCCATGCCCACTGACTGGATCCTTCAGGGTCATTTTTTTGGGGGGAGGAGGGGTTGGTTTTTCTCTCTCTCCCTTCCTTTCCTTTCTTCTGCCCAGCCAGCCTTGAGTGCTGTCCCTGTCCCTACTTAATGGTCTGTGCCACATTGCTCAGCTAGAAAGTCACTAGCACACAGCCTTCCTGAGTCTGTGCCACTCCACTGGTAGGTTCCCACAGGACCATATTTTTTTTTCAGTTTTTCTCTCTCTACCTTCTTTCCTTTCTTTTCTCCTGCCCACTTAGCCCCATGTGCCACTCCCCACCCCTTCTTGACAGTCTGTGCTACACCACTCGGCTAGGGAGCAACCAGAACACGGCCTCTCCAGCTTCACACCACCCCACAGGCAGGCTTCAACAGAGCCTTTTTTTTTCTTGTTCTTTTTTTCAGTTTCTTCTCTTGCTCTCCCTTCCTTCCCTTCCTTTCTCCCACCCACCTTGCCCTGTATGCTGTTCCCAGCCTTTCTTGACAGGCTATGCCAAACCACTCAGCTAGAGAGCCACCAGCATACAGCCTCACCGAGTCTGTACCTCACCCACTGGCAGATTCCTTTGGGGCACATTTTCTTTGTTTTTTGTCTTTGCTTTATTGTTGTTGCTGTTGTTTCTTCTCTCTCTCTCTTCCTTCCTTTCCTTTCTCCCACCCACCTAGTCCAGTGCACCATCCCCCTCCCTTCTCAACAGGCTGTGCTGTACCACTTGGCTGACGAACCTCTGGAACATGGCCTCCCCACATCTGCACACCCAGCACAGGCTGGCTCCCTCAGTGCCATTTTTTTTTTTTTGTCTTTCCCCTTTCTTTATCTTTCTCCCTCTATTTAAGCCTTATGCTGACTCTGCCCCTTCCTTACTGGCTGTGCCACACTGCCTGGTAAGAAAGACATCAGCTCACTGACATGCCAGCTCCACACTGCCCCTAACAGCTGACTCCCCAGCACCATATTTATTTTTGTTGTTGTTGCTTTGTTTGTTTTCTTGTTATTGTTGTTGTTTCTTCTCTCTCTTTTCCTTCTTTCCTTTCCATCTCCTACCCACCTCACCCTTTGTGCCACCCCTGCCCCTTGTCAACAGGCCAAGCCACACAACTTGGCTAGAGAATGACAGGCACATGGCCTCGCCAGCTCTGCCCTGCCCCCACCCAACAAATCCTACCACGCCATCACTATATTTGCATTTTTTATTTTTTGTTTTTTCTTCATTTTTTTCTTTTTGTTTGTTTCCCTTCTTTCTCTTACTCACTTAGCTCCACATGTCACATCCTTTCCCTTCCCTCCTGCCTATCTGCACCACGTACTGAGTGGCACAGGTGTGGACCACCCACTTTGCACTGCCCCCTGGCCCTTCCCTGTTCCCCCAGCACATGCTGCAAATGACTCATCTATGCCCCTCACCCTCTGCTGAACCTGCCCTGATGAACCATAACTAAATGACTGGCCCTGCCTACCAGGAAGAGGTGATGAGAAGTATCATGCCCACAGAGAAGCAAACAACAAAGCACACCCAGCCTGCATGCCCAGACAAAAATAAATAAATAAAACAAGAAGAAGGATCAAACAAACAAATATACAATCAATAAACTGAGAAAATAATTCCTCAATGCTTCAAAGACAGCAGAGAATATCAAAACATATTGTAAAAAGGACAGGATGGCTCCAGAAAGTGACCAAAATAAAATATCAGATGACATTCTGGTAGAAGAAAAGGCAATGGGACTACCTGATAGGGAATTCTAAACTCTAATATTCAGGGCACTCCAAGAGATAAAGGAGAACACTGAAAAAAATAAGGGGGAAAAAAATCATGAAAAATACAGACAAAATCAGAGAAAACCCAGACAAAGCAATGGAAGAACTCAGGAAAAATAATACAGGAACAAAATGTCAAAATAAACAAACAACTAGAATTCATACAAAAACAGCAATTAGAAATCCAAAAGATAAACAACAAGATTTCAGAAATAGAAAGTGCAATAAAAGGTTTTAGGAGCAAATTTGAAACAATGGAAGACAGGATTGGTGAAATTGTAGACAAATAAATGGATACAAGTTTGTTTGAGGAAAAATGAGAGAAAAGAATGAAGAAACAATGAGAATATTTCAGGACACAATCAAAAGCAAAAAATTGTGTGCAATCAGAGTTCCAGAACAGGGGGAGAAAACGGAAAACACAGAGACAATCATTGAAAATTTGCTGACTGAAAACTTCCCTAATATCATGAAAGATGAAAAGCTGACCCATCCAAGAACTCAATAAGCCCCATATAGGATGGACAACAAAAGTAAATCACCAAGACATATCGTAATCACACTCGCTAAAACCAAAGACAAAGAATCCTTAGAGAAGCTTGGGAAAAATGAAAAGTCACATGCAAAAAGGAAACAATAAGACTAAGCTGTGATTACTCAGCAGAAAGCATTCAGGCAAGAAGGCAATGGAATGATATATATAAAACTTTGAAAGAAAACATTGCCAACCAAGGATAATATATCCTGCAAAACTCTCACCCAAATATAACAGCAAAATTTCCAGATAAATAGAAATTAAAGGAATATGTAAAAACCAAACCAAACTTAGAAGAATTATTAAAGGGAGTCGTTCAGTTAGAGAACTAACAGCATCAGACAACAACCTGAATCTAAAACACAGGACAGCATAAGCCAGATACCAACCTAGATAATGAACTCCCAAGGATAACAAAACTAAAAGATTTACAACAGGGAACCAGAGCAGTCAATCTGTAAATGACAACAATGTCAGAACAATAAAAGAGGGAATAAACAGTGTAGGTATAGAACTTTCTAATGGAGAGGAGGAAAAACATTATCAAGTAATAAAAGACTGGTTTAAACTTGGGAAGATAGGGATAAATTTCAACGTAACCACAAAGAAAGTTAACAAAACTACTCATAATAAAGAAGGAAAACATAAAGTCTCAGTAAACACAAAATCTACAAAAATCAAAGATACGAAAAAAATTCACAAACAAAAGGAATTCAGCACAGGAGAGTAAGAGGAACAAAGTGTCAGCACCACAAAAAAAAAAAAAAAAGCATTACAAAATGACAACAATAAACTCACACCTATCAATAATCCCACTGAACATAGATGGCTTAAAAAAAAAAAAAAAGATCCATCGATATGGTGTCTACAAGAGACACACCTTAGAAACAAAGACATAAATATTTTATTTAAAGGATGGAAAAAAATATATCAAAAAACAGCCACCAAAATAGAACAGGAATGACAATGCTAATCTCAGATAAAATAGACCTTAAAACAAAATCCACCATAAAAGACTAGGAAGGGCATTATATAATGATTAAAGGGACAATTCACTATGAAGACATAACCATAATAAATATCTACACACTCAATGACAAGGCTCCAAAATACATAAAACAAACTCTAAGAGCACTGAAAAGAGAAATTGACAGTTCCACAATAATAGTAGACTTCAACACACCACTCTCTGTAAAGGACAGAACATCTAGAAAGAAATACAACTAAGATACAGAAGATCTAAAGACCACAGTCAACCAACTTGACCTCATAGACATAGATAGAATACTCCACCCAACAGCAGCAAAGTACACAATCTTTTCCAAAGCACATGGAATGTTCTCCAGAGTAACCCACATCTTAGGCCACAAAGCAACCCTCAACAAAGTGCAAAACTTTGAGATACTACAAAACATCTTCTCTGATCACAACACCAACAAAATATAAATCAATAACAGGAAGAGCAAGGAAAAAACATCGAATACATGGAAACTGCATAATACCCTGCTTAAAAACTCCAGAATAATAAATAATAGAAGAAACAAAAGATGGAATCAAAAAATTCCTAGGATCAAACAAGAATGAAAATACATCCTACCAAAACCTTTGGGACTCAGCAAAGGCAGCACTCAGAGGCCAATTTATAGCAATAGATGAACACATAAAAAGAAGAATGGGACAAAATAAAAAATTAGCTATGTAACTCAAACAAATAGAGAACAGCAAAAAGAGCCCACAGTCACCAAAATAAAGGAAATAATAAAGATGAGAGCAGGAATAAATGAAATAGAGAGAAGAAAAACAACAGAAAGAATCAGCAAAACCAAAAGTTGGTTTTTGAATCAATAAAATCGACAAACCATTGGCCAAATTGACAAATAAAAAAAAAAGAAGAAGAGGTTGGACATAATCCAAATAAGAACAGAAGTGTGGAACATTACAACAGACCCCACTGAAATGAAAAGGATCATGACAGAGTACTATGAAAAACTACCTCAATAAATTTGAAAACCTACAGGAAAGGTACAAATTTCTAGAAACATACTACCTACCTAAACTAGCACAACTAAGGTCAAAAATCTGAGCAGACCCATAACAAGAGAAGAGATTGAAAAGGTAATAAAAAATAAAAAACTCCCAACAACAACAACAAAAGAAAACCCTGGCACAGATGGCTTCACTGGAGAATTCTACCAAACATTTAGTATGACTCAAACTATTTCAAAACATAGAAAAGGAAGGGACACTTCCAAATTCATTCTATGAAGCCAGCATAACTCTGGTACCTAAGCCAGGCAAAGACACAACAAAAAAATTACAAACTAATATCTATTAGGAATATGGAGCAAAAATTCTCAATAGAATTCATCATCATATCAAAAAAATAATACACCATGACCAAGTGGGATTCATACTAGGTATGCAAGGGTGGTTCTATATTAGAAAATCAATCAACAACTTCCACCACATAAATAAAAACAAAAGAAAAGAATCATATGAACATCTCGATTAACACAGAAAAGGCATTTGATAAAATCCAGCACACAAACCTGATAAAAACGCTCAATAAAATATCCATAGAAGAGAAATTTGTCAAAGTAATAAAGGATAAGAATGCAAAACCAATAGCCAACATAATTCTTAATGGAGAGAAGGTGAAAACGTTCCCTCCTGAGAACAGGAACAAGACAAGGATGCCATTTACCACCACTCCTATTTAACATTGTGCTGGAAGTCCCAGCTATAACAATAAGGCAAGAAAAAGAAATAAAGGGCATACAAATTGGTAATGAAGAAGTAAAACTGTCTCTATCTGCAGATAATATGATACTATGGTTATATATTGTTAGTTGTTGTTGTTAGGTGCCATTGAGTCAGTTCTGACTCATAGAGACCCTATGTACAACACACTACCCAGTCTTGCACCATCTTCACAATTGTTGTTATGCTCGAGACCACTGTTGCGGCCACCATGTCAATCCATATAGTTGAGGATTTCTTCTTTTTCACTGATTCTACTTCACCAAGTATGATATCCTTCTCCAGGGATCGATCCCTCCTGATAACATGTCCAAAGTACATGAGACAAAGTTTCACTATACTTGCTTCTACAGAGCATTCTGGCTGCAATTCTTCCAAGACAGATTTATTCATTCTTTTGGCAGTCCATGGTTTATTCAATATTCTTTGCCAACACCATAATTCAAAGGCATCAATTCTTCTTCAGTCTTCCTTATTCATTGCCCAGCTTTTGCATGCTTATGAGGCAAATGAAAACACCATGCCTTGTATCAGGAGCACCTTAGTCTTCAAGGTGACATTTTTGCTTTTTAACACTGTAAAGAGGTCTCTTGCAGCAGATTTGCCCAATGCAATGCATTGTTTGATTTTTTCACAGGTGCTCCCATGGGTGTTGATGGTGGATTCAAGTAAAATGAAGTCCTTGACATCTTCAATATTTTCTCTGTTTATCGTGATGTTGCTTATACATGTTACTATACATAAAGAACCCAAAAGACTTCACAAGAAAGCTACAGGAACTAATAGAAAGGTTCAGCAGTTTAGCAGTATACAAGATAAACACATAAAAATCTGTTGGACTCCTGTACACCAATAAAGATAACTATGAAAAGGAAATCCGGAAAGCAATGTCACTTGTAATAGCCCATTAAAAAATAAAATACATAGGAATAACTCTAACCGGGATGTAAAAGACCTATACAAAGAAAATTACAAAACGCTACTGCAAGAAGCCAAAAGAGACCTACATAAATGGAAAAATATACCATGCTCACAGATAGGTAGACTCAGCATTGTGAAAATATCAATTTTACCCAAAGCAATGTACAAATACAATGCAATCTCAGTCCAAATACCAACAGCATTCTTTAAGAAGATGGAAAAACAAATCATTAACCATATATAGAAAAGGAAGAGGCCCTGGATAAGTAATACACTTTTGAGGAAGAAGAATAAAGTAGGAGGACTCCCGCTACGTGACCTCAGAACCTACCATACAACTGTAGTAGTCAAAAGACCCTGGTGCTGGTACAACGACAGACACATTGACCAATGGAACAGAATCAAGAACCCAGATGCAAATCCATCCACCTATGATCACCTGATCTTCGACAAGGGCCCAAAGTCCATTAAATGGGGGAAAAGACAGTCTTTTTAGCAAATGGTGCTGGCAAAACTGGATGTCCATCTGTAGAAAAAAAAAATGAAACAGAACGCATACTTCACACTGTACCCAAAAACTAATTCAAAGTGAATCAAAGACCTAAATATAAAACCAAAAACTCTAAGGGTCGTAGAAGAAAAATTGGGTCAATGCTAGAGGCCCTAATACACAGCATAAACAAGATACAAACCATGAGTAACAATACATAAATATCAGAAGATAAGCTAGATAACTGGGATCTTCTAAAAATTAAACATGCTCATCAAAAGACTTCACCAAAAGAGTAAAAAAAGAACCCACAGAGTAGGTAAAAAATTTTGGCTGTGATAAATCCAACAGTGGACCAATCTCTAAAATCTGTAGGAAAATCTAACACCTCTACAACAAAAACACAAATAATCCAGTTAAAAAAAGGGCAAAGGATATGAACAGACACTTCACCAAAGAAGACATTCCGGTGGCTAACAGACACATGAGGAAATGCTCTCGATGACTAGCCATTAGAAAATAAAAATCAAAACTACAATGAGATACCATCTCACCATGACACTACTGGCACAAATTAAAAAACAGAAAATAACAAATGTTGGAGAAGCTGCGGGGAGACTGGAACTCTTATGCACTGCTGGTGGGAATGCAAAATGCTACAACCATTTCTGGAAAACAATATGGCTCTTCCTTAAAAAGCCAGAAACAGAAATACCGTATGATCCAGCTATCCCACCCCTAGGAATACATCCTATAGAAATACGAGCTGTCACACAAATAGACATATGCACAACCAGGTTCATTGCAGCATTATTCACGACAGCAAAAAGATGGAAACAACCTAAGTGCCCATCAACAGGTGAATGGATAAACAAATGATGGTATATACATACAATGGAATACTATGCAACAATAAAGAACAATGACGCATCTGCGAAGCATCTCACAACATGGATGAATCTGGAGGGTGTTATGTTGAGTGAAATAAGTCAATCATAAATGGACAAACACTGTATGAGACCACTATTGTAAAAACTCATGAAAGATTTACACACAGAAAGAAATAATCTTTGATGGTCACGAGGGAGGGGAGGGATGGGAATGGAAGAACGCTAAATAGACAACAGTTAAGTGGTAACTTTGGTGAAGAGTAAGGCAGTACTCAATACTGGGGAAGCCAGCACAATTTGACAAGGTCATGGAAGCTCCATAGACATATCCAAATGCCCTGAGGGACCAAATTACTGGGCTGAGGCTTGGGAACCACGGTCTCTGGAGCACCTAGCTCAATTGGTATGACATAGTTTATAAAGAAAATGTTCTACATCCTACTTTGGTGAGTAGCGTTTGAGGTCTTAAAAGCTTGTGAGTAGCCATCTAAGATACTCACTAGTCCCAGCCCATCTGGAGTAAGGGAGAATGAAGAAAACCAAAGACGCAAGAAAAAGTTTAGTCCAAAAGACTATTGGACCACAACTAACCCAGGCTCCAGCGGACTGAGTTCAGCACAACTAGACAGTGCCCAACTACCACCACTGACTGCTTTAACAAGGATCACAATAGAGGGTCCCAGACAGAGCTGGAGGTAAATGTAGAACAAAATTCTAACTCACAAAAAAACACCAGACTTAATGACCTAACAGAGACTGGAGAAACCCCAAGAGTACGGTTGCTGGACATCCTTTTAACTCAGTAATGAAGTCACTCCTGAGGTTCACCCTTTAGCCAAAGATTAGACATGTCCATAAAACAAAAGGATACTAAATGAGAATACCAGCCCGGGGGCAACAATGAGAAGGCAGCAGGGAACAGGAAAGCTGGTAATGGGGAACCGAAGGTCGAGAAAGGGAGAGTGTTGACAAAGTGTGGGGCTGGTAATCAATGTCGCAAAACAATATGTGTATTAATTTTTTAATGAGAAACTAATTTGCTCTGTATACCTTCATCTAAAGCAAAATGAAAAACAAAAAAAGTGCTCCTGTCTGTTGCTTCCATCTTCTCCATCACTGATGTCACTGAGGCACTCACTCTCTCACCAGGAATGCTGCCAGGTCTTGTCCTTTATGCTCCAGCAACACTAAAAGAGTATGTGCTCCCATATTTTTTGGCCAAGCCACAGCTCATCTGCATGGCTTTATTTATGCTGCCTCCCCACTGGGAGACTAGAACATCTAGAAAAACTAGAACATCTTTTCTTCTTCTCCTCCATTCTACCCGGTTAACCCACTGTATCCTTAAAGATTCTGCTAATGTGTCACTTCCTCCAGGAAGACTTTCTTTCCTTCAACAATGTTAGGTCTTTACTTTGTGTTCCGTAATATCAATACCTTGTGCTTCATAATCCATTTCACATCTGTCTCTGAACTCTTTGTCCTAGGAAACTGTCCCTTAGTCAGCTTTGTCTCTGAGCCCTTAACACAATGCCTGGGATCTAAAAGGGCATCAAGAGATACTTGACTCAATGCCATTTACGGTAGCCCCCAAGAAGATAAAATACTGAGGAATAAATCTTACCAGAGATGAAAAAGACTTATACAAAGAAAACTCCAATACACTTCTGCAAGAAACCAAAAGAGACTTACATAAGTGGAAGAACATACCTTGCTTGTGGATAGGAAGACTTGATATTATAAAAATGTCTATTCTGCCAAAAGTGATCTGTACATTTAATGCAATTCCAATCCAAATCCCAATGACATACTTTAATGAGATGGAGAAAAAAATTACCAACTTCATATGGAAGGGAAAGAGGCCCCAGATAAATAAGGCGTTATTGAAAAAGAAGAACAAAGTGGGAGGCCTAACTTTACCTGATTTTAGAACCTATTATACCACCACAGTAGTCAAAACAGCCTGGTACTGGTACAACAACAGATGCATGGACCAGTGGAACAGAATGGAGAATCTGGACATAAATCCATCTACATATGAGCAGTTGATATTTGACAAAGGCCCCAGAACAGTTAAATGGAGAAGAGACAGTCTTTTTAACAAATGGTGCTGGCATAACTGGATATCCATGTGCAAAAAAATGAAACAAGATGCATACCTCACTCCATGCACAAAAACTAACTCAAAATGGGTCAAAGACCTAAATATGAAATCTAAAACAATAAAGATCATGGAAGAAAAAATCGGGAAAACGTTAGGAGCCCTAAAACATGGCATAAACAGTATACAAAACATTATAAAGAATGCAGAAGAAAAGCTAGATAACTGGGCGCTCCTAAAAGTCAAACACCTATGCTCATCCAAAGACTTCACCAAAAGAATGAAAAGACTACCTACAGACTGGGAAAAAGTTTTTAGCTATGACCTTTCTGATCAGCGCCTGATCTCTAAAATCTACATGATACTGCAAAAAGACAAATAACCGAATTAAAAAATGGGCAAAAGATATCAATAGACACTTAACTAAAGAAGACATTCAGGTAGCTAACAGATATATGAGGAAATGTTCACGATCATTAGCCATTAGAGAAATGCAGATCAAAACTACAATGAGATTTCATCTCACTCCAACAAGGCTGGCATTAATCCAAAAAACACAAAATAAATGTTGGAGAGGCCGTGGAGAGATTGGAACACTTCTACACTGCTGGCAGGAATGTAAAATGGTACAACCACTTTGGAAATCAATTTGGCGCTTCCTTAAAAAGCTAGAAATAGAACTACTATACGATCCAGCAATCCCACTCCTTGGAATATATCCCAGAGAAATAAGAGCCTTTACACAAGCAGATATATGCACACCCATGTTTATTGCAGCACTGTTGACAATAGCAAAAACATGGAAGCAACCAAGGTGTCCATCAATGGATGAATGGATAAATAAATTATGGTATATTCACACAATGGAATACTATGCATCAATAAAGAACAGTGAGGAATCTGTGAAACATTTCATAACATGGAGGAACCGGGAAAGTATTATGCTGAGTGAATTTAGTCAGTTGCAAAAGGACAAATATTGTATAAGACCACTATTATAAGAACTTGAGAAATAGTTTAAACTGAGAAGAAAACATTCTTTCTTGGTTATGAGAGGGGGGAAGGAGGGAGTGCGGGAGAGGGGCATTCACTGATTAGATAGTAGATAAGAACTACTTAGGTGAAGGGAAAGACAGCACACAATACAGGGGAGGTCAGCACAATTGGACTAAACCGAAAGCAAAGAAGTTTCCTGAATGAACTGAATGCTTCAAAGGTCAGCATAGCAGGGACAGGGGTCTGGGGACCATGGTTTCAGGGGACATCTAAGTCAATTGACATAATAAAATCTATTAAGAAAACATTCTGCATCCCACTTTGAAGAGTGGCGTCTGGGGTCTTAAACGCTAGCAAGCAGCCATCTAAGATGCATCAATTGGTCTCAACCTACCTGGATCAAAGGAGAATGAAGAACACCAAGGACACAAAGCGATTATGAGCCCAAGAGACAGAAAGGGCCATAGGAACCAGACACTACATCATTCTGAGACCAGAGGAACTAGATGGTGCCCAGCTACAACTGATGACTGCCCTGACAGGGAACACAACAGGGAACCCCTGATGGAACAGGAGAGCAGTGGGATGCAGACCCCAAATTCTCACGAGACCAGGCTTAATGGTCTAACTACGACTAGAAGGACCCCAGTGGTCATGGCCCCCAGACCTTCTGTTGGCCCAGGACAGGAACCATTCCCGAAGCCTACTCTTCAGACATGGATTGGACTGGACAATGGGTTAGAGAGAGATGCTGGTGAGAAGTGAGCTTCTCAGATCAGGTGGACACTTGAGACTATGTTGGCATCTCCTGCCCGGAGGGGAGATGAGAGGGTGGAGGGGGTTAGAAGCTGGTGAAATGGGCACGAAAAGAGAGAGTGGAGGGAGAGAGCAGGCTGTTTCAGTAGGGGGAGAATAATTGAGGGTATGTAGCAAGCTGTATATGGATTATTGTGTGAGAGACTGAGTTGATTTGTAAACCTCCACTTAAAGCACAGTAAAAATTATATAAAAAAGAGATATTTGACAAATTATTGAATAAATTAACAAAATGAAAAGTTTATAAGATTGTCCCAGTAACAGATTGGACAGAGGTTTAGAATTTCTGGAGCAAGGTAAAAAGTTACCAGTTCTAAGACCCACATAAAATGATTTTGAAAGCAAGTCTCAGCTTCGTATATCTGTGGTTATCACATTTTTCCTTTATTATAATTTTCTTCTGAATTACTGCACAAGCACTGAAACTTGAATCCACCAGGACTTCAGTAGATCTCTTATTACATTACTCAGAAAAAGGTTGCTTTGTGTTTGACGCTTACATATGAAAACTGCTTTTATTCTTCCTCACAAAGTCCCAAAAGTGCTTCCAGAAAAACCTAGATAAACTTAATTTATCAAAGACACCACAGGGAGCTTTAACATATTAAAAGGAAAGCACAGGTGAAGATTTTTGAAGTATATACTTTGGAGAAATTATTATAAATGTAAGCCTCTTTTTGAAAAAAAAAAAGTTTTCTTCCAGAAACTCAGGTTTTTATAAAATCGAAATAATTTTTAAAATGAATAAGTATATGTTACCCTTTCAGTTCAATGACTCTAAATATGAACTGTATAATAATGTTTAATCTCTAGTCATTCTTCCTGGACTCTATATCTGTGCCTCCAACTGTATCCAAGAAAGTTTCACCTGAAATGTATAGGTCGATATGTCTGAGCAGTAATAGCAGTAATAATAATAAAACAATGTAATAACAACAACAACAACTGACACTTACTCAGGGATTAACACATAGCAGAAACTGTTTTGAGTGATATGTAGGAAACTAGAGGTATGTAGATGTATGTATCATACATACATATGCATATGATAGACACTCAAACTTATCTATACATATATACATACACACATACACATATATACACAAATACACACACACATACACGTATATATACATACATATACACACATACACATATTTATTTAAACTACAAAAAACAACCTCAAGAGGTAGGTGCCATTGTTTTTTCCTTTTCTATCAAAGGAAAAAAACAAGGTCCAGAGTGTTTAAGGATGTTGCTTTAGGTTCCACAGCTAAGAATATGAACCTAGAAGAAGTAGAATATAGACCTAGGCACTCTAGCTCCTGAGACTTTGCCCTGACCCACCATGTTCTGTAGCCTTTCTTCTTTGGAAGCATGTGAATTATAGATATAGACAAAGCTGTGTTCAAATCTGGGCCATGCTGCATTACCCAAAAAAACCCAGTGCTGTCGAGTCTATTCCTACTCATAGCGACCATATAGGACAGAGTAGAACTGCCCCGTAGAGTTTCCAAGGAGCGCCTGGCAGATTCGAACTGCTGACCCTTTGGTTAGCAGCCGTAGCACTTAACCACTACACCACCACCTACATTAGCCATAGCAATTTACTATTAACTATGCGAACTACACGGTAGTGTATACTGCATGAGGAACTATTGAGTGATATAAAGAAAAGTATTGTAAGCAAGGATGGAATCATTGGTAACTTTACTGTGAGGTATGTAACCTGTCACACCGCTCACTTATGAGGAAGAACTCACCAAGGCAAAGATACGAAAAACCGAAGCCAAGGTGAGACCTGCAGCCGAGCCTCTGTGGATGAGTGTCCACTGTGCTCAACACATAGAGCTGACGGCTATGGATACAAAAGTGCCCATCAGGGCTAGATGCCAGCACTTGAGTGGATGCTGAAGAAGGCTCAGGACACTACATCCTTCATCCAACCACCTGCCGGAAAGTGAAAGACTTCTATTCAAGAGTGAGTGGATGACAAGGGTCATGAGGTTTCTGAAAAGCCATTCCAATTAAGGGAAAGGAGCCATTGCTTTGAAGACTTAGAAAAAAAAAAAAAAAAGCCTTGCTGAAAACCATTTTCTCCAAGAGGCAGAAGAAATTTTTGGAACATGCTGAAGAGAGCACAGTCTGTATGTAAGAAGAGGGAATGACCTGATGTTACAGTGAAAATACAAAAAGACCTTGCCGCACGCAGAAAAAAAGGCTCAAAAGAACTAAGCCACGGTGACAGAATTAAAACCCATTGAGATGACTAAGTAAAGCGGAATAGTCATCACAGATCATCAAATGGGTCCTATGGGGGAAAATTTAGAGGAATCCTCTCAGAAAGTAGAGAAGAAAACAAAGATGATAAAATGAGTAAAACCAAGATACATTTATGGAACTAAGAATCGAGAGCTAGTCTAACAAATATAGGGGTTTCACAGGAAAAAAAATAGAGATGGAATGAATAATCAGAGATAGCAAACTAACTTTCCTGAGCTTAAAAATATCCGAGGCTAAAAATCAAAATATCTCACTAAATCATAGGCAAAACTAATGGGGAACGCATACATACAAACAGCCCTGGTAATTAAACACATCTTTTAAAAAGCAAAACTCTAACCTTGGATTTTATATAAAATAAAGATGTATGTTCCCTGCAAGAAAATTACTAGGTTCATATCCCATCTCTGACAGAAAAAACTGGAAAAACAGAAGGATGAACAGAACACTTCAGGCAAAAGTATACCCAGGGAAAAATGGAATAGCAGTATTGAAGTAAGGGCAATAATATTTTACAAAATATTCTCTTTTCTTTGTAAATCATGCCTCCTAGGATATGAGCCTTATTTCCCCCATGGAATTAGAGGAAAGGTAAAACCTAGGTCAGAGAAGTCACTGGTCAGCTTTGAGACCTCAACACGTACCTGGTCTGAGGGGGAGTTAACTGCTATTCCTGCCTCTGGCATTATCCACAGGCAGAAAAGGAAGCCCCAAGAGGAGCTTCCTTCTTTTTGGACTCACTGCTGAGTCAAAGACCCACACAGAGAAAATCCCATTATAGAACCAGATGCTACCTCAAGGAAGAATTGGGCAAGGGGAGAAAAATCTAAAAAACCTAAGCATTTGAGACAAAAGACAGTGAGATCTTAAAGAGACTGATTAAGATATTAAACCAAAACCAAATAAATTGCCATCAAGTCGATTCCCGCTCAGAGCCACACTATAGGACAGAGTAGAACTGCCCCATAGGGTTTCCAAGGAGCAGCTGGTGGGTTTGAACTTCAGACCTTTTGGTTAGCAGCCAAGTTCTTAACCACTGCACCACCAGGGCCCCAATTAAGATATTAGATAAGAATTATTTTGCCCGATCAGAATACATTTGTTATTCATCTCTACTCAGTGTGTGTGAGACAGAGAGAGGTAGCAGGGGGGTTGGTGTTGACTGATAAGAAGATTCTATCAATTGGTATATTTTATCAAAGAATCTACATTCTCTTTGCACACTGCATTCCGGAATATAGTCCAAGTGACTGGGTCATGTCAACATGACAGCAATTAACAACATAGATTCTGGAGCCAGACCGCCTGCTTTGGAACAAAGTTTCTTAACCTATCTGTGTCTCAATACTTTCATATATTAAAAAGAGACAATGATAATACTTATTACACAGGGTTGTGGTAAAGAGTAAATTGGTATATGTGTGTGTGTGTGTGCATGCGCAAAGTGCATAATGTGTATATTAAAAATGTTTGTTGAATAAATAAATGCATGGCCCTATTATCTTGATGTCCAGGAAAATAAATGCATTCCTCAAGTCTCTTTGGTTTGAAACAGAAAAAAAATTTTAAGTTAGAGGAGCATAGGAAAAAGGGGGAATTTAGCTAAACTAATTTTTTTTTTTTTAACAGAGCCACAAGAAGGGTGAGGATACAGTAAGTCTCAAGAAGGATTGAAACCAGGGTTTTAATCACCACAAAGATTCCAACTCCTTGCCTCTAGTCGTCCTCCAATATCAGTAACCACCTGATTGGTCCCACTTAGTTCATGTGCCCAAGCCTAGATCAATCACTATGGCCAGGGAGGCAAGATCCATATAAAGATTCCATTAGCAATCACATGGCTGAAGAATAAAGATAAAAATCACTTACGTTTACCCAGTGCTTTCTTTGTGCTTGGCACTCCTTTAAGCATTTCACATGTGTTAACTCACTTACTGTTCACAATAATCCAACGAGGTATTATTATTTCCATTACACAGAAAAGGAAATAGAGGCCAGAATAACTAAGAAACTTTTCCAAAGACACGTGCCTAGTAGTTGGTAAAGCTCCAGCTTTAACCCAGTCAGTTCATGTGTCAAACCATTCTCAGAATCTAAGCTCTGGTTCCCCTCCAGACACCTTAAAATACATGTTGTCAGGACACAAGAAAAATATGCAACTATAGGCAACGGTTATCTCTAGGTTACAAGATTATGGGTCAATTTTTAAATATTTTTCTGTACTCCAAGTTTACTAATATGTACCCTATTACTTTTGTGATCAGGCAAAAAACAATAAAGTTTATTTTCAATAAATGTCCAACCTTCAATTCAAGATTGAAGATTGAGGCAGTGTAGTTACCTCCCTTAGCACTAATACAGCATACATTTACAATAAGAAATCAGTACCTTAGACTGAAGGAGCCACAAGAGAAATCAGGAGATAGAAATATGTTTACAAATGAAACAAATTGGAAGAAGTTTTATGTCATCCAGAATGTGGTACAAAGGATTGTAGCAGAATGTAGCATAAAGAAGCTGTTATGGAGGAAGGAGCCATTCTGCCCATTAAAGCCTAAATAATCTCTGAGCTCAGAGTCTTTGAGAACAGAAAACAGCTGAATATACGGGATTTAAAGGAATACTTCAAAGTTTGCACACAGAATAACTGTATAAGTCAACCCACCCCTTCCCCTACCATGGAACACAGAAAACATGCTGCACTTACCCTCAAAAGAAAAATAATGATTAGACTCCTCTTCAAAAATAATCAAGCAAATTTTCTCGAAGTTAAGAGTTATAACATGGATAGTGTTCAAATGTTAGACCCAATTCATTTCCTAGCTTTCCTAAATAAAATATACATACTAAAATATCTAAGGCATCTGCTGCAAGAACAGAAAGGACATATCCCTAAAATTGATCCAAGATGAAATGGAAAATATGATCATTCCTATATTTATTAAATAAGTCAATTGGATAGCTAAAAATCTTTCCACAATTAGAAGAAGGAAAAAAATACAGTGAGAAAATAACAACGGGAAAAAAAATTTCATCAATACAAATGAAAGAAAAAAGAAATACAGAAAAAGTGAGACAAACAGAAAACACAAAACAAGAAGAGTAGCTAGAAATGAATCCAAGCATTTAATTATGACAACTGTAAAGGGACTAAAAATTTTAATTAAAGATAGGTTTTTGTTTTTCAGATTATAATTGAACAACAACAAAAAAATCTAGTCAAAGTTTTTATAAAAGGCACACTTAAAATTTAAGAACATGTTTTGGAATGTAAAAAGACTGGCATATACCAATCAAAAGAAAGATGTAGAAGACTTAATATCAAGTGCAATAAACTTTAAAGTAGTTAAGATTACTAGAGGTAAAAAGGGTCACCTCTTATTTATAAGAGGTTAAGTTAACTAGGAAGATACAATAACTCTAAATTTATATTCAGCTAATAACATAGTTTCAAAGCATATAAAGCAAAAACTGACAGAACTACAAGGAGGAACTGATAAACCCACAATCAAAATGAGAGATTATATACAATTGTCCAAGAAACTGATCAAACACACAAAGATAAATCAGAAATATTGAAAAATGAAACAACGCAATTGACAAATATAATCTACAGACAAATCAGGATCACGCCTCTTTGATAGAATGCGGTAAGAAGAACGCAGTGTCACTTCAGTGTTCTTTCACGAAAAGATGTCTGTCCTAACTCTAATTATGTGGAAACACCTCACAGATTCAATTTGAGGTATAGTCTACAAAATAACTAGTCTGTACATTTCAAAAGTTTCAAGATCGTGAAAGACAAAGATAAATTGAGGAACTATTTTAGATTAAAGGGCTCTAAAAAGAAATGTAACTAAAGACAAAGCATGATCTTGGGCTGGATTCCAACCTGTCTTAGTTATCCAGTGCTGCTATAACAGAAATACAGCAAGCGGTTGGCTTTAACAAACAGAAATTTATTTTCTCACAGTTTGTTGTTGTTTGTTGCTAAGTGCCGTCCGGTCGGCTCCGACCCATAGCAACCCTATGCACAACAGAGTGAAACACTACCCGGTCCTGCGCCATCCTTACAATCGTTATGCTTGAGCTCATTGTTGCAGCCACTGTGTCAATCCACCTCATCGAGGGTCTTCCTCTTTTCCGCTAACCCTGTATTTTGCCAAACATGATGTCCTTCTCCAGGGACTGATCCTTCCTGACAACATCTTCAAAGTATGTAAAACAGTCTCACCATCCTTGCTTCTAAGGAGCATTCTGGTTGTACTTCTTCCAAGACAGATTAGTTCATTCTTCTGGCAGTCCATGATTTATTCAATATTCTTCTCCAACAGCACAATTCAAAGGCATCAATTCTTCTTTGGTCTTTCTTATTCATTGTCCAGCTTTCACATGCATATGATGCGATTGAAAACACCACGGCTTGTTTTTTTTGGGGGGGGTCAGGCGCACCTTAGTCTTCAAGGTGACATCTTTGCTCTTCAACACTTTAAAGAGGTCCTTTGCAGCAGATTTACCCAATGCAATGCATCTTTTGATTTCTTGACTGCTGCTTCCATGGGTGTTGATTGTGGATCCAAGTAAAATGAAATCCTGGACAACTTCAATCTTTTCTCCGTTTATCATGGTGTTGCTCATTGGTCCAGTTGTGAGGATTTTTGTTTTCTTTATGTTGAGGTGCAATCCATACTGAAGGCTGTGGTCTTGGATCTTCATCAGTAAGTGCTTCAAATCCTTTTCACTTTCAGCAAGCAAGGTTGCATCATCTGGATGACACGGGTTGTTAATGAGTCTTCCTCCAATCCTGATGCCCCATTCTTCTTCATAGAGTCCAGCTTCTCAAATTATTTGCTCAGCATACAGGTTGAATAGGTATGGTGAAATAATACAAGCCTGATGCACACCTTTCCTGACTTTAAACCAGTCAGTATCCCCTTGTTCTGTCTGAACAACTACCTCTTGATCTATGTGAAGTTTCCTCATGAGCACAATTAAGTGTTCTGGAATTCCCATTTGTAATGTTATCCATAGTTTGTTATGATCCACACAGTCAAATGCCTTAGCATGGGCAATAAAACACAGGTAAACATCCTTCTGGTATTCTCTGCTTTCAGCCAGGATCCATCTGTCATCAGCAATGATATCCCTGGTTCCACGTCCTCTTCTGAAGCTGGACTGAATTTCTGGCATTTCTCTGTCGATATACTGCTGCAGCTGTTTTTGAATGATCTTTAGCAAAATTTTGCTTGCATGTATAGTAAAGATATTGTTCTATAATTCCTGCATTCGGGTATATCACCTTTCTTGGGAATAGGCATAAATATGGATCTCTTCCAGTCAGTTGGCCAGGAAGCTGTCTTCCATATTTCTTGGTACAGATGAGTGAGCACCTCCAGCATTGCATCTGTCTGTTGAAACATCTCAATTGATACTCCATCAATTCCTGGAGTCTTGTTTTTCGCCAATGCCTTCAGAGCAGCTTGGACTTCTTCCTTCAGTACCATTGGTTCCTGATCATATGCCACCTCTTGAAATCATTGAATACCGACTAATTCTTTTTGGTGTAATGACTCTGTGTATTCCCTCCATCTTCTTTTCATGCTTCCTGCATCGTTTAATATTTTCCCCATGGAATCCTTTACTATTGAAACGAGAGGCTTGAATTTTTTCTTCAGTTCTTTCACCTTGAGAAATGCTGAGTGTGTTCTTCCCTTTTGGTTTTCCATCTCCAGCTCTTTGCACATGTCATTATAATACTTTACTTTGTCTTCTCGAGAGGCCCTTTGAAATCTTCTGTTCAGTTCTTTTACTTCATCAATTCTTCCTTTTGCTTTAGCTGCTCGACGCTCAAGAGCAAGTTTCAGAGTCTCCTCTGACATCCATCTTGGCCTTTTCTTTCTTTCCTGTCTTTTCAGTGACCTCTTGCTTTCTTCATGGATGATGTCCTTGATGTCATTCCACAACTCGTCTGTTCTGCAGTCATTAGTGTTCAATGCATCAAATCTACTCTTCAGATGGTCTCTAAATTCAAATGGGATATACTCAAGGCCATATTTTGGCTCTCACGGGCTTGCTCTGGTTTTCTTCAGTTTCAGTTTGAACTTGCATATAAGCAATTGATGGTCTGTTCCACAGTCGGCCCCTGGCCCTGTTCTGACTGATGATATTGAGATTTTCCATCATCTCTTTCCACTGATGTAGTCAATTTGATTTCTGTGTCTTCCATCTGGCAAGGTCCATGTGTATAGTCACCGTTTATGTTGGTGAAAGAAGATATTTGCAATGAAGAAGTCATTGGCCTTGCAAAATTCTTTCATTCGATCTCCGGTGTTCTTTCTATCACCAAGGCCATATTTTCCAACTTCTTTGTTTCCAACGTTCACATTCCAACCGCCAGTAATTATCAATGCATCTTGATTGCATGTTCGATTAATTTCAGACTGCAGCAGCTGATAAAGATCTTCTGTTTCTTCCTCTTTGGCCCTAGTGGTTGGTGCATAAATTTTAATGATAGTCGTATTAACTGGTCTTCCTTGTAGACATATGGATTTTATCCTATCAATGACAGCGTTGTACTTCAGGATAGATCTTGAAGTGTTCTTTTTGATGTTGAATGTAACACCACTCCTTTTCAAGTTGTCATTCCTGGTGTAGTAGATTATATGATTGTCCAATTCAAAATGGCCAATACCAGTCCATTTCAGCTCACTAGTGCCTAGGATATCGATGTTTATCCGTTCCATTTCATTTTTGACTATTTCCAATTTTTCTAGATTCATACTTCATACATTCCAGGTTCCGATTATTAGTGGATGTTTGCAGCTGTTTCTTCTCATTTTGAGTCGTGCCACATCAGCAAATGAAGGTCCCGAAAGCTTTACTCCATCTACATCATTAAGGCTGACTCTACTTTGAGGAGGCAGCTCCTCCTCAGTCATCTTTTGAGTGCCTTCCAACCTGGGGGCTCATCTTCCAGTACTATATCAGACAATGTTCTGCTGCTATTCATAAGGTTCTCACTGGCTGTCAGTTTGTCTTACTGTTGGGGTTTGCATGTTGCTGTGATGCTGGAAGCTAGTATTCAGATACCAGCAGGGTCACCCATGGAGGACAGGTTTCAGCTGAGCTTCCAGACTAAGACAGACTAGGAAGGAGGACCTGTCAGTCTACTTCTGAAAAGCATTAGCAAGTGAAAACCTTATGAATAGCAGTGCAAAGACCTAGAGTTAGAAAACCAAAAGTGAATAACATGCTCGGCATTTCTCAAGCTGAAAGAATTAAAGAAAAATTTCAAACCATGAGTTGCAATATTGAAGGATTCTATGGAAACCCTGGTGGTGTAGTGGTTAAGTGCTACGGCTGCTAACCAAAGGGTCAGCAGTTCAAATCCACCAGGCACTCCTTGGAAACTCTAATGGGCAGTTCTACTCTGTCCTATAGGGTCGCTGTGAGTGGGAATCGACTCGACGGCACTGGGTTTGGTTTTTTTGGCTTTTTATGCCAAGAAATTTGGAAGACAGCTACCTGGCCAACTGACAGGAAGAGATTCCTATTTCTGCCTATTCCAAAAAAAGGCGATACAACAGAGTGTAGAAATTATTGAACAATATCAGTAATATTACACGCAAGTAAAATTTTGCTGAAGATCATTCAAAAGCGGTTGCAGCAGTACCTCAACAGGGAACTGTCAGAAATTCAAGCTGGATTCAGGAGAGGACACAGAGCAAGTGATATTATTGCTTTCAGATGGATCCTGGCTGAAAGCAGAGGATACCTGACAGATGTTTACCTGAGTCTTATTGACTATGCAAAGGTGTTCGACTGTGTGGATCGTAACAAATTATGGACAACATTGTGAAGAACGAGAACTCCAGAACAAACAGTTGTGCTTATGAGGAACCCGTACATAGACCAAGAGGCAGTAATTGAAACAGAACCTGGGGATACTGTGTTTAAAGTCAGGAAAGGTGTGGGTCAGGGTTATATCCTTTCACGATACTTATTCAATCTGTATGCTGAGCAAATAATTAGAGAAGCTGGACTATATGAAGAAGAACAGGGCATCAGGATTGGAGGAAGACTCATGAACAGCCTGAGTTATGCAGATGACACAATCTTCCTTGCTGAAAGTGAAGAAAGCTTGAAGCACTTACTGATGAAGATCCAAGACCACAGCCTTCAATACAGATTCCACCTCAATGTAAAGAAAATAAAAATCTTCACAACTGGATGTATAAACAACATCATGATAAACGGAGAAAAGATTGAAGTTGTCGAGGATTTCATTTTACTTAGATCCACAATCAACACCCATGGAAGCAGCAGTCAGGAAATCAAATGATGCATTGGACTGGGCAAATCAGCAGCAAAAGACCTCTTTAAAGTGTCAAAGAGCAAAGATGTCACTTTAAGGGCTAAGGTGTGCCTGACCCAAGCCATGATGTTTTCAATTGCCTCATATGCATTCTAAAGCTGGACAATGAACAAGGAAGACCAAAGAAGTATCGATGCATTTGAATTATGATGTTGTTGAAGAATATTGACTATATCATGGACTGCCAGAAGAAGGAACAAAGCTGTCTCGGACGAAGTACAGCCAGAACTCACCTTAGAAGCAAGTATGTCGAGACTTCATCTCACTTACTTTGGGCATGTTATCAGGAAGGACTAGTCCCTGAAGAAGGACATCATGCTTGGTAGAGGGTCATTAAAAAAGAGGAAGACCCTCAAAGAGACGGGTTGACATATTGGCTTCACAAATGGGCATAACAGTGATTATGAGGATGGTGCAGGAGCAGGCAGTGTTTCATTCTGTTGTACATAGGCCTGCTATGAATCAAACCAACTCAAAGGCACCTAACAACAACAACAGAAATGAGGCTGAGAATAATTCGGAAAATGTGATATCCAATAAAGTATAGAAATAGCAGTTCATGCTCCAAGTAAGCAACTCGATCAATGGAGGATCACCATTAAGCAGAGAAGATCACCAAAATAATGCATGTGGAGAATAGGAACAGGGGTATAGAATAGGCAAAATGCAAGTCAGAAAATGGCATTAGGGAACGGACATCAATTACCAGCCCTAGTCATCAGAACTGGTAGCTAAATGTATATCCATCCATTCAAAAATATTAATTGAGCACCTACAATTCACTAGGTATTGTGGTAGGCATTGCAGACACTCCAGATTCTGCAGACCCTCCAGGTTCTGCATGGCCTCTGCCCTCCCAGAGCTTGACATCAAATGAGTTTTCCAATTCCTGAAAGGCAGACTGACAAGAACAGGGCAGAAAGCAAAGCCCCATGTGAAGATAGGCTTAAAGCCAAGGACCCAATCAGAAGTCCAGGTGTGAAAAACAAGGCATAAAAAATAAGATACCTTAAAATAGGGTGTTTATGTGGAAGGTCTTAAGTATAAGAGACAGAGCTCAGCCAGAAGACATAAGTTAACAACTTCTGTTTGGAAAGCCAGGAAGTTGGGGAAGAGATACAGGAGTGGGGTCAGACTTGGACTGATATTTGGGGATAATCTATGAGAACGCCTCAATAAGTTGAAATAAAATTTAGCAAATAGGGAGTTAAGGACTCAGATTGGGGCTCAACATTATTGTAAAATCCTTACTCAGAATCATCCCCCAACTTAATCTAGTCCCTCTTCACTCTGTATATGACTTCATCAGAATAGTTGCCATACTATACAGAAAGAATAAGGGTATATTTCTGTCACCTCAATTAGATCATGAATTTCCACAGGACAGAATTATTTCTTGTTTATCTCTACTTCCCAACATCTTATGAGGGGCTGGGCACAGAAATATTTGTAAATAAATGTCTCATGAATGAATATTAATCAATAAACGTCAAAATTATAGCAATCATTAAATAAAGGAAGATAAGAAATAACCAGAATATTGTTAAGAAAGGTTTGCAAATTTGTATTATTTTTATGATACAATTAAAAAGTTTAAAATGGTAGGACTCTAGAACAAAAATGCATCAGATATGGGAGGGCCGCTTTCTATTTCTGGCAATACCGTTCATCTCCCTCCCTCACCTAAAAAGTCTTTCACAGAAGAATTGAAATCCAAGGAGCCATGTTTTGGGAAAAGACGAGCAATCCTTTTGCAAGGAGGATTTCCTTAGAGGATTAAATTGAATTCATGGTGGAACGTGTAATATAATTCCCCTTGATATAGAGCCACAGATAGGTTATCCCACTTGTTGTCTTGAATATGGCATAAATAGTTACAATCCTTCCAGCTGAAGTAAAACTTAGATCCAAGCAGCTAAAAATTCAGAAGTGAAATGAGGAAGTAAATATGAACAGAGTCCAAGATCTTGCTGCTCTGCTTCCTTCCTCTGGAAAGGACATTATTATTTGTTATTCTGGCATTGTATTCAACATGTTTTCATCTGCAGAAGCCCTCAATTCTTTGCCGCAGACCAAATATTCTGATTTGTTTCTCCTTGCTTCTTTACACTGATTATAAGAAGAAATTGGCTTATTATGAAGTAGGCTGATTTCAGCGATGAGTTCCCAGAATGACCAGAATACAGAGTACTTTGTCTAATGCCTAATTTGAGGGCCAGAGTAAGTAGCAGTGATACAAGAACTGAACTCATGAAGAAATGCTTAATCTACTTTTGTTCTATTTTCTGTCTTCTATTTTCTAAAATGGAACCATTTCTTGCTGAATCAAACAAAAGACTATCTTCAATCTTCCCACCTTTTCATGGCAAATCATGCAATGTTACAGATGGACATGTCCTTTGAGCAAAGCTCTTCCAACTTCCAACAGTACCAGGCTGCATCCTTAAGGTTACAGGAGAGTGGAGATAGCATTCCCCTCAACTACAGGAAAGTGGTTGGGTCTGGGGTAGGCGGAGCTCCAGCCAGTTGCCTCCAGCCTTAATTAGCTTAATGAGCTCACCGCACTGTGTGACACAAATATCATTTTCTTTGTGTGCCATGACATGGGAAACGTTCGGAGCCAAGGCATTAGAGTTCACCTAGTCTAAGTTACTCAGAAATGCTGAATTTGACATGGAAAACACACAAATAAAGCTCAGGTAAACCTATTCCAGAATGAGAGATCTTCTAGAGAAAGAGATATTAAGACAAAAAGAATCTCTTTTTCTAACCTCTCTGGACTCATACAAATCCTGGCTTTTCAATCTATAATAGATACACCTTTATATAATAATCTGGAATCTTAGAATGCAGATATTAGCTCTTTCTTTAGGTATTGCTTCCCCAGGATACACATCTTTAACTCCCTCTAATATTTCTTAAAAGGCAAGGCTCTAGAGCCTTGGACAACCTACCAACAACGTCATTTACACCACGGTATATACTTTAAAATCTAGAGCTTAACACTGAATAGAGTCCCTAGGTGGTACAAATGGTTAATAAGCTCACTCTCCTGCTATCAAAAAGGTTGGAGGTTCGAGTTCACCCAGAGGCACCTCAGAAAAAACACCTGGTGATCTACTTCCCAAAACGTAGCCACTGAAAACTCTATGGAGCACAGTTCTACTCTTATACACATGGTGTCACCATGAGTCAGAATTTAGTATTAAATATTCAGATGTAATTTGGATCAATACTTATTAAAATGAGTATTATTTCTTTGATTTTTATCTAATCAAGTGCATCGAGTGCAGAAAGAAATGTTTTCTTGTTTTTTCTTAGCAACTTTGTTGCAATTTTTGTTCGTGTTGAATTCGTAGGACATTAAAAACCTCAGGATTTTTATATGGACTGCTGTCAAATTAAAACCAAACCTGTTGACATTGAGTGGATTCCAACACATAGCAACCTTATACCTCAGGAACCCTAGTGGCACAGTGGTTAAGCACTTGGCTGCAAACTGTAAAGTTGGCAGCTTGAACCCACCTGCTGCTCCATGGGAGAAAGATATGGCAGTCTGCTTTCCTTGGAGGGTACAGCCTTGGAAACACTGTGGGGCAGTTCTACCCTGCCCTATCTGGTCACTATGAATATGAGTGGGAATCGACTTGCCAACAATGGGCCGTCCAATCACATCTTCTCTATCCTGTACTTACTCATTTTTTTTAAAAAACATAAGAGCAACAATTTTTTTCGTTCCTTCTTTTTTTGTACATTAAATTTAGTTTTATTGACTTCTTACCTGAAAAGAAAATTTTAATCCCTGTTTTGTTAGCAGTTAGTTTTAGTTGTAGATAGATCTAGTGAACATAACTTCTTTATAAGTCTTTAGTCAAGTACATGTAAAATATATATCATACAAGCCAGGTGAGACAAAGTCTCATGGCACACCTCCAGAGATTTCCCTCTAAATTGGAATTGGAATATAGCCACCTAAATATCATGAAAGTACTTCTTATCTGTGATATTTCTCCTTATATCTTTCTCAACTTTTATCTAAATAAAAAACAAACACAAAATCATGCCCAGCATTTTCATGTTATTAAAGAAATGTTAGTTTATTATAACAAACCAACCTAAAAAATGTATGCTGACTTGAATATATTAAAATTTTATTTTTTGTTCCTGTAAAGAGCAAGGGATATTTCTGATTGACTGGGAGATATCCTCTATGCAGTAATCCAGGTACATAGCATCCATCCGACTTAGGAAGCATCACAAGAAGATGGAAGGAATACACGGAGTCATTATACCAAAAAGAATGTTGATGTTCAACCATTTCAAGAGGTAACATATGATCAGGAACTGATAGTACTGAAGGAAGAAGTCCAAGCTGCTCTGAAGGCACTGGCAAAAAGCAAGGATCCAGGAATTGATGGAGTATCAATTGAGATGTTTCAACAAGCGGATGCAGTGCTGGAGGTGCTCATTCATCTATCCCAAGAAATATGGAAGACAGCTTCCTGGCCAACTGACTGAAAAAGATCCATATTTATGCCTATTCCCAAGAAAGGTAAGCCAACCGAATGTGGAAATTATAGAACAATATCATTACTGTCACAGGCAAGCAAAATTTTGCTGAACATCATTCAAACATGGCTGCAGCAGTATATCAACAGGGAAATGCCAGAAATTCAGGCTGGTTTCAGAAGAGGATGTGGAACCAGGGATATCATTGCTGATGTCAGATGGATCCTGGCTGAAAGCACAGAATACCAGAAAGATGTTTGCCTGTGTTTTATTGACCATGCTAAGACATTCGACTGTGTGGATCATAACAAATTATGAATAACATTGTGAAGAATGAGAATTCCAGAACACTTAATTGTGCTCATGAGGAGCCTTTACATAGATCAAGAGGCAGTTGTTCAGACAGAACAAGGGGATACTGACTGGTTTTAATTCAGGAAAGATGTGGATCAGGGTTGTATTATTTCTCCATACCTATTCAGTCTGTGTGCTGAGCAAAAATACAAGAAGCTGGACTATATGAAGAAGAACGGGGCATCAGGATTGGAGGAAGACTCATTAACAACCTGCGTTATGCAAATGACACAACCTTGCTTGCTGAAAGTGAAGAGGATTTAAAGCACTTACTAATGAAGATCCAAGACCACAGCCTGCAGTATAGATTGCACCTGAACATAAAGAAAACAAAAATCCTCACAACTGGACCAATCAGCAACATCATGATAAACGGAGAAAAGACTGAAGTTGTCAAGGATTTCATTTTACTTGGATCCACAATCAACACCCATGGAAGCAGCAGTCAAGAAATCAAAAGACACATTGCATTGGGCAAATCTGCTGCAAAAAAAAAAAAGCTGCAAAGAACCTCTTTAAAGTGTGGAAGAGCAAAGATGTCACCTTGAGGACTAAGGTGCACCTGACCCAGGCCATGGTATTTTCAATCACATCATATGCATATGAAAGCTGAACAATGAAAAAGGAAGGCCAAAGGATTGATGCCTTTGAATTGTGGTGTTGGCGAAGAATATTGAATATACCATGGACTGCCAAAAGAATGAACAAATCTGTCTTAGAAGAAGTATAACCAGAATGCTCCTTAGAAGCGAGGATGGCAAGACTGCGTCTTACATACTTTGGACATGTTGTCAGGAGGGATCAGTCCCTGGAGAAGGACATCATGCTTGGCAGAGTACAGGATCAGCGGAAAAGAGGAAGACCCTCAACAAGGTGGATTGACACAGTGGCTGCAACAATGAGCTCAAGCATAACAACGATTGTAAGGATGGCTCAGGACCAGGCTGTGTTTCATTCTGTTGTGCATAGGGTCGCTATGAGTCGGAACCGACGTGACGGCACCTGACAGCAACACTTTTGTATACCTGGTATATTGGTATATAATGTGATTGATTTTTATATATTGGATATCCAGCAACTTTTTTAAGTTCTTAAATAATTCTAACAGTTTTTCTATAGTCTGTTTTTAGTTACTATGTAGGAAGTTATACAAGAATAGTGACAGTTTTATATCTCCATCTCAAATTTTAAAACTTGTTATCTCCTCTAATTGTGCTAACTCAGACATTCAATGCTAGTTTTACTACAAGAAGTGTTGGTGGCCATCTGGGTTTTTATTTATCTTTTTTAAAACTGTAAAGGGAATTGTTCCAATAAATTCCAATTACCTGACATATGTTTAATAAACTCGACGGCACCTAACAACAACAACAACAGCCTCCATCCATCTTAGTGGTTTGCCATCTTCAATATGTGACTTCCATAATTGCCACTCTCATTTGCATCAAGTTGGTGGAAAACAAAAAGCCAGTGAAAAAGGCACAGCCATCTTTAAAATTCCTGGCATAAAAGTTGAAACGCAAAATCGGAAAAAACAATTGCTGTCTGGGAAGTCACTTCCCAACAACTCCATATTATGAAAGGAGGAACACAATTTTGGTGAGGACACAACTAGCCTTTTGTAATAGAATCCACCCCTCTGCCATTTTTTTTTTTCCCATGCACAGAACATATTCAAGCCCTCCCCAAGGGAGATCATCCAAAGTCCCATGTAAAAACTCCACCTAGGTTGAAGTCCAGAACCTCCTGATGAATGTGACCTTCATCAGGTTTTAAACATGACCCCTAATGATCCTATGCGTTAACATACAAGTGAGCTCCTACCCACCCCCAACACCCACCGCACCACACACACACATGCACATACTCGCCATGTATAATAGAAAAGCAGACACAGGAAAACTACAGTAAAAACTCTCAGTAGAAAAAGAGAATGGTAAACAGTGTAGTCACCAATCCACAGCAACGATCATCTCCAGCTGGATAGGAATTATTAATACCATAGAGGGCAGCAGTGGTTCAGTGGAAGAATAAGAATTCTTTCAATTCAAGAGTTCAATTCCCAGCCCATGAACCTGATGCACAGCCACCACCCATCTGCCAGTGAAGGCTTGTGTGTTGCTATGATGATTAGGTTTCAACAGAGCTTCTAGGCTAAGACAGCCTAGGAAGAAAGGCCTGACAGTCTGCTTTTAATGAAATCAACCAATGAAAATCCCATAGATCACAATGGTCCTATGGCACAGGACAGGGCAGCCTTTCCTTCCATTGTGCATAGGATCACCATGAGTTGGGGGTCAACCCAATGGCAGCTAGCAACAACAACAACCTGACATTAGAGGATGTTTCTAGATTAGACCATAATCCTGGTCTCTGGTAAGGAAGCAGACCCTCCTTCCTGTTGGTCCAAGTTTGGGGATCCAAAGATTGTTTTATGGTCACAGGCTTTTTCTTGATTTTCAGGTGTTCTACATCTTTCTAAGAGTTGAGGTAGTCAGATTTATTTGTTTGTTTATTTATTTACAAAATCTCAGCCGTTCTGGTGCACTTGTGGTTCATTTAGTTCCAAGTAGTTTTTAGCAATTAAAATCTTTCAAAATCTTGGTAGGTTCTGATTTATTTATCCCCAGTCAGTTTCATGTATCAGTACTCACCCATATCCAAATTTTATTCTTGGGTATAATTTTCAAGCCTACCTTGTTTTTTTACTTCTTCATTCCCATGCCATTCTTTCTCTTCTCAGGGGTGCCTATCTTGAAGCCATCCGACATTTTATGCTTGAATGAGAAGGAAACATTCTTAATTTGATTTTTACCCCCACATTGCTTATCTGGAAAATCTTAATAAGCCTTTATTGGTCAAAGTTTTTTTTCAGTTTTGTTTCTTACTGTTTGAGGATCTAGGAGCAGACCCAAGATTTCTGGATTCTTTCTATCCCCTTTTATTTCTGCTTTCAAACTGTTAATTCTTCCTGAACTCTTTTTGTTCCATTTTGCTTTCTTTTGCAATATTTTGCTGAATTCAGTAAGAGGCAACCAAGATACAATCAGGTATCTGTACCCTAAAAAGTCCAGACTCCAAAAGAAGATGATACATTTCCAAGTGATTACAGCTTTATCAAATGCTTTGTCATTGCATAGCATAGAAATCCAACTTTCCAGCCTTCAATATAATGTGCATTTTCTTGCCATCCGGTAACTGATAAATCAAGGCCGTATATTTTAGTTTTTTGTTGGAGAAGCACTCTATTTCAAGGTGCCAATTTTCATATTAGTTAAGGAAAAGCCAACTGGTGCAACAAACAAAACTCAAAATCTTAAATGGCCCAAACACACTCAAAGTTTATTATTAGATCCTATAAAGTCCCATGTGAATGTTCCTTATCTGTGGAAGGCTCTTCTCCTAATGATAATTTAAAGAACTAGCCTGCTTCCATCTTCCACCATCTTCCAAAGTCACCTTTTTGATCTATAGCAGGCTGTGCAAGGGGAAGAGCCAGTGGATGGAGAAGGCAAATATACTTTTTAAAAACTCTTATCTCTTCCACTAGCATTTCTTGAGGAGCCTAGAAACATGGCTACATCTGCTTGCAAAGAGGGCTATGTTATTGCTGGTTGGGCAGTCACCTTCCAATATTCACTAGCTTTCTCTGCCTCACCCATCAACAGGGGATGCTAGAGTAAATTCCACTTCCTGAATTAACCTGGGAAAATAGGGGCAGAGCATTCACTCCAAACTAGCATTTAGTCCACAAACCAAAAAACCTGATTCTGACAATTTCAGCAAATAAATATCACTCCAAATAGATCAGGACAAGTCATTTAGAAAGTAATTCAAAATGTACATCTGTATTGTGAGAAATGCACGATTAAAGAACAACAGTAATAAAAAGTGGTGCTGGGTTACAAAAATTCCAAAACCCAAACACTTGTTGCTGTCGAGTCAATTCTGATTCATAGTGACCCTATAGGACAGGGTAGAACTACCCCATAGAGTTTCCAAGGTGCACCTGGTGGATTTGAACTGTCAACCTTTTGGTTAGCAGCCGTAGCTCTTAACCACTACGCCACTAGGGTTTCGTTACAAAAATTAGCCACCTCCCAAAAAAATAGGAATAGGAAAATCAGAAAAACAAATACTAATACTATTGGAATCATGACATAACCATTTATACAAAACTACAATATGAAGAGAGAAGGTGGGTGAAGGAATGGTGACTAAGTTAGCAACGAGATACTACCGCACACCCACCAGAATGGCTGAGATTTTGAAAATAAATAAATAAATAAATAAACAAATCTGACAAAATCAACCCTTAGAAAAGATGTAGAACACCTAGAACTCTCATATTCTGCTGACTGAAGAAAAAATTGGTAACACCACTTTGGAAAACTGTTTTGCAAAATCTACCAGTTCTGACCACATATATCTTTTTTTTTTCCTCCATATTGCATAACAATTGCACTACTGGCTATATACTCAACCAAAATGCAAGTATATATGCAACAAAAGACACATATGAGAATGACCATTGCAACTTTATCAGTAATAGCCAAAATCCAGAAACAGCTCAGAAGACAATCAACAGGAGAAACATTGTTTTCTAAGTATATTCTCAAGCCTTGGAGTATTACGAAACAATAATTAAGAACATGCTACTACTACTACATGAAATACATAGGTGAATACCATACGCATGATATGTGTAAAAAGATGGGCACGAAAATAAACACTGAGCTATTTGATTTCATAAAGTTCTAAAAGAGGCAAATATATTCTGTTCTATCAAAATTAGAAGAAGTACAACCAGAATTCTCCTTAGAAGCAAGGATGGCGAGACTGTGTCTCATGTACTTTGGACAAGTTACCATGAGGGACCAGACCCTAGAGAAGGACATCATGATTGGTAAGGTGAAGGGTCAGAGAAAAAGAGGAAGACTTTCAAAGAGATGGATTGATACAGTGGCTACAACAATGGGCTCAAGCATAACAACGATTGTGAGGATGGCGCAGGACCGGGCTCTGTTTTGTTCTTTGTACAGAGGGTTGCTATGAGTCAGAACTGACTCAATTACATCTAACAACAACAACAACAACAAATAACTTTCAGAACAGTGGTTACCTTTTGCCCAAAGTGAGGGAGGAGGTCAGTGGGTAAGTACTCTGGGAGGCTGCATAAGGGAGGCTTCTGAGATGCTGGTGATATTCAACACCTTCACTTGGCTATTTACACTGGCATATGCGCAAGGTAAAAACCAATTTGCTATACTTGTAAGGTTTATGCACTTTCAAAAAAAAAAAAACCTCAGTGTTCATCACTAAACTTTCCTTTTATTTTTATTGTTTTTCAACTGTGAATAACAAGTCAGAATTGACTCGACGGCAATGGGTTTATTATGGGTGAATGACATAATCTGAAAAGTTGTGTCTACTAACCAAACTACTTATTAACTTGTCAGCACTATTTTTCTTCTTATAGTCATACAGAGTTTAACCAATGATCTATATTTACTGAGTTCAAAATATCATTTATAAAATTGAATGTTTATCACATAGTATAGCAGTTATTATCCTAAGTAATAAAATTAAACCCACAGACAGCACTTTTCAATGCTACCAGCTACTCATTTTGACTGGTATTCAGCCCTCGTATCCAAGATCAATCATACAAAGAACATGTCCAGTTACAGTCACAGTATCTGGTCCACAAGTTTGTGCCAATAATTTCCACGGTGTAACCAGTAGCAAATCATTACCTCTTATCTTTACAACGTGCTGATTTACTTCTAACCCACGGCAAAAAAAAAAAAAAAAAAAACTATTAGCCATCCAGTCCAATTATAGAGAATTGAACAGTTTCAAAGTAATTGTTGAAATACTAAAAACGTCCCAGATTCTCATGTTCATTTTCGTGAACTCTTAAATATTTGGGAACCAACAACACATTGTTTCTATTGTATGCTTAGATTAAGTAGGAGAGAGCAGAGCCTACTCCTCAATTGTCCTCAATAAATGGTTTGTTGTTGAACACAATGGAAAGAGCTACTTAATAGAACTGTTTAAAGAGGCCTGCAGCAGTAATATTTTAAAGGCTTTGTAATTGAATTATGAATCTAGTCTCCCATCTATCTATTGACTTCCTTTCTGAGACCTTCTCGTTGAAGTTCAGACTCTACTCTCTCTAAAGCTTTACTGGCTTTAAAGGTGAACAAGGTATCTTGCTCCATTTAAATATCTTTCATGTTAATGCTTTAGTTTTAACTTAAATTTTTCTTTTCCTTCTTTTCTTTGGGGGAAGCCAACTGTGTTCAATCTACTCTGTCAGGCATTTTGCTAGATGCAGGGCATATAGCAATGACTTAGACATAGCCTCTGCTTTCAAAAAACTCACAGCTACATGGAAATCCTGGTGGCATAGTGGTTAGGTGCTACAGCTGCTAACCAAAAGGTTGACAGTTTGAATCCACCAGGTGCTCCTTGGAAACTGTGGGGTAGTTCTACTCTGTCGTATAGGGTCGCTAGGAGTCTGAATCGACTCAACAGCAATGGGTTTGGAAAGGTTTGGACATGACCAAAATTTTAAATTAAATGTAATCAAATCTGACATATGCACCAAGGGCAATGAATGCACTGAGGAAGTAAGAATCAATTCAACTTGGCAAATCAATCTTTAGAAATCAGGTATTATCAGGGTCTTGAAGGATCTGTAATAATAACTTCTATTTTTTATCTTTTGTGCAGCATTTAGTATTTGCAAGCACTATCATATGCATTTCATTTCTCCTTAAGGAAAAAAAGATCCTATGAGTTTTATATTATCAATATCATTATTATTTCTAACTTAAGTGACTTGGCAAGGCCATTCAGAACCTGAAATATTAGGATTAAAGTTTAGGTCACTGAAGAGTCAATAATGTTTAGAAGAAATATTAAAGGTTTTATTATCAGAGTAACCGGTACTTGAAAGCCTGTTTTGTCCCTACTATGTGGTGAAATTACATAACCTTTCTGAGCATCTCGATCTATACCATAATAGTATCTTCATATCAGGATTATCATGCACTTTATATGAGAAAACTAATGTATGTGAAGTGTTTAGCACTGTGTTTAGCAGAAGGGACACTCAATTAATCAGTGTTTTGTTAATTTGATCAGATGCTGGAGGATGGGAATATGACATGATAAATTAAAGCTCTGGAAAGAAAACTAGGACAGCAATGTAGAAGACTGATTGAAATACCGAAAGCCACAAGAAATTTACAATAGTTAGGAGTGTTTCTTAGTAGTCTAACCAAAAGATGATGGATGTTGGAACTATTGCAATAGCAATTGGGATGGAGAAGAGGGAAGAACTATGAGAAACACTCAAAACTAGAACTGCTTTGATGATTGGTTGACTGTAAGGAGTGAAGAAGAGGAGCAGGATAACTACATAATTAATAATTTAGAAAGCCAGTTTATGGTACAACCAGACACTGAACTAGGAACTAAAAATGGAAAGATGATTTGAAGATGGTCAATTCTATTTTAGATTTGTTGATTTAGGGATGCTTTAGAGAAAAGTATCCCTAAATCAACAAATCTAAAATAGAACTGAGTATCTTCAAAACATCCCTGCTGGCATAGTGGTTAAGAGCTACAATTGCTAACCAAAAGGATGGCAGTTCAAATCCACCAGGCACTCCTTGGAAACCCTATATGGGGCAGTTCTACTCTGTCCTGTAGGGTTGCTATGAGTTGGAATTGACTCAAGAGCAATGGGTTGTGAGAAGAGATATCTAAATAGGCATTGAAGACATGTCTAGGGCTTAAGAAAAATGCCAGGTTTGTTTATTTAGATTTTAAAGGGAAAGTATATAGGAGAGTTGAAGGCACACTCAGGCTGTGAGGTGAGGTGGGGGAAATTCAAGAGGCAGCCCAATTCTGACTAGTCAGAAATTTAAAAGAAAAATGAGGAGAGAGGTAAGATATGGAATCCAAGAGAAGAGAGACTTAAGAGAGAAGATCAAGAAATAAATTACCACAGAGAAGATTAAAAATATGAGGATTAGTGGAAGGCCAGATTCCCTGGGTGATTTTGGCTACTAATCAAAAGGTTACAACCAAAAGGTTGGCAGTTCAAATTCATGTCTCAGAAGAAAGACATGGAGATCTAATTCTAATAGACCACAGCCATTTAAAAACCTGAGGAGCACAGTTCTACTCCAGAATACATGGGGTTGTCCTGAGTTTGAGTCACATAGATGGCAACTGGTTTGGTTTTTTGGTTTCAAAGGAATGTCACCAGAAAAGTTTTGAAAGCTTCAGTGTATCAGGTAAAGAGGAATTCACTGGGCAGAAAAAGGAGGTAAGAAATCTACAGAATGTAATAAGCGTATAAGCATGAGTAAAGACATAGACATAGAAAATAATAAAGTGTGTCTGGTGAATATTGGGCTAAGAGGAACATCTTGGACTCATCTCGTTTTTGTGCAAATTAAACAAAGGTACTTCCTTTGGACAGATGCAACTACTAAAGTGCCCAAACAGGCCTGAGTGTAGGCTGAATTTCAGCCCCATTTTCCTTCCTACTTTGTGCAGTATAGAGGCTACACAACCATGTGTAGCAGCTCTAAGTGAGCAATCTCACTTAGTTGGAATGCAGTATACAGAAAGGCCAGCACTGCGGCGTAGATATGGAAAGGTGCTTTGTAGATCCCTCTGTGGAAGGTTTTGAAAGTCAAGTCGAGACTTCTGCACTCAATTCAAAAGGCAATGGGGAGCCATCCATGTCTGTGTGGTTCACTTAAGAAGATGAATGGGGCAGCAAAATGCAGAATGGGTAGGAGGAGGAAAATGCAGGTGGTGAGGGAGCTGCTTGGGAAGCCATTGCAGTATAGGTTAAAGCACAAGTTTATTTTCTCTTTGATCTGGTTTAAGACAATTTTAAATGAAGTCTAGTGAGAAAAAAAAAAAAAAGTCAGAAAAAGCGCAGTGTTTCTCCATAGAGCTTTGCTTTCTAAAGTGTAAAAAGAATTAGCTCCTCCAGGAGCAAAGTAGTCAGTTACAGTGAAAGGCAGTCTCTGCTTAATTTGGCAATGCGATTTAGTGCTCTGTTTTCCACCTCTCCAAAGAACTTAAATGCTTTGAGCTACTATTTGGGGCCTTTCTCTTGGGTCTTCCTCACGCTTCCTGCTACTAGGAAAAAGTTGAGTCCTAGAAGACCAGAACTTTAAAAACTAAAAAGTTCAGTCAAACCGCTATTTGGCCTCACATAGATTGACTCTGTTGCTCATGCCCCTTAGCTTAAGAAAGGATAACTATCTAAATTTGAATTACTTACTTGATTGCTTTAATAAAATCAATTAGTCTAGTTTGGTGAATCCAGGAAGACAAAGTAAAGGAGAAAGAAAGAGAAGAAAAATGATAGACTAAAAACAGGTTTGAATAAATCGCAAATTATAGAGCATCCACATTATACTTGGCCCCATGTGAACAACATAGGGCATGCTATATGATCCTGGTAACAATCCGGCTGTTGCTATCTACATGTTGCATATAAAATATCTGAAACTTAGAGTTTGCTTGGCTTGCCCAGTGACACTATTGTCAACTGATTAAAAAAACTATTCCAAGGCCCTTAACAGGGGAAGAATAGATAAGCATTATCATGATATTTCTACCAGACAACAGTTAAAGTGAATCAACTATGTCTACATGAATCAGGAGAAGTAAGCAATAATATAGAATCCTGAGTAGAAACGGTAATCTTCAAAAGAACATTTACAGAATGAAAATTAAACAATGCAAGAAGCATCAAAAGAAGATGGAAGGAATACACAAGTCATTATGCCAAAAAGAATTAGTCAATGTTCAACCATTTCAAGAGGGGCATATGATCAGGAACCGATGGTACTGAAGGAAGAAGTCCAAGCTGCTCCGAAGGCACTGGTGAAAAATAAGGCTCCAGGAATTGATGGAATATCAATTGAGATGTTTCAACAAACAGAGGCAGCGCTGGAGCTGCTCACTTCTCTATGCCAAGAAATGTGGAAGACAGCTTCGTGGCCAACTGACTGGAAGAGATCCATATTTTTGCCTATTCCCAAGAAAGGTGATCCACCCGAATGTGGAAATTATAGAACAATATCATTAATATCACACATAAGCAAAGTTCTGCTGAAGATCATTCAAAAACGGCTGCAGTGTATATCGACAGGGAACTGCCAGAAATTCAGGCTGGTTTCAGAAGAGGACATGGAACCAGGGATATCATTGCTGATGTCAGATGGATCCTGGCTGAAAGCAGAGAATACCAGAAGGATATTTACCTGTGTTTTACTGCCCATGCTAAGGCATTCACTGTGTGGATCATAATGAACTATGGATAACATTGTGAAGAATGGGAATTCCAGAACACTTAATTGTGCTCTTAAGGAACCTTTACATATATCAAGAGGCAGTTGTTTGGAGAGAACAAGGGGATACTGCTTGGTTTAAAGTCAGGAAAGGTGTGCATCAGGGTTGTATTCTTTCACCATACCTATTCAATCTGTATGCTGAGCAAATAATATGAGAAGCTCGACTACATGAAGAAGAACGGGGTATCAGGATTGGAGGAAGACTCATTAACAATCTGCATTATACAGATGACACAACCTTGCTAGCTGAAAGTGAAAAGGATTTGAAGCACTTACTAATGAAGATCCAGGACCACAGCCTTCAGTATGGCTCGCACCTCAACATAAAGAAAACAAAAATCCTCACAACTGGACCAATCAGCAACATCATTGTAAATGGAGAAAAGATTGAAGTTGTCAAGGATTTCGTTTTACTTGGATCCACAATCAACAACCATGGAAGCAGCACTGAAGAAATCAAAAGATGCATTGCATTGGGTAAATCTGCTGCAAAGGAACTCTTCAAAGTGTTGAAAAGCAAAGATGTCACCTGGAAAACTAAGCTGCGCCTGACCCAAGCCATGATATTTTCAATTGCATCATACGCACGTGTTTGCTGGACAATGAATAAGGAGACCGAAGAAGAATTGATGCCTTTGAATTTTGATGTTGGTGAAGAATATTGAATATACCATGCACTGCCAGAAGAATGAACAAATCTGTCTTCATTAATACAACCAGAATGCTCCTTAGAGAAAAGGATGGTGAACCTGCATCTTACATACTTTGGACATATTGTCAGGAGGGATCAGTCCCTGGAGAAGGACATCATGCTTGGCAGAGCACAGGGTTAGCGGAAAAGAGGAAGACCCTCAACAAGGTGGATTGACACAGTGGCTGCAACAATGAGCTCAAGCGTAACAACGATTGTAAGGATGGCACAGGACCGGACAGTGTTTTGTTCTGTTGTGCATAGGGTCGCTATGAGTCAGAACCAACTCGACAGCACCTAACAACAACAACAAAAAAATGTTTAAATAAATAAATACCACTCAGTTCATTCACTTCCAGCCAAGATTAAATTTACTGTTTACTCTTTCTCCTGAAACAATTAAAAGAAAAAAAAAAAAGGCAGACAGAAAATATGAATCAAATGAGGTGAACCACAGCTCACTGACCTTGAAAGAGTTTGCAGGCTGCAGCAGAGAGAGAAGACTGAGAGCAGGAGTGGTAGAGAGAGAAAACCCTGGAGATATGCAGAGGATCACGTTCACCCCCAGGTCGAGCATTCAGAGCACTTCTCAGCACAAGTATGTGAAAAAAAATTATCCAAGGCTGAGAAAGAAATACTCAAAAAGATTAGAGGTAAAAGGGTTTAGCACTCACAAAGGGTTAAGAACAGCACCAGTTCAAACAAGCAAGACTATAAAACCTCATTCTTAGGCCATTGATAAGTATTCAGGAAGGTGTTGCCCCTTTAATGAGAAATAATTAATCCCACACTGAACTCTGCTCCAGATCCATCTTAAAAATTACTTTTATGATTTGTCAGGTGCAAAAAGGATCAAAGAGTTTCCAAGTAACTAAAAACAAAGCTCAAAAGGATTTATAAAAATACCCAGCACCAAACAAGGGCAAGTTCTTAATGGCTGGCAACTAATCAAAGATTATCAGACATATAAAAAGACATCTAAATGAACCCAGAATTAAAATAGGTGCTGGAATTAGCAGAGGACGTTAAAACAGTTATTAAAACTATATTCCATATGATCAAAAAGTTAGAAACATAGAAGAAAAAAAAAAACAAACTTAGAGATCTTAAAACTCCATATATTAGATGGACACCAGTGGTCATGGCCCCCAGACCTTCTGTTGCCCCAGGACAGGAACCATTCCCGAAGCCAACTCTTCAGACGGGGATTGGGCTGGACAAGGGGATTGAGAGGGATGCTGGCGAGGAGTGAGCTTCTTGGATCAGGTGGACACTTGAGACTATGTTGGCATCTCCTGCCTGGAGGGGAGATGAGAGGGTGGAGGGGGTTAGAAGCTGGTGAAATGGACACGAGAAGAGAGAATGGCGGGAGAGAGCTGGCTGTCTCATTAGGGGGAGAGTAATTGGAAGTATGTAGCAAGGTGTATATGGGTTTTTGTGTGAGAGACTGACTTGATTTGTAAACTTTCACTTAAAGCACAATAAAAATTATTAAAAAAAAAAACCTCCATATATTATACATGAGATGAAATTACACTAACTAGGATGAAAGGTAGATTAGACATTACAGAAGAAAAGATTAAGTGAAGTTAAAGGCCTAGCAATAGAAACTATCCAAAAGGAAACACACAAAGAAAATAATAATGAAAAGTGTCAGAGTTGTGAGAAAACTTCATATGGTGTCCTTGAAGGAGAGGAGAGAGAGAGGAAAGAATCAAAAGAAGTTTAAGTAAGCAATGGTCAAAATTTTTCCAAACTTAATTAACAATATCCACTCACAGATCTAAGAATCTCAATGAACCTCAGCTTTAGAAACGTGTAGAAAACTACACTAATTCTTATCATAAGCGAATTACTGAAAAACAGTGACATGGCCTCCATGAACTACTACCTCTTTTGCTGTAAGGCCAGAAGAAATGAATAGTGTCTGGCTACCATTACTGAATGTTTTGATCAAGAATCCAACAGTTGGACCTTGATCAAAAGGAGGAAAAAATGTGGGACAGAACTTGAAATTCTTACCGACAACCAGATTTACTGGATACATTGAGATTGGAGGAACCTCAGCTATTGCCTGGAAACAGCTATTGTTTCCAGCTATTGCCTGGAAATAGCTTTTAAGCCTTGAACCAAAATACCCCATGAAGTCATCTTTAAACTAAATAACAATTCAGCTCATTTAATAAAGAATGTTCACCTTGACTACTGCACTCTTTAAAAGAATTATCTACAGGACATTAAACGGACAACAGTAACTCTAAAACACAGAGCAGAACTTTGAGAGTCTAAGTTAACATTGAAGAAATCATATGGGAAGAGATAAGAATGGTGACAAAATGTGATGTCAATGAACTGTACATGTAAAGATTATTAAATGGATATATGCTTTATTGTGTATATTTTCACCAAAACAACAACAAAAAGGGTGATAAAGAGAAAATCTTAAAAGTAGCCAAAGAAAGAAACATGCAGAAAGAGAAACAAGTCTCAGTATTACATCAGATTCCTCACCAGAAACAATGCAAGTGAAAAGACAGTGGATCAACATCTTTAAAATACTGAGGGGGAAGAAAAAACAACAACAAAAAAGACCAACCAGAATTCTATGCCCAGCAAAATATCTTTCAAAAAACTGAAGGTGAAATGTTTTCAGAAATGCAAAAGATGAAAAAATTTATCACCAAGAGGCCCACACTATAAGAAATGTTAAAGGTAGTAAGCACTTTGCACACACAGAAGATTCACTCAATTGAACTTAACCTTTTAATCACTTTGGAAGACCAGCCCTCGGGAACTGTGGGCCAATAAGAATGAACAATTCTTCTCCTTGGGGATGGATGGGCATGAAATCAAACCTTTAGTATCCTTTGAAGGCTTAAGCACAAACTACTTCCAGGAAAGAAGTTCTCAAGTCCAGGAGTAAGCATCATCATCCCAAAATCTTTTTGAAATTGTATATAGAGTATTGTAAAGAGCCCTGCCGGCACGATGGTAAAGCACTCAAATGTTAACCGAAAGTTTGGTGGTTTGAACCCTCCCAGTGGCTCCACTGGAGAAAAGTCTTGCCAATTTGCTCCCATAAATATTTTTTTAAGGAACCCTATGGGTTTTTTTTTTTTTTTTTTTATGGGCGGTTCTAGTCTGTAACATGGGGTCGCTATGAGTTAGAATCAACTTGACTGCATCTAACAACAAAAACAGGAGTACAGTACATGTGTGTGTATATGTGTTTAGGGAGAGGTTCCATAGCCTTCATCAGATTCTCAAAGTAAATACCTTACCATTGTCATCAAGTTGATTCCAACTCATAGCAACCCCATAGGACAGAATAGAACTGACCCATAGGGTTTCTTAGGTTGTAATCTTTACAGAAGCAGACGACCACATCTTTCCTCTGGAGAGAGGCTGATAGGCTCGAACCATCAACCTTTTGGTTAGCAACCCAGCAGTTAATCACTGCACCACTGAGGCTCCTTAGCCAATACCTTAGTGCCCCAAAATGATACAAACTAGTGAGCCAAGAAAAAGCTAACCAAAACTAGGAAGCACATTAATTAAGTTGTCTTGTTCTAAAACCTAGTCGTCTGCTTTGAAGGCTCCTGAGGCTTTTGTCAGTCTTCGGTATTATCAATCTGACTAAAGTGCATTTAAAATTGAAGTAGACACCAGAATGTAATTTATTCATTTACTTTGAGAAACTTAATTGCTATGGAACCTGAACTTTAAAGAATGCATTATCCACACCATTTTTTTTCTTTTATAATCCAACTTAAAAATGAAACTATCATAACCCCAAGGTTACACAGGTAGAATCAGGCAGAAAGCATTTAGATGATTTTATTAAAAATCCTCCAAATAAGATAGTTTAAAAGTCTTTCTCACTGTTAGCATAATCCTGGCAATGGGGACTGAATGCAAGAAATATTTAGACCATAAGGATACTGCCTTTTCCCTGGGCATCACTGGATGCTCTCTGATCAAGCCATTTCTGTTTTCCTGAATGCTGTCCTTATACCTGTTAATAGCATTACTTATGTCACTACTTTAAATTACTAGTATAGACTGGAAAGAAAAAATAAAACTCTTGGTTTTGTTATGGAACTCTAAAAGTACAGCACTGATCCTTGTATTCTCAAGGTCTTGAGGGAAGCCTCATATAAATTCAAATAGCAAACATAAGAATAACCTTACTATTACCAAAACAAAAATATTTTCCCATGGTTTACCACTGAGTCTTTTAATACTGCATAGTGCTTACTGATTGAGTCCTCAGTGACCTGATCCATCTAATGTCCCATCATTTTCCCTCCACGCCTATCCTATCCCCCTCCCACCATCTGCCCCAGAAGGAGAAACTAGGTTTGTACATATGTGAATGCACTAGCAAGCACACACGCATACACACACAAACACAAATAAATAGGTTTAAATATAAGCTCTTTAGAGCCCTGGTGGTACAATGGTTAAGAGCTGGGCTGTTAACCAAAAAGTTGGTGGTTTGAACCAGCTGCTGTACCTGTGAAAAGATCTGGCAATCTACTCCTGTAAAGATTACAGCTTAGAAAACCCTATGCGGCATTTCTACTCTGTCATATAGGGTCACTATGAGTAGGAATCTTCTCTCAGGCACACAACAATGTAAGCTCTTTGAGGTGACGATTGCTGTTACCTTACCAAGTATTCCTGGGAGTCCACACGTATAAGAGACAACCAGCAAATATCACTAACTTACAGTTGATCTTAAGCAAAGAGAAGACTTGTTCTGTTCTCCATGAAATAACATAGTATTTCATATGGAGACCTTGATTTACCTTGCAAAGATGTTTCTCACTAATATATTAATAATGATAAATCTACTTGAAGAAACAGCCTTAACCATCTTGAAATCCTTTTAATGCTCTGTTTCTTTACATGTGCTCATTAAAAGAAGGCTCTGCATTTTTTCTACCAAAAATTATTTTAAAGACTCTTTAAGTGTTATACATTTCTTGTAGGCACTCATTAAGTACTGAGTTGTAGGACCATTCCTGTTACTCTTTGCTATTTCTCTTTCCCTATTGGGATGGGGAAGATCTATGAATAGGACCTGTGAGCCATTTCTTGTTTTGGGGGAGTGGGATAGGGGCTGGAGAAAGGGAGTGATATATTAATGGCAAAGTAGCATTGCCATCCCTTTACACTCTATGCTAGTGCAATCATGCTTTACAAAGCCCTCATCTCAAAAGAGTTAGAAACTGCAGAGATAATGAATAAAAAGGATTCCAAGACAGGCACAGTGACCATAATGTGTACACTGCATGAAAATGGAAAATAACGGAACTTGAAGAAAATGAGAGCTACAGAAAAGGTATACAAAACACAGTGAATATAATAACCTAGAGAGAGAGGAGGCGAGAGACAAGCAGAGGGAAAGAAGTTTTTCAATACAAGTCTCAAGATTTCCAAATGTAATGCATTATAACATAAATTAAAATGTAAACTTGATTTAGAAGGAAGACAAAATAGGAGGGGGTAAAGAGATCAGATAATCCCCCTCTTGACCCTCACCTGTACTCTTGCCACCCCCTGCCCCATCATCCCTTTATAAAGATAAATACATTGTGAATTTTTTAGTATAGACGGCATAATACATGATTAAACGCTAGTGCAACCCTGTCACTAACTAGTTGATAATTAATGAAACATGTATTTATTGAACATCTTCTTTGGGCCAGAACTACGCTATCAGCCAAAGCTACACAGTCAGAGTTCCTGCTCTAGGATAGCTCTCAATTACTTCATTCATTTAACAAACATTATGGATGCTCTTGGCAAGGCAGCATACTAAATGCTTACAGATAATAGTGGCCAACAGGATGACATGGTGGTCCTTGATCCCATGGAGATTACATTCTAGTCCAAAAGATAGACCTTAAACAACATATTAAACAACATATTCCACAATTATTTATTATAGCAGTGATGAGACTTAAGAGTACACATAATGACACCCCAACCTAATTTGGAGAATCAAAATGTTTTTTTTCTTAATCATAGTCCAATCTTTAGAACTATTTTCCCCAAGTCCTAACCTACTTCCAGCTTTGTAACCTTGAATAAGTCATTTAACTTCTTTACACCTCAGTTTCTTAATCTATGAAATACATATAACAATAGTACTTTCCTGTAGGCTTGTAGTTTACTGGGTAGGCTTGTAGTGAGACTGAAATGAGTTCATGTATGTAAAGTGCTTAGGACAGTATCTGGCACATAATAAAGCTCAAGAAAAAAAGTTATAATTGTTTTTATCAAAAAGATGTGTAGCAAGGAAAAACTATGGGAGAATAAATGGGAGAAAACAAAACAGAAAAACCAAACCCATTGCCATCAAGCTAATTCTGACTCATACCGATAAAGAGGAGGGGGAGGGATAATTCCACAAAGAGGAAACAGTATATCCAAAGGCCCTGAGAAAGGAAACATGGCACATTTGAGAAACTAAAAGAAGAGAAAGGGAAAATAGTGCAATATTGGCCTGGAGAGGTAAGAGAGTCCAGACTGAGGGCCTTGGCAGGCCCTCAAGGGTTTTAGACATTATTTTGAATGCAATGGGATGTTATTAGTTTTTTAAGTAGGAAAGTAATAAGATCTAACTTTCATTTTAAGACAAAGTTTCCAGTGCAAATGATGTACTATAAAAGAGCAGATATGGAAGAAGAAAACATAAGTCTATAGCTGCCGTATGAGGGGCAGATAATGGTGACACAGTGGTTACGAACTCAGTTGCTAACCAAAGTGTCAGTGATTTGAACCCACTAAATGCTTTGCAGGAGAATGATGTGGCAATCTGCCTCCATAAAGATTTACAGTCTTGGAAACCCTGTGAGTCGGAACTGACTCAATGGCAACGGGTTTGGCTTTGGTTTTTGTATAGACTTAGAGGCAGTGGTAGATACATAGCTTGAAGATGCAACCGAAGTTTACATATGAGTTAGTCTACATTAATGAACTACTATCTTAATTAATCAGGCTTTAGATTTTTACCACTAGGTGGATGATGATGTCACTCACTGAAATAAGGAAGATAATGAAGATTTAGGAGAAATTTAGTGAATTCAGTAATGGGGCATGTTAAACATTAAGGACCCTGTGAGAAAGCACATGAAGATGTAATTTAATGTTGTTAGCATATTACCGATAAATCAAAGCAGGGATGTGGATGATATCACCAATTTAAAAAAAAAAAGTACATGGAGAAGCAAAGAGGGATCAGCACTGAGTATTAAAACCTTGAAAAAGAAGGAGGAAACCTTACAGGTGGAAGAAGAATCTTCAAAGGAGACTAAGAAGCAGTAGCCAGAGATATGAGGGAAACAAAAAAGTGTGAGGTTGTGGATGCCAAAGGAAGGGAGTGTTTCACAGTAGTCAGCTGGGTCAAATACTATGGAAATGTCAAATAACATAAATCTATGGGACATATTCATATTTAAAGAAATAATCAGTAACACAAAGCAGTATTATAACAAAAATTGAAAAAGTGTTAGAGGAGCAAGGAGGGCCTGTGGGTATTTATTCAATACATACTTATGGAGCAGACACTAAAAGGCATTAAAGAGCATAATAGCAAAAGGACAAAAAAAAAAAAAAAAAAAAAAAACCTGCCCTAATAGACTTTACAGTCTAATCACATTTAGAGTAAAATAAACAGGCATTTAAAACACAGCATAAGTACTATGGTACTTAACTGGTTGTAAAGATTAGAAAAGTTGTTTTTTGTTTTTTTGGTTTTTTTTTACAAAAAAATGACATAGGGTAGAGGCAGGGAGTAAAAGATACCTAATAAAAGGAGCAACTATTCCCCAAAGTAGTGAGTCATGAAAGAGCCCAGTGTTCTGGGGAACAGAGAGACATTCAATATGGCAGGAGCTGTAACATGAATAGCAAAGAAATGTGTGTGTAAAAATGTGCACTGAAATTATATAATGAAAAAATTGTCGTGCCAAACTAAGGAATTTAGGTTTTCTTCTGTATAAAGATCAATGTAACAGAGGTCTTTAAACATGCATGAAATAGGCAAGTTTGCTTTGTAGAAATTTCATTGACAGTAAGCTGGAGGATGGGCTGAAGTGAATAGAAACTGGAGACAGGCACACCCATTATGAGTCTGTTGCAGTAGTCCAAGTGAGAGGTGATGAAAAGCTGTACTAAACTGGCAGCAAAGAAGATATGGGAGAAGGGGCAATCTGGAGCAACATTTCTTAGACAGAATTGTCACATTTCATTTCCAGTAAGATGGAGTGGGCGGAAGAAAAGGAGGAGTCAAGAAAGAAGAGTTAATAAAGCAAAGTAAATGATGATGCTACAATTGAAGAATACAGGGGACTTAGTCTGGATGCTCAAGAATGTAACTGGATTATTTTGAAATAACAATCTATGCTTCTCTCATTCTTCTACTCTTCTCCTTTTCCCCTTCTAGGCCACATAGAGAGAATTCTATATTAACAGTACTCAGCGTTGTTATAGCAGAAATACAAAGAGAAGAAAAGAGAGCGTCTTGTTCCAAAATAGACTTCTGAAATACATGATGCAGCAAAGTTTTTGAGGCAAAGGCTTGTAAATGTCAAGATCCTGAGTTTTGAAGCTCAAAAGCCAGAGCTCTAAATTCTGAAGGACTAAATAATAATTAATAAGCCCTAAATAATAAGCAAAGAAATATATGAGCTAGGTCTGAGAAATTTTACTAGAGAAGAGGTAAAAATTTCTTTCAGCTGGGAGTAAAGATGACAGTAAGTGAAGAAATTATATTTATATACCCTTATAGGATTCTGAGAAGGAGACTTTGATGGTTAAGATTGTGTGTCAACTTGGCTGGGCCATGATTCTCAGTGGTTTGGCAGTTATGATGTAGTTTGGCAGTTATATAATGATGTAATCAACTCTCTGATGAGATCTGCTATGAATAGCCAATCAGTTGACAGGGAGTTTCTTTGGAGGTGTGGCCTGCCTCTAGTATATAAATGCATGTGCCAACAAGATTCTCACTCTGGATCTTGCATCTGGCTCATCATCATGTGACCTCCGGTTCTTGGGACTTGACCTAGCAGCTTACATGCTAATCTTGGGTTCATCAGGCACTGCAGCTATATGAGTCAGGAGAATCCTCCAGCCTGACATCCGATCAATGAATTTGGGACTTGCCAGCCTCTACAACCACGTGAGCCACTTTCTTGAGATAAATTTCTCTCTCTCTCTCTCTCTATATATATGTATACATGCTTCACTGCTTTTGCTCCTCCAGAGAACCCAGCCTAAGACAGATCTTCTGTCTCTCCCCTAGATTAAAACACTTGGGAAGAAAGACCAATAAGTTAACCAGATAGTATTGGGAATTCAAGAGCAGTAGAGACCTAGAGAAGCATGCAGGTTTGGGTTTAGCATCAGCAGAGTACCAATAAAGGTATCAATCTCATGTCCTCAGGATGGCATAAGCTAACATTAGAAAACTCCCATGCCCACATTGGGAGGGTCTCAGAAGTAACTGACAGAAGGCCAGGAGCTCTGTCACATGTCCTGAATAAATGGAGACTCGCCTGTCTGGGGTGAAAACTGGAGGCCTGACTCTGGAGGACAGACTGTAATGAGGGATCAACATTAACGAAATTGCAAAGCAGACACCAAGATGAGATAGGTCTCCACTCTGTCTCCCAGCCACCATGCCTATTTATGCCCCAGGAACTTTTCAAAATGTGAGCTCAGAGAGGAGTGACAGAGGGGAAAATGCTAAATCAACTGAAACTAATCTGAATTGTGGCACAGTGGTTAAGAGCTGGCCTCTAACCAAAAGTTCAGCAGTTCAAATCCACCAGCAGCTCTTTGGAAGCCCTATGGGGTAGTTCTACTCTGTCCTACGGGGTCGCTGTGAGTCAGAACTGACTCAACAGCAGTGGGTTTGGTTTGGTTTGGTTTGATTTAGACAGGTATTAAATTCGGATATAGAAAAATAAAAATATGTATTTGCTTGTAGAAGTTCAGTGAGTAATGGGAATACAGATCTAAAAGTAAGAAGATAAGTGTAGGCCAGAGATTCCTGTTTGAGAGCCCTCATCATACATATAACCAAAGACACAGGAGTGGGTAAGATAAGGGGTAAGATGACAGAGTCCTCAGTGCTGCAGATTTCAGGGAAAAAGCAGGAGAAGGGGATAGTAATAGAAGCAAGAAACAAAACAAAACAAAGGTGTAGTGAGAAATAAGAACCAGAAAAGAATTGTAGGAGGAAAGAGAGCAAGAAGTTCAAGGCCATCAGAGTCAAAACTTGCTGAGCTCTTGTGAGATACACTCTGGATACAGGCAAGCTATTGCTAATCTTATCAAGTGAGTTTCATGGAAATGTCTGGAGCACAAGTCAGATAGTATAGGTTCAGAAGAGAATGAGGAATTTGACAAAGTGAAAACAAGAGATGCAGGCCGTGTTTTTAGGGAAGCAGCGCACAGGGAAGAAATCTGAACGTGAGGTCTAGTTAAAGGAACGATTTGAGTTTTCATTTGACCTTTATTTTCTTTCTGAAGATTTGGTTTTTTATTTTACTTTATTTGTTTTAATTTGGGGGATGAAGAAAGGAAGCATGATAGTAGATAAAAAGGAAGAATAGAAAATAATAATAATAACAGACAAAGGAAATGATTGAGCAATTTACCAGAGGAGTTGCCAGAGTATGGAACAGTAAAAATTAAGAGTTGATCTTGAAACAACATGAAGGAATGAATTAACGAAATTGGAACAAATACTGTGATGCATTCGTCTTGAGGGAGTGAAGAAGGAAATTGAGTGAACTACACTTATATTTTCCTTAAGAAGATAGTGAGGAAGCTGCCAGCTGAGAGTGAAGAGGCTAGGGAAAAAGGAAAAGGCTCTAGGAACTTGAAAATCCTGGCAGAGCTAGGAATGAATAAAGAAATGCCAAGCAGTTCTGAGGGTCCAGCTGAAAGTGAAAACCAAAACCTTAATGCCATCTATCAACACAGTATTTTCTACAACAAAATTTATTCATCATTACAAACACAAAGGCAGCTAAGACATAGTTCCCCATGTTCAGATTGCTCTTAGTCCAGTTGGAGGAAACAAACAAATAAACAATAACAGTTTAATGTGATAAATCCCTTAAAAGAAGTATAAACAAGGTTCTAAGGATGTGATACCCTTGCATGTTAGAGAAGGCTTCACAGAGGACATGACACTTTATTTAGGATTTGAAGAAGAAAGTTTCCTGAGGAGTAAAGGAAAGGGGTGTTTCCGATAAAGAAAACAGCATATGGAAATCAGGGCATTATAAAAGGGGTTGGCATATTCAAAGCATAGTGTAAATTTGATGTGGTCTGGAATGGCATGAGGTGGAAGGGAAGTTGAAGACTTTTCTACAAAGGTAAAGTATTGCAATAAATTATTTCTAAATTTTTTTTATAGTTTTTATTCTATGATTTTGTGATTTTAAGTTTCTTGTAGAGTCACAGGAATGGAGAGTTCACTATTATTATGAAATGTTTGTGTGTGTATGTGTGTATGTTAGTCCAACCTACAACATGTTCAAAAGGAGAGATAGAAAAAGAGACACTCTACCATTATGGTGCATACAGTTAATTATATTCTTCAAGACTGCATGTCAATCACCAGATAGATTAGATTAGGTAAGATAGATGGATGGATGGATAGATACAAAGATAGACGGATGTAGCAATTGAGAAGTATTTCCTAAAACTGCTGACATTTCTCAGCTTCTTCTTTAGAAATCCTTGTTAAGACCATGTTGCAGAATTGTTGGTCAAAGAGAAAAAGAAAATGTTTCCTTTGGCTACAAATGGCAAGATATTTATGTTTCTCCAGAAGGGACTCATTTGTAGATAACGGCACACCAGATGGCAGCAAGTGATCTGTTCAATAATCTATTATAGTTTGATACCCACAAAGTACTACAATGATGCTCTTTCCACAGTGCATCTAGGGGTGATTAAATGAAAGGGACTGTCTGAGAAAACCACACCTAAAAAGAATACACAGGGTTTCAGCCCTATAGATCAAAATAGATACAATATTCAAGAAAAGAGATCTCTGAACCACATTTGTTAATATGTCAGGGCCCATCTGTCTTCTGTCTCCCAAAAGTTTGTTGTAATCCTACCCTGGACAACTTCCAGAACACCAGACAGTATCAATTTATTCAATCCAGAAAAAGTAAATTGCCACCTACACCTCAAGTGCAGCTAACACTTGGCTATCCGTGAAGGCTTGAGTGTTGTTGTGATGCTGAATAAGTTCTAGCAGAACTTCCAGACTAAGACAGGCTAGGAAGAAAGGCCTGGCTACCTACTTCTGAAAATCAGCCAGTGAAAACTCTATGGATCACAATAGTCCGATCCAATTGTGAATGGGATTGCCTTGAGTCAGGGGCTGACTCCTTGGGAGAAAACAGCGCTTTTATTTTCATGTATTTTTTACTTCAAAAATGAGAAGAAGTTTCCTAAATCATCATTCAGATTTAGAAAAATTAAACTGGCTAATCTCAGCTCATGTTTTCTTAGAATTAGTTTGAATTCTCACAGCAGAAATTTCCCATGCTAAATGCAGAATTCATTTTAATAGTTTAATCAGTTACTTTTGCTGCATACAAATTACTCCAAAATTTAGCAGCTTACAACAACCACTTTATTTAGACTGAGGAGTCTGAAGGCCAGAAATTTGGGAAGTATACAACATCAGTTGCCAAAAGAAAGAACAAATCTGTCGTGGAAGGAGTACAACCAGAATGCTCCTTAGAAGCAAAGATGGTGAGACTGCATTGTACATACTTTGGACATGTTATCAGGAGGGATCAGTCCCTGGAGATGGACATCATGCTTGGTAAAGTAGAGGGTCAGTGACAAAGAGGATGACTGTCAGTGAGATAGACTGGCACTGTGGCTGCAACAATGGGATCAAGCATAGCAACAATTGTGATGATGGTGCAGGACTAGGCAGTGTTTCGTTCGATTGTGCATAGGGTCGCTATGAGTTGGAACCGACTTGATGGCACCTAACAACAACAACAATGTGGCTAGCTCTTCTCTGCTTCAAAATACCTGATGCATCAGCTGATAAGACTTCAATGAGTGGGTATGACTAGGCATCTTGAGGCTGTCATCCGGTGGTGTCTTTACTGAAATATCTGAGGGCTAGGTTGGGGCTGTTGACGGGAAAGCCTTCACACCCTCTCCTTTTGGGCTGGGCTTCCTCACAATATGGTGGTCTTGGTGTGTTTGGACCTCTTATACATAAACATTGAGGAAACTGCATCACCTTTTTATGACCTGGCCTCCTGAATCACACAGTGTCAATTCCACTGAAATCTATCAGTTACAAATTAATCGCTTAGGCCAACCCCACTTCTCCACGAGAGGAAAGTCAAGCAATTTGTAGACACATTGTAAAACCATCACAAACAGCAAGTAAAGAATTAAGCTCATAATTTAAATCACACTTTGTCAAGTACAGAAAAATGTCCACTATACAAAAAGATTTTTGAAATTTTTAAGGCAATGTGGGCATTATATTTCAAATTCTTTTTATTCTGAATGAATAGGCAATAGCATTCTGAATTTACCTGGATGTCAATTAAACACTCTCAGAGAACTCAAATCTAATCAAATGCGCTCAACTTTCAACACTGCATGAAATACAAAATCTACTATTGTATTTATTGACATTGTTTTTTCAGGAAAATGGCCATAATGTCATTTGAAGTCATTTTATAAAAGTTAGTATTAGAAATTCCTTTAAGAATTTAGTATTAGGAAATGGTTTGTGTGCCTTTTGGAATTAGTACATTTCCTCCTTTTTGATACACTTTGTATAACTGCTTTGTATTGACCACCTGGAAGCTCAGAGCCAAATATCACTTTGCAATACAAGATTGATATTCACACATAGATCTTAACATGTGAACTCCCTTTATTTTGTCTTTTCTGGTTCTCCTCCATCTATTCCTATTTCCCCACATGTCTGTCAGTTTCTTGCACTATGATGGCTTGCATGTTTCTGTGATGCTAAAAGTTATGCCACAGATATTTCAAATACCAGCAGGGTCACCCGTGGTGGACTGGTTTCAGCTGAGCTTCCAGACTAAAACAGATTAGGAAGAAGGGTCTGGCAGTCTACTTCTGAAGAAACTAGCCCATGAAAACCTTATGAATAGCAGCAGAACATTGTTTGGTATAGTGTTGGAAGATGAGTCACTCAGGTTGGAAGGTACTCAGAATATGACTGAGGAAGACTGCCTGTTCAAAGTGGAGATGGCCTAAATGATGTGGATAAAGTCAAGATTTCAGGAATTTTATTTGCTGATGGGCCATGACTCAACATAAGAAGAAACAGCTGCAAATATCCATTAATAATAGGAACGTGGAATGTATGAAATATGAATCCAGGAAAATTGGAAATTGTCAAAAATGAAGTGGAGTGCATAAACATCAACATTCTAGGCATTAGTGAGCTGAAATGGACTGGTATTGGCCATTTTGAATCAGAAAACCACATGGCCTACCACTATGCCAGGAACGACAAATTGAAGAGAAATGGCGTTGCATTCATTGTCAAAAAGAACATTTCAAGATCTACTCTAAAGTACAGCACTGTCAGTGATAGGATAATATGCACACACCTACAAGAAAGAGCAGTTAATACAACTATTCTTCAAATTTGCACACCAACCACTAAGGCCAAAGATGCAGAAATTGAAGATTTTTACCAACTTCTACAGTCTAAAATTGATCAAACATGCAATCAAGATGCATTGATAATTACTGAGGATTGCAATGAGAAATTTGGAAACACAGAAGAAGGTTTGTTGTTGTTGTTAGATGCCGTGGACTTGGTTCCAACTCATAGTGACCCTATGAACCACAGAAAAAAACACTGCCTGGTCCTGTGCCATGCTCACAATTGTTGTTATGCTTGAGCCCATTGGTGCAGCCACTGAGTCAATCCATCCTGTTAAGTGTCTTCCTCTTTTCTGCTGACCCTGTAATTTACCAAGCATGATGTCCTTCTCCAGAGTCTGATCCCTCCTGACAACATGTCCAAAGTATGTAAGATGCAGTCTCGCCATCCTTGCTTCTAAGGAGCATTCTAAGAAGGATTGGTAATTGGAAAATATGACCTTAGTTATAGAAACAATGCTGGAGCTCTCATGATAGGATTTTGCAAGACCGACAACTTCTTCATTGCAAATAGCTTTTCTCACCAACATAAATGGCAACTGTATCTGTGGACCTCACCAGATGGAATACACATGAATCAAATCAACTACATCTGTGGAAAGAGATGATAGAAAAGCTCAATATCATCAGTCAGAACAAGGTCAGGGGCCAACAGTGGAACAGATCATCAACTGCTCATATGCAAGTTCAAGTTAAAGCAGATGAAAATGAAAACAAGTCACCAAGAGCCGAAGTACAACCCTAAGTATATTCCACTTGAATTTAGACACCACCTGAAGAATAGATTTGATACATTGAACAGTAATGACCCGAGACCAGATGAGTTGTGGAACGATATCAAGGACATCATACATTAAGAAAGCAAGAGGTCAATGAAATGACAGTAAAGAAAGAAAAGACCAAAATGGATGTCAGAAGAGTCTCTGAAACTTGCTCTTGAATGTCGAGTAGCTAAAGGAAGAAATGATGAAGTAAAAGAGCTAAACAGAAGATTTTGAAGGGCAGCTCAAGAAAACAAAGCATTATAATGACATGTGCAAAGACCTGGAGATGGAAAACCAAAAGGGAAGAATAGGCTCTGCATTTCTCAAGCTGAAAGAACTGAAGAAAAAATTCAAGCCTCAAGTTGCAATACTGAAAGATTCTATGGGGAAAATATTGAATGACGCAAGAAGCATCAAAAGAAGATGGAAGGAATACACAGAGCCATTATACCAAAAAGAATTGGTCAACATTCAATCACTTCAGGAGGTGGTATATAATCAAGAACCAGTGGTACTAAAGGAAGAAGTCCAAGCTGCACTGAAGCCATTTGTGATGCTTAAGGTTGTGTGTCAACTTGGCTAAGCCATGATTCTCAGTTGTTTGGCAGTTATGAGGTAGCTTGGCAGTCATATGATGATGTGACCACTCCCTTGATAAGATTTGATATAATGTGATCACCTCCATGATGGAACCTGCTGTGAGTAGCCACTCAGTGGAAAGGGAGTTTTCTTGGGATTGTGGCCTGTATCAAATATAAGTGGACTTTCTGGCAAGGCTCATGGATTTTTGCTTACACAGGATCCTGCAGCTGACTCCTGTTCATCTGACCTCCAGCTCTTGGGACTTGAGCTAGCAGCTTACCTGCTGTCTTGCCTGCTGATCTTGAGCTTCATCGGTTTTGAAAGCCTGTAACCAAAAGTCCCGCTATCTGACTTGATAATCTTGGGTTCACCAGTCCCTGTGGCTATGTGAATCAAGAGAAGTCTCCAGTCTGACCCACAGACAAAGACTTTCCAGCCTTTACAACTGTGTGAGCTATTTCCTTAATATAAATCTCTCTGTATACAGTTACACGCTTTACTGTTTTTTCTTCTTTAGAGAACCTGGTCTAAGACACCATTGGAGAAAAACAAGGCTCCAAGGATTGACAGAATACCAATTCAAATGTTTCAACAAATGAATGCAGTGCTGGAGGCCCTCACTCATCTATGGCAAGAAATTTGGAAAACAACTACCTGGACAACTGACAGGAAGAGATTCATATTTCTACCCATTCCAAAGAAAGTAATCCAACAGAATGCAAAAATTATCGAACAATGTTATTAATATCACACACAAGTAAAATTTTGCTGAAGATCATTCAAAAGCGGTTGCAGCAGCACATAGACAGGGAACTGCCAGAAATTTAAGCCAGATTCATCAGAGGATGTGGAACAAGGGATGTCATTGCTGATATCAGGTAGATCTTGGCTGAAAGCAGAGAATACAAGAAAGATATTTATCTGTGTGTTATTGACTATGGAAAGGCATTCAACTGTATGGATCATAACAAAATTTTTTTTTATTGTACTTTAGATGAAGGTTTACAGAACAAACAAGTTACTCATTAAGCAATTAATACACATAGTGTTTTGTGACATTGCTTGCCCAACCCCACTACATGTCAACACTGTCCCCGTCTAGACTTCGGGTTCCCTATTATCACCTTTCCTGTTCCTTCCTGCCTTCTCTTCCTTTCCCCTAGGCTGGGGTGCCCATTTAGTCTCATTTTGTTTTGTGGGCCTGTCTAATCTTTGGTTGAAGGGTGAACCTCAGTAGTGACTTCATCACTGAACTATAAGGGTGTCCAGGGGCCATACTCTCCAGGTTTCTCCAGTCTCTGTCAGACTGGTAAGTCTGGTCTTTTTTGTGTGTGTGTGAGTTAGAATTTTGTTCCGCATTTTTCTACAGCTCTGCCCAGACCCTCTGTTGTGATCCCTATCAGAGCAGTCAATGGTGGTAGCTGGGCACCAACTAGTTGTGCTGGACTCAGTCTGGTGAAGGCTGTGGTAGTTGTGGTCCATCAGTCCTTTGGACTAATTTTTCCCTTGTGTCTTTGGTTTTCTTCTTTCTCCCTTGCTCCAGATGGAATTAGACTATTGGATTATCTTAGATGGCTGCTCACAAGCTTTTAATACCCCAGACACTACTTCCCAAAATAGAATGTAGAACATTTTCTTTATAAACTATTTTACGCCATTTGAGCTAGATGTTCCCAGAGACCGTGGTCCCCACAGCCCTCAGCCCAGTAATTTGGTCCCTCACGGAGTTTGGCTGTGTCTACGGAGCTTCCATGGCCTTGCCTTGTACAATTGTACTGGCTTCCCCAGTATTGTGTACTGTCTTACCCTTCACCAAAGTTACCACTTACCATTGTCTATTTAGTGTTTTTCCCTCCATCCCTCCTTCGTAACCATCAAAGATTATTTCTTTTTGTGTGTAAATCTTTTCATAGTAGTCGTCTCATACAATATTTGTCCTTTTGTAATTGACTTATTTCATTCAGCATAATGCCCTCCAGATTCATCCATATTGTGAGATACTTCACAGATTCATCATTGTTCTTTATCATTGCATAGTATTCCATCATGTGTATATACTATAGTTTGTTTATCCTTTCATCTCTTGATGGACATCCAGGTTATTTTGATCTTTTTGCTATCATGAATAATGCTGCAATGAACATGGGTGCACATATGCCTATTCGTGTGACAGTTCTTATTTCTCTAGAATATATTCCTAGTAGTGGGGTTGCTGTTTCATATGATATTACCATTTCTAGCTTTTTAAGGAAGTGCCATATCATTTTCCAAAATGGTTGTATCATTTTGCATTCCCACCACAATGTGTAAGAGTTCCAATCTCCCTACAGCCTCTCCAACTTTTGTTATTTTCTGTGTTTTTGATTCATGCCAGTAAAGTTAGGTGAGGTGGTATCTCGTTGTGGTTTTGATGGGGAGCATTTCCTCATGAATCTTTTAGCCACTTGAATGTCTTCTTTGGTGTAGTATCTGTTCATTTCCTTTGCCCCATTTTTAATTGGATTATTTGTATTTTGTTGTCAAGGAGTGGGTTTTCCTGTGGATTTTAGAGATTAGGCCTTTGTTAGATTTTTTATAGCCAAAAATTTTTACTCTTTTAGTGAAGTCTTTTGATGAGCATAAGTGTTTAATTTTTAGAAGATCTCAATTATCTAGCTTATCTTCTGGTATTTGTGTATTGTTAATTATGGTTTTTACCCTCTTAAGGCTGTGTATTAGGCCTCTAGTGCTTATCCTATTTTTTCTTCTATGATCTTTATAGTTTTTGGTTTTATATTTAGATCTTTGATATATTGTGAGTTAGTTTTTGTGTATGGTGTGAGACATGGGTCCTATTTCAATTTTTTTTTTTTTTTTGCAGATAGACATCCAGTTTTCCCAGCACCATTTGTTAAAAAAGACAGTCTTTTCCCCATTTGATGGATTTGGGCTCTTGTCAAAGATCAGGTGACCTTAGGTGAATGGATTTACATCTTGGTTCTCAATTCTCTTCCATTGGTCAATGTGTCTGTCATTGTACCAGTAGCAGGCTTTTTTTTTTTTTTTGTAATAATTTTTATTGTGCTTTAAGTGAAAGTTTACAAATCAAGTCAGTCTCTCACACAAAAACCCATATACATCTTGCTACACACTCCCAATTACTCTCCCCCTACTGAAACAGCCCACTCTCTCCCACCACTCCTTCTTTTCAAGTCCATTTCACCAGCTTCTAACCCCCTCCACCCTCTCATCTCCCCTCCAGGCAGGAGATGACAACATAGTCTCAAGTGTCCACCTGATCCAAGAAGCTCACTCCTCACCAGCATCCCTGTCCAACCCATTGCCCAGTCCAATCCATGTCTGAAGAGTTGGCTTTGGGAATGGTTCCTCTCCTGGGCCAACAGAAGGTCTGGGGACCATGACCACCGGGGTCCTTCCAGTCTCAGTCAGACCATTAAGTCTGGTCTTATAAGAATATGGGGCCTGAATCCCACTGCTCTCCTGAATACCAGGCTGTTTTGACTACCATAGCTGTATAGTAGGTTCTGAGGTCAGGTGGTGTGAGTCCTCCTACTTTATTCTTCTTCAATAGTGCTTTACTTATCCGGGGCCTCTTTCCTTTCCATATAAAGTTAATGATTAGTCTTTCCATCACTTTAAAGAATGCTGTTGATATTTGGATTGGGATTGCATTGTGTTTGTAGATTGCTTTGGGTAGAATTGACACTTTCACAATGGTGAGCCTACCTATCCATGAGCATTGAAAGTTTTTCCATTTATGTAGATTGGATCATAACAAATTATGGATAATATTGTGAAGAACTGGAATTCCAGAACACTTAATTGTGCCCATGAGGGATCTCTACATAGACAAAGAGGCAGTTATTCAAACAGAACAAGGGAATGCTGCGTGATTCAAAGTCAAGAAAGGTGTGTGTCAGCGTTGTATCCTTTCACCATATTTATTCAATCTCTATGTTGAGCAAATAATTTAAGAAACTGAATTATATGAGGTAGAACGAGGTATCAGGATTGGAGAAAGGCTCATAAACAACCTGTGATATGCAGATGACACTACCTTGCTTGCTGAAGTGAAGACACTTAAAGCATCTATTGATGAAGATCAAAGACCACAGCCTTCAGTATGGATTATGCCTCAACATAAAGAAAACAAAAATCCTCACAACTGGACCAATAAGCAACATCATGATAAATGGAGAAAAGATCGAAGCTGTCAAGGATTTTATTTTATTCGGATCCACAGTCAACACCCATGGAAGCAGCAGTCAAGAAATCAATGTATTGCATTGGGCAAATCTCCTCGAAAGACTTCTTTAAAATGTGAAAAACAAAGATATCGCTCTAAGGACTAAGGTGCACCTGACCCAAGCCACAGTGTTTTCAGTCGCCTCATATGCATGCAAAAGCTGGACAATGAATAAGAAAGACTGAAGAAGAATCCATGCTTGTCTTAGGCTGGGCTCTCGAGAGAGGCAAAACCAGTAAAACATATAAAAATATATATGGAGAGATTTATATCAAGGTAACATCTCACTAGATTGTAGAGGCTGGAACATCCCAAGTCTATGGATCAGGATAGAAGCCTTTCCCAGTTCACACAGCTGCAGAAGCTAGCAAACCCAAGATTGACAGGTTGGAGAGGAGGGCCTCCTCTCACAGGCTGTGAAGGTCGAGGAATCTCAAAATCTGCAGCAAGACTGTAAGGTTTTTCCTGATTCATGTAGCTGCAGGGCTGGTGAACCCGCGATCGGTAGGTTGGGGAGCAGGACTTTTGCTCACAGGCTGTGAAGATCAACAAATCCCAAGATCCACAGGTAAGTTGCTAGCTCAAGTCCCAAGAACTAGAGGTCAGATGGCAAGAGACAGCTGTTGAATCTAGAACAAGCTAAAAACCTTGGCAAGGCGAGTAGGAAAGAAGTAGGCAGTAGAGGGTGGAGAGATGAAGGTGGAGGGGGTTGTGAGCCCCCACAGGTCCCGCCCCAACTGGTACCACTCAGCAGATTCCATCATGGGAGTGATCACATACTAGATTTCAAAAGGGAAGTGATCACATTATACAACTCCCAAAATACTGAGAATCATGATCCAGCCAAGTTGACACACAATCTTAACCATCACAATGCCTTTGAATTATGGTGTTGGTGAAGAATATTGAATATACCACGTACTGCCAGAAGAACGAACAAATCTGTCTTGGAAGAGGTACAACCAGAATGCTCCTTAAAAACAAGGATGGCAAGAATACACCTCACATGTTATCAGGAGGGATCAGTCCCTGGAGAAGGACATCATGCTTGGTAAAACAGAGTGTCACCAAAAAAAGAGGAAGACCCTCAATAAGACGGATTGACACAGTGGCTGAAACTATGGGCTCCAGCATAACAACTGTTGTGAGAACAGTGCCGGACCAAACAGTATTTCATTCTGTTGTACATAATAAAATCACTATGAGTTGGCACCAATTCGATGGCACCTAACAATAACAATTCCTATTTTATTAATCTTACCGTGCCCTGTATTGTAAGGTGCCTCCAATCCTTTCTGAAAAGAAACAGAATGAAAATAAATACTTAACATTAAAGTTGCTCTGAAGATAATGTAATCTTTCTTTGATAATTCCAAAGATTTTACTGCTTAGAGTATTTTAGGATCAGTGTGATGAACATTTGTTTTTTGTTTTTTTTGTATAAAGTAGATTAAAAAGTTGAAAGGGGCTAGGCTAAATCTACACTAACCCTGTGACACATCCTGAAATTTCCTTCTTTTAAAAACTTTTTTGTATCAGGATGTATTTTCCATCTGTTTTTCTCTTAAAAAGGAGGCATCAGGATAATGGGAAGACAACTAGAAGGCAGAAAACCTGAGCTCTAGTCACACTTTTCCACTGTTCACTAAAGGACTGACCATTTTAGTTCTCTGGACCTCAGCTACCTCCCTGTGAAATGTGAGTAAAGCTAGTTGAGGAGAAAATCAGGGATTTTTGAGTTTTTAAATCTTTTGGGTTTTAGATAAGTGAGATATGAGTATGAAGGGAGGACAAAATCTCAATTGTCCATGCATTTTCTATCCATCCAATCCAACAGGTTCAGAAACAAATGGATATTATGATTTATGTTTACATATGACATTGATCCAAAATAAAGCAAGCAACGAGTGGATAGTTTTTGACTCCTCTAGCAAAAGATTGTAATCTTTTCTATGCTGGTTTCAACAGATAAAAATTTTAGAAAAAATTTTAGTTCAAATGTTTTCCAAAAGATCTGGAAATCACTTCCAGATCCTTTTTTTTTTTTTTTTCCTCCTTACATGTTGCAATATAAAACAGACTGAGAACAATAAATAATTATGAGCACAAGATCCATTCCATTGTTGAAATCATTGAGCAAACAAATACCAGCAATTCTGATTCAACCAGTCATAAGATCAATATCAGAACTTTGGGAAACTCCCAAGGGTGGTAAACCTTGCTTATTAACTGTCAGAGCAAAAATCTAGGATTACTATCAAATATTTATAGTCCATAGTGTAATGTCAGGGTTAAGAGCACGAGATTTGATTAGATGTCAATGGGCCATGACATTTAACTTCCCCTATCTCAAAGTTTATTACAGTGAAATAGGGAAAATAAATTCTGTTTCATATACTGGTTTTGAGGATCAAATGAGAAATGCATGAAAGTGCATAGAACAGTGCCTGGTATATGGAATTGTGTCCAATAAGCAATTTGCATATATATTTATGAATATGGCATAAAAGTATTATATTGTTTCCTGCTGGCCTTCCTGATATCTCATGTAAAAAAACAATCACGTCCATGGTGTTGTATAATAAAATATCATCTAAGGGCTCAGTTAAATGGACTGATAATATACTTCAGTTAATTTATAAAGATCTTAAAAGTCATAAAGAGAAAAGATATGCCACAGCAGTCTTCACTCTCAACTCTCTCCTTTTTTTGTAAACATCTTGATGGAGGAAATCTTTGAAATCCAGTGGCAATTTAGTAGCATCATACTGATTAAATAAGGAATGCATATCTGCTACATCATTGCCCATTCCAAAATTCCAGCAGCCTTACTAGAAAATCCTAAGGTTTGACAGTTTGGCCACTGTGGTCAATAAATACCTAACATTTTGAACCAAGCCCAATACCTTCAAGGTAACAACTGACCTAACTATATGGTTTCAGGACCAACATGTTAGAATACCAGCCCCACAGATTACTTGTCCAACTCCTACTGTGTATGAATGCCTAAAATTCCTTTAACAAGAGACAAAATTATTATTTTTAAATTATTGATGAAACTTAAATACCTTTGGAGGGGTAGCATCTGTTGAGGAACTACTATGTGGCAGAGACTCTCATGCTTTCCTTATTTTAACTCATATAATCTACACCACAAACCTATGCCACAGAAAGTGCTATTATTTCATTTTACAGACAAGGAAACTGAGGCACAAAGAGGATTAGTTAGGAGCACAACATTACATTACTGTAAGTGTTGGATCTGGGATTTGAATCCAATCTGGCTCTAGAATCTCTGCTTTTACTACAATGAAATATAAAGGGCAAAGATTGACAGAGAGATTTTCCTGAGGTTTTGTTGCTGGGCCAGTAAACCTGTCATCATCAAGTCTTTTCCAATGTAAGGTGACCCCATGTGTGCCAGAGTAGAACTGTGCTCCACAGGGTTTTCAATGGCTGAGTTTTCAGAAGTAGACCACAAGGCCTTTCTTGCACCGTGCCTCTGGGTGGATTCCAACCAACCTTCTGGCTAGTAGTTATGTCTAACTATTTGTGCCACTAAGGGACAAATGTTTGGGATGAGGGGGTACAAATTGTTGAAACTAGGAGTATCAAATAATGTAGAAGGGAGGATATGACAGAGTAAAAGGAGAATAGAAATACCAAGTAAATACCAAAATGACTTCACAGTTTTGTCAAAGAGCTATCCTGGGTACATGTTTTTCTTGGACTTATTTGTAGACATTTTGCACTCCCCGGAGACCTACTCTGGAAGGCAAAGTGTGTGAAAGAGACCACCTGGGATCTCTCCTCAGGATCTCTTCCTCATCAGCTTGGAGCTAGTTCTACACTGATGACTGCATTACAGGCCAACTAGTAGCATCTTTTACTGATAATTTATTACTCTGTAACATAATTCATTTTAGAAAGTGCTAAATAAACATAGTATAATCATTTTTTTATAATTTTCTGTCAACTCTGTTAAAGACTGTAGTTAAGTCTAATAAACATTTATTATACCTTGACATCTTCACACATGTAAATTTAAAGTGCTACCCAAACGTGCTATATTTTCTAAGGTAAATGTCAGCTTGTTGACAAATGTTTTACTGGAAATAATCTATGCATAGAATTAAAGAATACTCTATTTTCACTTCAACAAATAATAGCTATTTAAAGCTTGATTCTAATGAGCACCATTGCTTTCTTAAGTGGTTTACAAATCTTGAGGTTACATAAATCAGCATCAAAAATTCACCTGACTACATATTCTATTACCTGAGAGCCTCCCTTCTAAGAAAACTGAGAGAAAGACTAGTAGAAAGGAGATCAGGAGTCAACTTCGTTCTTGGCAGGTGTTCAGTCCTAGTTAAGATAGACATAAGGCATGTTGGTCTCAAATCCAGATAGGAGCCAATGCCAATGTTGACAATAGTCTTATTATTACTTTGTATTAATACACCCACTCCTCACTTATCGACATGATTAGATTTCAAAGACCAGGTCATTTTGCAAAAACCAGTGTTATGTGAAAATGGAGAATGACCAGGACAGATCACAAAATGGAGAACTACATCGTTACATAACTGCCAAATTACATAATTACATACCTGCCAAACCCCCAAGAATCATGACCCAGCCAAGCTGACAAATAGCCTTAACCACCATAGCCAGTGTTACTCTCACCTCACACCTCGATGTTCATTACTGCCAGATGTACATCATTAATGTGCAAAATAATCTGATACTAGATTTTTTACTATTGTAAATGCGTAATGTCAGATAACAAGATAATGCATAAGCAAGGAGTAGGTGTGATATTTTCTATAACCATATGGGGTAGCTAGAAATATAAATATATAATATTAACTGTCCCACCCAACTTGCCAATTTGTGTCAATTTATCAGTGACTGGTCCATTGAGTAGAGAACTGTGAATGTTATGCTAAGTCAATGGGTTACATGCTTTCATAGGTCAACTTTCTTCCTACTCAAACTTACATTGTGCCAAAATCCTTATCAAACATACTGATGTCGAGGAAACTCAGACAAAAGTTATTGCTGTTATAACTGCACCACACACCAAAAAAAAAAACAAACCTGTTTCTGTAGAATCTATTCTGGCTCAGTGATCCTATGAAACAGAGTAGGACTGTTCCATAGGGTTTCCAATGAGCAGCTGGTGGATTCAGACTGATGACCTTTTGGTTAGCAACCAAGCTGTTAACCACTGCGCCACAAGGGATCCAAGCAATGTTATGATTACATGAATAAAAGCAATTTTTAATTCATGAATCCATTCAATAATTTTCTAATTATTGTAGGGCGCTGTTCTAAGATACATATAGAAATAGACAGAATAAAGACCCTGCATTCCTGAATTTTATATTCTAGTAGGAGAAGGCAGACAGCAATCATATATACACATAAACGACAAAATTTCAGGGGAAAATAAAACGGGGACATGAGAAAATTTTGAAAGCTGCTTGTACTTTACTCACAGTTGTCAGAGAGATCTCTCTAAGAAAAGGACAATTTGATTCTGATCTAAATGGCGAAATAGAGTCTGACACCTCAGAGAAGAGGGTTCCAGGCATAGAGATCTGCAAGTTCAAAATCTCTGAGAAACATGTATGCTTGGCCTGTCCAGGGACAGTAAGAAGGACAGCGAAGCTGGCACAGAATGAGAAAAGGAAACACCCATCAAAAAATGCCTTCTTCATCATGTAGAGTGTAGAAATTTTAGAATATATTTTACTGGCAGTAGAAAGTCTTAGGAGGGTCTCAAAAAAAGAAATAATATAATTTTATTTACACTTTAAAAGAATTTTGCAGACTTAAAAATGTTAGGAACAATATGAACCACAACCTCCACCAGCCTAAGGCCAGAAGAACTAGATGGTGCCCAGCTATCGGCACTGAGTGCTCTGACAGGGATCACAATAGAGAATCCTGGACAGAGTGGGAGAAAAATGTAGACCAAATTCAGATTCATAAGAAAAGATCAGACTTACTGATCTGAAGTAACCCCCAAGACTATGGCCCCTGGACACCACACTAACTAAGAATTGTAGCCGCTTTCAAAGTCCACCTTTCAGCCAAAGATTAGACAGCCTTATAGAACAAACAGTAACACACTTGAGGAACCTGCTTCTTAGTTTCATCAAATATACATGACCAAATGGACAACAACTGCCCAAAAGCAAAGACCAGAAGCCAGGAAGGGGCAGGAAAACTTGACGAATGAACATGGGAAACCTGGGGTGGAAAGAGAAAGGGGGAAAGTGCTGACACATCGGGGGGATTGCAACCAATGTCACAAAACAATTTGTGTATAAATTTTTGAATGAGAAACTAAATTGTTCTGTAAACTTTCACCTAAAACACCATTAAATTAAAAAAAAAAAAATGTTGGGAAGAACTGCTTTTGAATTTCCCATACCCTGCAGTTGGAGTGGGATCTGAGAAATTGTAGGCTCACTGCTTTAAGGAACGTGTCTTTCCCTTCACAGTCTTTTTGGAAGACTTGGGTAATGGCCTTGGTGTTTGGAGAATAGGGACAACAGAGACAGTTGAAAAATCACTTAGGAGGCTTTTGCTGTAGTAAATTTGAGAGATGATGTTGATTTCACTAGTGCAGTAAAGATGTTGAGAAGTAATCAGATTTGGGAAGTCATTTGAGACAGGACCAAGAAGACTGATGAATTATATATGGGATGTTAGAGAAACTGCGTTATACGGCCTTAGCACCTACTCTAGGCTATAAAGTACTGAGTTGTCATTGAGCTACTTCTGGAGAGGGAAAAAAATAAAAAGGCTTGGCTTCTAGGAAGAAAAAACTACATAATCATGGATATAATACGGGTGATAGAAGAATGTGGTGTGGTGAATTTTTCTTTTTTGTTTTGTATTGTTAAGGGAAGAAAAATTACATTTCGAGAGCTCAATATGAGCTGAGTGTAGGTTAATCTCTTTAAGAGATTGCTTTCAAACTCCTCAATAATGAAATTTACTAAAGGCTTCATCTGCCTCACTTCTATGACATTACATGAAAATGTAAAACTCTCAGAACATATGTGGTAACATATTGGATTCTCAATGTCTAATCCTTCATTGGTTTTATCATAAACCTAATCTCTAGATTCTTGCCAATTAAAATGCTCTATCTCCATTCTCTCTTGAACTTTATGCTTTCGCAGTTGCGTCCCTATTCTCCTTTGTACACAATGCATACAACTGTTAAAATGGACTTTAGAACTGATCATTTTCAGTGAAAGTATTTGACTCACATCAGCAGGTGAGAAGGTCACAGCTTGTCAAACATGCCAGCTACTGCTAATATTTTACTGATTCTAGAGAAAATCATTTTAAAATCTTATTGTGCTTCCTAAATCAAGACAGATCAGTTTAGGGCAGAGTACCATCTTCCTGGTCGCCAACAGAATCACTATCATTAATCGCACTTTGGTGTATGACCATCAATCCATATTAAATGTGGTTATAAGAAACACTTCTCTGAAATTCATAACTACATCCGTTTTCAGAATTCTGCAAATGAAATTTCTTCATTACATCACAAGCTTTCCTTTTTATGAATTTACCCACCAAGGAGATATGTCTGATCAGATTATTAAAATTGACTTCTAAGGGTACTTTTCCAAAATAAGCGATATTTTTCTTATGACAGCTGTAAATTGTGTGACTTAATTTCCTTTTTTGCATACCCATTGCCCATTGCCCTCAAGTCAACCCTGACTCATAGCTACCCTATTGGACAGAGTAGAACTGCCCGATAGAGTTTCTGACACTGTAGTTTCTACAGAAGTAGACTGCCACATCTCTCTCTGCGGAGCTGCTGATAAATTTGAACCATCGACCTTTCAGTTATCAGCCCAGTGCTTAAACACTGTGCCACCAGGGCTCCCTTTTTGCATAAGTCACTAAAAAAAGCTCAAAGAGTGAAATTAGTCAGAGGCAAAAGGACAAATATTGCATAAGACCACTATTATAAGATCTTGAGAAATAGTAAAAACTGAGAAGATAACAAACTTTTGTGGTTACGAGGCAGGGAGGGAGGGAGGGTGGGAGAGGGTTATTTACTGATTAGTTAGTAGATAAGAACTGCTTTAGGTGAAGGGAAGGCAACACTCAATACATGGAAGGTCAGCTCATCTGGCCTGGACCAAAAGCAAAGAAGTTTCTGGGACAAACTGAATGCTTCAAAGGTCAGCAGAGCAAGGGCGGGGGTTTGGGGACTATGGCTTAAGGGGACTTCTAAGTCAATTGGCAAAATAATTCTATTATGAAATCATTCTGCATCCCACTTTGAAATGTGGCGTCTGGGGTCTTAAATGCTAACAAGCAGCCATTTAAGATGCATCAATTGGTCTCAACCCACCTGGATCAAGAGGAGAATGAAGAACACCAAGGTCACACGATAACTATGAGCCCAAGAGACAGAAAGGGCCACAGGAACCAGAGACTTACATCATCCTGAGACCAGAAGAACTAGATGGTGCCCGGCCACAACTGATGACTGCCCTGACAGGGAACACAACAGAGAACCCCTGAGGGAGCAGGAGATCAGTGGGATGCAGACCCCAAATTCTCATAAAAAGACCAGACTTAATGGTCTGAGTGAGACTAGAGGAATCCTGGCAGTCATGGTCCCCAAACTTTCTGTTGGCCCAGGACAGGAACCACTCCCAAAGACAACTCATCAGACATGGAAGGGACTGGACAATGGGTTGTAGGGAGATGCTGACGAAGAGTGAGCTACTTGTATCAGGCGGACACTTGAGACTGTGTTGGCATCTCCTGTCTTCAGACTCTGTTAGCATCTCCTGGCAGTCATGGTCCCCAAACTTTCTGTTGGCCCAGGACAGGAACCATTCCCAAAGACAACTCATCAGACATGGAAGGGACTGGACAATGGGTTGGAGGGAGATGCTGACGAAGAGTGAGCTACTTGTATCAGGTGGACACTTGTGACTGTGTTGGCATCTCCTGTCTGGAGGGGAGATAGGGTAGAGAGGGTTAGAAACTGGCAAAATCGTCATGAAAGGAGAGACTGGAAGGAGGGAATGGGCTGATTCATTAGGGGGAGAGTAAGTGGGAGTATGGAGTAAGGTATATATAAGCTTATATGTGACAGACTGACTTGTAAACTTTCACTTAAAGCACAATAAAAATTATTAAAAAAAAAGCTCAAAGATATTTTGGGCTACACGGTAACACATAAGTCATTACAGTATGCATGTTAACATTATTTCTCTTTTCCTTTTGTTGACCCAGATTTTGTAGAATCCTTCATACGTGTATTTTATGCAAATTTTTAATCTACTGAAAAAACAATACAAGATTGGACAAGCCACTTGGCTTTTCTAGATTTTGGTTACTCATTCTAAAACTTTAGAGTTAAATTACCAAGTCTCTAAGGTTCTTTCCATCTGTAATTGTGAATATTCAGATAGATGAAATATGCTCTTTGACTTCAGAGATAGGAAAAGAATTTTAGTACCACCCAAATCCAATAGAGAAGCAGCTGCTTACTCTGCCTCTATATAAAACCAGCTTTGCCTTCAGGAAATGGAAAATCCAGTTCCCATGCTACCCTGTTAAGTTGCAAAGCCACACTCATTAGAGCAGTACTTTTCAAGGAACATCTTTGAGTTCTTGGAACTTAGGAGGTTATTTTAGATGGCTACAGCTCTCCAGAAGTTTGTAACCTGCAACGTAAGTAGTTCAGTTTATAACTGAACCGAAAAAAAAAAAAATGGCTAAGGAACAAAATGCTTTGGCATCAATCATAAATTTCCAAAGGCTATTTTATTTTGGCCTGCATTATTGTCAATTGCCTGTGTTCTCTACTTTGTCAATCTATAAAATAATGAAGTTAAACTATTCTTGAGACAGATACTGGCTCTCATCATGACAAACTACTATAAAAAGCAAACAAACAAAAAGGAAATGTAAATGAGTAAAAAAAAATTGAAGAAAATATCAATCTGTAAATCTACGAGGAGCTATACCAGAATGCAATATGTTTTAGTTACTTTATGCCTGTACCTATGCCAAGCACTCAAATCATGGTTGCCTCCAAGCTCTAACTGCGTTTCACTATCATATATTTCCCACCTGGGGGTTTTGAAGTGATTTGCAGACTGAAAATTTTTGGGGGACGAGTGCTTTGGAGTCTTCTGTAGCACTGCATTTGGAGTAGGAGCTGAGACACTGGGGGCCAAATGCCTCAAGGAGTACACCTTTCACTCTGTGGTCTTTTCTGGAGACTAATTATTGTTTTACACACCCCTAGGCTTTTTCTTTGTGCTTTGTGTGAGGAGAACCTATTAAAGTTTATGCCTTGGGATCTCTGCCCAACTTGTGAATTATGCCATTAAACCATATCTTCTTTTCTTTACCTGCTTTTGTCCTAGTCTCCGCTTACTTCCAAGTAGGGAGTTCACTTACAAGTGTATGCCACAGTGATTAGTAGAAAGATAACATTTTTTTTCTTTCCTTGGGATGTTAATAAAATAAGTCCTATGTATAATTTTCACTCTTGTTCCCTGTTCTTTATTTGTCATCTATTCTTGCTGATTTTCCTATACTCAAGTCTGATGTTTTCAATTATTTCATTGTAATAACACCATAAAAGCAATGCCAAATAGCAAAATGGAAAACTACAACATAGATGCCCTACCATTAGCTCTACACTAGTTCCTACCATTAGTTCTACACTAATTTATTTTAATCGGTATGCTTCGAGTTACATCTCCACCTAGAAACTAATAGAAGGAAATTGACCAAGTGATTATTTCTAATAGATTATATTCATAAGGCCTGCAACTGTGAGTTGAGTGTGTGTTTGTGTGTGTGTGTAAGAGAGCTTATTAATTCTGACTTCCAGAACTTCTCATATTTTCAAAATGGATTGGTAGTAATGCAGTTCTCTTTCAATTCTTTGTATATGAGAAAACTAAAGAAAAAATTTTCTCAGGTGCAAAGGCTCAAATGAGCTAAATTCAGGGAAGCAGTTTTTTAAAACTTCAGAGTTTCCATCACATAGGCCATTCTACAACTTAGAAAAGTCATTATGTAATGAGTAAAGTGCAAAAATAAGAATTGAGCAATTCACTACTACTGTAAAAACCCAGGATTCTAAAAATCTGAACTCTTGTTGAGCTTATGAAATGTTCCCAAGGAACTCTACTTCTGACCTTGAACCAGTCTTACTTCCTAATTTTGAGATAGTTTGAAGATACAAAACAAGTTATTTTAATTAGCACATCACTTAGTTTTCTCACCAGGGTGACGCTAAAGTTTTCTACTTCTTTCCATTTTGACTGTATTCTATGGAATTAAAATTTTAAGACTTACATTTTAAATTTGCTGAGTAAACAATTTCTATTCATCTTAGATGTCAAATACCTGTCTTGAATGTTATCTGAGAAATTTTATATTTTTAATACAGATTCATGGAATTCATCACAAAGACTATGACTCAGTAGGTCTGAGAGGATGGTGGATTTTGTTTTGTTTTCTAAGAAAATTTCCAGGTTTTTTTCTGACTCAGTTACCAGTATTTCTGGCTACCAGTAAATAATATGGAATGCTCAGTTTATTCACATGAAATTTGAGTTTCCTAACACAAAAAATAAATGAGACCCTTGCAAATAAAGAGGATGGAGAAAAAAGAAGGCTTCAAAAGCTCATTTAAATTAAAAGACAAGGGGTTGAAAGGACTTTGGAAATGATGGAGTAGCTCTTATTGAACTAATTCTTCCAGATGATACAATATCAACTCTGATAAAGATACAAAAAAAACAAATAATTGAAGTCACCGAAGAGTGACCAAAAAAAAAACAAATCAGAAGGAAATTGGACAGGAGTCAACACTTGGAAGAAGAACTGCACTGACTGAGCTTCACATTTTTATGGTTCTTTACCTAAGGTAGGCTCCATTCTACTCTATCTATGTGGCTAAAACTTGGTTAGAAACATACAGTCTTGCCAATTTAAAGAACCAAAGAAAAGAGATTGAGACAAATACAGAGGCTGGAAAGTAAAGAAGGAAAATCCAGGGAAGAGAGATATAGAGAGAATAAGGCCTGTAGGGTTGCAAGGGTCTTACATTTTACTTGAAATGGAACAATACAAACTTTAGGTAGATTGTGAAAAAGTTAAATATGTATATTGTAATCTCTAGAGCAAGCCTTAAAAACAAGCAAAGAAATATATTAAAAGTCAACTGGTGAATTAAAAAGGAATTCTAAATAGTATATATTTAACCAAAAAAAAAAAAAAGAAGAAGAGGACAAAGAACACAGGAAAGGAAAAACAAAGGAAGGAAAATATACGGAACAAACAGAAAGTGAAAATTAAAATGGTAGACCTAAATCCAAGCTTAGCACATTAATAATTACATTCACTCTAAACAGATCAAACATTCCAATTAAAAGGCAATGATGTCAATATGAACTTAAAAAGCAAGACACAGCTATATACATTTTAAATATAAAAATAGATTCGAAATACAAAAAATGGAAAAAAATGCGAAGGGCAAGTATAAGAAGGCAGAGGTAGCTGTATTAACATCAGATAAAAAACTTCAAGACAAAAGGTATTGACAGACATAAGGTGGGATATTTCATAATGATAAAAAAGTCAATAATACTTAGTCATAACGATCATAAATGTCAAAGCACCTGCAAATGAGAGCTTCAAAAACATAAAGCAAAAATTGACAGAACGAAAGAGATAGACAAATGCACGTAGTTAGAAATTTTCACTTTCCTCTCTGAGCAAATGATAAACCAAAACCGTTGCTGTGAAGTCAATTCTGACTCACAGCAACCCTACAGAACTAATAAAATAAATTAACTAAAGACACAGAAGTTTTGGACACCACTACCAGCCACTTTAACGTAACTGAGATTTATAAAACATTACTCCCCAAAACAGCAGAACACACTTCCTTTTCAAATGTACGTGGTGTAATCAACCAGATAGAACATACTCTGGGGATAAAAACAAGTTCCAATAAATTCAAAAGAATTGAAATCATATACAGTGTGTACTCTGGCATGATGAAATTAAATTGGAAATCAATAACAATATCTAGGAAACCTCAATAATTCAGGAATAAACAACATAATTTTAAATAATCCATGGGTCAAGCAAAATTTTAAAAATTAAAAAATATTAATATTCAAATCTTAAAATACAGCTATAGCACTATTTAGAGAGAAATGTATGCTTTTAAATGCTTATTTTAGAAAAGAAAAGAGGTGCAAAATTAGTGACCTAAAGTTTCACTTCAAGAAGCTGGAAAAAAAAAAAAGTGTAAGAAAAACCCAAAGTAAGCAGAAAACCATGAACCAGAAAACAGGCAAACAGTAGAGAATATTAACAAAGCCAAAATTTGTTCTTTGAAAAGATCAACAAAATTGATAAACTCCCAGGTGTAATTAAGAGAAAAAAAGACCACAAACTATGTTTATGCATGATTGCGGGTTCCGTCGGTTTCCATCAGAACTAATCAATGTAACAACTTCACTAATATAACACATGCGTGTTATTGGGATTTATTAATAATCTCTTCATATTCACTTTTAACCCTTCCATTACCATTAGCATAAATGGTTTGCCAGCCACTTTTCATGCCTCTGTATCTCATGGCAAGTGTTAATCTAGTTCTAATGTATTTATCCTCAAGGCGGGTTCCTTCTGAAATGCATGAAGCTCAGCAGACCAAAGTTGGAACCTTACCGTTGCATAGGTTGAGCATTCTATTAGGTGATGCTTCCTGGATGTTAGTTTTGTAAACTGTTGCCTTTTTTTTCCCTTTATTTCTATTAAGTCTTGCAAGCGTAATTATGGCTTTCCCGTGTGGTAGTTAGGAAGCCCTGATGGGTTTGTTTTGGATTTTCTGTGTCATATTTGGAAAACCATTGGTTCCCCACGTAACCTAATGGAAAGGGGCCTGCGCTAAATTATCTACTTCGGTCTCATTGGCATATTGTCATACCACAGCTCAGTGGCACCGTAGTGCCACTAGCCTCTTGGGCAATTGTATTGCCAGATCATATTTCTCAAAATCCATATTACCAACCAAAAATTTAAACATGAAATTAGTAAGCATGCATCCTAAGACTGAAGACACACGCCATCAAAAAATAATAATAATAATTAAGGAGAAAAAAATGTAGTATCGAAAGAGTTTTAAATAAGTAAGCATTCTGTATGTAAGTTGGAGTAAAAAGTTTCCTTATATGATCCAAAATTTTCGAATTAGTTAAAATATAGTCATGTTTTCATATGAGAGAATTGCTCCAATAATTAATTGATTGGAAAGCTGTTAATTTTATGTGCAAAACCTCCAAATGGTTAAATACATTATTTAAAAACAAAAAAATCCTGTTGCTGTCAAGTTCATTCTGATTCATAATGACCCTGTAGGACAGAGAAGAACTGCCCAATAGGGTTTTCAAGGAGCAGCTGGTGGATTCAAACTACCAACCTTTTGGTTAGCAGCTGGGCTTTTAACCACTGTGCCACCAGGGCTCCTAAATAGATTAACAGTTAATACAAGTGTTGAGTTCATTTGCTAGACAACTTTAAAACTTATTTTTGAGCCAAAAAGTCCACAAAAATTTAAATAAAAGTAGAATTGTTTGGTGTGTTAGGATTCATAATATTTTTTAAAAATCACATTTAAAAACTGAATTTGATTTTTAGTTGTTTAATTCAATGTATGCTGTAAGTGTTTCAAGAAAAAGTCATATTGGAGAATTAGTCACATCTTCCATGGACAAATTAAAACAAAATACATGCTTGCCTCTTCAAAACACCCCAAAGGAAAAAATCATCTCCAAAATCATGCATACAAATAATTGTAATAAATCCCTTAAATCAGACATAATAAAGAATATAAAGAGCATGAAGATGAGAGAAACATGAGGTACTCCAAATAACCTCATTAACTAAACTTCAAAACAACAGACTTTACCATAACATTTACAAAGACATTCCTGAAAGTTTTGAGTATGTGAAAAAATCTTTACGAACATTTTACAAAAATGTTGTTACAGGTTGTGATAATTGTTATGGACTGCCATTTCTTTTTTAGTAGAGAAAAGGTTTTTGAGACTTGCTAAAGCTATATATTCTTTCTAGCAAATTTGTTATCTCCCGGGTGGGGCCAAACTAGAGCAGGGCCCCTGTACCTCTCAAACTAACCACCACCCAACCCAGTGCCCTTGAGTCGATTCCGACTCATAGCGACCCTATACGATGGAGTAGAACTGCCCCATAGAGTTTCCAAGGAGTACCTGGCGGATTCGAACTGCCGATCCTTTGGTTAGCAGCCGTAGCAGGCCCTATGTTTTCAGCAGGGAGAAAGAGAGGGAAAGGGGGGGCAGGGGTTAAGCTGCACATGCTCAGTCTCTCCTTCCAAACCCCCTCCACCTTCCAGGGACGAAGTTTTTAAAAGGACAGAGAAAAGCTAAGAGTGTTGCAATAATTGATGTCCTTCCCTGTGGAAGGAAACACCAGGCATGGGGAAGAAGCATCCCTCCAAAGGAATCCTAAGTCCTTCTTTGTGCCAGGGCCCATATAAGGCAGTAAGGACAAGGGGAAGAATCAGCCAGTGTGCTTGCCCAGGAGGGGTACATTATGGAGTGAACAAGGCAGTCTTCTCAACAGTCATCTATACCCTCTGGCTTTACTTCCTCACTTCCTACTCTCTCCTCCACCCACTGCAAGCTGGGTCTGCCTCAACCACATCACAGAAATGAGTCTCACTATTGCTTGTTGGGAAACCCTGATGGTGTAGTGGTTAAGATCTATGGCTGCTAACCTAAAGGTCGGCAGGCAGTTCAAACCCACCAGGTGCTCCTTGGAAACTCTATGGGGCAGTTCTGCTCTGTCCTATAGGTTTGCCATAAGTCAGAATTGATTCAACCGCAGTGGGTTTGTTTGTTTTTTGAATGCTTGTTGAACAAATCCAGCAAGACTTCGTTTACCCTCTCTGCACTCCTCCCTGGTTTCTCTGAAGCCGCACATTCCTGACTTTTACCTCGCTGGCCATGACAGCACCGGTTTTTTTTTTTTTTTTTAATTAATCTATTTTTTTTTTATTTAAGTATTTGGAAGTTTCGTGCATAAAATTAATTTCTGATATCCTTTGTGAGATCATCCATCTTTGCTGTCTCCCACCAAGTGTTGGTGATTCTCAGGGCTCCCTTCACGCTCTTGCTGGGCTATCCCTCAGTTCTCATAGTTTAATCTACATTATCTCCATACCTAGCCTAATATGAGAAAGTTATTCTAAGAGTAAGAATGGAGAGAAATGTAAATATATTGCATTATGTTCCTCAATTAAGCATTTTTTAACTCCAATAAAGTATGTGCATTCATTCATATATCACTTAAACCTGATCAGACGTTAGCCATTCTTATTACTACAAACCATTACTTAGGTTTTAATCAGTATCAACTCAATATTCAAATTTTAAAATTCTGACTGCTGTTATTCACACAGATATATAGAAGGCCTCAATAAGGGTTGTTGCTTTGTTTTTATCAGTGAATAAATTAAAGACTAAACAACAGCTGAGTTATTATGGTTGTTGTTAGCCAACTCAATTCTGCTCACAGATATTATGAGAGCATCTCTTTAATCGGTTTGGGGAAATTATGGCAAGATGTCTCTAGCTGGCTGTGTGTTTTCCACAAAGCTGTATAATATCTTCTGTGTATATGTTGGATCTCCAGTCTTTGGCTAATTAGAGATTATTTTCTTGGAATTTGGAGCAGCAGAGTTTCACAGATCCTGTCCTAAGATAACTTCTGAGTTGTTAGATGTAAGGTGGGCTGGGAATGGCTCAAGCTTCAGGGTATAGCCTGGCCTACATATAGGTTGGACTTAACTAAAGGTTTCCAATTTATGATGAAGACAGTGGGGTGCTTTCTTAGTTACCTAGTGCTGCTACAACAGAAATACCACAAATGGGTGGCTTTAACAAACAGAATTTTATTTTCTCATAGTTTAGTAGGCTAGAAGTTTGAATCCAGGGTCCCAGCTCTAGGCGAAAGGCTTTCTCTTTCTCTGTCAGTTCTGGGGGAAGGTCCTTGTCTCTTCAAACCTATGCTCCTGGGCGATCTTCATGTGGCTTGGCATCTCTCTTCCCCCATCTCTGCTTCTCTTGCTTGTTTATCTAAACTCTTTTATATCTCAAAAGAAATTGACTTAAGACACACCCTACACTAATGCTGTCTCACTAGCCTAACAATGATAACCCTTTCTCAAATGGGGTTATAACCATAGGCATAAACCACCAAAAACAAAACCTCTTGCTGTCAGTTGATTCTGACTCATATCGACCCTAAAGGACAGAGTAAAACTGTCCCGTAGGGTTCCCAAGGCTGTAAATCTTTACAGAAGCAGACTGCCACATCCTTCTCCTTCAGAGCAGCTAGTGGATTTGAACAGTCGGCTTTTCAGTTAGCAGTGAGTGCTTAACCACTGCATCAACAGGATTTAGAACACCTATTTTTGGGAGGACACAGCTCAATCCATAACAGGTGTCTCCTGCTAATGAGTTCTGCAGATCAGTTGGGGAAGATCAAACCTGAAGACTTTTAATTTTAAAGGGAGAGGAAGAGGAAGAAAGAGAGTGTACAATGGAGGACTATGAGGAACAAAGGGCGAGGAGATCGGATCAAGGTAAAGACCGAGAGGATCTAACTGAAGGGCTTACCTCACTGTCCATCTCTCCCTCCTCAGGCTACCTCTTTTCACAGCAGCCTCTAGAGTGGAGGAAAGTGTGGGTCAGAAGTGAATTTAGCAAGATAAGAAAGTACCCTTGGTGGGGCATGGGTAAAGCAATCGACTACTAACAGCAAGGTCAAGGCTGACAGTTCAAAAGCACCAGGGGCTCAGCTAGAAAAAGATGTGGCAGTCTGTTTCCATAAAGATTTACAGCCTTGGAAACCCTGTGTGGTCGCTATGAGTCGAAATCGACTCAATGGCAGTGGGTTTGGTTTTTTGTTTTTGTTTTTTCATATATCAGAGAGAAGCCCTGGTGACACAATGGGTAAGCATTCGGCTGCTAACAAAAAAGTCTGTGGTTCAAACCCACCAGCTGCTCGGAGGGAGAAAAGACCTGTAGTTTTCTCCTGCAAGGATTACAGCCTAGAAAATCCTATGGGGCAGTTCTATTCTGTCACTACAGGGTCGCTAGAAGTCAAAATCGACTCCACAACATCTAACAACAACAACATACATGAACAACAGGAATCTTGAAGGCCATCTTAAAACACCGTAACGGCACCTGCTAACTAGCAATATAGTGAATCTGACTGGATAATAACATTTATTGAATGGTAAATTTTTAACAAAAAAAATGCCATGCGAAGTCATTGACAAAATGCAAAGGCTACAAGTGATTTAGAGATTACCTGCATAGCTGCTTTGTTCATATTGTTGGGTTGTGGTTCATAAATTAATTATAATACAGCATAATTATAATACAGCAGAAAAATGTTGAGTCATTTTTATCATATTCCTTCTGCCAAAGGTAAAAATCAAGCCTTTACAGGAGATTTTGAAATTGTCTTTCTAACCAGATGGAGAAGTAACTATCACATATGAAAGCCTATTTGAATAAAAGAAAGCCTTGATATTGTCTGTTGTAGATAACACCAACATAGCAGGTCTTATTTAACAACCAGCGGTTGCCTGTAGAGAAAGCTGTTCATTTACAGAATCAGGCAAACCATGTGCCCTGAGAGATGAGATATCTGCAGCTAAGAAGATCCTCCTATCAGTCTATCAGGGGAATGTGCTAAAATAAGGGTACTGACAATAAAAGCTGTGATGCAGAGAAAAAAACAGACAAGATTTTGCTAACTGGAAAGCAATCGCGTCGTTCCATTGCCGCATTTCTAAATCCACGGTTTAAGGGTTTAAGGGAAATGTTTCTCAAGAGTATCGTGTACGATATTATATCTTAGAAAATTAATACAGAGATATCCAGGTATGACATGCATAAACTCATTTAGATTATCTCAAAGTAGTCAATGACAAGGCACCCGAGTAAGACCTCAAAACATTCATTTAGAACCAGAGAATCAGAATTAACAATTACAATGTTGTTCAATGGTTAGAGTCCAAGTCTTTAGACCTTAGGCTTTTACATTTAATAAGAGGTCTCGAAATGAAGGTCTAACCGTAGTTCAAACTTGGCAGAGGTCACTTGTAGCTAGGGTCCGAGGTCGGCAGTGGCAAGCAGAGTCTCAGTAGGCTCTCAGTCTTCAGAGAGTATGAGACTAGAGAAAGATCTTTTTGCCTCTGCCTTCTCTCAGTGAGTGAGCAGGAATTCAGAGTTTATGTATGAAACTCCCACCTTGGCCTCACACGATAAAGGCTTCAAAGACTAGTATGTTATATCTTTTCTCCAGGGTTAGAGATTAGATGAATGTCACATTTTTTTTCTCCAAGGTTAGAGATTAGGTAGGTCATTCAGATTTATGTCTCAAAGATAGTTTACAAAGATTAACTATGCTATGTCTTCTTTTATCACAGTGTGCCTAGTCAAAGTCAACTTAATGTAAAGGTTGTTTACAACATTCTTCACATACTTGACATGCTTCTATGTCTAAATTCAGGAGTTTTATAAACAACTTTCTCATAACTTACAGGTTTGTAATGATTTGTAGTTAGTATTAGAGAACCTCACAAAGGTAGACATATTTCTAAATTTATATTATGAATGATTACACATAAGTATTTTGAAAACATAATAGTGACTTACACTTTATAGGACAGGAGAGCATCATAGAAACATATACAACAAAGAGAAAATATAAAATCAGGAGTGCCTGAAAATGTATTAGAATAAAAGTATATAAACGAATGCAACGGTAAGCCTGCTTCTGAAAATACTCAGGAAGTGGTTCTTCCAGCAATGCCTACAGCTTCTGTGTGCAGGATTGCAGTACTGGAACAGCAGTAAACACACTGATTAACACTCTGAGTCCAGACGTTGAAGAAGAGTTAGCTTGTCATGTTATCAATTGCCAATCTGACACAAAGGGTCTTTGTCTTTTCCCGAGTAAGAATATATGCGAAAGACAAGCTTTATCTTCAGCAAGCTTTGTTTTGCTTGAGTCAAGCAAAAAGAGTCAGCAGGGACCTAAGTTTCTCCAAAAGACTGCCTCCAAAAGGGAAGCAACACTACGGGTTATAAGGGTTCGGTGGAGATAGTAGATTAATGAATATTTAGTGGGCTTCTTTCAAGGGGCCGGTACTTCTCAGAACTGCGATATATGCTAATTATGTTGCACACACACCTGGAATCTAAGATGGAAGCTGTTGATATTCAAGATGGAGTCCTCTCTGCAGCCCTTGGCATCATTTATTATGGGATATAGCGCAAGCGCACTTGATCTTCAGTACTACATCGCCATCTTCGGAGGGCTAAGGAAGGTTAAACAGCAGTCACACTTTGTTCTTCTGTGCATGCGGAAGCCTGTAAAGGAGGAGGGGACTAGAAAAACACTAAGAAGGAGATAGTAATTCATGGGTTGTTTCACTCTTATCTCATGTTGACAGGGTGGGTTCCTGTTTACCCAACTTCTAGATGGTAATCTTTTAACACCTCTTTTGTTCAGCTGCCGGCACAGTTAACCCTATCTGTTGTAGTCACTATATAGTCACTATAGTCAGCTAACATGAGAGAAGAAAAGCTTAATAACTTGGTGGCAGCATCGCATCCCAGAGGTAACCCTATTCTGGAAGAAGTACTAGCGTAGATCTTGCCCCAACACTGATCTCAGTTGAGAGTGAATATTTAGTATTGCAAACTGTACATATTGCACATAATATTGCAAAAGCAGTATGTCAATGACCTCAAGGACAATCTATAGCTGATTGTGCTGAGAAGTTATCAATCCTACATTGGGATTCCAGACTTTTAAAATAAGTCTACTAAAAATCTTGATAACAAAATTATAATAATGATTAACTTTTTTACAAAATTTCATATTTATTTTTGAATCACCTTTGGCCCAAAGACATATTTAGTGAACTTCTGGCTATAAATTCTATAGTTTTGATTATCCAACATTTTATCTTCACCACTGTGAATCAATTTTTTAAAAAAGGCCAAGTTAGTCATATCTCTATGGATTTCTGACCATGAGACCTACTAGTGAAAAATAGCATTGGTATGGAAAGTTGCTGTTTAAGCAGACTTTTCATTACTTGATGGGTAAGAATTTTTATTCTGTGACAACCAACCATGATCAATGCCTGCATTCATCCTAATTAGCTGCAAAGAAATATCTAAAGCAAAGCCATCATTCCTTGACCTTTTAAAACTTAAAACAACCGTATTTATATCTACTATGGCTTTTTTTTTTTTTTTTTATGGCACAGTGGTTAAGGGCTTGGCTGTTCACCAAAAGGTTGGCAGTTCAAATCCACCAGCTGCTCCTTGGAAACCCTACTCTGTCCTATCGGGTTGCCATGAGTTGGAATCAACTCGATGGCAAGGGGTTTAGTTTGGTTTATTAACGTTTTGCACGTGGAAACATAGGAACCAGTGTTTGTCTACATCTATTTTGCATTAGGTTTCACTCATGAAATTAAGGAACAGTAATTTTGGTGGCTAAAGAAAAAAGCCTTTCAGAAAGGAATTTGTTGTGGGCAACATATGAATAGCCAAGTTAAGAAAAAAAAATTACGTATTTACAAAATGGTTGTAAATATTGAGGACTTGGAGTAACAATGATTTCCAATAAAAGTTGGATTGGTTCAAAATAATTGGGCACTTATGTTTACATTTGGGCCTAATATTCAATTAAATTTATTAAAAGTTTGAAAAGTCCCTTTTAACACATATTAGAAATATAAATATACTTTTACATTACATCACACATATGCTAAGAAACCTAGCTAAAGTTTGCCAAAAGAATATAAAATTTGTCAAGGATTTTTAGAAAAATCCATCTTAACTTTAGTAGAAAAGTAGGGTTTGATTCAATTTACCCTTGAATCTATTTTTAAAAAGTGAAGAAAATTAGAAAATAAAGAACCAAAGAAATGGTTAAGGATGTTATGTGGTATTATTAGCTAAATGACAAGAATTCTATTTAAATAACTCAACTTGTCGGATTTTAAAATACTCTCAGCTCACCCTGACGATAATGCATGTAATTTTTCTAATTGCTGTCCTCTGACTTTAAAATTGTACATCTTACTCAGTCAGACTGCTGACGATTTTAAAAGGCTATTCATAAAAATAAGCTTTTTAAAATATTTTAACAGATTTACATCTATTTCAACTCTTCTTCTGGAATAGGCACGAGTCTTTAAAGTAGTTTCAAACCAAAATTTCCAGGAGTCATCGACCTTTTCTTTTTCTAAAAAAGCACTTGAAAACAGATTAGCTAAAATGGCTTCATGATTAACATACTGTGGTTTTAGTCAGTACTTCAAAGAAAATCTCAGAGTAGGGGAAGTCATGCTTTTTAATTTTATTTGTCATTCCTGAGAAAGCAAGTGTGGGAGACACACACTAAACTATTATAAAATGGATTGTCGAAACTTCAGAAATGATCCTCCTGTATAATAAAGTCAGCTGAGTTTAAAAAGGAAAGGTCATTAAATCGCATGACCGATGTTGACAGGCATCACACGGTTCGTCAGCAAACTTTCTAGTCATCTGCATACATACATTGCTGAGTTAGACTAAAATCCCTCTCAGCACAGATTCTATTTGTACACCAAGTGGTGAAGGACAGGTCATTGTACTACAAAGTTAGGAGGTTTTCCCTTTAGTCCTCCCTTTCAGAACTCTGTTAAACCTGGACCCCACCCAGCCCTGCTCTTTGGCTCTCAGTGGCCTTGATCTGTCTTTCCACCAACTCTTTTATAAAACAAAAAAGCCCATCTTATTCATAGCTCGCATGTGCTGTGGGAGATTAGCTATTTTATTTGCAAAAAACCATTTAATTGATATGTATAGGAACATGCATTTTATGTCTATATTTTTCCCCTGTTGAAATAATTTCAAACTTTAGTAATCACTTAACATGATTAAATCTTTCTGTGGTAACTACTGGAAGGTCAGAGTATAGAGAAGTGGTCTTTGAGGCCTCCCCAGTACATGGGCTCCTGATGCCCTGAGACAATGAACAGGTCCAACTGTTATTGCTAGAAGACTATCCTGAGGTATCAAGAAGCTCTATTTCTCCATTATCCAGTCTTCCAAGATCCAGAGCTCCCTGAACCCTCCCTCCAGACTGCTCCTCCCTTCTCTGGAAATGCTGCACCCACACAGTCCTGCTGTCCTGTAAACACCCTTCATCCTTGACATATGCATATTGTCTTTTCTGGTACATTTGACATTACTATAGTTTAGTTAGTCTTTAATGATATTTTCAACCATAATACCATTATTATGATGTCTTGGAAAACAGCCCTGTGCCTCTGATATTTATGGTTCTCATTTAGCTCTGCTTTCTGAGAGAGCCTCGGTTTCAAATATTCTGCCCTATTGTCCTCATAAATGTGCTCATACTTATCAAACCATCTGTCCTGGATTTTCGTTGCTAAAATAATGCCTTGGCACTCTAGGTTGGAATTTGAAATTTTTTTTTTTTCCCCCTCATGGAGATAATAGTAAAAGTTTGGTAAGACTCCCAGACAAAGCCCAAAGATCATTTAACCCATAGCTGAACTAAAGAACAGATAATACAAATGAATCATTTCTCAGCTAATGCACAACCCTACTCTGATTTTGTGTAGGCCAGGGGTTAGAGAGAATACCTTTATCATGGGCTAAAGAGGATGGTGGGCTGATACCAAAGAACAGCAGGCACTAAAGGGAGGCAACTAATGCTGGAGAAACTACAAATAACTAATATTGTTAGTACATGTGGAAACCCTGGTGGCGTAGTGGTTAAGTGCTACAGCTGCAAACCAAAATATCGGCTGTTCGAATCTACCAGGTGTTCCATGGGAACTCCATGGGGGCAGTTCTGCCCTGTCCTATAGGGTTGCTATGAGTCGGAATCAACTTGATGGCAGTGGGTTTTTTATTGGTACATGTGTGAGTTAGGCTTTTCAAATTGGAAGGAACAAAGATATACTCAATTCCTCTCCAGTGATGAAAATTCCATTATGGAGATTCTTAGGGAAGCAAGCAAGAAGAGAAAAGAATCCTGGTCACCAGAGAGCTGAAGTCGTGGAAAAAATCTGGATGAACCTGGGAATAGGATAGCACAGGGGCCACCAGACACAGCAACAGCTGCAAAGACCAGACCATTTTGCATGCCCTCTACAGCAGCACTCCACTCTCAGGGTGATTCAGCTATTCCCTTTTGCCTCTTTCGACTTCTTTTACCACAACTTGACTCTCATGCTATTTTTGCATTAAAAATGCCCAAGCAAGAGAATCATATTGCATTGGACTGTCCCCATCCAATGCACTGAGGGCCACATCATGGGCTGCTGGCCACCCAATGAACAACTGCTTTTAGGAATGCCACCAATCTTTAATCCAGTCAGTTGTAGTGAGGGTACTGAATTAGGGTGGCCATTTGTCCTGGTTTGACCTGGTTTGTCCTGGAAAGTTGCAGATTATACCTGTTATCCTGGCATCATCAATAGCACCACTTCCAGTCCCAAAAGTGTTTGGTTTGGATTACAGATTATATGGTTGCCCTATGCAGAATCACGCTGAACCAAAGCATGTATTTTATGGGTCAGAAAATGCCTGCAGGAGGGCATGTCCTGGCATATACCACAACCATCTGTTCAGTTCAGTAGGCTATTGCCTCAACAAGGGCCAATCCATTAAATTGCTGGATTGTAGGCCTAATTGTTACCAATAACATGCAAATAATGTCATATTTATTCGTTTCATTATTTTTTATTGAGTGCCTCTTTGTGCCAGGCACTATTCTAGGCACTGCAGATGCAGCAGTGAACAAAACATAAAAATCTCTGCCCTGTTGGAGTATATATATATATTGCCATCCAAGTTGATTCCGATAATAGCGACCATATAGGAGAGAGAAGAACTGCCCCATAGGGTTTTCAAGGAACAGCTGGTGGATTCGAACTACCAAACTTTGGTTAGCAGCTGAGCTCTTAACCACTGCCAACACCAGGGTTCTAGAATTTATAAACTGTTTTATATTTTTCTAATTATAACAAATATGTATTGAATGCTTCTATATGACATTTCTATATGCTAGGCAAGGAGCCCTGGTGGTGCAGTGGTTAAGCACCAGGCTGCTAACTGAAAGGTCGGTGGTTTGAACCCTTCAGCTGCTGCTTAGGAGAAAGATGTGGCAGTCTGCTTCCGAAAAGATTAGTCTTGGAAATCCTATGGGACAGTTCTATTCTGTCCTTTAGGATCACTCATGAGTTAGAATCCACTCGAACGCAACAAGTTTGTCTAGTGAGTATATACTGGACACTGTCATTATCATATGAAGTATATTATCTTTTTGTATCCTCAAAATAACTCCTTGGAGTGTGAATCCTACCATTACCATCATCATCATAAAAAACTGAGCTGCAGAAAAGTTTAGAAACACACACACACCCCCAAAAAAAACCCCGTTGCCATCAAGTTGATTCCAATTCATAGTGACCCTATAAGACAGAGTAGAACTGCCCCCACAGAGTTTCCAAAGGGTGCCTGGTGGATTCGAACTGTCGGTCTTTTGGTTAGCAGCCCTAGCTATGCTACCAGTGTTTTGGAAACATATCAAGATCAGACAAATGGTGTGGGGTAAAGAATAACTTTACTCAAAGAACTCAATCTTTGTCCCAGTTCTTGGGAGCTAACCTGCTCCTGGAATTTCCTGAGTGATAGGAGTGTCTTTGTTATTCATGGAGAGCTCCAAACCACAACCAAGAGTTTATGCTAGTGAGACCATTCCTGGTGGGGGCTGGCCATGCCAGAAAGACCCACCTGACCTCTGTGGCAGGGAGAGAGGCCGGAGACTGAGTTCAATCACGTGGGCAATAAGTCAATCAATTATGCCTGCATAAGAGTTAGGCTGCTATCCAACAGGCCAGCAGTATGAATCCACCAGCCACTCCTTGGAAACCCTATGGGGTAATTCTCCTTTGTCCTGAGTCAGAATTGACTCTATGGCAACAGATTTAGTTTTTTGTTTTTTGTTTTTTTAATGTAACCCTGGTGGTGCAGTGGTAAAGAGCTTGGCTGCTAAGCCAAAGATTGGCAGGTCAGAAAGACTGGCAGGTCAGTAGTTCGAATCTACCAGCCTTTCCTTGGAAACCCTATAGGGCAGTTTTTATCTGTCCTGTAGGGTCACTACGAGTAGGAATTGACTCAATGAAAACGGGTTTTGTTTGGTTTAATGTAATCCCAATAAAAACACTGGACACAGAAGCTCAGTGAACTTCCCGGTAAGTGATAGAGATGGACCAGGAGGATAACACGTCCCTGGAGGCACAGAAGGCCTGCATTTGGGGCCATCCCAGTCCTTAGCCTATGCATCTATTCCTTATACTAGTCCTGACTTGTATCCTTTGTAATAAAAGTATAATTGTAAGTATAGTGCTTTTCTGAGTTCTGTGAGTCATTCTAATAACTTATCAAATTTGAGAGATTAGTGGGAACTCACAAATTTGTAAATAGTTGGTCAGAAGTGTGGGTATTCAGGGAACCCCCAAACTTAATGCTGATGTCCTGAAGGAATAGACGGAACCCCCAAATTAGTAGTCAGTTGGTCATAGCATGGGTGGCACTGGGAGTCTCCAAAGGTACAGCTTGTATCTGAAGTCTTGAACAGGTTGGCAGCCTGGAGAAATGTGCCCCTTAGCATGTGAAATCTGACCTAACTCCAGGTAGTTAGGGTCAGAAGAACTGCATTGCAGTTAATGTCAGAAATGAACAGATTTTAGAGCTGGTACGTGGCGGATCACAGGAGAGAGATGTGGCAGTCTGCTTCCGTAAAGATTTACAGCCTTGGAAACCCTATGGGGCAGTTCTACTCTGCACTGTGGGGTCACTATGAGTCGGAATTGACTCAACAGCAATGGGTTTCGATTTAAGTGGTGGACTTAGGATTTGAACCCAGACAGTCTAGTTCTGAGCCCTTGCTCATGACCACTACGTTATGCCACCTCTTTTTGGAGGAAGTCCAGTTCTTCTCTCTTAAAAACTTTTATAAATTGTAGAAGAATTCTGAGGTTGTATGAGTCCAAGGGATGCCAGCTCCACTTCAAATGCTGAACAAAATTTGAATTAGAATCTGAGTAAGCTACAACAACCCTTGCCTTTTCCTGTCAATTTCAGCCCTGACATGACACAGTCAGACAGATTTGAGTCCATTTCATGGAGAACAACTTCCCAGACTACATGCTTGAAAGTTACATTTCTCTTAGATCATATACATGTGCTTAGTCATTGTTTCCTAAGTTTATACCCCATCAAGATGGCTAAGTTTTAAGGCATTTCCAGACTTTGCCCCACATTGCTAAACTTAGCTTTCCAGCTATGTGAACACTTTGGGTCTCATCTTCCAACCGAATCATCAACCTAGATGCCAACTTTCTTAAATATATATATATATATATTTTCTGTTGTTTTTAGCTGTCATTGATTTGGCCCCCACTGAGGGCAATCCCATGCACAATGAAGCTAACACTACCTAGTCCTGTGCAATTCTCATGACCAACTATGAATCAAGTTGTTTTGATCCATAGGATATTCATTGGCTGATTTTCAGAAGTAGATCACCAGGCCTTTCTCCTGACTCTGCCTTATCCTGGAAGCTCCACTGAAACCTATTCAACATCATAGGAACAAGCAAACCTCCACTGACAAACGAGTGATGGCTGTGCATAAGTTATATTGGCCAGCAATCTAACAGAGTCTTCTGTATGGAAAGCAAGAATTCTACCTCTGAACCACCACAATATGTATATTACCAACTTCTGCAGTCTGAAATTGATCAAACATACAATCAAGATGCATTGATAGTTACTAGTGATTGGAATCCAAAAGTTGGAAAAAAAGAAGAAGGATCAGCAGTTGAAAATATGGCCTTGGTTATAGAAATGACTCTAGAGATCACATGATAGAATTTTGCAAGACCAACAACTTATTCATTGTAAATACATTCTTTCAACAACATAAACATCAACTGTAGATGTGGACCTCAATGGGTGAAATACACAGGAACAAAATTGATTCCATCCGTGGAAAGAGATGACAGAGAAACTCAACATCATCAGTTAGAACAAGGCCATGGGCTGACTGTGAGACAGGCCATCAATTGCTCATATGCAAGTTTAAGTTGAATTCGAAGAAAACTAGACAAGTCCACAAGAGCCAAAGTACAACCTTGAGTATATCCCACCTGAATTTAGAGACCACCATGAGAATAGATTTCACTCTTTGAACGCTAATAACCAAAGACCAGATTAGTTGTGGAAAGGTATCAAGCAAATGGTCGTTAAAAAGACAGGAAAGAAAGAAAAGACCAAAATGGATGTCAGAAGACACTGAAACTTGCTCTTGAACATAGAGTAGCTAAAGTGAAAGGAAGAAATGATGACGTAAAAGAGTTGAGCAGAAGATTTCAAAGGGCAGCCTGAGAAGACGAAGTATTAACATGTGCAAAGACCTGGAGATAGAAAACCAAAGGGAAGAACATACTCAATATTTCTCAAGCTGTAAGAACTGAAGAAAAAATTCAAGCCTCAAGTTGCAATATTGAAGAATTCTATGGGCAAAATATTGAACGATGCAGGAAGCATCAAAAGAAGATGGAAGAAATACACAGAATCACTAAACAGAAAAGAATTCGTGGATGTTCAACCATTTCAGGAGGTAGTAAATGATGATATTGATGGAAGAAGTACAAGTTGTATTGAAGGCATTGGCTTTGAAAACAAAGCTCCAGGAATTGACGAAATACCAATTAAGATACAATACAAATAGATGCAGAACTGGAAATGCTCACTTATCTATGCCAAGAAATTTGGAAGACAGCTACCTGACCAATCGACTGGAAGAGATGAATATCCATGCCTATTTCAAAGAAAAGTGATCAAATAGAATTCAGAAATTATTGAACAATATCGTTAATATCACATGCAACTGAAATTATGCTGACGATAATTCAAAAGTAGTTGCAGCAGTACATCCACAGGGAACTGACAGAAATTCAAGCCAGATTCAGAAGAGAACGTAGAAGCGGGGATATCATTGCTGATGTTACATGGATTATGGCTGAAAGCAGAGAATACCAGAAAGATGTTTACCTGTGTTTTATTGACTATGTAAAGGCATTTGACTGTGTGGAGCATAACAAATTGTGGATAATATTGAGAAGAATGGGAATTCCAGAACACTTAATCGTACTCATGTGGAGCCTGTATTTAGACCAATAAGCAGTTGTTTGAACAGAACAAGGGGATACTACATGGTTTAAAATCAGGAAAAGCGTGTGTCAGGGATGTATCCTTTCACCATACTTATTCAATCTGTATGCTGGGAAAATAATGAGAGAAACTGGACTATATGAAGAAGAACGGGGCATCAGGATTAGAGGAAGACTCCTTGACAACCTGTTGCTTGCTGAAAGTGAAGAGGACTTGAAGCGCTTACTGATGAAGATCAAAGACCACAGCTTTCAGTACGGATTACACCTCAACATAAAGAAAACAAAAATCCTCACAACTGGACCAATGAGCAACATCATGATAAGAGGAGAAAAGATTGAAGTTGCCAAGGATTTCATTTTACTTGGATCCACAATCAACAGCCATGGAAGCAGCAGTCAAGAAATCAGACAATGTATAACCAAATCTGCTGCAAAAGACCTCTTTAAAGTTCTAAAACGCAAAGAAGTCACCTTGAGGACTAAAGCGCACCTTATCCAAGACACGATATTTTCAATTACCTCATATGCATGCGAAACAATGAATGAGAAAGACTAAAACAGAATTGATGCCTTTAAATTACGGCGTTGGCAAAGAATATTGAACGTACGAATGAACAACTCTGTCTTGGAAGAAGTACAGCCAGAATGCACCTTAGAAGTGAGGATGGAGAGACTTTGTTTCACATACTTGGGATATGTTATCAGGAGGGATCAGGCTCTGGAGAACATCATGCTTGATACAATAGAGAGTCATAGAAAAAGAGGGAAATCCTCAACAAGATGTATTGACACAGTGGCTGCAACAATGGGTCAAACATAGCAAGGACTGTGATGATGGCACAGGACCAGGAATGTTTGTTCTGTTGTACATAGGGTCACTATGAGTCAGATATATATATAATCTGTCGCTATTGAGTTGATTCTGACTCTTAATGACCCTATAGGACAGAGTAGAACTGCCCCATAGTGTTTCCAAGGAGCGCAGGGTGGACCTGAACTGCCGACCTTTTAACTAGCACTTAACCACTTAACCACTATGCCACCAGGGTTTCCATATATATACACACATATGTATATATTTATATTTTTTACATATATATATATATATATATGGTGTTTTTAGGTGCTGTTGAGTTGATTTCACCTCACAGAAACCCCATGTGACAGAGTAGAACTGCCTCAAAGGGTTTTACAGGCTGGAATCTTCACAGGAGCAGATTGCCAGGTCTTTCTCCCATGAAGCCTCTGGGTGGGTTTGAACCACCAACGTTTTGTTTACACCTCTTAGCTGTTCCCTATCCCCTGCCTTGGTCACAGCCATCCTAGCTGACTTTATTCCCCTAATTCAGATTTTGGAGGGCGGTGATTTTATCCTGTCTCCTTCTATCCCTGTAGCTGTTGGGACCCTCATGCTGATCTATGCAATTCCTCCTCAGAGACGACCTAGCCTTATAAAGAAATAAAGCAGCTTTAGGTAAGCAGCTCAAAGGAACAAACAGCCTTGTTACATCCTCCTCCACATCGCACATTTGCATAAAGAATGAAGACTGTGCACCTGTCAATATTTGCATTAGTCTCTGACTTACAGAAACCTGGGGGGTGTTGGGGTGGGGTGTGACTTAAACAAACTAAGGACTTTGTCTTTGTCATGCAACGAGAGGTAAGGAGATATGTAGTTCAGATATGGAATGGTGGCTCCATGGCACCATCAGTGACTTGGTGTCTTTCATACATTTGCTGGCTGCCTTAGTCATAAGGTTAACTGCTCCACCTACAGGTTACAGGTTGTATTGCATACATTAGAAAAAAAATAATAAAGGGCTCAGCCTCAGCCAACACCTTTCACTTTTATTTTATTGGCACTAACTATGCCACATGGCCATGCCATCTGTAAGAAAGGCACCCCGATAAAATCATCATCCTGTTAGTAAGGAAGAAAATGAGAATAGATTCGGGAGGCTACTAGCAGTGTCTGACACAATCACTCAAGAGATTTTTTTTCCCTGTAAAGAAGTAATTCAAATAGAATTTTTATCTCCATCCCTAGTATTAGGAAACTTTTGGAAGGGTTTTAAGTAACCTACTCCATGAACAACACGTCTTTAAGGTTCCCTTGTGAACTTAATGATGGCATGGAAATATTGGTCAGTTGATCTGAAGAGTAAAATGAACTGAAACCTTGCAGTGGAAATTGGCCTCCTTCTTTTATAACACTTTAAGTTCAAATAACTCACTTAAAGATAAATATGCAGAACGCAGATAAGTTATCTTTATTGCTTTTAGTACTGTTGAGTCGTCTCGGACATGTAAAGACCCTACGTATAACAGAATGAAACATCAGATCCTGTACCAGCCTCACAATCAAGGCTATGCTTGAGCCCATTGTTACAGCCACTGTGTAAATCCACCTCATTGAAGGTCTTCCTCTTTTTCACTGATCTTCTGCTTCATCAAGCGTGATGTCCTTCTCCAGGGACTGGTCCCTCCTGATAACATGTCCAAAATACCTGAGACGAAGTCTCACCATCCTCGCTTCTAAGGAGCATTCTGGCTGTACATCTTCCAAGACAAATTTTTTCATTCTTTTGGCAGTCCAAGGTGTATGTTCAATACTCTTCGCCAACACCACAAACTGTTGAGTAAAAGAAGCCAGATACAATAGCACATACACTGTAAGATTCCATTTATATGAAGCTCTAAAAGAGGCACAGCTAATCTATGGGGATAGAAATTAGAACATTACTTGCCTCTCAGGGGATCAAGGGAATTTATTGGGGTGATGAAATACTCTATATCTTAATTAAAGTTGTATTTCTAGGCATATACCTTTGTCAAAACTGCCATACTGTGCAACCGAAACCTGTGTATTTGATTACATGTATACTATACTCAACAAAAATTCAAACAGTAAAACAAATCATGTTTTAGAAAACTATGTAATAACATGAAGTTCATAATATAGCATTAATTAGTATGCAATACTGATATGTATGTAGGGGAGGTTATCAAATTAAGTTAAAAAAAGAAATGTGGAAACTTGAGGATAGAAAACCTTTCAGTTGCCTGTATTTAAGTTTCTCAACTAATTAGGCAGGTTTTTCTCAAACTGCCTTCCAAAACGTAAGATTATGTGGTTTTAGCTCTGCCCATGATGACTTTGGCACAGTTCTTAAGTGCTCGGCTGCTAATCAAAAGGTCAGCAGTTTGAATCCACCAACTGCTCTTTGGAAACCCTATGAGGCAGCTCTACTCTGTCCTACAAGGTCGCTATGAGTCAGAATCATCTCAAAGGCAATGAGGTTTTTGTTGTTGTTGTTTTTTTGGTTATAATGAGTTTATGCTAAACCACATGGTTGTTCTACTCCCAAGTGTGCTACCACATTGGATATCCTGAGACCAAATTTCTTTTTATCATCTTCTTAATATTTTACAAATTTTGTTAAGACGTAGGCTATTTATTTCACTTCCTATTTCTAACTCCAAGATTACTCTTCAGGTAACTAGCCCAAACCATCTTAACACACAATTCATCTATACTCCAACTGAAAACTTCCTAACAGACAAGAAATACAAAAGTAAATTAACTTATTCTAAAATTTGGGGAATAGAGAATTCATAGTCGGAGAGAAGTTAAATATGCATCCAGCTTCAAATATTTAACAAATACTAATTAAGCTCAATATGAACTGCAGACAAAAGTATACAAAATAGCCCAGGCTTCAAGACATTTAAAGTATAGAAGACAAACATAGGAAAAGGCAATTAATAGTATTTGCTAACATTTATTGATTGCTCAGTGAGTGGCATCCACGCTGCTAAACATTCTACACAAGTTTTATTGTTTAATTATCAGAACAACATCTTGATAAAGGTGAAGAAATTGAAGTTGTCAAGGATTTCATTCTATGTAGATCAATAGTCAACACCCACGGAAGCATCAGCGAAGAGATCAAACAATACGTTACTTCGGGAAAATCTGCTGCAAAAGGCTTCTTTAAAGTTTTAGAGAGCAACAACGGCAATTTGATGACTAAGATGCACCTGACCCAAGTCGTGGTCGTTACTTTTCTCATCCCCATTTTACAGATGAGGAAACTGAGTTGCAGACAGGTTCAATGACTTATTTGAGGATACCCAGGTAGTAACTGGAAGTGTCAAAATTGAGATTCCAGTAATTCAACTCCAGAGACTGTGCTGTAAATCACCACACTATGACAACATGACATGAGCCTAACATGAGTTTCTTGAAGTCAGAGACCTCTTTCAATTTTTCTATCCTCAGCACCTGGTGTCTGAAACGTAATGGATGAATGATAAAATGCATTAAGCTATGTACGAATAAATCATAATGACGTTCAGTATCTACTAAGCAGCAGCCTCTACGTTCTCTTCTTTATACCTAGTATCCAATTTAATCCTTACAACAGCCTCTGACATAACTATTATTATACCATTGTTGCAGTGGAGAAACCGGCTGGGTTGAAAAATGCATCCAAGGTTACTCAACTAATAAGAGATGGGGCTGATATTTATACACAGTCTGACATCAAGACTCATGGTATTTCTGAAACAGTAGCAAACTGATAAGGTATTTCTATCTCAAGAACTCTAACACACATTTTTCCTATTAAGTTGCCCAGGCCCAGGACAAGCAACATAAGGTGTCCCGGTGTCTGATTTGTGTGAAGTCACTTGTACTTAATGGATCTTCTTTCTTCAGCCCTAACATTGTCCTGAAGGACTAAAGAAAGAAGATCCATCAAGTACAACATCGTCCTGAGGAACTCTTTCAGGACTCTCCAGGAGAAGTGGTTCTTCTCTAACACCCGATCTTGTCATCAGGCTATCCTCACCTGATCTGAAAGATGCAAGGCTGTGCTCCCGAGTTTCCTGCCTCAGCTAAACGTTCCTGTTCTGAAAATAAAGCTGCTGCTCAGACCTGGTTGGGAATTGAGAGATAAATCTCACTTTGCCTCCCCAAAGCAAAGTCCAAGTGGAACAATTCTTCCTCTAACTGAGGTATTTTCACCTAATTAAGTGGGAAATTAAAGCTTGTCTCTGCCCAGCTAATTTCCCTAAGTGTAACTTGCTAGTTATTCATTAAAAACCAGCCAGAGACTATACTTATCGAAACTCTCTGGAGTCTTTTCCTCCCTTGTCTCAAAATAGAATAAAATTACCTCTTAAACCCATGATTCTTTTTTGTCCAGCACTGTGAATGAGAGCACTTACTATGGATCTCGGGCTGGTGCAGGGGACAGAGACAGACAGATAAAACTGAAAATCCAGTACTGTCACTCCTTCTTTGTACGTTGTTAGGCCTAACACTTAACATTATTGAGTCTCCGTAACATCATCTATAAAATGCAATGACATTACTTCATATTTACCTCATAGGATTACGGTAGGGCTTCTATGAGCTAATGTATGTACAGTGCTTAGCAGAAATGCTGACATAAAATATATGTACTCAAAAATATTAGTGTCTGTCCCCCGTTCACCCTTTTGTTCATACACAGTCACATAAATTCCTTGTATTTCCATTCCAATGCTGCCAATTAATTTTCACTTTGGCAAAAGGTGTTTTTCAATCTATATTTCTTTCCTGAAACCTCTGTTGTTGTTGTTAGGTGCCATCGAGTCAGTTCCAACTCATCGCAACCATATGCACAACAGAAAGAAACACTGCCCAGTCCTGTACCATCTTTACGCTTAAGCTCATTGTTGCAGCCACTGTGTCAATTCACCTCATTGAGGGTTTTCCTCTTTTCTGCTGACCCTGAACTTTGCCAAGCATTATATCCTTCTCCAGAGACTGATCCCTCCTGGCAACACGTCCAAAGTATGTAAGATGCAGTCTAGTCATTCTTGCTTCTAAGGAGCATTCTGATTGTACTTCTTCCAAGACAGATTTGCTCGTCCTTTTGGCAGACCATGGTATATTCAATATTCTTCACCAACACCACAATTCAAAGGAGTCAATTCTTCTTCGGTCTTCCTTATTTATTGTCCAGCTTTCATATGCACGTGATGTGATTGAAAATACCATGGCTTGGGTCAGGCATACCTTGGCCTTCAAGGTAACATCTTTGCTTTTCACCACTTAAAAGAGGTCGTTTGCAGCAGATTTGCCTAATCCAATGGGTCGTTTGATTTCTTGACTGCTGCTTCTATGGCTGTTGATTGTGGATCCAAGTAAAATGACATCCTTGACAACTTCAATCTTTTCTCCATTTATCATGATGTTGCTCATTGGTCCAGTTGTGAGGATTTTTGTTTTCTTTATGTTGAGATGTAATCCATACTGAAGGCTGTGGTCTTTGATCTTCATTAGTAAGTGCTTCAAGTCCTCTTCACTTTCAGCAAGCAAGGTTGTGTCATCTGCATGACGCAGGTTGTTAATGAGCCTTCCTCCAATCCTGATGCCCCCTTCTTCATATAGTCCAGCTTCTCGTATTATTTGCTCAGCATACAGATTGAATCGGTATGAAGAAACCATAAAACCCTGACATCACTTTTTCTGACTTTAAACCAATCAGTATCCCCTTGTTCTGTCCGAACAACTGCCTCTTGATCTATGTAAAGGTTCCCCATGAGCACAACTAAACCTCTAGACACAAATAAAATATATACATAAACATGTAATTTTTTTTTTTTTTTTAGATCCAAACCAACCTCGATAGCATGGAAATCTAATTGGGTGGATAGCATGAAACTAGAGAGACAGCTGAATGCTGGATTTAGGAACCAAAAACTATTTCATCCAGCTCTAAGTTTGGGCTTCATCCAACTAGGCTTTTTAGCATGAATACATGAAAAATCTCGAGAACAAGTCCAAAACTATAACAGCACATATGTAGCCTTTTGGGGATGTACTGTTCTATAAGATTAATGAGAATCAACAACCTGTGCTTTTATTCAGAATAAAAGGGAACAATTTATAATATGTTCTACTTTAATTTGTATTCAAAATATGGAGGTTGCCTTACCTGCATTAATAGGTGTAAAGTACCAGAACAAGGAAGATGATCTGATTTTGCCCTGAGCTAATCAGAACACACTTATGTGTAGCTTGGAGAGCAGACTGAATATGATTTTGGAAGAGCACTGAGAAGAGTGTCTGAGAGGGTGGGAGAACCCAACACGCTGCCATATGAAATGAGGTCATAGTCCCTGAGGAGAGGGAATGCCTGTGTCGCACATCATAATTGGCCTCACGTATTATGCCGAAGAGGTGTTAGACTCTTTTCTATGTGTCCTGAGAAGCAGCACAAAGAACAGTAAGTATCATTTTCTGGGAACCAGATTTCATTTCAATAAAAGGAAGAAACTTCTGAACAATTAGATCTGTTATTAAGTAGAGAGGACTGTCTTATAAAAAAGTTCAAATCACTAGTGATTTTAAAACAAAAGCATCAGGGTTTTCTCTCAACAGAAAATAACCTCTAACGCTTCTTTCAACTAAAAGACTTTTATTCTAGGATATGGTTGTGTTTGCTTGTTTTCTCAACCACATCACCTGGGATCTTTTCTAAACGTACATACTCTGAAAAGTAAGTCTAGAGGAAGGGAAGAGTGTGGTCTTGTGTAATAGATCTAAATGGGACCCCGCCCACCACTGTATATTTTGCTTAAAATTATTTTCTGATTTTTTAATTGCTAACACTTCCATTACCTAGAAAATCATATTAATGTCAACAATATAATAAATAAATAACAGTTGCCATTTAGTTGACTTTGAGTCATGGCGGCCTATGTGTGTCAGAGTAGAACTGTGTTCCATAAGATTTTCAAAGGCTGATTTTTCAAAGTAGATAGCCAGATCTTTCCCCTAAGGTGCCTCTGGATGGGCACAAACCTCCAGCCTTTCAGTTAGCAACCAAGCATGTTGTCATTTGCACTATATTAATGATACCTGGGAGCCCTGATGGCTCAGTGTTAAGAGCCACCACTGCTAATCCAAAGGTCAACAGTTTCAATCTACCGGGCGCTCCTTGGAAACTCTATGGGGCAGTTCTACCCTGTTCTATAGAGTTGCTAGGAGTCAGATTCAACTCTACAGCAATGAGTTGTTTTGTTTTAAATGGTAGCTAACATGTACTGAGTACTCACTATATGCTAGGCAGAATGCAAAGAGCCCTGGTGGTACGATGGTTAAACACTTGGCTGCTAACTTGAAAGGTCAGCAGTTGGAACCCACCCAGAGGCTCCACAGGAGAAAGGCCTGGCAATCTGATCCTATAAAGACTAAATCCGTTTGCTGTTGAGTCTATTCCAACTCATAGTGACCCTACAAAACAGAGCACAACTGCTCCACAGGGTTTCCAAGGAGCGGCTAGTGGATTCAAACGGTCGACCTTTCATTTAGCAGCCTGAGCTCTCAGTCACTGTGCCACCAGGGCTCCTGTAAGATTACAGCCTAGGAAACCCATCTGGGCAGTTCTAATACATCATATATGGTCACTATGAGTTGGAATCAACTTGACAGCACACAGCAACAACAATAGGCAGAATGCAAATGTTCTTTAGGGACTATTCAATTTAATCCTTATAACGATCCTGTTATTTTAACATATACATACTCCTAACTGTATTCAGTGCTATTGTTATACCCATTTTACAGATGAGGAAGAATATAAATAAAGTAACATTATCGTTATACTCATTATTCTTTATGTTGCACCGTAGTGTAAATAGGATAAAAGTCTAATGCCTCTTTAAAACCAAAAAGCCAAACCCATTGCTGTCCAGTCAATTCCAACACATGGCAACCCTATAGGACAGAGAAGAACTGCCCCACAGGGTTTCCAAGGAGTGGCTGGTAGGTCTGAACTGCTGACATTTTGGTTAGTAGTGTATCTCTTTTTTTTTTTTTAATTTTAAATATGTTTCTATTAAGATACTTTCAGCATGAATTTAGTTTTTTTTTTTTTGTAATTTTAATTGTGCCTTAAGTGAAAGTTTACAAATCAAGTCAATCTCTCACACACTTATATACACCTTGCTGTTGTTGTTGTTGTTGTTAGGTGCCGTCGAGTGGGTTCTGACTCATAGCGACCCTATGCGCAACAGAACAAAACACTGCCCGGTCCTGCGCCATCCTTATAATCGTTGTTATGCTTGAGCTCATTGTTGCAGCCACTGTGTCAATCACCTTGTTAAGGGTCTTCCTCTTTTCCGCTGACCCTGTACTCTGCCAAGCATGATGTCCTTCTCCAGGGACTGAGGTCTCCTGACAACATGTCCACAGTATGTGAGGTGAAGTCTTGCCATCCTTGCTCCTAAGGACCATTCTGGCTGTACTTCTTCCAAGACAGATTTGTTTGTTCTTTTGGCAATCCATGGTATATTCAATAGGAAGAAGGGCCCGGCAGTCTACTTCTGAAAAGCATCAGCCAGTGAAAACCTTATGAATATACCTTGCTACCTACTCCCAATTACTCTCCCCCTAATGAGACAGCCTGCTCTCTCCGTCCACTCTCTCTTTTCCTGTCCATTTCGCAAGCTTTAACCCCCTCTACCCTCTCATCTCCCCTCCAGGCAGGACATCTCCCCTCCAGGCAGGAGATGCCAACATAGTCTCAAGTGTCCACCTGATCCAAGAAGCTCACTCCGAACCAGCATCTCTCCAACCCATTGTCCAGTCCAATCCATGTCTGAAGAGTTGGCTTCGGGATTGGTTCCTGTCCTGGGCCAACAGAAGGTCTGGGGGCCATGACCACCAGGGTCCTTCTAGTCTTAGTCAGACCATTAAGCCTGGTCTTTTTTCAGAATTTAGGGTCTGGTTCCCACTGCTCTTTTGCTCCCTCAGGGGTTCTCTGTTATGTTCCCTGTCAAGGCAGTCATCGGTTGTAGCCAGGCACTATCTAGTTCTTCTGGTCTCAGGATGATGTAGACTCTGGAACATGTGGCCCTTTCTGTCTCTTGGGCTCGTAATTACCTTATGTCCTTGGTGTTCTTCATTCTCCTTTGATCAAGGTGGATTGAGACCAATTGATGCATCTTAGATGGCTGCTTGCTAGCGTTTAAGACCCCATATGCCACTCTTCAAAGTGGGATGCAGAATGTTTTCTTAATAGATTTTATTATGCCAATTGACTTAGATGTTCCCTAAAACCATGGTCCCCAAACCCCTGCCCCTGCTACGCTGGCCTTCAAAGCATTCAGCTTATTCAGGAAACTTCTTTGCTTTTGGTTTAGTCCAGTTGTGTTGACCTTCCCTGTATTGTGTGTTGTCTTTCCCTTCACCTAAAGTAGTTCTTATCTATTATTTAATTAGTGAATACCCCTCTCCCACCCTGCCTCCCTTCCCCCTCTCGTAGCCACAAAAGAATGTTTTCTTCTCAGTTTAAACTATTTCTCAAGTTCTTATAATAGTGGTCTTATACAGTATTTGTCCTTTTGCAGCTGGCTAATTTCACTCAGCATACTGCCTTCCAGGTTCCTCCACAATATGAAATGTTTCACAGATTCCTCACTGTTCTTTATTGATGCATAGTATTCCACTGAGTGAATATACCATAATTTATCCATTCATCCGTTGATGGGCACCTTGGTTGCTTCCATCTTTTTGCTATTTGTAAACAGTGCTGCAATACACATGGGTGTGCATATATCTATTCATGTAAAGGCTCTTGTTTCTCTAGGATACATTTTGAGGAGTGGGATTGCTGGATCCTATGGTAGTACTATTTCTAGCATTTTAAGGAAGCACCAAATCAATTTCCAAAGCAGTTGTACCATTTTACATTCCCACCAGCAGTGTATAAGTATTCCAATCTCTCCACAGCCTCTCCAACATTTATTATTTTGTGTTTTTTGGATTAATGCCAGGCTTGTTGGAGTGAGATGAAATCTCATTGTAGTTTGGATCTGCATTTCTCTAATGGCTAATGATCGTGAACATTTCCTCATGTACCTGTTAGCTACTTGAATGTCTTCTTTAGCTAAGTGTCTATTCATATCTTTTGCCCATTTTTTAATTGGGTTATTTGTCTTTTTGCAGTTCAGTTTTTGCAATATCATGTAGATTTTAGAGATCAGGTGCTGATCAGAAATGTCATAGCTAAAAACTTTTTCCCAGTCTGTAGGTGGTCTTTTTACCCTTTTGGTGAAGTGTTTGGATGAGCATAGGTGTTCCATTTTTAGGAGCTCCCAGTTATCTAGCTTTTCTTCTGCATTCTTTGTAATGTTTTGTATACTGTTTATGCCATGTTTTAGGGCTCCTAACGTTGTCCCAATTTTTTCTTCCATGATCTTTATCATTTTGGATTTTATATTTAGGACTTTGATCCATTTTGACCTCGTTTTTGTGCATGGAGTGAGGTATGCATCTTGTTTCATATTTTTGCGGATAGATATCCAGTTATGCCAGCACCATTTGTTAAAAAGACTGTCTTTTCCCCATTTAACTGTTTTGGGGCCTTTGTCAAATATCAACTGCTCAGATGTGGATGGATTTATGTCTGGATTCCCCATTCTGTTCCATTGGTCCATGTATCTGTTGTACCAGTACCAGGCTGTTTTGACTACTGGAGCAGTATAATAGGTTCTAAAATGAGGTAAAGTAAGGCCTCCCAATTTGTTCTTCTTTTTCAGTAATGCCTTATTTATCCCGGACCTCTTTCCCTTCCATATGAAAGTTGGTGATTTGTTTTTCCATCTCATTAAAGAATGTCATTGGGATTTGGATCGGAATTGCATTAAATGTATAGATCGCTTTTGGTAGAACAGATATTTTTATAATGTTAAGTCTTCTGTCCATGAGCAAGGTATGTTCTTCCACTTATGTAAGTCTCTTTTGGTTTCATGCAGAAGTGTACTGTAGTTTTCTTTGTATAAGTCTTTTACATCTCTGGTAAGATTTATTCCTAGGTATTTTATCTTCTTGGGGCTACTGTAAATGGCATTGATTTGCTGATTTCCTCTTCGATGTTCTTTTTGTTGGTGTAGAGGAATCCAACTGGTTTTTGTATGTTTATTTTGTATCCCGATACTCTCCTGAACTCTTCTATTAGTTTCAGTAGTTTTCTTGAGGATTCCTTAGAGTTTCCTGTGCATAAGATCAAGTCATCTGCAAATAGACATACTTTTACTTCTTCCTTGCCAGTGTGGATGCCCTTTATTTCTTTTTCTCCCCTAATTGCACTGGCTAGGACCTCCAACACAGTGTTGAATAAGAGCAGTGAAAAGGGCATCCTTTTCTGGTTCCTGATCTCAGTGGGAATGCTTTCAGGCTTTCTCCATTTTGGGTGATGTTTGGCTGTTGGCTTTGTATAAATGCCCTGTATTATGTTGAGGAATTTTCCTTCTATTCCTATTTTGCTGAGAGTTTTCATCATGAATGGTGTTGAACTTTGTCAAATGCCTTTTCTGCATCAATTGATAAAAATCATGTGATTCTTGTCTTTTGTTTTATTTATGTGGTGGATTACACTAATTGTTATTCTAAAGTTGAACCATTCCTGCTTACCTGGTATGAATCCCACTTGGTCATGGTGAATTATTTTTTGGATATGTTGGTGAAGTCTATTGGTTAGAATTTTGCTGAGGATTTTTGCATCTACGTTCATGAGGGGTATAGGTCTACAATTTTCTTTTCTTGTGGTGTCTTTATCTGGTTTTGGTATCAGGGATACGGTAGCTTCATAGAATGAGTTTGGTAGTATTCCATCCTTTTCTATGTTCTGAGATACCTTTAGGAGTAGTAGTGTTAACTCTTCTCTGAAAGTTTGGTAGAACTCTGCAGTGAAGCCGTCCAGACCAGGACTTTGTTTGTTTGGAGTTTTTCAATTACCTTTTCAATCTCTTCTTTTGTTATGGGTCTATTAAGTTGTTCTACCTGTTTGTGTTAGTTTAGGTAGGTGGTGTGTTTCTAGGAATTCATCCATTTCTTCTAGGTTTTCAAATTTGTTAGAGTAAAACTTTTCATAGTAATTTGATATGATTCTTTTAATTTCAGTTGGGTCTGTTGTAACATCACCCATCTCATTTCTTATTTGGGTTATTTGCTTCCTCTCCTGTTTTCCTTTTGTCAGTTTGGCCAGTGGTTTATCAATTTTATTGATTTCTCCAATAAAGCCAGCTTCTGGTCTTGTTAATTCTTTCAATTGTTTTCCTGTTTTCTATTTCATTTAGTTCAGCTCTAATTTTTATTATTTGTTTTCTTCTGGTGTCTTTGGGTTTCTTTTGTTGCTCTCTTTCTATTTGTTCAAGTTGTAGGGATAATTCTTTGATTTTGGCCCTTTCTTCTTTTTGGATGTGTGCATTTATTGATATAAATTGGCCTCTGAGCACCGCTTTTGCTGCGTCCCAAAGGTTCTGATAGGAAGTGTTTTCATTCTCATTGGATTCTATGAATTTCTTTATTCCATCCTTAATATCTTCTATAATCCAGTCTTTTTTGAGCAGGGTATTGTTCAGTTTCCAAGTGTTTGATTTCTTTTCCCTGCTTTTTTTTTGTTATTGATTTCCACTTTTATGGCCATATTGTCAGAGAAGATGCTTTGTAATATTTCAGTGTTTTGGATTCTGCTAAGGCTTGCTTTATGACCTAATATGTGGTCTATTCTAGAGAATGTTCCATGTGCACTAGAAAAGAAAGTATACTTGGTTGCTGTTGGGTGGAGTGTTCTGTATATGTCTATGAGGTCAAATTGGTTGATTGTGGCATTTAGATCTTCTGTGTCTTTATTGAGCTTCTTTCTGGATGTCCTGTCCTTCACCGAAAGTGGTGCGTTGAAGTCTCCTACTATTATTTTGGAGCTGTCTATCTCACTTTTCAATGCTGATAGAGTTTGTTTTATGTATCTTGCAGCCCTGTCATTGGGTGCATAGATATTTAACATGGTTATATCCTCTTGGTGTATTGTCCCTTTAGTCATTATATAGTGTCCTTCCTTATCCTTTATGACGAATTTAACTTTAAAGTCTATTTTGTCAGAAATTAATATTGCCACTCCTGCTCTTTTTGATTGTTGTTTGCTTGATATATTTTTTTCCATCCTTTGAGTTTTAGTTTGTTTGTGTCTCTAAGTCTAAGGTGTGTCTCTTGTAGGCAACATATAGACGGACCATGCTTTTTAATCCACTCTGCCACTCTCTGTGTATTTATTGGTGCATTTAGTCCATTTACATTCAGGGTAATTATGGATAAGTATGAATTTAGTGCTATCATTTTGATGTCTTTTTCTGTTTGTTTTTGACAGTTTCTTCTTCTCACTTAATTTTATGTGCTGGGTAGATTTTCTTTATATATTGTCCTTTCCTCATATTTGTTGTTGTTGATTTTGTTTCTGTTGAGTTTTTTTTTTCTTGTATTTTATTTTGCTGAGTAGGATAGTTTGTCTCCTTTGTGGTGACCTTATTATTTAATCCGATTTTTCTAAATTTAAACTTAACTTTTATTTATTTGTATCACCATATCTTCCTCTCCATATGGAAGGTATATGATTACATTTCTTAGTCCCTCTTTATTATTTTAATGTTGTCTTCTTTTATATAATAACATCACTGTTACCCTGTTTTGGGCTTTTTTTTTTCTTTTTTTTTTGATTCTTTCTTAGTTTTTTTGATTTCCCTGTCTGGGTTGACTTCTGGTTGCTCTGCCCTGTGTTCCAGCCTTGGGTTGATACCTTGTATTATTGATTTTCTAACCAAAGTATTCCCTTTAGTATTTCTTGTAGTTTTGGTTTGGTTTTTACGAATTCCCTAAGCTTGTGTTTATCTGGAAATGTCTTAATTTCACCTTCATTTTTAAGAGACAGTTTTGCTGGATATATGATTCTTGGCAGGAAATTTTTTTTTTCCTTCAATTTTTTAAATACGTCATCCCATTGCCTTCTTGCCTGAATGGTTTCTGTTGAGTAGTCCAAGTTTATTCTTATTGGTTCTCCTTTGTAGGTGACTTTTCGTTTATCCCTTGCTGCTCTTATAATTCTTTCTTTATCTTTGGTTTTGGCAAGTTTGATTATAATATGTCTTTGTGACTTTCTTTTAAGATCTAACTTATGTGGAGTTCAATGAGCATCTTGGATATATGTCTTCTCATCTTTCATGATATCAGAGAAGTTTTCTGCCAACAAATCTTCAACAATTCTCACTGTATTTTCTGTTACCCCTCCCTGTTCTGGTACTGCAATCACACATAGGTTATTTCTCTTGATAGAGTCCCACATGATCCTTAAGTTTTCTTCATTTTTTTAAATACTTTTATCTGATTTTTCTTCACATATGTTAGTGCCAAGTGACTTATATTTGAGTTCAGAAATTCTAGCTTCTGCTTGCTCAATTCTGCTCCTCTGACTTTTTATTGAGTTGTCTACTTCTGTAATTTTATATTTAACTTCTGAATATCTGATTGCTATCTGTCTATGGATTTTTCCAGCTTATTAAATTTTTCATGATGTTCCTGAATAATCTTTCTAATTTCTTCAGTTGCTTTATCTGTGTGTTCCTTGGCTTGTTCTGTGTATTGCCTCATTTCCTTCCTGACGTCTTGAAGGGTTCTGTATATTAAGCTTTTGTATTCTGTACCTGGTAATTCCAGGAATGCACTTTCAACTAGAAGATCCCTGGGTTCTTTGTTTTGAGAGCCTGTTGAGGAGATCATGGTCTGTTTCTTTATGTGACTTGATATTGACTGTTGTCTCCGAGCCATTAGTTTATGCTTGCTTACTATGTCATGCCTTCTTGCTTTGTTTTGTTTTGGTATACCCCTATGGGTTGCTTGAGCGACCTGGGTTCATTATTTTCATCTTTGGAACTCTGACTTCCTGTCCCCAGATGGCTAGAGCTCTTATCAGGTATACCAGTCTAGGAGCTCATTCGGTTTTCTCGTATGAATTCAGCTCAGGTTCCAGGTAGCTGATCATCAAGTGCGTGGTACAGGCTCTGTCCTACAGTCTTAGAGGGGCAGGGGTGATTGGTGTATATACCGGTATCTGATTGCAGCAGGGGGTCATGCTCCAAACAAGGCAGGGGGCTGAGAACCAATTGCCAAGTTTCTCTGAGGAAAGCATGTCCCTGTTTTCTAGAGTGTACAGGTGGGTTGGTTCTGCAGAGGGACCATGAGCACCCAAAGTTTTTGGTTATAAGGACTGGGAGGTACCAGTTATCTTTGGACCCCTGTCGTGGATGGCTGGGTGACCTGAGTAGAACTACCAGTCCTTAGGTCCCTGATGTGGATAGGCTAGGACCTCATTTAAGAGGCAAATCAATGTCAAACATCAAACACCCACCTCTCCACCACACAGCTGAGATGGTTGGAGGCTGCCAACAAGGGCCTATTCTCCTGAAATAGGCTCACACAGGTTCATGTAGAAGGGAAAGGTGCCCAAAGTCCACAGATGGTTTATGCCTGGACAGGAGCCGCTTCTGTCCTGAGCTATCCCAGTTAGTGGAGCTAGCAAATTATCTTTTCCCCCATTTGCAAATTTTTCCTTCCCCAAGGCCTAGAGGATAGCTCTAGGTGCTCAACAGTGCCTATCTCAGGCCCAGGGAATTCAGCTGCTGAAGCCGGCTTGGGGGTAGGGAGGCTCGGTAAAATATACACAAGTACTTAGCTTTTGCTGAGAGTGTTGTTCTTCTCAGGTTTCAGAGATGTGAGTAGGCTATGTGGCTGGCTGCTTCTCCCTGAGGAAACTGTGGCCGAACGCTAGTACCAGCCCACTGCCACCACTCTGGGAATGGTGCCTGAGGGCTCCCTGCAATTCAGGTCCGGTAACTCTTCTCTGTTTCTGAATGGTCTTTTCCTCTCCTTACCTCTCAGTTTGTTTTCTAAGCTTGTCTTTGAAGCTCAGGGCTCCCAGCTTGTCACAAATATACTCGTTTCACTTGTTTTTTCGTGTCTTTGTTGTAAAGAGTGCTTACCAGAAGCATCTGTCTATTTCACCATCTTGGCTCTGCCTTCAATAGTGTATCTCTTAAGCACTTCACCACCAAGACTCCAGTGTCTCTTTAGTATCAGCTCATTCATGAGTAAGATTCAGCCAGGCAAATAAAGGTCAAAAAAAAAAAAAAAAAAAACGACATCCCAGACAAGGAAATCAGAATGAGCAAAGAAATCTCAGCAAGAATCAATGTGGTATGTAGCTGGGGTACAGTTTGAGGTGGGAATTATGGAAGATGAGGCTGGAGCATTAGATAAGAGTCAGTTCTTGGAGGACGTTGTACACTATGCCCCAAATCAAAGATGATTGATGAACTTTTGTGACCCAGTAGTCTCAAATTTCATTTCCAATTCTGGCTAGGATTGAGTGAACTAATGCACATTGTGTCCCTCACAAGCAAAATTTCCCCTTCAGCAAACCCACACCTTTCTTTCCCTCTTTATTAATCACCTCTGGCTCTTCCTCCATCACACCATTTCTCTCCTTCTGTGGCCTCAGCTTTACCAAGCCTGATAGTGTCATATGTTTGTATAGTAACAAACTCAGGCCTACACAACAGTGGTGGCCACTCAGCGGCATTTCTTCCCGGCAGGGTTGACCTGCTTCAGTCAGTTTCCTTTCTACCAACACATTTTAGCTGAGGGCACAAACCTCATTACGTTTGCCAGTCAGTCCTGCACCGTCTCACCTCAAATCTATTAATTATTTTATACAAAGAATTGCCTATAAAAGGAGTCTTTCTTGAGGCGTGTATAGAGCAGAGGCCTATTATAAAATAGATGGAACCAGTGGGGAAATGAATTTGTTTCAGCTGCGTTAGAAATGCCCATTTGTGTTTCATATATCCTTTCATGTTCAGCCTCCTCTACCTTGTAATTAATATTCCGGAGTCTTGATCATAGAGTGTATACCCATCACAGGAAAACTCTGTCGCTCTTCCTTTTGATATTTTTTTGTTCACATGGCAAACACTGCTGTGCAGCCTTCGCAGAGGAATTCTCTTTCAACTCCAGAATGTTGATAACATAAGGCTGAGCCTGTACTGTGACCTTATTATGACAGCTTGTTCAAAACTACAAAAGACAAAGGATAGGAAAAAGTGTAGAAATCGCGTCTGTTACCTACACACATGGTCCACACAATATGTTAACTTTGGAAATGATGGAAGCTATAGCCCTGGTAGAAAAGCAAGCTTTCAATGTTTTCTGATTTCTTTCAGCCACTTCAGTAGTCAGTAGCTCTTAGGAATCCAAATAAATCTAACTGTTAAAATGCAAGATGGCAAAGATTCAGACAAGAAGGATTCTATAGAAATATTTAACTTCTTTATTCAAATTATTTAACCTCTTCAGTTAATTCTGAGTTTTGGTATGGAATTCTTTCCACCTGTGAAGGTTAAAAAAAAAAAAAAATGCTGTATGATTTTACTTTGTGGAGTGGTTTCAACCATTCAATGGCAAGTATAGAATATATATGTGACATAATATTAAGGTAATAAAGCAGAACCCAAAATAATGTGGATACATTTATTAAAATATATAAACTATATAAATATAATATAAAATGGTGAAAGAAACAATGGAAGGATGATTCTATAAACTAGTAAATTCATCCCATGGAATGTTATGTAGTTGCTTAAAATGACAGTATGTAATATAAGGACACATTTATAATATAATCAAAAAGCAGGACCAAAAGCTACAGACACTATATGGTCAAAATTACTTTGAAAAAATGCATTTAAAAAAATGGTTTTAGACCATAAGAGTACAGTTGTTGCTTTTTTTTTTTTAGTTTTCTTTTTCTTTCCCAAATTTTCCAGGTATTCTCTAGTGAGTATAAATTTTTTATGACTAACAATTATAAAATATTAGTAAAACAATATTTGAAGAGTAATTTGTCAAAATCATTATAGTTAAAGACACTCATATCTTACAACCCAACAGTTCCATTCCTAGGTAGGTGGTAACCAAAATAAATTTCATACATGTGCACGGTTTACAAGTACAAGCATGTTCACTGTAGCATTGACTAGCAGCAAGAGAACAGGGAATAAACTCTGTTATTTTAAATAACGGTAAAATCAAATGAACCAGAGTGGCACGTATCAGCATACATAAATCTCAGAAGCAAGTTCAAAAAGTACATATAGTATGACATTTTAACAAAGTTTAAAACATTCCAAAGAATATTATATATTGTTTACGCATGCTTATACCTGTAGTTAAAGTGAGCAATGAAAGAAATGCATAGAAAGTTTAGATACCAAATTCAAGATGGTTGAAACCTCCAGGAGGACTGGAGGAAGACTGGATCAGGGAGGGATATATATACACGTATATATACAGATAGAGAGAGAGGAAGAGACTTTGCTCGCTCTTTTTATGTTTCACTTGATTTTTTAAAAAAAAAAAAGATTAAAAACAAAAGAGCTAAAATGTTACAGTTTGACAAAGCTGGTATGTGTTTATCACATGATTATCTTCTTTTATTATCCTTTTTTAGTATGCTTGAAATATAATGGCAGATAAACTATATTTTAATATATTTCAAGCGATCAATTCTAGTGGAAAATTTTATTAAAAAAGCAGTAAATTTTCATATTATCATACACGATGAAGCTATTTTAATATATCAGAGTTTGTTATGTATAAGATGTTAAAAGTAGTTCTGCTTAAAATATATGTTTAAATGGTCAGAAATGGGTGGAAACAGACATATAGAAAACCAAATAACAAATTGTAAATTACTAAATGAAGAAAGTAAGAACATAAGGGTAAGGGAGTCTGAGCAGTAGTTTTATTACCAAGAAGACAATATAGGGTATGTTTATGGGCATGGGCTCTGTACTGTACTCAAACTATAAAAGTGTGCATCACAGCTCTACCATTTATTAGCTACACAACCTGGAACAAGTTACGTATTCTGTCTAGACCTCCATGCTTTCGTTTCCTCATTTATAAAATGAACATGAATAATTAGTTCATAGGCTAAACATGAGAATAAAATCAGTCAATACAATAAAATGCTTAGAACTATGCCTTGTTAGTTGTTGTTAGGTGCCTTCAAGTGGGTTCCAAGTCATAGCAACCCCATCGGCAATAGAAGAAAACACTGCCGGGTCCTGCGCCATCCTCACAATGGTTGCTATGTTTAAACCCATTGATGCAACCACTGTGTCAATCCATCTCGTTGATGGTCTTCCTCTTTTTTGATTACCCTCTACTTTACCAAGCATGATGCCCTTCTCCAGAGACTGGTTCCTCCTGATAACATGTCCAAAACGTGTGAGATGAAGTCTCGCCATCCTTGCTTCTAATGAGCATTCTGGCTGTACTTTTTCCACAACAGATTTGTCTATTCTCCTGGCAGTCCGTGGTATAGTCAATATTCTTTACCAACACCATAATTCAAGCATCAATTCTACTTCAGTCTTCCTTATTCATTGCTCAGCTTTCACATGCATATGAGGCAATTGAAAATACCATGGTGTCATGGATTGAATTGTGTTCCTCAAAAATATGTCCACTTGACCAGGCCCTGATTCCCAGTATTCTGTGGTTACCATTTTGTCACCTGATGTGATTATCCTTTGTGTTGTAAATTCTACCTCTATCATATTAATGAGGCAGGATTAGCAGCAGTTATGTTAATGAGGTTCAACTCAATCTACAAGAGTCTCAAGCCAAACTCTTTTGAGATACAAGAGAGAAACTAGCAGAGAGACAGGGGAACCTCATACTACCAAGAAATCAGCACCTAGATCGGAGTGCATCCTTTGGACCTGGGGTTACTGCACTGAGAATCTCCTAGACCAGGGGAAGACTGATGACAATGACCTTCCTCCAGAGCCAATAGAGAGAGAGAGAGAGCCTTCCGCTGGGGCTGACACCCTAAATTTGGACTTCTAGCCTCCTAGACTGTGAGAGAATAAATTTCTCTTTGTTAAAGCCATCGACTTGCAGTATTTCAGTTATAGCAGCACTAGATAACTAAGACACATGGCTTGGATCAGGCATGCCTTAGTCCTCAAGATGATATTTGTACTTTTTAATAAAGAGGTCATTTACAGCAGATTTGCCTAATGCTATAGGTTTTTTTTTTTTTTTATAGGTTGTCGAATTTCTTGACTGCTGCTTCCATGGGCATTGATTGTGGATCTAAGTAAAATGAAATCTTTTACAACTTCAACATTTTCTCCATTTATCATGATGTTTCTTATTGGGCCAGTTATGAGGATTTTTGTTTTCTTTATGGTGAGGTGTAATCCATACTGACAGCTGTAGTCTTTGATCTTTGTCAGTAAGTGCTTCAAGTCCTCTTCACTTTCAGCAAGAAAGTTTGGGTCATCTGCATACTGCACGTTGTTAATGAGTCTCCCTCCAATCCTGATGCCAAGTTCTTCATATAGACCAGCTTCTCAGTTTATTTGCTCAGCATACAAATTGAATGTCGTTGTTGTTGTTGTTAGGTGCTGTCAAGTCGGTTCCGACCCATAGCGACCCTATGCACAACAGAACAAAACAGTGCCCGGTCCTGTGCCATTCTTACAATCTTTGTTATGCTAGAGCTCATTGTTGCAGCCACAGTGTCAATCCACCTCGTTGAGGGTCTTCCTCTCTTCCGCTGACCCTGTACTCTGCCAAGCATGATGTCCTTCTTCAGGGACTCTCTCTTCTTCTGACAACATGTCCAAAGTATGTAAGATGCAATCTCGCCATCCTTGCCTCTAAGGAGCATTCTGGCCCTACTTCTTCCTAGACAGATTTGTTCGTTCTTTTGGCAGCCCATGGTATATTCAATATTCTTCGCCAACGCCACAATTCAAAGGCGTCAACTCTGCTTCGGTCTTTCTTATTCATTGTCCAGCTTTCACATGCATATGATGTGATTGAAAATACCATGGCTGGGGTCAGGCGCACCTTAGTCTTCAAGGTGACATCTTTGCTCTTCAACACTTTAAAGAGGTCCTTTGCTGCAGATTTACACAATGCAATACATCGTTTGATTTCTTGACTGCTGCTTCCATGGCTGTTGATTGTGAATCCAAGTAAAATGAAATCCTTGACAACTTCAATCTTTTCTCCATTTATCATGATGTTGCTCATTGGTCCAGTTGTGAGGATTTTTGTTTTCTTTATGTTGAGATGCAGTCCATACTGAAGGGTGCAGTCTTTGATCTTCGTTAGTCAGTGCTTCAAGTCCTCTTCTCTTTCAGCAAGCAAGGTTGTGTCATCTGCATAATGCAGGTTGTTAATGAGTCTTCCTCCAATCCTGATGCCCCATTCTTCATATAGTCCAGCTTCTCGTATTATTTGCTCAGCATACAGATTGAATAGGTATGGTGAAACCATAAAACCCTGACATACACTTTTCCTAACTTTAAACCAATCAGTATCCCCTTGTTCTGTCCAAACAACTGCCTCTTGATCTATGTACAGGTTCCTCATGAGCACAATTAAGTGTTCTGGAATTCCCATTCTTCGCCGTGTTATCCATAGTTTGTTATGATCCACACAGTCGAGTGCCTTTGCATAGTCAAGAAAACACAGGTAAACATCCTTCTGGTATTCTCTGCTTTCAGCCAAGGATCAACCTGACATCAGCAATGATATCCCTGGTTCCACGTCCTCTTCTGAAACAGGCCTGAATTTCTGGCAGTTTCCTATTGATATACTGCTGCAGCCGTTTTTGAATGATCTTCAACAGAATTTTGCTTGCGCATGATATTAATGATATTGTTCTATAATTTCCACATTTGATTGGATCACCTTTCTTGGGAATAGGTATAAATATGGATCTCTTCCAGTCAGTTATTCAGAAAGCTGTCTTCCATATTTCTTGGCATAGATGAGTGAGCACATCCAGTGCTGCATCTGTTTGTTGAAACATCTCAAATGATATGCCATCAATTCCTGGAGCCTTGTTTTTCACCAATGCCTTCAGAGCAGCTTGGACTTCTTCCATCAGTACCATCTGTTCCTGATCCTAAGCCACCTCTTGACATGGTTGATTATCAACTAATTCCTTTTGGTATAATGACTGTATATTCCTTCCATCTTCTTTTGGTGCTTTCTGCATCATTTAATATTTTCCCCATGGAATCCTTCACTATTGCAACTCGTGGCTTGAATTTTTTCTTCAGTTCTTTCAGCTTGACAAACACTGAGCATGTTCTTCCCTTTTGGTTTTCCATCTCCAGCTCTTTGCACATGTCATTATAATACTTTACTTTGTCTTCTTGAGAGGCCCTTTGAAATCTTCTGTTCGGTTCTTTTACTTCATCAATTCTTCCTTTTGCTTTAGCTGCTTGACACTCAAGAGCAAGTTTCAGAGTCTCCTCTGACACCCATCTTGGTCTTTTCTTTCTTTCCTGTCTTTTCAGTGACCTCTTGCTTTCTTCATGGATGATGTCCTTGATGTCATTCCACAACTCGTCCAGTCTTCAGTCACTAGTGTTCAATGCGTCAAATCTTTTCTTGAGATGGTCTCTAAATTCAGGTGGGATATACTCAAGGCCATATTTTGGCTCTCATGGACTTCCTCTGATTTTCTTCACTTTCAGCTTGAACTTGCATAAGAGCAATTGATGGTCTGTTTCACAGTCGGCACCTGGCCTTGTTCTGACTGATGATATTGAGTTTTTCCATTGTCTCTTTTCAAAGATGTAGTCAATTTGATTTCTGTGTGTTCCATCTGGAGAGGTCCATGTGAATGGAAGGTAATTGCAGTGAAGAAGTTGTTGGTCTTGCAAAATTCTATCACTCGATCTCCAGCATTGTTTCTATCACCAAGGCCACATTTTCCAACTACTGATCCTTCTTCTTTGTTTCCAACTTTCGCATTCTAATCACCAGTAATTATCAATGCATCTTGATTGCATGTTCGATGAATTTCAGACTGTGTGGGTGCGAAACACTGACTGTAGCAGCTGATAAAAATCTTCTATTTCTTCATCTTTGGCCCTAGTGGTTGGTGAGTAAATTTGAATAGTTGTATTAACTGGTCTTTCTTGTAGTCATATGGATATTATCCTATCACTAACAGTGTTGTACTTCAGGATAGATCTTGAAAGGTTCTTTTTGACGATGAGTGCAGCACCATTCCTCTTGGAGTTGTCATTCCCAGCATAGTAGACTAAATGATTGTCCAATTCAAAATGGCCAACACCAGTCCATTTCAGCTCACTAATGCCTAGGATATCAATGTTTACATGTTCCATTTCATTTTTGATGATTTCCAATTTTCCTAGATTCACACTTTGTACATTCCAGGTTACAATTATTAATGGATATTTGCAGCTGTTTCTTCTCATTTTGAGTCATGCCCCATCAGGAAATGAAGGTCCCGAAAGCTTTACTTCACCCATGTCATTGAGGTCGGCTCTACTATGAGGAGGCAGCTCTTTCCCAGTCATCTTTTGAGTGCCTTCCAACCTGGGGGGCTCATCATCCAGCACTATATCAGACAATGTGCTACTGCTATTCATAAGGTTTTCACTGGCTATTGCTTTTCAGAAGTGGAGTACCAGGTCCTTCTTCCTAGTCCATCTTGGTCTGGAAGCTCAGCTCAAACCTGTCCTGCATGAGTGACCCTGCTGGTATCTGAATACTGGTGGCATAGCTTCCAGCATCACAGTAGCACACAAGTTCCCACGTGTCTGTCAGTTTGTCATACAGATTGAATAAGTGAGGCAAAATGGTGAAATGATACAAACATGATGCACACGTTTACTGATTTTAAAGTAAATCAGTATCCTTTTGTTCTGTATGAACCAATTGCCTCTCGATCTATGTAGATTCCTCATGAGCACAATTAAGTGTTCTGGAATTCTTATTATCCATAATTTGTTATTATCCACACAGATGAATGGCTTTGCATAGTAAATGAAACACAGCTAAACATCTTTCTGGTATTCTCTACTTCAGCCAAGATCCATCTGACATCAGCAATGATATCTCTTGTTCCATATCCTCTTCCAAATCCATCTTGAATTTCTAGTGGTTCCTTGTTGATGCACTACTGCAACTGCTTTTGAATTATCATCAGCATAATTTTAGTTGCATGTGATACTAATATTGTTAATAATTTCTGTATTCCATTCAATTACCTTTGGAATAGGCGTGGATATCTATCTCTTCCAGTCAGTTGGTCAGGAAGCTGTCTTCCAAATTTCTTGGTATAGATAAGTGAGGACTTCCAGCATTGCATCCATTTGTTGAAACATTTCAGTTAATGTTCTTTCAATTCCTGAAGCCTTATTTTTTGCCAATACCTTCAGTGCAAGTTGGACTTCTTCCTTCAAGACCACTGATTCTTGATCTCATGTTATATTATGTACTGATTAGTTTACTTGGTATTGTTTACCTCTTTTGAGTATAGTATAAGATCCATGAAAGGAGGGCAGTTCCTGTTTTCTACACCAGTATATTACCAGAATCTAGGCTTATTTATTAAATAAAGAATGAAGGGAAACATCTCTCGGCATGAAAGCATCTCGATAAACTTGAATGCCTATTCTTGTATATGCTTCCAGATGTTGTGGGGCCAGTCAGATTTGGTCAAAAAGGCTAACCTAGTCCTGACTCCTATCAGGACCCTTGTACCAGCCTCCTGGTGAAGACAAACTGTATCTGCCCATAGCTTCTGCTGAAGGAGCAGAACTACCAACTATGTTTATCATAAGAATCTGCCTTCCAGCCAAAGCTGATTGAAATAGGGATAATCAAGGTGGCCTCCAGCTACTAGCTGTATTTAGTCAATTATATCCTTAAAAGGATTTGAACTAAGAGCAGAGGGAGTTGCAAAGTAATGTTGGTTGTTGCAGCTAAGAGTTCATGAGGTAGTGCTGGAGTTGGGGGACATATTGAGCAATGTACATTTTGAGGAAGCAGAAAAGAGAGACGAGTAGAATATATTCACTACGTGAAGTAGAAATGAGAAAGATCATATGGCTCCAGAGAGATTCTAAGAGTAAATTGACTTTCTGTTTTTCTGGTTCCCAATTCTACTACAATATACAATGTGAGCTTTGACTTAGAGTCATTGAGATCCTCTGCATCCCATGATAAAACTCACCAATTTGCTAGAGTGAAAGAGTACCTGTTCTTTGCAGCTAAAAGCACCTTGACTATAACTCTATGGATATTCACATATTTCCATTTAAAAACAAGAACCGTCTGAACTTATAGAAAAGAAGATGATCCCTAGAGAAACTGATAACGTAGAGTGATCAAGCTTCTATCCGAAACCATTCAAAAAGTACCTTTTACATTATTAATATTTGCACAGAAACAAGAATCACTGTGATGTGAGATCAGTGGGGCAGTAAAGTCCTTAGTAGTAGGTACCATGCCCTCAGGGTCTCTAGACCCTTCACATTACTCCACAAAGTGCTGAGCACATAGTGGTTGCTCAGAAAACAGTTTTGAGTGATTTTTAACACTGAATTGCTTCCTTCCCTTCCTTTTCTCTTGCATGTCTATTTTTCTGAAGATGAGATTTATTTTGATATTTTTTACAACAAAAAATTTTAACCCAAATGTCACTAGCACAGCACAGCAATTACTACCGAATTTACTTTAATTTTTTTTTTTTTAATAACTCTGTACAATACCACCAAGAACAGCTGAGATGAATAGAAGGTCTAAATGATTATGAGAACATAAGTCAAAAAAAAAATTATTTGAATTTGAAGAATAAAAGAAACCTGAAAATTGCTCCTTTAAAAACTGAAAGTAATTCTGGCAAGTCACAGAATATTTTCCAAGAGGGAGAAAACAGAGAAAAACAATGGGTTTAGCATAAGGATGGAAATGGAGTGCCACAGGCTATTTATTTTAAAGATACAAAGTATTATGGAATAGTCAATAAAAACATGAATGCAAATAGGCTGAGTTTCACCCTGAAACACGGCAATAAAAACTTGCCTGACTGAACATTACTTTCTATCATCCAGATGTGAATTGTGGAAGACATACAGTAATATTGCTAGAAATTCAGAAACTCACTTGTAAATCTGGACTCTGACTTCCCAGGAGCATCAGAAATCTTCCCTGGCTCATAGTTATCTCTGTTTGCATGCTCTGCATTACCCAGAGAAGACAAACCATTACCCATTCATAAGAAAGGAATATTTTGTAGCACCGTTGTTGTTAGGTGCCGTCGAGTCAGTTCCGACTCACAGCGACCCTATGCACAACACAACAAAACACTGCCCTGTCCTGAGCCATCCTTATAATCGTTGTTATGCTTGAGCTCATTGTTGCAGCCACTGTGTCAATCCACCTCTTTGAGAGTCTTCTTCTTTTCCACTGACCCTGTACTCTGCCAAGCATGATGTCCTTCTCCAGGGACTGATCCCTCCTGCCAACATGTCCAAAGTATGTAAGATGCAGTCTTGCCATCCTTGCTTCTAAGAAGCATTCTGGTTGTACTTCTCCTAAGACAGATTTGTTCATTCTTTTGGCAGCCCATGGTATATTCAATATTCTTCGCCAACACCACAATTCAAAGGCTTCAACTCTGCTTCAGTCTTCCTTATTCATTGTCCAGCTTTCACATGCATATGATGGGATTGAAAATACCATGGCTTGGGTCAGGCGCACCTTAGTCTTCAAGGTGACATCTTTGCTCTTCAACACTTTAAAGAGGACCTTTGCAGCCGTTTTACCCAATGTAATACATCGTTTGATTTCTTGACTGCTGCTTCCATGGCTGTTGATTGTGGATCCAAGTAAAATGAAATCCTTGAAAACTTCAATTTTTTCTCCATTTATCATGATGTTGCTCATTGGTCCAGTTATGAGGATTTTTGTTTTCTTTATGTTGAGATTCAATTCATACTGAAGGGTGTGGTCTTTGATCTTCGTTAGTCAGTGCTTCAAGTCCTCTTCACTTTCAGCAAGCAAGGTTGTGTCATCTGCATAACAAAGGTTGTTAACGATTCTTCCTCCAATCCTGATGCCCCATTCTTCTTCATAGAATCCAGCTTCTCATATTATTTGCTCAGCATACAGATTGAATTGGTATGGTGAAAGAATATAACCCTGACGCACACCCTTCCTGACTTTAAACCAATCAGTATCTCCTTGTTCTGTCTGAACAACCGCCTCTTCATCTATGTAAAGCTTCTTCATGAGCACAACTAAGTGTTCTGGAATTCCATTCTTCGCAATGTTATCCATAGTTTGTTATGATCCACACAGTCGAGTGCCTTTGCATAGTCAATAAAACATAGGTAAACATCATTCCGGTATTCTCTGCTTTCCGCCAGGATCCATCTGACATCAGCAGTGATATCCCTGGTTCCACGTCCTCTTCTGAAACCGGCCTGAATTTCTGGCAGTTCCCTGTCAATATCACTGTGCAGTAGACAATGTAGACCCTTGAAGAAATGCTAAAAATGTCGACATACTAATAAAATTTGCCCCCATTTCAAAAAGTTTACTTTATTATAATGCATAACTTCCAGAAATATGGTTCATTTGAATTTTTAAAAAATGGCATACCAGAATACTATATTTGGGGTATTTTACTGACATCCCGTTCCTATTTTGACTGAGTTGGTTAGGTACAGTGAACTGAAAGGCTAGACCTATATTTCTTTTTCCAAAATTCAAAAGTTTATCCCTGGCCTCCTAGAGTATAAAGGGTGGAAAAAAAATTCTTCACGTATCAGCGCTTAACCCCTTAACAAAATATATGTAGAACCCTCCAGAGAAAAGATGTTAGGCAAATTTCAAGTGCAAGTAGCATTTAAGGTTAGTAGAGTAGGAAGATTTTAAAAGTCTTTCTTTAATCAAATCTTTGCCCATAAATAGGAGGGATCTTACTTGTCCAAAGCAAAAAAAAAAAAAAAAGTGCTTTATTTAGATAAAGAATATAGTAGCTACAGCTTACTTCAGCAAATTTTAAAGAGTTTCTCCTCCTTTCCATCAAATAACCCCTGAAGTGTCATATTCTTGTTAGTTTCCCAAGAAAAAGCAAGAAAAAAGTCTATTAAAAATTTTATAGCAGAGCAAACCAAGTCCCAAAGCGCAATAAAAAATACAGCAAAGAGAACAATAAGTTTTCACAGTTACTTGATAACTTTATTTCAGGTTAGTTTCAGTCTTTCTTTAAAATAAAAATTGATTTGTGACTAGAATTGAGCCAAATTAGGCTCCCAGTCTTTCTCTGTTCAAGCTATAACACTGCTTCATGGGTTGCCTTCAATAGGATACTCATAGTTCTTCTTCTAAAGCCTAAGACTTAATTAGATTTTTTAAGGGTTTTTTTTTTTTTTTTTTGGTATCTAAACAAAGCTATCAAGTTTTTTTTTTTTTTTCCTTGATAAAAACCTGAATATATTGCATTTCAAATTCCTCCAGAATATCTTTTGATAGCGGTTGTGGTGAGAGAAAATTTCAACTCTCAGAGATCGCCTCCCAAGAACCAAATGAAGGTTGGCACATTTATTTCTGACCCCTGCTACATGCTAGCCTTTGTCATAAACCAGTTGAATCAAATAACATGATTCCTCAATTAAAGGGCACTATCAACCTTTTTTTTTTTTTTTCTATCAACCTTGTGGCTGATCAACTTTGTTGTTGTTAGCTGCCACCAAGTCGGCCCCCAACTCACGGCAATACCTGGCACAGTGGAATGCAAGGCTGTCCACTCTTGGGCCACACTCTTGATTAGTTGGGAATCAGACTGTTGTGATTCATAGGAATTTCATAGGCTGATTTCCACAAGTGGAAGATCTCCAGGCTTTTCTTCCTAATCTGCCTTAGTCTGTAAGCTCTGCTGAAACCTGTTCAGCATTATAGCAACATGTAAGCCTCTACCAACAGATGGGTGGTGGCTGTGCAAGAGGTTTATTAGAGGGGAATTGAATCCAGGTCTCCCATATGGAAGGCAGGATTTCTACCACTGAAACGTCCCTGCCCTCTCTATTAATTATAAAAAGTACCATTTGCTTTCTAAAAACTTTTTGGGTAATTAACACAGGAATGAAGAGACACTTAATTTCAGAAGTGTTAAAACATCTGCAACAGAGCCAGGGAAGATAAACTCTTTATTCTAATTCCTAGCTTCTCTGTAGTACAAATAGTGCCTAGAGCAGTGTCCTGAACTCAGTGAATCTGTTGACTGACATTTGGCTGATCCTCAAGACAATTCAAAGTATTAAAAACACAGAAAAAACAGGAATATTGTCAAATGCTAGTTTCATAAAAATATTACCAAAGCAACTTTTGATAAGGCAAAGCTGAGTTTAGTCTTACCATGATAAGGGAAGGCACCACCTTGACAGAAACTAGGAGCAGGGAAGGCAAAGTTGGGATATTTTCAGTCCATGAGATTGGTTAGGAATCATGATATAATAGTTCAGTATTGGTGGACACAGGGCAATGAGGGCTTACAGGAAGTTCCAACCGTCTTGGAGAAGTCACTAGAAGCTACCTATTGAAGACTTAAACAGTTTAGTGTTCATTTAAATAGACTTTTCAGGAAGTTCCTGGAACAAACAATAAAGTTAGTTGCAACTTTTATATTCCTGAGCAAGAGTTTTATAAGCAAAGTCATGTTAATATAGACAGTAAGTTGTATGGGTGCAGACGGTTTGGTTCTCAAGGCCCGTACCGACAATGACCATACAATATATTATCCAAACTAAGAAACCTTGGACAATGAAAAACAACTCTATTATAACAATTGTACTGGTGCAACAGATATAAGCTGGGATATTCCTGAAGAAAGCAGAACATTCTATGACAAAAAGATTTTGAACCTTCCCAGACACATAGTCGCCACTTCTCCTCTGCTCTAAGCAAGAGAAGAACTACATAACTTTCAGTAACGTTTTTTGCTCCATTGATGAACCACCTTTCTAGCCACACTGAAACTAAGGCACATCTTTGACTTTTAGCACACTGAAGTAAAGACAGAACATGGGTAAATTATTTAACCAATCTGTACCTCAGGTTCCTCATCTGTAAGCAATTATAATAGTACCTGTATCATAGGTTACTATGAGAATAAAATGAGCTAATAAATATCAAGTGCTTTGATAGTGCTATAGCAAAGGGTCTTAATTTGCTGTAGCAAAATTTTAAGTGGCTCATTTTAAAGAACAGAAATGAATTTCTGTCACAGTGTTGGAGATTAGAAGTCCAAATCAGGGCGTTAGCTCCAGGAGAAGCTCCTTCTTTTTCTTTCATATTCTAGAAGCTTCCGGCAATCCTTGGAGTTCCTAGGCTGTAGACACATCTGCCTCCATCATCACATGGTGTCTGCCTTCCCCCTGTGCGTATGTCCTTCTGTATCTGCTTTCCCTTTTTATAAGACACCACTCAAAAGGGATTAGGTTTAGGACCCACCCTGCTCATTAACATAACAAAAGAAACCCTTTTTCTAAACAAGGCCACATACACAGGTACAGGGGTTAGGATTTTTACATATCTTTTTGAGGGATACAATTCAATCTGTAACACAAAGAAATCAGCAAACTACAGCCCAGACCCACTGCCTGCTTTGTTGTTGTTTTGTTTTGTCTAGTTGTTTTGTTTTTGCTTATTACAGCCTGTGATCTTAGAATAGTTTTTACGTTTTTAAATAGTTGGAAAAAATCAAAACAGGAATATTTTGTGCCTTCTGAATATTATATGAAATTAAAATTTCAGTGCCCATCCAACAAAAATCAAACCCATTGCCATCAAATTGGATTCTGACTCATAGTCGACCCTATAGGACAGGGTAGAACTGCCCCATAGGTTTTCCAAGGCTGTAATCTTTCTCCTGAAAAATTACACGTCTTTCTCCCACAGAGCTGCTGGCTGGTTCGAACCACCGATCTTTTGGTTAGCAGCCAATCACTTAACCACTGCACCACCAGGGCTCCTTCGTCAGTATCCACAGTAAAATTTTATTGCAACACGCACACTCTTTCACTTATGTATTGCCTATAGCTGCTTTTTTATAGCTGCTTTTGCGGTATACTGGATAAGCCGATTAGTTATAACAGATCATACCCCCAACCCAGTGCCGTCGAGTCGATTATGACTCATAGCGACCCTGTAGATCATAAACCCCTCTATAGATCATATGGCCCATAATATCTAAAATATTTGCTATATGGCTCTTTACAGAAAAATTTTGCTTGCCTTTGCTATACCAGATCCTATCACTACTCTGTTTAGATTCCCTGTGGTCCCTTTTACCAGCTCTGTGTATCCATCTCTGGCCTTTTTTTGCTACTAACTGCCTGTACTGTGACTTTCTTTGTAGGTCTGGCCTTGGGCTACTAGAACCACTTTGCCTGCACACGGAACCACTGTGTCTGGAAAAACCCAGAAGTTTACATTCCCTTCCCTGACCCCACCATGGCTGTAAGCCAATGACTTACTGATGTGGGAGTATGAAAAACAGCTCTCTTGCCTGAAGTTGGGACAGATTCTGAAGAGTGACTTATACACCACAGTTTCCCTAAGAGATCAGACTGAGGCACAGACTGCCTGAAGTCTCTCACCTTTGGCTTCTTCCCCATCCTCGTCCTGCTTCCCCACTACCTGCCAGTTGCTCCAGGGAGCACTTCCTGTATAAATTAAAAAAAAAAAAAAAATACTTAGGAACAAATCCTTATCCTCAAGGTCATCTTTGGGGAAGCTGAACTAAAGCCAGAGTCTGATGAGCGCTTAATAACGTGTGAGTTATAGTTGCTGATAGAGTCTCTTCTTGTACCCAGGTCTCCAATTCTCAGTCTTTTTACAGGAATTTTCCAAAGTTCACTTTAAAGAGAGTCTTCATTGACTTTACCTCCCTCCAAAATACCCTGCCAAATATCTGCAGATACATTTTAACGGGGGATGACTTGTCTTTCTGCCTGGTACCTCAGCATTCTGTTAGGCTCTGATGATGGCGAGGTTGACTTTTTTTCCATCATCACTACTTTCCTCCTTAAAAAAAAAAAAAAGGAAAAAGGAAACTGCTAAATTTTGTTCAAATGGAAAAAAAAATTGATCCGTTGCTTATAAACCAGGATGCCGCCATGTTAAGCCTCCTCTTCTTGCTGCAGTTGCTCAGAATTTGCTGTTTAATCATTCAAGGTTCACTGTTGGGTAATCTAGAGATGAATGGCATTTCCCCAGGTTGAGTCCTTCAGCTGATTTTACTACACACTATATACCAGGCCCTATGCTTACTGTGGTGGGGCTTGGTAGTATAGTGGTTAAGTGCCCAGCTGCTAAGCAAAATGTCAGCAGTTGGAATCCATCAGGCGCTCCAGCAGAGAAAGATGTGGCAGTCTGCTTCCCTAAAGATTAAAGCCTTGGAAACCCTATGGGGCAGTTCTACTTTGTCCTATAGAGTGGCTATGAGTCAGAATCTACTCGATGTCAGCGGGTTATGCTAAATGCTGAGAAATCATTGAATGTAAGGTGATCCAGGTCTGGGTCATCTTTTGTGAGACCTTGGCTTGGCAGTTGCATATAGCACCAGAGCAGGGACTATATCTTCTATGATTTTTTTCAAAATTTCAGAGTGCCATGTACAGTAATGTGCTCAATAAACACTTTTTAAATGTAATTGTACCTCATCATTTTCAAGGATGGAAATTATCCTGCCAAGTCAGCAGCTTAATTCCATACATAATTCCTAGTAAAGAAATTATTGACACATAACATGGTATGAGAACTTCGACAGGAATGGGCAGTCGCCTGTGATCCTGAAGTCCTGACTTCAAGTTCGTAATTCCTTAGGTGACCCAGGACAATTTACTTTATTCACTGAGCTCAATTTCTTCAACTACAAAATTAAAGGCCAGACTAGATTATGCATAGGTTTGTTCCAGCTCTAAAATTCTGATTCCTCTGAACTCTCCAATTACTTAGCAATGCCCGACTTCTCATGAACAAATAGAGCTCTATCCAATTCGCAACTCTATCCAATACTAATTCGTTCACAGCTCTATCCAATACTAACACAAGTGTTGAACTACAGTATTTTTAAATGTGATAACCCTGATTTTTGAGGCAGAATCTTTATGTCCCATGATTTATTCTGCTACTGCGTCAAAAAAAAAAAAAAAACCCACTGCCACCCAGTCAATTCCGACTCATAGCGACCCTATAGGATAGAGTAGAACTGCCCTATAGAGTTCGCAAGGAGCACCTGGTGGATCTGAACTGCCAACCTTTTGGTTAGCAGCCACATCTATTAACCACTAAGTCACTAGGGTTTCCACTACAGTGTCAGGCATGAAGATAATATTATTTCCCCAAACTTATCATTCTTCGCTTTCAGGACTTTGTAAAACGAGTTTGCCATATATTCCAAAATGATTCCTACTTCTTTTCTGCCTCACATTTCTAGACCAAATCACACTCTAACCAATTCCATCTTTTCTCTCTTCTAGCAAATTATTTCATTTTATCATTTTGAGCTATTTCTCAGAATTTTTAATTTTTAACACAGCTATTTTTCTAACCACCTTATCTTCTTTCTTAGGTCCACAGCCCTCAGTAGGAGTCTTCAGACTTGCAAAAATTAAATAAAAAATACTTCCTGTTCCAAAACCAAATATGAAATCTTGACGCAGAAAATAGGAGTAATTTGCATTTATTTTGATGCAAATAATGTATTATTTTGGTCATTCAAGCACAACTATAAGTATGTAATTGAATATTCACCTTACTATGATTTTTTATCAGAAATTCAATTTTTATTTGATTCTAAATATAAATTCACATGTAGAAACTTTATAGTCCTCATTCTCACTTCCTCTTCTTCATCCTTGAAACTGTACCTTCCCCCACAAAGCCCTTCCCAATAGAAAGGAAGAGAATTTTTTTATCACAAGTACTGATCCTTATGTCATTTATTTATCGTTACAACATATATTGGACACTTAGTACTTGGCCTGATGATTGTTGTCATTGTTAGGTCCCCCTAGAGTCAATTCTGACTCATAGCAATCTCATGTGACAGAAAGAAAATACGGGGAAGAAGACAGGGAAGGTTTCCCAGAAAAGGTGCTAAATTGCATTACGAAGAATGAGTACAGAGAGGCAGAGTCAAGATGGCAGAACAGGCAGACTATTCCAGTGAGCCCTCTTTACAACAAAGACCCGAAAAAACAAGTGAAATGAGTATATTTGTGACAAGCTGGGAGCCCTGAGCATCAAAGGCAAGCTTAGACAATGAACTGAGGGGCAGGGAGAGGAAGAGACTGTTCAGAAGTGGAGAGGAGTTACCGGACCTGAATTGTGGGGAGCCCTCAGGCACCATTCCTGGAGCAGCAGGAGCAGTGGCATAGGCGGGCTGTTACCAGTGTTCCACCACAGTTTCCTCAGGGAGAAGCAGCCAGCCACACAGCCTACTCACGCCTCTGGAACCTGAGAAGAAAGGTGCTCTCAGCAAAAGGTAAGTACTTGCGGATATTTTACTGCACCTCCCCCCCACCCCCAAGCCAGCTTCAGCGGCTGAATCCCTGGGCCTGAGATAGATCCTGGTGAGCACCTAGAGCCATCTTCCAGGCCTTGGGGAAAGAAAAAATTTGCAACTGGGGGAAAGATAATTTCCTAGCTCCATTAACTGGAGGAGCTCAGGACAGAAGTGGCTCCTGTCCAGGCATAAACCATCTGTGGACCTTGAGCACCTTTTCCTTCTGTATAGACCTATGTGGACCTATTTTGGGAGAAAAGCCCTTGTTGGCAAACTCCAACCATTTCAGCTGTGCAGTGGAGAGGTGGGTGTTTGATGTTTGACATTGATTTGCCTATTAAACAAGGTCCTCACCTACCCACATCAGGAACCTAAGGACTGGTAGCTCCACTCAGGTCACACAGCCACCCACGACAGGGGTCCAAAGATAACTGGTATCTCCCAGTCCTTACAACCAAAAACATTGGGTGCCCATGGTCCCTCTGCAGAACCCACCCACCAGCACACTCTAGGGAACATAGATGCATTTTCCTCAGAGACGCTTGGGGGTCGGATCTCAGGCCCCTGCCTTGTTTAGAGCATGACCCCCTGCTGCACTCAGATACCAGTATATATGCCAATCACCCTTGCCCCTCTAAGACTGTAGGACAGAGTCTGTATCACACACTTGATGATCAGCTACCTGGACACCTAAGCTGAATTCACTCAAGAAAAGTGAATGGACCTCTAGACTGATATACCTGATAACTGCACCACCCATCCAGAGACAGGACTTCAGAGCTTCAAAGATGAAAATAATCAACCTAGATCACTCAAGCAACCCATTTGGTCATATCAAAACAAAATAAAGCAAGAAGCTACAATACAGTAAACAAACATAAAATAAACCAATACAATAATTTCTAGATGGCTCAGAGACAACAGTCAATATGAAGTCACATAAAGAAACAGACAATGATCACCTCAACAGGTTCTCAAAACAAAGAAATCCAGGGATCTTCTAGATGAAAGTGTATTCCTGGAATTACCCAATGCAGAATACAAAAGTTTAATATACAGAACCCTTCAAGACAAGAGGAAGGAAATGAGGTAATATGCAGAACAAGCCAAGGAACAGATAGATAAAGCAACTGAAGAAATTAGAAAGATTACTCAGGAGCATCATGAAAAGTTTAATAAGCTGGAAAAATCCATAGACACACAGCAATCAGAAATTCAGAAGATTTACAATAAAATTACAGAAGTAGACAACTCAGTAGAAAGTCAGAGGAGCAGAATTGAGCAAGTAGAAACCAGAATTTCTGAATTCAAAGATAAATCACTTGGCACTAAAATATGTGAAGAAAAATCAGATAAAAGAATTTAAAAAAATGGAGAAACATTAAGAATCATGTGGGACTCTATCAAAAGAAATAACCTACAAGTGATTGGAGTACCAGAACAGGGAGGGATAACAGAAAATACAGTGAGAATTGTTGAAGATTTGTTGGCAGAAAACTTCCCTGATATTGTGAAAGATGAGAAGATATCTATCCAAGATGCTCATCGAACTCCACATAAGGTAGATCTTAAAAGAAAATCCCAAGACATATTATAATCAAACTTGCCAAAACCAAAGATAAAGAAAGAATTATAAGAGTAGAGAGGGATAAAGGAAAAGTCACCTACAAAGGAGGGCCAATAAGAATAAGCTCGGACTACTCAGCAGAAACCATTCAGGCAAGAAGGCAATGGGATGGCATGTTTAAAAAAATTGAAGGAAAAAAATTTCCTGCCAAGAATCATATATCCAGCAAAACTGTCTCTTAAATATTAAGGTGAAATTAAGGCATTTCCAGATAAACACAAGTAAAGGGAATTCGTAAAAACCAAACCAAAACTACAAGAAATACTAAAGGGAGTCCTTTGCTAAGAAAATCAATAATATCAGGTATTAACCCAAGGCTAGAACACTGGGCAGAGTAACAAGAAGACAACCCAGACAGGGAAATCCAAAAAAACAAAGCAAGATTATTAAAGACAACAACAAAAAAGCCCAAAACAGGGTAACAGCAATATTATTATATAAAAGAAGACAACATTAAAATAATAAAGAGGGACTAAGCAATGTAATCATACACATTCCATATGAAGAGGAAGATACGGTAAAACAAAGAAATAAAAGTTAGTTTTAAATGTAGAAAAGTAGGGGTAAATAATGAGGTAACCACAAAGGAGACAAACTATCCTACACATCAAAATAAAATACCACGGAAAAAAACAGACTCAGCAGAAACAAAACAACAACAACAAATATGAGGAAAGGACAATATATAAAGAAAATCTACTCAGCACATAAAATCAAGTGGGAAAAAGAAACTGTAAACAACGCACAAAAAAAGACATCAGAATGACAGCACTAAATTCATTAAAAAAAAAAATTCATACCTATCCATAATTACCCTGAATGAAAATGGACTAAATGCACCAATAAAAAGACAGAGAGTGGCAGAATGCATTAAATGCATTAAAAAACAAGATCCTTCTATATGCTGCCTACCAGAGACACACCTTAGACTTAGAGACACAAACAAACTAAAACTCAAATGATAGAAAAAAATATATCAAGCAAACAACAATCAAAAAAGAGCACGAGTGGCAATATTAATTTCTGACAAAATAGACTTTAAAGTTAAATCCATCAGAAAGGATAAGGAAGGACACTATATAATGATTAAAGGGACAATACACCAAGAGGATATAACCATGTTAAATATCTATGCACCCAATGACAGGGCTGCAAGATACATGAAACAAACTCTATCAGCATTAAAAAGTGAGATAGATAGTAGTAGGAGACTTCAACACACCACCTTCAGTGAAGGACAGGACATCCAGAAAGACACTCAATAAAGACATGGAAGATCTAAATGCCACAATCAACCAACTTGACCTCATAGACATATACAGAACACTCCACAATACTTTCTTTTCTAGTGCACATGGAACATTCTCTAGAATAGACCACGTATTAGGTCATAAAGCAAGCCTTAGCAGAATTCAAAACACTGAAATATTACAAAGCATCTTCTCTGACCATAGGGCCATAAAAGTGGAAATCAGTAACAGGAAAAGCAGGGAAAAGAAATCAAACACTTGGAAACCGAACAATACCCTGCTCAAAAAAGACTGGATCATAGAAGACATTAAGGATGGAATAAAGAAATTCATAGAATTCAATAAGAATGAAAACACTTCCTATCAGAACCTTTGGGACACTGCAAAAGTGGTGCTCAGAGGCCAATTTATATCAATAAATGCACACATCCAAAGAGAAGAAAGGGCCAAAATCAAAGAATTATCCCTACAGCTTGAATAAATAGAAAGAGAGCAACAAACGAAATCCACAGGCACCAGAAGAAAACAATAAAAATTAGAGCTGAAAACAGAAAAACAATTGAAAAAATTAACAAGACCAAAAGCTGGTTCTTTGAAAAAATCAACAAAATTGATAAACCACTGGCCAAACTGACAAAAGAAAAATAGGAGAGGAAGCAAATAACCCAAATAAGAAATGAGATGGGTGATGTTACAACAGACCCAACTGAAATTAAAAGAATCATATCAGATTGCTATGAAAACTTTTACTCCAACAAATTTGAAAACCTAGAAGAAATGCATGAATTCTTAGAAACACACCACCTACCTAAACTAACATAAACAGAGGTAGAACAACTAAATAGACCCATAACAAAAGAAGAAATTGAAAAGGTAATTGAAAAACTCCCAACAAAAAAAGTCCTGGTGTGGACAGCTTCACTGCAGAGTTCCACCAAACTTTCAGAGAAGAGTTAACACCATTATTACTAAAGGTGTTTCAGCACACAGAAAAGGACAGAATAGTACCAAACTCATTCTATGAAGCCGCCATATCCCTGATACCAAAACCAGGTAAAGAGACCTCAAGAAAAGAAAATTACAGACCTATATCTCTCATGAATGTAAATGCAAAAATCCTCAACCAAATTCTAGCCAATAGAATTCAACAACATATCCAAAAAATAATTCAGCATGACCAAGTGGGATTCATACCAGGTATGCAGAGACGGTTCAAGTTTAGAAAAACAATTAATGGAATCCACCACATAAATAAAACGAAAGACAAGAATCACATGATTTTTATCAATTGATGCAGAAAAGGCATTTGACAAAGTTCAACACCCATTCATGATAAAAACTCTCAGCAAAATAGAAATAGAAGGAAAATTCCTCAACATAATACAGGGCATTTATACAAAGCCAACAGCCAACATCACCCTAAATGGAGAGAGCCTGCAAGCATTCCCACTGAGATCGGGAACCAAACAGGGATGCCCTTTATCACCACTCTTATTCAACATTGTGCTGGAAGTCCTAGCCAGAGCAATCAGGCTAGATAAAGAAATAAAGAGCATCCAGATTGGCAAGGAAGAGGTAAAAGTATCTCTATTTGCAGATGACACGATCTTATACACAGAAAACCCTAAGGAATCCTCCAGAAAACTACTGAAACTAATAGAAGAGTTCAGCAGAGTATTGGGATACAAGATAATCATACAAAAATAAGTTGGATTCCTCTACACCAACAAAAAGAACATCGAAGAGGAAATCACCAAATCAAAGCCATTCACAGTAGCCCCCAAGAAGATAAAATACTTAGGAATAAATCTTACCAGAGATGTAAAAGACTTATACAAAGAAAACTACAGTACACTTCTGCAAGAAACCAAAAGAGACTTACCTAAGTGGAAAAACATACCTTGCTCATGGAAACGAAGACTTAACATTATCAAAATGTCTATTCTGCCAAAAGTGATCTATACATTTAATGCAATTCTGATCCAAATCAGAGATGGAGAAGCAAATCACCAACTTCATATGGACGGAAGGAAGCCCCGTAAATGAGGCATTACTGAAAATGAATAACAAAGTGGGAGGCCTTACTTTACCTGATTTTAGAACCTATTATACTGCCACTGTAGTCAAAACAGCCTGGTACTGGCACAACAACAGATACATAGACCAATGGAACAGAATTGAGAATCCAGACATAAATCCATCCACATATGAGCAGTTGATATTTGACAAAGGCCCCAAAACAGTTAAATGGAGAAAAGACAGTCTTTAACAAACGGTGCTGGCATAACTGGATATCCATGTGCAAAAAAATGAAACAAGACCCATACCTCACTCCATGCACAAAAACGAGCTCAAAATGGATCAAAGGTCTAAATATAAAATCTAAAATGATAAAGATCATGGAAGAAAAAATCGGGACAACTTTAGGAGCCCTATTACATGGCATAAACAGTATACCAAACATTATAAAGAATGCAGAAGAAAAACTAGATAACTGGGAGCTGCTAAATATCAAACATTTATGCTCATCCGAAGACTTCACCAAAAGAGTAAAAAGACTACCTACAGACTAGGAAAAAGTTTTTGGCTATGACATTTCTGATCAGCTCCTGATCTCTAAAATCTACATGATACTGCAAAAACTCAGCTATAAAAAGACAAATAACCCTATTAAAAAACAGGCAAAAGATATGAATAGACACTTCAGTAAAGAAGACACTCAGGTAGCTAACAGATACATGAGGAAATGTTCACAATCATTAGCCATTAGAGAAAGGCAGGTCAAAACTACAATGAGATTTCATCTTGCTCCAACAAGGCTAGCATTAATCAAAAAAACACAAAAGAATAAATGTTGCAGAGGCTGTGGAGAGATTGGAACTCTTATACACTGCTGGTGGGAGTGTCAAATGGTACAACCACTTCGGAAATCGATTTGGCACTTCCTTAAAAAGCTAGAAATAGAACTACTACACAATCCAGCAATCCCACTGCTTGGAATATATCCTAGAGAAATAAGAGCCTTTACACGAACAGATATATGCACACCCATGTTTATTGCAGCACTGTTGACAATAGCAAAAACATGGAAGCAACCAAGGTGCCCATCAACGGATGAATGGATAAACTATGGTATATTCACACAATGGAATACTATGCATCGATAAAGAACAGTGAGGAATCTGTGAAACATTTCATAACATGGTGGAACCTGGAAGGCATTATGCTGAGTGAAATTAGTCAGTTGCAAAAGGACAAATATTTGTATAAGACCACTATTATAAGAACTTGAGAAATAGTTTAAACTGAGAAGAAAACATTCTTTTGTGGCTACGAGAGGGGGGAGGGAGGGAGGGTGGGAGAGGGGCATTCACTAATTAGATAGTATATAAGAACTACTTAGGTGAAGGGAAAGACAGCACACAATACAGGGGAGGTCAGCACAGTTGGACTAAACCAAAAGCAAAGAAGTCTTCTGAATAAACTGAATGCTTCAAAGGTCAGCGTAGCAGGGGCAGGGGTCTGGGGACCATGGTTTCAGGGGACACCTAAGTCAATTGGCATAATAAAATCTATTAAGAAAACATTCTGCATCCCACCTTGAAGAGTGGCGTCTGGGGTCTTAAACGCTAGCAAGCAGCCATCTAAGATGAATCAATTGGTCTCAACCCACATGGATCAAAGGAGAATGAAGAACACCAAGGACACAAGGTGATTATGAGCCCAAGAGACAGAAAAGCCCACATGAACCAGAGTCCACAACAGCCTGAGACCAGAAGAACTACAACCGATGACTGCCCAGACAGTGAACACAGCAGAGAACCCCTGAGGGAGCAGGAGAGCAGTGGGATGCAGACCGCAAATTCTCGTATGACCAGACTTAATGGTCTGACTGAGACTGGAAGGACCCTAGTGGGCATGGCCCCCACACCTTCTGTTGGCCCAGGACAGGAACCATTCCCGAAGGCAACTCTTCAGACATGGATTGGACTGGACAATGGGTTGGAGAGGGATGCTGGTGAGGAGTGAGCTTCTTGGATGAGGTGGACACTTGAGACTATGTTGGCATCTCCTGCCTGGAGGGGAGATGAGAGGGTGGAGGGGGTTAGAAGCTGGTGAAATGGGCACGAAAAGAGAGAGTGGAGGGAGAGAGCGGGCTGTCTCATAAAAAAAAGGGGGAGAGTAATTGGGAGTGTGTAGCAAGGTGTACATGGGTTTTTGTGTGATAGACTGACTTGATTTGTAAACTTTCACTTAAAGCACAATAAAAATTTTTTAAAAAAATAGAATAAATAAAGATAGATGAAAGAAGATAGAAACTTGAAGATGAGAAAACACAGCACATTCCAGAGTCTGCAAGTAGCCCTGAATGACAAGAGCCCGGGGTCCGCAATAAAACACAGCGAACGAATCAAATATTAGTGGAATGTGTGTGATTTGTCTGTATTATTATCAATGATTTTCTCTTTCCAAACTGGCCCTACCATTAGGTTATTTTACCTAGGTGACAGAAAATAAAAGATTTTTATCTTTTTTCTTTCATCATCATTCTTTTTTTTTTTACTTTCTTTTCAAGTTTTCAGTTTCATACCCAACTCCATCATTTCTGCCAACAACTCTCCCATCTCCTTGGACTCTATTTTAGTTGTCACTGGGTAAGTAGGGACCAACTGCAAACCAGGCCTAAGTTCAACTCTACATTAAAATTCTGGTATTCAGCATTTGTGGATTTAGGAAGACTAACGAGATGAAAAATTGGCTTCAAATCCAGATCTCACAATCAGCATTGGGTGTTGTATAGTCCTAGGTATAGAAATCCCTTAAGATCATCTTAAGAAGAAAATACTATACGAATTAGAATGAAAAAAAAAAAAAATCTTACACTCTCTGTAAAGCAAAAGGAAAAAAAAAACCAGGAAAAAGCATATTTCATACAACAAAAAGTGAGAAAGTATTGTTTTTTGAAGACAGAGTGCCTGGTTTACCTCCCACCCCCACTCTTACTCCAAAACTAAAAAACCCATTGCCGTTGAGTGGATTCCAACTCATAGTGACTCTATTGGACAGAGCAGAACTACTGTCCCATAGGGTTTCCAAGGCTGTAATCTTTAGGGAAGTAGACTTCCACATCTTTCTCCCGTGGAGCAGCTGGTAGGTTTGAACCGCTGACTTCTTAGCTGCCAAGTGATTTTACCACTGTGTCACCAGGGCTCCTTCAGTTTTCAGTGGAGTCAATTAAATCCAATTTCAAATTTAGCTTTGCCAATTATGTTTTCTTGGGTTGGTTATTTAGCCTGTTTGAATCTCAGTGTCTTAGTTTCTTAGTGCTGCTGTAACAGAACTACAAGTGGCTGGCTTTAAAGAACAGAAATTTATTTCCTCACAGTTTAGGAGCCTAGAAATCTGAACACTGGCTGTAGGGGAAGGCCCTCTCTCAGTCTTCCCTGGGGGAAGATCCCGGTCTCAGCTCTGTAACGCCAGGGTTCCTCCGTTCCTTGGTGACCCTCACATATGTTTCTGCTTTCCCCCATTAGTGCTTGTTTGTTTCAGCCTCTAATCCGCTCTTTTCATATCTCAAAAGGGATTAGGTTTAAAACACACCCTACACTGATATGTCCTCATTAACATAAAAAAGAAAACCATATTGCCAAGTGGGATTATATCCATAGATACCAAAAAAAAAAACCTAAACCCATTGCCAACCAGTCGATTCTGACTCAAAACGACCCTATAAGACAGAAAAAACTGCCCCTTAGGGTTTCCAAGAAGCACGTGGTACATTCAAACTGCCGACTTTTTGGTTAGCAGCCTAGCCTTTAGAGTTCCAATACATATTTTTAGGGGGCACAATCAATTCATAAGATTAGCTTACTTAAAAACTGGCAAGATAATTCCTAACTCTCAAAAATTGTAATGGAGATGAAATAAAACGAATGTATATTGATTTAAAAGAATCTTCATTGTTGTTACCAAGGTAAATCCTCTCTCTCCCAAAGTTAAAAGGCTGTCCAGAGTCCACTATGGTACTGCCATCATATCCATTAATTCATGGAGACACGTGTGGTCTACAGGCCTGACATTAATCATTCTTACCAAGAACTTAACAAAATAAGAAAAACCTAGTATGCACTTTATGTAGTATGCTTTGTACATTTAATTAGTGGCTTCTATTTTTTTAGCAATAGTAAGGAGCCCTGGTGGCACAGTGGTTAAGAACTGGGCTGCTAAGGAGGTTCAAACCCACCATTGTCTCTGTGGGAGAAAGATGTGGCAGTCTGCTCCTTCGGGGTAGTTCTACTCTGTGCTATAGGGTCGCTATGGGTCGGAATCCACTCAACAGCAATGGCTTTGGTTTGGTTTTGGCAATAATAATGATGACATTAATAATAAGAAGAAGAAATATTTCCTGTAGCCTTATTCTGCACCAGGTTCTGGGTTAATCACTTTATACTCATTATCTCATGTTATGTTCGCAGCTCTCTAATGAAGTAGGTACTATTGTTAGAAGCTATAACTTACTCAATATCATGGAGCCTAAAAGTGGAGAGCTGGGTCTCCAATGACATGTCTGTTTGGCTTAAAAGAGCAGTTGTTTAACCACTTTATCATCTGAAAAAGGAGTAAGGATTGGAGGCGGGGCCAAGATGGCTGACTAGGTAGACGCTACCTCGGATCCCTCTTGCAACAAAGACTCGGAAAAACAAGTGAATCGATCACATACATAACAATCTACGAACCCTGAACAACAAACACAGATTTAAAGAGTTGACCTGAATGACAGAGACAGAGAACAAACAAATACGGGGAAGCAGCGACTGTTTTTGGAGCCTGGAGCCAATGTCCCAGTCAGGTAACCTTGGCGCCGGGCTTAGGACTGGGCCCAGGAGAGCTGAACACAAAATCTTGTGACGGTGCAAATAAGGGGCACGGCCCTACCACCCTGAACTGACCCCGGGAGGGGGCCCAGCCGGTCCGCGCAGGCAGCGTGGTGACGCTGCTGGTGGGAGAAGTCCCCGGGAGGCAGTGACTGGTTTTGGAGCCGGGAGTGCAGCGTCCCACCCAAGGAACCTTGGCGCCGGGCTTTGGACTGGGAGCAGGGGAGCTGAACATGGCATCTACTCACGGCACAAACACGGGGCGCAGCCCTACTCCCCTAAACTAACCCCGGGAGGGGGCCCAGCCGGTCCGCGGGGGCAGCGCCGCAATGCAGCTGGTGGGACGAGAAGTCCCTGGGAGGCAGTGAGGGGTTTTGGAGCTGGGAGTGCAATGTCCCAGCAGGGGAACCTTGACTCTGGGCTTTGGACTGGTAGCAGAGGATCTGACCGAGGCTTTAGTGGGCCAGACCCTCGGACGCAATCTCCACACAGCCAGCACACATAGGCGACAGATAAAATAGTCATCCCAAGCAAGAAAAGCAACTTTGGCTATGTTCCGGGGTGCTACTCTCCTGTTTTTCTGAATCCCCCCCCCACTCCCCTTCCCAGGCGGCTTCATTAACATTGAAATTTCCTGAGCCAGAGGGAGAACGGCTCTGGCTCCAAGGCGGCTTTGCTTTTCCCTTTTTTTTTCCGTCTTTTCCTAACCCATTCTTCCGGCCTGAGAGAAGCAACCACAAAAACCCCAGACACCAAAAATCCTTCCCTAATTGGACTAAAAACACAGAACCAGCTCCAGCCAAGCATATATGATCCAAATCTCCGGCTTTCATCCTTACAGGGAACAAGGTGGCGGTTATAATCCAAAGGCAGTTCTGATAGGGATCTGACTGCATTTTTTTTTAGTGGATTTACTGGAAAAACAAGTTTCCCAGGTCTGATATCTCTGCTTATTCAACAGAGTCCTAACTGACCCACAACAGGGAACTGAGGGCTGAAGCTCCCCCCAGACCACCTAGCCTCTTGCCTTAGGGGTCTGAGGAGGGTGACACCTACCAATCAGTAGAGGTACTTACATTGGAGGCCTAAGGTACAGCTGCAGTGCCTTCCCACCAAGGTGCTATAGGAATAGAGACACACCTACCTCACTGACACTTGGGGGAAGCCTGTCAGCATCCTGCCCCCCCTGGAGTGTGAACCCCAGCTGCTAATAGAATCTGGTGCACACAACTATTACCACTACTTCTCGAGGTGGATAGGTGTTAGGGTGCATCACACACTTGATGACCCAAAATCAAATTCTACTCAAGAATAGTGAATAGACTCAGGCATATATATCTGGCAACAGCCCAAACCAGCTGGTAATAGGTCATAAGTAAGTCAAGGGCTACAACAAACAAGACAGCACAATCTAGTAGTTCATCCAAGTATACTGAAAGAAAACAAAACAAGATAAGACTCAGTGAGCAATTATAGAATAAACCACTACTATATCTTTTTTTTATATCTTAGTGATGGCTCGGAGACAGCAGTCTATATCAAACCACATAAAGAAGCAGACAATGACTGCTTCTACAACCCCCCCCAAAAAAGAATCAAAATCTTTCCCAAATGAAGATACAATCCTGGAATTATCAGATACAGAATACAAAAAACTAATTTACAGAATGCTTCAAGACATCAGGGATGACCTCAGAAATGAAATAAGGCAAACCACAGAAAAAGCCAAGGAACATTGATAAAACAGTTGAAGAACTCAAAGAGATTATTCAAGAACACAGTGGAAAAATTAATAAGTTGCAAGAATCCATAGAGAGACAGCATGCAGAAATCCAAAAGATTAACAATAAAATTACAGAATTAGACAACACAATAGGAAGTCAGAGGAGCAGACTCGAGCAATTAGAATGCAGACTGGGACATCTGGAGGACCAGGGAATTAACACCAACATAGCTGAAAAAAAATCAGATAAAATAATTAAAAAAAAAAATGAAGAAACCCTAAGAATTATGTGGGACTCTATCAAGAAGGATAACTTGCATGTGATTGGAGTTCCAGAACAGGGAGGGAGGACAGAGAAAACAGCTGAAGAACTCCTGACAGAAAACTTCCCTGACATCATGAAAGACGAAAGGATATCTATCCAAGATGCTCATCGAACCCCATTTAAGATTGATCCAAAAAGAAAAACACCAAGACATATTATCATCAAACTTGCCAAAACCAATGATAAAGAGAAAATTTTAAAAGCAGCCAGGGAGAAAAGAAAGGTCTCCTTCAAGGGAGAATCAATAAGTTCAGACTAGTCAGCAGAAACTATGCAGGCGAGAAGGCAATGGGATGACATATACAGAGCGCTAAAGGAGAAGAACTGCCAGCCAAGGATCATATATCCAGCAAAACTCTCTCTGAAATATGAAGGCGAAATTAAGATACTTACAGATGAACACAAGCTTAGAGAAAGCAAAAACCAAACCAAAGCTACAAGAAATACTAAAGGAAATAGTTTGGTCAGAAAACCAATAACATCAGATACTAGCACAACACAAGGTCACAAAACAGAACACCCTGATAGCAACTCAAATAGGGAAATCACAAAAACAAATTAAGATTAAAAAAAAAAAAGCTCATAACAGGGAATCATTGAAGTCAACACATAAAAGATCACAATAATCAAAAAGAGGGACTAAATACAGGTGGCATAGAACTGCCATATGGAGAGGGATACAAGGCGATATAGGACAATACAAGTTAGGTTTTTACTTAGAAAAATAGGGGTAAATATTAAGGCAACCACAGAGAGGTATAACAACTCCATAACTCAAAATAAAAGCCAAGAAAAACGTAACGACTCATCAAACATAAAGTCAAATACTATGAAAATGAGGATCTTACAATTTACAAAGAAAAACGTCTCAGCACAAAAAAGTAAGTGGAAAAATGAAATTGTCAACAACACACATAAAAAGGCATCAAAATGACAGCACTAAACACTTATTTATCTATAATTACATTGAATGTAAATGGACTAAATGCACCAATAAAGAGACAGAGAGTCTTGGACTGGATAAAGAAACACAATCCATCTATATGCTACCTACAAGAGACACACCTTAGACTTAGAGACACAAACAAACTAAAACTCAAAGGATGGAAAAAAATATATCAAGCAAACAATAAGCAAAAAAGAAGAGGAGTAGCAATATTAATTTCAGACAAAATAGACTTTAAACTTAAATCCACCACAAAGGATAAAGAAGGACACTACATAATGATAAAAGGGACAATAGATCAGGAAGATATAGCCATATTAAATATTTATGCACCCAGTGACAGGGCTGCAAGATACATAAATCAAATTTAACAGAACTGAAAAGTGAAATAGACACCTCCACAATTATAGTAGGAGACTTCAACACACCACTTTCGGAGAAGGACAGGACATCCAGTAAGAAGCTCAATAGAGACACGGAACACCTAATTAAAACAATCAACCAACTTGACCTCATTGACTTATACAGAACTCTCCACCCAACTGCTGCAAAATATACTTTTTCTTCTAGCGCACATGGAACATTCTCTAGAATAGACCACATATTAGGTCATAAAACAAACCTTTGCAGAATCCAAAACATCGAAATATTACAAAGCATCTTCTCAGACCACAAGGCAATAAAACTAGAAATTAATAACAGAAAAACTAGGGAAAAGAAATCAAATACTTGGAAAATGAACAACACCCTCCTGAAAAAAGACTGGGTTATAGAAGACATCAAGGAGGGAATAAGGAAATTCATAGAAAGCAACGAGAATGAAAATACTTCCTATCAAAACCTCTGGGACACAGCAAAAGCAGTGCTCAGAGGCCAATTTATATCAATAAATGCACACATACAAAAAGAAGAAAGAGCCAAAATCAGAGAACTGTCCCTACAACTTGAACAAATAGAAACTGAGCAACAAAAGAATCCATCAGGCACCAAAAGAAAACAAATAATAAAAATTAGAGCTGAACTAAATGAATTAGAGAACAGAAAAACAATTGAAAGAATTAACAAAGCCAAAAGCTGGTTCTTTGAAAAAATTAACAAAATTGATAAACCATTGGCTAGACTGACTAAAGAAATACAGGAAAGGAAACAAATAACCCGAATAAGAAACGAGAAGGACCACATCACAACAGAACCAAATGAAATTAAAAGAATCATTTCAGATTATTATGAAAAATTGTACTCTAACAAATTTGCAAACCTAGAAGAAATGGATGAATTCCTGGAAAAACACTACCTACCTAAACTAACACATTCAGAAGTAGAACAACTAAATAGACCCATAACAAAAAAAGAGATCGAAACAGTAATCAAAAAACTCCCAACAAAAAAAAGCCCTGGCCCGGACGGCTTCACTGCAGAGTTCTAACAAACTTTCAGAGAAGAGTTAACACCACTACTACTAAAGGTATTCCAAAGCATAGAAAATGACGGAATACTACCCAACTCATTCTATGAAGCCACCATTTCCCTGATACCAAAGCCAGGTAAAGACATTACAAAAAAAGAAAATTATAGACCTATATCCCTCATGAACATTGATGCAAAAATCCTCAACAAAATTCTAGCCAATAGAATCCAACAACACATCAAAAAAATAATTCACCCTGATCAAGTGGGATTTATACCAGGTATGCAAGGCTGGTTTAATATCAGAAAAACCATTAGTGTAATCCATCACATAAATACAACAAAAGACAAAAACCACATGATCTTATCAATTGATGCAGAAAAGGCATTTGACAAAGTCCAACACCCATTCATGATAAAAACTCTTACCAAAATAGGAATTGAAGGAAAATTCCTCAACATAATAAAGGGCATCTATGCAAAGCCAACAGCCAATATCACTCTAAATGGAGAGAGCCTGAAAGCATTTCCCTTGAGAACGGGAACCAGACAAGGATGCCCTTTATCACCGCTCTTATTCAACATCGTGTTGGAAGTCTTAGCCAGGGCAATTAGGCTAGACAAAGAAATAAAAGGTATCCGGATTGGCAAGGAAGAAGTAAAGTTATTACTATTTGCAGATGACATGATTATATACACAGAAAACCCTAAGGAATCCTCCAGAAAACTACTGAAACTAATAGCAGAGTTTGGCAGAGTCTCAGGTTATAAAATAAACATACAAAAATCACTTGGATTCCTCTACATCAACAAAAAGAACACCGAAGAGGAAATAACCAAATCAATACCATTCACAGTAGCCCCCAAGAAGATAAGATACTTAGGAATAAATCTTACCAAGGATGTAAAAGACCTATACAAAGAAAACTACAAAGCTCTACTACAAGAAATTCAAAAGGACATACTTAAGTGGAAAAACATACCCTGCTCATGGATAGGAAGATTAACATAGTAAAAATGTCTATTCTATCAAAAGCCATCTATACATTTAATGCACTTCCGATCCAAATTCCAATGTCATATTTTAAGGGGATAGAGAAACAAATCACCAATTTCATATGGAAGGGAAAGAAGCCCCGGATAAGCAAAGCACTACTGAAAAAGAAGAAGAAAGTGGGAGGCCTCACCTTACCTGACTTCAGAACCTATTATACAGCCACAGTAGTCAAAACAGCTTGGTATTGGTACAACAACAGGCACATAGACCAATGGAACAGAATTGAGAACCCAGATATAAATCCATCCACATATGAGCAGCTGATATGTGACAAAGGCCCAGTGTCAGTTAATTGGGGAAAAGATAGTCTTTTAAACAAACGGTGCTGGCATAACTGGATATCCATTTGCAAAAAAATGAAACAGGACCCATACCTCACACCAAGCACAAAAACTAACTCCAAGTGGATCAAAGACCTAAACATAAAGACTAAAACGATAAAGATCATGGAAGATAAAATACGGACAACCTTAGGAGCCCTAAAACAAGGCATAAACAGAATACAAAATATTACCAAAAATGACGAAGAGAAACCAGATAACTGGGAGCTCCTAAAAATCAAACACCTATGCTCATCTAAAGACTTCACCAAAAGAGTAAAAAGACCACCTACACACTGGGAAAGAATTTTCAGCTATGACATCTCAGACCAGCGCCTGATCTCTAAAATCTACATGATTCTGTCAAAACTCAACCACAAAAAGACAAACAACCCAATCAAGAAGTGGGCAAAGGATATGAACACACATTTCACTAAAGAAGATATTCAGGCAGCCAACAGATACATGAGAAAATGCTCTCGATCATTAGCCATTAGAGAAATGCAAATTAAAGCCACAATGAGATTCTATCTCACTCCAACAAGGCTGGCATTAATCCAAAAAACACAAAATAATAAATGTTGGAGAGGCTGCGGAGAGATTGGAACTCTTATACACTGCTGGTGGGAATGTAAAATGGTACAACCACTTTGGAAATCTATCTGGCCTTATCTTAAACAGGTAGAAATAGAACTACCATACAACCCAGAAATCCCACTCCTCGGAGTATACCCTAGAGAAATAAGAGCCTTCACACAAACAGATATATGCACACCCATGTTTATTGCAGCACTGTTTACGATAGCAAAAAGCTGGAAGCAACCAAGGTGTCTATCAACGGATGAATGGTTAAATAAATTGTGGTATATTCACACAATGGAATACTACGAATCTATAAAGAACAGTGAGGAATCTGTGAAACATTTCATAACATGGAGGAACCTGGAAGGCATTATGCTGAGTGAAATTAGTCAGAGGCAAAAGGACAAATATTGTATAAGACCACTATTATAAGATCTTGAGAAATAGTATAAACTGAGAAGAACACATACTTTTGTGGTTACGAGGCGGGGGAGGGAGGGTGAGAGAGGGTTTTTTACTGATTAGTTAGTAGATAAGAACTACTTTAGGTGAAGGGAAGGACAATACTCAATACACAGAAGGTCAGCTCAAATGGACTGGACCAAAAGCAGTTTCTGGGATAAACTGAATGCTTCAAAGGTCAGCGAAGCAAGGGCGGGGGTTTGGGGACTATGGCTTAAGGGGACTTCTAAGTCAATTGGCAAAATAATACTATTATGAAAACATTCTGCATCCAACTTTGATATGTGGTATCTGGGATCTTAAATGCTAACAAGTGGCCATCTAAGATGCATCAATTGGTCTCAACCCAACTGGAGCAAAGAAGAATGAAGAACATCAAGGTCACACGACAACTATGAGCCCAAGAGATAGAAAGGGCCACATGAACCAGAGACTTACATCATCCTGAGACCAGAAGAACTAGATGGTGTCCAGCCACAACTGATGACTGCCCTGACAGGGAGCACAACAGAGAACCCCTGAGGGAGTAGGAGATCAGTGGGATGCAGACCCCAAATTCTCTTAATAAGACCAGACTTAATGGTCTGACTGAGACTAGAGGAATCCTGGTGGTCATGGTCCCCAAACCTTCTGTTGGCCCAGGACAGGAACCATTCCCGAAGACAACTCATCAGACATGGAAGGGACTGGACAATGGGTTGGAGAGAGATGCTGATGAAGAGTGAGCTACTTGTATCAGGCGGACACTTGAGACTGTGTTGGCATTTCCTGTCTGGAGGGGAGATGGGAGGGAAGAGAGGGTTAGAAAATGGCAAAATTTTTACGAAAGGAGAGACCGGAAGGGCTGACTCATTAGGGGGAGAGTAAGTGGGAGTATGGAGTAAGGGGTGTATAAGCTTTTTAAGCTTATACGTGACAGACTGACTTGATTTGTAAACGTTCACTTAAAGCTCAATAAAAATTATTAAAAAAATAAAAAATAAGAATTACCAAGTACACAAGGGGTAGGTACAGCATAGAAACAGAGCAAGTATCTAAGAATTATTTGTGTAATGAATGTTCAAATTCTTGTTCCTTAAAAAGTAAATATGACATCCATGCAAAAAAAAAAAAAGGAGTAAGAATTCATGCCCAAGACAGACGTCTAATTTCTCTTTTATTCGGAAATTTGTTCTTAGATACAAAGTGTATTGAACTCTACACTGTGCTATCTTTTCCCAGAGGCATGACAGGAACAACAAAACCTCAAACTCTACAAACAAGTCTGGTCATGGGAAGCTGTGACTGAATCACAAGCTTGATGCTTGCTGACATACCTGCTCTTCAGTCACCAAGAACAGAACGAAAATTGTCACAGCATTGTGATCTTGTTTGCAAAGACCGAAATGCAACCAAACCAGACTGAACTGAATTGGTTGGAAGATAAATCATGACTCACTCAACTCTTCACCCATGTAACCCTGGTTAGTCAGAATGGAGATCAATTCTGCATTGTCTAAATGCAATAGTATTGGATCACTTCTACAACCTTGACACCTGGTGGTCACATTCCCTAAAGATGGTGTCTTCTCTGCCATTTAGTAAAATCACATCTTTAAATATCAAATTAAGGAATTTGGTGATTCCAGAAGGAGACATCATGCCTTTTTGAAGCGTAAGAAATAATAGCAGTATTTTAAAAGTGCGTTAAATTTTTAAGGATGGTGGTTTTGGGCTTTTAAATTAGAGAAATCGTGCACACATTTGTTTGTTCTGTCCTTGGAGATTATAAACACCCAGGGGCAAATCATTTTTGCAGAGTATTTGCTGTCAAGAAGCAATGAAGTGCAAATGGAAGCCAATTGAACTCAGCAATTTGTTTACTCAGAAAGAAAACAGCTGGAGAGGAAAAAATGGAGTATTTTAATAATTAGCTAGTCATGTTAGGTAAGGGGCATCCCAGTATATGATCTAACATTATAATAAGGAGGCTGTCACTTTGGATGATAAAAAATTAGTAATTAACCTTCTTCCAACAAGAAAAAAGTTCTCAGAAGGAGAAAAAAAAAGTAGAGAACAAGGCTTCGTTTTGAATTTGATTCGCTATGTCTCCAAACTCGAAATCATTCTTTTTTACAAGTTTTACAAGATAATATGCGTTGAGGACTTTCACAAATAGAAGATTTTTTAAGCTAACGCTACAGATGGTGTTTTGGGGGAATTACAAACCAGTTATAGTCATCACCAAAGGAAACTATTTCCAACTCTCCGATGAGAATTTAAATTCTCATAGTCTTTCATCTGTAATGTAGGTATGCAGTGTGAATGGTAAAAAAAAAAAAAAAAAGGAGGTTAGCCACTGTTGTCTGCGCAGTACAGGATGCAAGGTTAACTGCAAGGAAAGGTTAACAGCACTCTCTTTTACTGCAAATCCTTAATTAACCACAGCATCTTTTCCTCATGCACCCAGCCAGAATATTTCTTAAAAATATAGAAGACATGTTAGAAGAATAGATGTAACCATGCATCCTTGATATGTGAGGCTGTGTCTATGGTCCACCAGAATCATAGCAAGAAAAGCCTGGAATGGTGACTTTCTCCAAAGCTTGACTCTTCATCTTCCTACAATTTGCCAACAAATGAAGAACGTAAACTTTTTACCCCAGAGAAGCACTCTATCAGTTCAGGGGAGGAACTGGCTTCTATTTCAGATACTCTACTTTTGGGTAGCAATATCTAAACAAATTGGCTTTTGAAGTTAGGCTGAGCAACTGGAGAATGAAGTTAAATAACAGTTATATCTCATAGATTCTAAGGAGTATGAGAAGCAAAGACCTAGTCATTGTGTGAATTTGCTTTTGGTTCCTAGAGGGGAGAGAGGAAAGGAAGGGAGATACAGAGAGCAAAAGAACTAAAAAGAGGATTGAAGACAAATAAAGAGGGTGTGAAGATGACTTGAGAGCACTCACCACCAACCTTATGGTCTCCTTTTGGAGTCCCTACGTGGTAAAACTAAGACCTAGCTACTAAACAGTTGGTGGTTTGAACCCACCGAGAGGTACCTCAGAAGAAAGGCCGAGTGATCTACTTCCAAAAGGTTACAGCCATGAGAACTCTACGGAGCGTAGTAGTACTCTGAACATGGGGTCACCACGAGTCAGAATCAGCTCTGGTACTGGTATGATCACCTTGAAAGTTCCTAAATTTCGTGACAAGTCAAAATAACTTGGTATGCTAAATATATTGAATCAGAATAACCCAACCACAGGGGCCCAGAAAATGCTATTGCCATTATTGCTATTGTGTGGTTGTGGCTGCTGCTGCTCCTGCGCTTGTTCCCCAAGGGGTTCTGATACATTTGAAGAACAACATTTGGAAGCCTGTAGGCTTTAAACCCAATACTATAATGTAGCTGAGTTGCCCGGGGATTCCCAATATCCAGAGAAATAAGATCATGTAACACCAACATTTCCTCTCTGTAAAAATAGGCAATTTTTCTCTTCCTTTGATCCCATAGATTCGAATATACGTAATGAGATTTTATCAAAACCACTTTATCCTACTGTTACTTCTGCCAGAGAGATAGTGCATTACACCCTGCTGGCTTTGATGCAGACAATGACACTTTCTAATAGATTGCCAATTGCTTTGACACAAAAGCTAGAGAAAATGTAACTTATCCCAGAACCTTATTCCCAATCTGTCTCCAGCACTGCAGCTGTCAAATGTGGCCCCTAAAATGCTGTTGATTAAAGAAGTGAGCCAAAGAAAGAGTAATAGTCTGCCAAGTTAGGTGGCTATAATCCTCAATATTGGTAATTACACTTCAAATCCATTGAGCTTTGTTTTTGAAGCTCAGAAAATAAAACTCCGATGCATCTAAACAAAAGATGACTCAGATCTCACAAGACCCAAAAAGCTAAGGATGCTCTAAAATATCCCCTGAAGCTAAATTACCTTCATTTATGATTTTGTCACATCTCCCAGGACAACTTCTGCCTTGTCTGATCATCTGAGGAAACCTTCGGCAATAAACAGAAAGTACTGTACGTGGCTCACTCTTTTGAGGAAGAATATCAAATCTGAAGCTGGGCTCTATTGTTTGATAAAATGTAAATCCAAGGCCTCTGCCACTTTTGGTCACTAGCTCTGAGATTTCATCGAGAAGAAAGAGCACACCTACTATGAACTCCAAAGCCAGACAGAAAAAATTAGCTCATCTACTGAAATCTCCAATTCGTTTGCATCGCCATCACCCTGAAAGCCTTCCTCAACCTGGCAGTGGATGTCCTGTATCTCGGGTCAATAAAAATTCATTGCTCTTCACTTTCAGTCTGTGAGACTCACAGTTCAGTAATCTAGAAAAAACTTGTCTCCTGATGCGTAGCATCTGGGCCCTTCATTTGCAGGGCTTTTTTTTTAAATTGTACTTTATTTAAAGGTTTACAGAACAAACTAGCTTCTCTATTGTTTTGTGACATTGGTTAACAACACTAGGACATGTCAACACTCTCTCTTCTCGACTTTGGGTTCCTTGTTACTAGCTTTCCTGTCCCTTCCTGCCTTCTAGTCCTTGCCCCTTGGGCTGGTGTGCCCCTTTAGTCTCATTTTGTTTTATGGGCCTGTCTAATCTTTGGCTGAAGGGTGAACCTCAGTGACTCCATTACTGAGCTAAAAGCATGTCTGGGGGCCATACTTTCTGGGTTTCTCCAGTCTATGTCAGGCCAATAAGTATGTTTTTTTTTTTTTTGTCAGTTAGAATTTTGTTCTACATTTCTTTCCAGCTCTATTGTGATCCCTGTCATAGCAGTCAGTGGTGGTAGCAGTCTGATGGAGGCTGCAGGGCTTTTTATTTATGGGTTTTCTCATGGATAATAGGATGACTTTGTTCAAATTTCTGTCCTGTTTTAGTTAGTACATCACTTAATTCTTCTCGATCAACAAATCAAACTGCATGTTATAGCCTTTATAGTAGTGTTTCTGCTGCTTGTGTAACTTTAGATGGCCTCACACCAAAAAAAAAAAAAAAAAAAAACCGAACCCATTGCCTTCGAGTTGATTCTAACTTTTATCGACCCTATAAACACAGTAGAATTGCCCCATAGGATTTCCAAGGGACGGCTGGTGGATTCGAACTGCTGACCTTTTGGTTAGTAGCTGAGCTCTTTATCACTACACCACACCAATACAAAGCCCCCCAAAATCAAACCCATTGCTGTCCAGTCGATTCTGACTCATAGCGACTTTATAGGACAGAATAGAACTGCCCCATAGGATTTCCAAGGCTATAATCTTTCAGGAAACAGACTACCACATCTGCTGAGGAGCAGCTGGTGGGCTCTCGAACCACCAACCTTTCAGTTAGCAGCTGAGCTCTTAACCACTTTGCCACCAGGGCTCCTTCACACCAATATAGTAGCATTAAATTAAAACAATGTAACCCATTGTTCCCAATTAAGGTTTAGTACCTTCCACTATCCTACCACAACTGGTATCAGCTAATGCACCATTTTCAAGGCACTTGTCAAATATTTAAGAGAAAAATACAAGAATTCTTTTTATGTTTAACCATCCCTACCAACCCAGCCAACCAAATTAAAAACTAACTCTTTGGGGTTTTTTTTACCTGAAATTCCCTTTATAGTTTCAACTTTACTCCTTCAGAACCTTCTCCAAGATCGATTTAAAAATGATCTTGAAACTCAATTTCACTTTTTAAAAAGCCACATCAAGAAAACCCTCATTCCACACTGCTCTCTCCAGGCATTCCCAAAATAATTGAGGAGTAGATATGTTGAAATCCACGGCTTAGGATGTCATTTCAAAAATTAATCCCACCAGAAGGTAATTCTTATGTTGTCACAGGTGTAGACAAATTATCTTTTAGGCACTGATGATATATTAGTCTTAATACATAGTAGCAAACACTGTGTTCTAAGAGAGAGTTTCTTTAGCCTTGGTGCATGACCAAACTGAGCCAGAGGAGCTCCTCTTAGTCAGCACCATATTGCTTCATTGTTCCATAACGCCACCCCAAGCCCAACAGACCAGGAAAGAAATATCTGGACCTTGTGTTTGGAAGGAAGCATGATATTTATTATTACTTGTAGTAACAATAGTAGTAATAATAGCTGACATTTATTAAATACTTATCATGACCCAAATACCATGTTAAATGGTCTACATAAATTGTCCATACACTGAATAATTGAACATTTTGGGAACTATTATTTTTAACATTGGGAATCCCATTCATCTGAATATTCAAAAAAAGATCTAGTTTTTTCCCTAGACTTTTTTCTTAGGATAGCCGGGAAAAACTTGCCTAATTGCACAGCTATCAGCCTTCTGGGAGAGGAAAAATTAAGCAAAAAATGTATTTGGAGAAATAAGTAAGCTCTGGTTACTTCCAGTGGGTAAAGATTGTTGAATGGAAGTCCAAGGAAAGAGGAATGAAAAAAAGAAAAACTGTTTCAAGAGTAAATCTTCAGTAAAGGTAATAATATCAAAGATTCAAGCCTGATACTGATATTACATTACCTAGATTGAGAGAGAATGGACAAAGAGACTACATTAATGGCTGGGCAAGGAAGGTGTCTACAACATTCATATCAAACATGAGGAAGATCAAAGCAAAGTAGGTAGGCAGTTTAGGGCCTGAATAGCCTTACTGTGGCTGTGCATTCATTAATAAGCTTGGTATTTAAATTTTAAAACAGCTTTACCTAGTAATATTTCATCTACATTAAAGTGTACTGAAAGGAAGACTAGAAACCCTTGTTTTTTAATCAAACTCTTTATCAGCAATTGTTGGGAGTTAAATACTAACCTTTTTGGAATTCAGTTTCATCAATTGTATAATGAAAATTAATCAGACCATCCTGCCTACATTATACTTTTTTATATTATATTGGGTGAGATAAGGAATATGAAAGCACTTTAAAAATATATATAAAGCACTATTAAATGTAAAAGATATCATTGAGTTGTATCAGTGAGTTGAATTCACTCAACTCCAAACTGATGACTGAATACAAGTGGTCTCTGACTTACGACGTATTCAAGTTAAACGACGAACTGTACTTAACTACCATCTGTTTTTGTTGTTGTCTTTGTTGTTTTGGTACATCTTACTGTTAGTAACATATACTACATAGAATTTTGTTGATTTTATCATTCTCAGATATAGTGTCTCCAACTGCCAAAGATATATAAAGATACTGATGATAAAAGGCAATAATAATGAAAACTAAAAAAAAAAAAAAAATGAGGTATTCCACCTATGTCAGAGCCAACTTACATCGAAGTAGTCATCCAAACAGAATCCTGTCATCAGTCAGGGACTACCTGTACTCTAATCCTCATGAGGAGCACAGGACAACATAAAAAATATTAAATGAATGAGTGGCAGTCTCAGCCTCAATAACTTACAATGAAAAGAGTATAATGAGAATGGACCAAAAAGATCCATTGGCAGTAGCACTTGAAAGAAAAAACATCTGAACATTTTCCTTATGTTTTCACTAATTGATTTAGTTATTCACTCATGGAATCTATAATTTTTCCCCTTGGAACATTTCAAACTTAGTTTCCCTTATTCTTTGTTGAGTAGGTATGAAGAATAGAATAGTAACTCTTCATATATTGACTATAATAAAAATTAACACCTATATCTTTCCTGTCTATAAATAACTCTAAAAATAATTCTGATGTTTTTCATTCTCCCTCAGTGAGCAATATATTTTCAACACCTTAATGATCTTCACTGAACTTGTCTGGGTTTAAACACTATGGAAACCTGGGGTCTCTGTCAGATTATGTCAGAATGGAGAAAGGTCTCTTTGTCAGATATTGTCCTGGACATAGACTGCAACCTGGCTTGGAGTCATCTAGGTGATCCAGTAACTTTCAGGCCCTGAACTTCATTAAGGTTAACTCTGATTGCTAGCGCCCTTAGGCCTCTTAGGAAAGCAAGTGAAAATGCTCTTTTGACAAAGCTAACATGATACTAATCCTTGAATTATTTAGTAATTACTTTTTCAAAATCCAATGTCGAGTAAATAAGCTAACTAGAAACATGTGGAGACAAGAAACCATGAGAAAGAACCAACAGAAATAACAGACTACTGATCCCAAGTCAAGTTTGAATATGGCAGGGAGATGAAAATCATGACAAGTGACATAGGGAGCTTTAAAAAGAGCCAAGTGAAATGCTAGGATGAAAAATACAACATATAACAGAACTTAAGAACCCAATGAATACAGCTAGGATGAAAAATACAACATATAACAGAACTTAAGAACCCAATGAATACAACTGATATAAAGCATGAAGAAGAAATATCAGAAGGGATGGAAGAGCAAAGAAAGTGCTAAATATGTGGAAAGTTATAAATGAAGAGTGACTGCATAAAACAGGAATAATAATGGTGTTTTAAGACATACATTATGTAAATATGCATTATACATGTTATCACTTATTGTTTTATACAATGTTTATTTAAACTTATACATATTTGCATACATATGTGTATATGAGTTGTGTATAAGAAAACAGCTACATATAAGTCAGTGTAAATGAAGTTAAAATATTCTAATGGCCTTACAATTCCAGAGAAAGTAAAAATGCATGCTGTCAATTTCTAGGATAAACAATTCTAATTAGAGAATATTGTGGCTACGTGCCATCAAATTGGCTCCGACTCACAGTGACCCTTGTATAACAGAAGGAAACATTGCCTAATCCCGTGTCATCTTCATGATCTTTGGTATGTTTGAGTTCATCGTTGTGTGTATTGTGGAAGGCAAAAATTATAACCTTGGATAATGGAAAGGGAAGACATAACCAGATACTGATTGTCTGAATGGGGAGGAGAGGTATAAGAATGAATAGATTAATGATATCCTCATTTTTACATTAAGGGAAGTTAAGAGATAAAGTAAAAACAGATTTTGAGAGAGAGGAAAATGGAGGTTTAAGTACAATAAAAGCCCATTGTTATTAGGTGGACTTTGACTCACAGAGATCTTATAGGACAGAGTTGAACTGCCCCACAGCGTTTCCAAGGCTATAGATTTTAAGAAAGCAGACTGCCACATCTTTCTCACACAGAGCAGCTGGTAGGTTCCAAGCTCAGACCTTTTGGTTAGGAGCCAAATGCTTTAACCACTGCACCACCAGGCCTCATTTTAAGTAAAGGAGAAATACTATAGCTTTCAAAATTGGAAGGCATGGAGAGGCCATATGAGGTATTAAAGATGAACTAAATGGTCACATTTCATCAATGGGAGTCAAGTTGATAAATTAGGAGACAGTAGTATTATTATCTCATTTTGATTTAAGGGTAATTACCCAAAAAACCAAAATGAAAAGAAAATGTTAATTGTTGTCAAGTCAGCTACTACTCATGGCAACCTTATATATGACAGAATGAAAAGTTGCCAATCCCGCCCCATCTTCATGATCCGTGGTATGTTTAAGTCCAGTGTTGTACCTACGACATCAATCCATCTCACTGAGGGTTTCCCTCATTTTTGCTGATCCTCTGCTTTACCAAACATAATGTCCTTCTCTAGTGATTAGTGTTTCCTGATAACGTGTCCAGAGTAAGCAAGCCAAGTCTTGCCACCCTCTTTTCTAGGGAATATTCTGGTTGTATTTCTTCTAAGATGGATTTGTTCATTCTTCTTGCAGCCCAGGGTTTATTCAATATTCTTTAACAACATCACAATTCAAATGTATCAATTCTTCCATCTTCTTTTTTCATTGTCCAACTTTCACACGGATAAAGGAGGCAATTGAAAAGACCATGGCTTGGGTCAGGTGCACCTCAGTCATCAAAGTGACATCTTGTGATAGTACTCTCTAAGTGGGACTGAAAATGTTAAAGAATAAGACAAGGGACTTTTGCTTTTTATTTGCAGCCCTACTGTTTATTTGATTATTTTATACTGTAGACATATAAAAATTTTAATTATATATATTTAAATATATTAGAGTTTTATATTAATATATAGCCATATTATAGTGTTTATATCTAACATATCTTCCAACAAATTTTAACATAGTACATGTTTTCCATTAAATATAATTCTATATACTTTTATATATTATGTTTACATATTTTATCATCTATAATATTCATATTTTATATATTTGTGTTTATAGTTATATGTTCATATTGGAAACTTAAACTGTAATCATCCTTATAGGCTCATTTTATTCATACTGGTCTTTAATACACGTGGTTGTTAAAATCTACTAGTGTTTTCACAAATTTAGGGTCAGACAGGTTGTTTCTAATCTCATTTCTGCCATCGCCTAGATATGTGGCATATGAAAATTCATCTAACCTCTTTGAGTATTGATTTCCTTGTCCATAATAAGAACAATTATAGCTACTTCAGAGGTGTTGAGATGATAGAAGTTAATACATCTAAAATGTACCTTAATGTACCTTAAAGTAAGTGCTCAATAAATGGAAAGAACCATTATTATTCAGCTCCTTACTACTCATTTATTTAATTTTAAAAAAATCTATGAGGCTTATTATGTGTCAAAAATTCTCTTAAGACTGCCCACAAGAAGTTTACTGTCTGGTGACAAAAAGTAAGCAGAGGATATTTTGAGTGTAGGACTGTCAAATGGCTTCATTGAGTCATTGACACGTGAACTGAATTATAACAAATATTAAGCCCGAGTCAAAGAAAGGAATTCCAAGCAAAGGAAATAACGTGGGCAAACACTGTAAGTATAAAATAACATGACATGTTTTATGTCTTAGATAAGGAGTTTAAATTCTGTATAACTCTATAGATAGCCATTGGACAATTTTAAGCAGGATAACTATGATAATTGCATATTAGAAAGACCACTCTATTGGCAATACTAAAGATAAACTGGAAGAGGACTAGAGAGGAGAAAAGCTCTAAATAATTAAGATGAGGGAGACTATTAAGGTGAAGGAAACTTGAGAAGATATGGTGGTAATCTGAGAGATAAATGACAAAGACCTGAATTAAAGCAATACAAATGAAGAGGCAAGGATATATATTAAAAATTAAGAAGGTAGATATGAGGGGATGTGGCAGGATGACTTTGAGAGCTGGGTTAATTGTAGTGTGTTAAGTGAGATAGAAAATTGAGATGAAGGAAAAGCAGATTGGAACATACAGAGCTTGGTCAAGTGCAGATATCCAGTAGGTAGTTGGTTTTGTATATCTAGAGCTCAAGGAAGTCTGCACTGAGAGTCTATATTTGGGAGCCACAAGTTCATAGATATATATATTAAAAAAAAAAAACTGTTGCTATCAAGTTAATTCCGACTCATAGCGACTCTATAGGACAGAGTGAAAAAACCCACTCCTCACCACTGGAGCTGCCTTATATGGTTTCCAAGGAGAGCCTGGTGGATTTGAACTGCTGACATATTGGTTAGCAGCCTTAGGTTTAATATGAGTTTAAACAGTTCCCAAGGGAAATCATAGAAAGTGGGAAGGACATTTACTCCTTGTATGGAAGCCAACCCTCCCCGACTTACACATTATACCCATACACAAAACTGCATTCTTGCATTCACCAAAATTTTTTTGGCTGCATGCCTATTATTATCTAACACAGTGATATTTTATCATACCAAATGGCACATATAAGGAGCCCTGGTGACACAGTGGTTAAGAGCTTAACTGTTAACTGAAAGGTTGGTGATTCAAACCCACCAGCCACTCCGTGGGAGAAAGATGTGGCAGTCTTTTTCTATAAAGATTACAGCCTTGGACCCAAAGTCAGTTAAATGGGGAAAAGATAGTCTATTTAACAAACGGTGCTGGCATAACTGGATATCCACCTGCAAAAAAATGAAACAAGACCCATACCTCACACCATGCACAAAAACTTACTCAAAATGGAACAAAGACCTAAATATAAAATCTAAAATGATAAAGATCATGGAAGAAAAAATAAGGATAGCACTAGGAGTCCTAATACACGGCATAAACAGCATATAAAACATTACTAACAATGCAGAATAGAAACTAGATAACTGAGAGCTCTGAAAAATCAAACACCTATGCTCATCCAAAGACTTCACCAAAAGAGTAAAAAGATTATCTACAGACTGGGAAAAAGTTTTTAGCTATGACATTTCCAATCAGCATTTGATCTCTAAAATCTACATGATACTGAAAAACTCAACAACAAAAAGACAAAAACCCAATTAAAAAATGAGCAAAGAATATGAACAGGCACTTCACTAAAGAAGACAGTCAGTTAGCTAACAGATACATAAGGAAATGCTCGTGATCACTAGACATTAGAGAAATGGAAATCAAAACTACAATGAGATTCCATCTCACTCCAACACGGCTGGCATTAATCCAAAAAACACAAAATAGTAGTTGGAAAGGTTGTGGAGAGACTGGAACACTTATACACTGCTGGTGGGAATGTAAAATGGTACAACCACTTTGGGAATTGATTTGGTGCTTCCTTAAAAAACTAGAAATAGAATTACCATACGATCCAGCAATCTCACTCCTTGGAATATATCCTAGAGATATAAAAGCCTTTACACAAACAGATGTATGCACACCCATGTTCATTGCAGCACAGTTTACAAAAGCAAAAGATGGAAGCAACCAAAGTGCCCATCAATGGATGAATGGATAAATAAATTATGGTGTATTCACACAATGGAACACTACACATCAATAAAGAATGATGATGAATCCTTGAAAACATTTCATAACATGGAGGAATCTGAAAGGCATTATGCGGAGTGAAATTAGTCAGTTGCAAAACGACAAATATTTTATGAGACCACTACTGTAAAAACTCGAGAAATAGTTGAAACAGAGAAGAAAATATTCTTTGATGGTTACAAGAGTATGGAGAGAGGGAGAAGGGTTTTCACTAACTAGATAGTAGATAAGAACTATTTTAGGTAAAGGGAAAGACAACACACAATACAGGAGAGGTCATTGCACAACTGGAATAAACCAAAAGCAAAGAAGTTTCTTGAATAAACTGAATGCTTCTAAGACCAGTGTAGCAGGGGCAGGGGTTTAGGGACCATGGTTTCAGGGGACATCTAAATCACTTGGCATAATAAAATCTATTAAGAAAATATTTTTGCATCCCACTTTGGAGAGTGGTGTCTGGGGTCTTAAATGCTAACAAGCTGCCATCTAAGATGCATCAATTGGTCTCAATCCACCTGGAGCAACAGAGAATGAAGAGCACCAAAGAAACAAGGTAATTATGAGCCCAAGAGACAGAAAGGGCCACATAAACGAGAGAGTACATCAAATGAGACCAGAAGAACTAGATGGTGCCCAGCTGCAACTGATGACTGCCCTGACAGGAACACAACAGAGAACCCCTGAAGAAGGACCCCAGTAGTCATGGTCCCCAGACCTTCTGTTAGCCCAAGACAGGAACCATTCCCAAAGCCAACTTTTCAGACAGGGATTGGGCTGGACTATGGAATAGAAAATGATACTGGTGAAAAGTGGGCTTCTTGGATCAAGTAGACACATGAAACTATGTTGGCATCTCCTGTCTGAAGGAGAGATGAGAGGGCAGAGGGGGTCAGAAGCTGGCCGAATGGACATGAAAATAGAGAGTACACGGAAGTAGTATTCTGTCTCATTAAGGGGAGAGCAACTAGGAGTATATAGCAAGGTGTATATAAACTTTTGTATAAGAGACTGACTTGATTCGTAAACTGTCACTTAAAGTACAATAAAAATTAAAAAAAAAAAAAAAAAAGATTACAACCTTGGAAACCTTATGGGGCGATACTACTCTATCGTATAGGTTGCTATGAGCCAGAATCAACACAAGGGTTAGTTTTTGTTTTTGTTTTTTAAAATACTACATGTATTTCTTTACATTCATAATACAGACTAAATAGTAGAAACTATGTCATATCTAAGCATTTCCTTTCACCTAGCATTTCTTTTCATTTGCATTAGGCAAATCTGTTTCAAAAGACCTCTTTAAACTGTTAAAAGCCAAAGCTATCACTCTAAGGACTAAGGCGTGCCTGACCCAAGCCATGGTGTTTTCAATTGCCTCATATGCACGCAAAAGCAGGATGACGAATAAGGAAGACCAAAGAAGAATTGATGCATTTGAATTATTGTGTTGGTGAAGATTATTGAATATACTTTGGACTGCCAAATGAATGAACAAATCTGTCTTGGAAGAAGTACAGCCAGACTGTTCCTTAGAAGCAAGGATGGTGAGACTTCCTCTCACTTACTTTGGACATGTGATTAGGAGGGACCAGTTCCTGGAGAAGAATATCATCATGGATTGAACTGTGTCCTCCAAAATTATGTGTAAACTTGGTTAGGGCATGATTCCCAGTATTTGTGTGATTGTCCATCATTTTGTCATTTGATGAGATTCTCCTATGTGTTGTAAATCCTATCACTATGATGTTAAGGAAATGGATTATCTGCAGTTATATTGATGAGATCTACAAGATCAGATAGTGTCTTAAGCCAATCTCTTTGGAGATATAAAAGACAGAAGTAAGCAGAGAGACATGGGGATCTCATATCACCAAGAAAACAGCACCAGGAGCAGAGCGCGTCCTTTGGACCCAGAGCCCTTGCGCCTGAGAAGCTCCTCAACCAGGGGAAGATTGATGACAAGGATCGTCTTCCAGAGCTGACAGAGAAAGAAAACCTTCCCAGAGGTGATGCTCTGAATTTTGACTTGTAGCCTACGAGGCTGTGAAAGAATAAATTTCTCTTTGTTAAAGCTATCCACTTATGGTATTTCTGTTCTAGTAGCAGTAGATGACTAAGAAGAACATCATACTTGGTAAAGTAGAGGGTCATCAAAAAAGAGGAAGACTCTCAACACGATGGATTGACACAGTGGCTACAACAATGACCTCGACCATAGCAATGATTTTTAGGACAGCGCAGGACTGGGCAGTGTTTTGTATTGTACATAGAGTCACTATGAGTCAGAACTGACTTGATGGCACCTAACAACAACAGCATAATTTCTGACACAGAGAATGTCCTAAATAAATGTTTGCTGAGTTAATTCCTCACACCTCTTGTAGTCTTAAAATGTTATTCTTTATTTTGTATATTTGAATCACAGCTGTTCCTATAACTTTAATTCAAGTTGTTTTTTCTAGTTCCTACTTTACACCATACTGCATACTTTACACCATACTGCATACTCATGTTTCTTTTAATAAATACACGTCAGTGTAAAGTCAACCAGCCAACCATATGGTGCTCAACTAATTGTGTAACAAGTCATGAGATGACAAGTAAAACCTTTAAAATGGTGAAGATAGACTTTTGTATATATCTCCCAAATTATCATTGAAGACTAACTCCTCCTGGGCCAGAAACAGTGAGGGAGAGAGCACGATATCATTGATATTGCAATTATTGAGATAACATCGATTCTGTGAAATATCCCCTCTTTTAACTGGAATCAGGTCCAGTAGAGCATGTGCTGCTCTTTGGGAGACTCTTAGACCATCCTAGGTCTATCCGCATTGTAAAAATTCAACTCTAGATAGAGCAAAAATGACAATATTCTTACTAGATGAAAATTTTGAAAAGAATAACACTCAGTAAGACATGAGAAATGTGTTCTTAAAAAGTTTCATTCCAAAAGAGATGTTTTTCAAAATGTTCCAAGCAATTGGAAAGAGAAAGTCCCATTGAAAGTCAGCTCCACAAAAACATTTGCTCAGAAAAACACTATCGACAAATAACATTTGGGAAACAATTGTCTTGCCCTGCCTATATACAAATGGAGAAAAGTCTTCGCATCTTCAGTACCTTCAGTTTGAAATGCCTGTCAGCCTCAGAAGCTGTTTCCGGTAATACATCACTGGCAATACTTGCACCTCCTTGTTTTCAGAGCTATTAACCAAATGTTAAATATTATGCGAGTGTCATCTGAAAAACGTGCTTCCGAGATACATTTATTCTGTAATTCATTACTTAATCTTCTCACAAGGAACTAAATAGAACTGAACATTTGAAAAAGGGTAAGACTAAAAGTTTCTAAATATACACTTACTAAAAAGAAAAAGTGATTTAAGTAAAACATTTAAGAGTATGGAATATAATATGACGAATTAAGGTAGTGAAGGGAGAGACGTACTAAATACCACCCATTAAAACCATTCCCGTCAAGTCCATTCTGACTCATAGCAACCCTCTAGGACAGGCTAGAACTGCCCCACAGAGTTTCTAAGGAGCACCTGGTGGATTCGAACTGCCAGCCTTTGGGTTAGCAGCCGTAGCACTTAAGCACTGCACCACCAAGGTTTCCACTGAATATGACAGCACATCAAAACCAAGTAGCAGCGGCCTATTTTCTTGTTTTCGTCGTTATCATCATTAATAGTTAAAGACAGTTAAGAATTGCCTTTTTGTATTGAAGTCAAGTTAGCATTCCAAAGGCCATTCCAAAGGCCACCTGGGGAAAGTGGTGAATTCCAGTCATGTGCCAGAGTAAGCATAGACAGTATTTATAAAAGTGAAAAATTTAATTAGTAAAAAATGCTATTAGCCCCATGGAAAAACAACCAGAGTAAACATTTCCAGACTAGTTATCCCATCTCACCAGTCATCAGTAGGACAAGTTCCCAGCATCTGCTTTCAAGTGAAACATGTCCAGTATCCCCATTCAAGTGCAAGGTCTTTGAGAGTCAACCTTGTTTGTAACCAGCCACAATGCTTAGTGTTCTGCCCAGGATGCCCCTTAGTGTTGCTGATTGACAAAAATAGTAACAGTGTACATTTTCCTACAGGCAGAATATTTTTCTTACAAATAATTTTAAAATTTCATAACCACTTTTGGCTTCAATGATAAAGGTGGAGACATATGAGAAAGGAAGGGAATAAATAGGAAAGAAAAACAATCTCTTCAAATCTCCATTAACCCACCTAATAAATAATAACACAGTCATTATATTGCATAGCATTTTATTGTACATCAATAATCCAGGCATCTGACTAGTAGATTATTAGTGCCGTATTTGCTATCTGCCTTAGAAAAATTAAAAGACAAATGAGCAAACAAGACTACCATCTTTGCCAATGTGCCTATGGACTATCTTTTATGCTTCTTGAATATCACTGAAAAAAAGAGGACAGGGGCCGTTTCTAAAAGGATCAGTTTCAGAGAGGGACCAACACAATAATCCAGGAATTCTCCATTTCCATTCTTTAGAACAGGGCAAAGAGTTAATTAAATATTATTTGTCAAAGTTAATTAGCCCAGTTTTTCCATCATGCAGGAAAGAGTAAGGTTTGGGATCACTACAACCTATGGCCTCCATCTCCACCTCAGAGCACATCAGCCACAAAATGCAACACTCTCTATATATACAATGGTGGATTCTGGAGTCAGGCTTCCTAAAATTGAATCCATGTCTAGCTGTTTACTAATCACAGAACGTTAGTCGTTTTTTTTTTTTTTTTTGTACCTTAGAATCCTTATCTGTCGTCACTGTAGATATGGTAATAACTACTTCATAGGGGTAATTGTGAGGATTAAATAAAATAGTTCTACATAAAACTAGTACAATGCCTGGCGCACAGTAAGAGGTCAAGAAAAGTTAACTATTATTACCACCATTGTGATGGTTAACTTTATGTGTCAATTTGGCTAGGCTATTTTTTTTTTTTTATGGTTTCCAGTAGTTTGACTAAACTCTAGTCTAGTTGCTATCACGTAGTAGCTACATGTGATTAAATCAGTTGGCTTTAGGTAGAGCAGATTACTTTCTGTGACGTAATGTGATCACTTTCCATAACACATTCTGATATAATGTAATCAATCAAGCTGCTGAGGTCTTGGCAGTATAGGGTGGATCCTAAACCTAATCGCTTCTGCTTTATAAAAATATCAGAGTAGTCACAGAGACATACATATATGCAGGAGAAGACATACACCATGTGAGGGTTGCCTACAAGCCAAGGAGCACCAAAGAACCAAGAAATGCCAGAACAAGGCACTGGGATTTACATGGCTGAGACCCTGATTCAGACTTTCAGCCTCCAGAGCTGTGAGAAAATAAATTAATTTAAAGCCATTCACTTGTGGTATTTTTGTTACTGTGGCACTAAAAAAAAAGAAAAGTGCTAAAATAACCATTATTCCCAGGCTCTAAATACAAATACAGTCATGTGCCGCATAACGTCTATTCAGGCAATGTCTGACTGCATATACGTCTGTGGTTCCATAAGGTTATATATAATACAGGTCAGAAATCCCAAACCGAGAACAGGACATAGCAGATTTAGGCTTGTCACACTCGACGATCATGATGATCCTCAAATACAAAGAAAAAATTCTCCAAGCTGTTAAAGGATTGGTCCACTGAAAGCTACAAGGCTAATGAAAATGCAAGAGGGACTTATATCAGATACGGAGAAATTGCTAATGATGTTGGCTGAAGACGAAACACAAAAACAAATCCCTCTCAGCACATCGAGAATCACTTCTAAGGCACGAAGCTTATTCGAAATGCTTAAAGAAAAACAGGACGAGACTACAATGTCAAGTTCAGTGCTAGCTCTGTGTGCTCCAAGCACTTCAAACAACGTCTTTTGCTGCATAATGTGAAAATGAGTGGTGAGTCTGTAGGTGCTGATTCAAAGGCAGCAAAAGAATTTGTTGAAACCTTAGATAAACTAATTGTAAAGGGAGGTTATTTGTCCAGCAAATCTTTACCATGGATGAATCCTCCTTATTCTGGAAACGAATGACTGAAAGGACCTTCATTCATAATATGGTGCTCACACTACGTCCAAATCACTTAACTTCCTATTTCACAGAACGTATCGTGGATGTTAGGCAACACAAAACTGTTGTTATTGTTAGTTACCATCAAGTTGGTTCCGACTCATAGTGACCCTATGCGTAAAAGAGAATGAAACAACGCCCGATCCTTCGCCATGCTCACAATCATTGCTATGCTTCAGCCCATTGTTGCAGTCACTGTGTCAATCCATTTCCTTGATGGTCTTCCTCTTTTTTGCTGACCCTCTACTTTACCAAGCTTGATGTCCTTCTCCAGGGGTTGATCCCTCCTGACAATATATCCAAAGTATGTGAGACATAGTCTCGCCATCCTGACTTCTAAGGAGCATTCTGGTTGTACTTCTTCTAAGACAGATTCGTTCATTCTTTTGGCAGTCCATGGCATATTCAATATTCTTTTGCCAGCACCAGAATTCAAAGGCATCAGTTCTTCTTCGATCTTCCTTATTCATTGTCCAGCTTTCGCATGTATATGAGGAAACTGAAAACACCATGGCTTGGGTCAGGCATGCCTTAGTCTTTAAGGTGACACCTTAGCTTTTCAGCACTTTAAAGAGGTCTTTTGCAGATTTGCCTAATGCAATATGCCTTTTGTTTTCTTGCCTGCTACTTCCATGGGTGTTGATTGTGGATCCAAGTAAAATGAAATCCTTGACAATATTAATCTTTCCTCCATTTACCATGATGTTGCTTATTGGTCCAGTTGTGAGGATTTTTGTTTTCTTTATGTTGAGGTTCAATCCGTACTGAGGGCTGTGGTCTTTGATCTTTATCAGTAAGTGCTTCAAGCCCGCCTCACTTTCAGCAAGCAAGATTGTGTCATCTGCATAATGCAGGTCATTGATGCATCTTTCCCCAATCCTGATGCCCCGCTCTTCTTCATATAGTCCAGCTTCTCGAATTATTTGCTCAGCATACAGATTGAATAGGTATGGTGAAAGGATACAACTCTAACGCACATCTTTCCTGAGTTTAAACCATACTGTATCTCCTTGTTTTGTTCTAACAACTGTCTCTTGATCTGTGTACGGCTTCCTCATAAGCACAATTAAGTGATCTGGAATTCCCATTTTTTGCAATGTTATTCATAATTTGTTATGATCCACACAGTCGAATGCCTTTGCATAGTCAATAAAACACAGGTAAACATCTTTCTGGTATTCTCTGCTTTCAGCCAGGATCCACCTGACATCAGCAATGATATTCCTGGTTCTAGATCCTCTTCTGAATCCAGCTTGAATTTCTGGCAACTCCTTGTAGGTATACTGCTGAAGCCACTTTTGAATGATCTTCAGCAAAATTTTACTTGCATGTGATATCAATGATATTGTTCGATAATTTCTGCATTTAGTTGGATCACCTTTCTTGGGATTAGGCATAAATATGGATCTCTCTTCCAGTGCTGCAACCATCTGTTGAAACATCTCAGTTGATATTCAGTCAATTTCTGGAGACTTGTTTTTCTCCAATGCCTTCAGTGCAGCTTGGACTTCGCCCTTCATGACTGTAGCATATATAATAAAGAGTCCAAAGAACCAAGATTCAGACATATTCAGCATGCCAGTTGAGCAGTCCTCTTCCCCTAAACTTTTACGTGCACTTATTTATTTTCCTGGGGGCTTAGGAGCCCTCTGGGACAAAAATTTGAATTTATCCACTATAAAGGTTCAGACCTATATAGAAATGTGTGAGGACCTGGGAAAAGTTCTATCAATTGCATAGGCTACAGACGGTCCCTGTGTCTATCACTTGAAGAAAGAATAATTTGGCCCAGTAGGACAGGGACAGGAAAAGGGCATAAAGATTAGAGGAGAACAGTAATTTTGGGTACAGTTACCCATTGCCATTGAGTCAATTCTGACTCATACTGACCCTGAAGGACAGAGTAGAACTGCCCCACAGGGTTTCCAAGGAGTGGCTGGTAGACTTGAACTGCCAACCTTTGGTCAGCAGCCAAGCAACCAAGGCTCCTGGGTACAGATAATAGTCATTATTTGAGACTATCACAACTCGGTGTCTCTCATGGAGTGAAATAAGAAGTCTGCATCCTTAACCTCTGTAGTAATTCAGAATGTAAACAATACTGGGGGCACTCCCTAGCTCTGAACCTGAATATAAGGCAGAGAGGGTGGCATTAACGTGCAACGTGAGTCATCAGAGATCTGACATTCAGCAGGTCAAGAGAGCTGAGGGCAGAGCAGCATTGTTCAGCTGTCAAAGGCAGCAGCTGCAGAATCCAGGATCAACTAATAGCCAGGTCAGCAGATATTTAAGGTGACCAACACTGAGGTTGTGGAAGAAGCAAGAACACAACAGTCAAGGTGATGGCCCAAAGCTGCAGAAATCAGCCCTGAGGGTTGGTTCCAGGCTGATTACAGATATGTGCAGAACACCTCCTAACCAAGCCCCAAAACATTCCGGAGAGTGCACTATGCTCGGACCATCATAATTTAAGCATGAATGCTAGCAGGCCCTTCTTTGTGTTCTTAGGACAGTTGGCCTTCATTTTACCTCTTATTTGTTGCCTTCCTCAGGAAAGACTGTGTTCATTATTGTGGCAGCTCTCTGAATTCAGAAGAACAATTTTAGCTTGACAAGTGGGTGCTCAGATTTTTCTGGTGATAACTGAGGAGCAAGCTCAGATGTGGGATAGGTTCTTTTGCCCTCCAAATCCCAGAAACCAGGTCATAGTAGTTTTGTAGGGTCCGGGGTGACAGCTGAGCTGAATTTAGGCTTCTGTGTTCCCATCTGGATACGAGAGTGTTAAAACTTAAAAAAAAAAAAAATTCATTGGATGTCTTTTCCCATCCCTAACATTTTTCCCCAAGTCCAATATAGTCAAAATGACAACTTTAGTAGCAAGTAAAGAAAGGAGATTCTCAGAAAATTATGACTATGTCGTGTATGATTCTCAGTTTACGAACTAGGCTTGCAAAAACACCATTAAAAAAAATTTTTTTCCTTAAACCAAGAGAATAAATAAATAAATAAATAAATTCAGATTCTGTGCCCCCATCCCACCAGACTGGCAGGAAACTCAGCCTTAGTCATTCTCAAAAATTCCCATCCTTTAGCTCCTCACCCTGTCTCATCCTCTAGGCTGTGCAAAGGTCAAGCATCTCACAGAAGTGTCAAGGCAGAGGGGAGGCCTCTCTGGTTAAGGCTCACCAGTCCCCACTCAGCCCTTCTCTCTCCCCAGGGTGGAGTCACAGCACAGGACCAGGGTCTCCAATCTCAAACCACAAGTCCCTCTTCTCTTCCCCACAGATGGAGCAACATTCTCTTTGTTGCCCTGAGAAATGCTTAGAACAACTCAAAAAAAAAAAAAAAAAGAAAAAGTGAATTTTAATGCACCATCTGCATTCTGCAGGCCCCAAACCTTTTTGAATTTAGAAACCCCTGAGCCTGACTTCCTGCTTGAATAAAGAAAGGGAAAACCAGGCAAATGTATGGAAAAAATCGTAATGTGTCAAAAAAGAAAAAAATCAGCTTGCTACAAGTGAAAAGCCATGGTGACAATTCAGTTGTTTACTTAGGAAACCTTTACATAGTGCTTAGCATGAGGCAGCCACTGCTGTGAGCACTTCAGAATATTAATTTATTCAATCCTATAACAATCCTGTAAGGCAGGTACCATCATTATCTTTGTTTTACATTGAAGAAACCAAGGCACAGAGATAAATAAATTTGCCCCAGTTCACACAGCTAGTAAATGGCAAAGTCTATATTCAAAGTCAGGCTGTCTGGTTTCTTCACTGTGCTTTTACACACTGTTACGTGCTTCTTTTAAAAGTAGGAGATGGGTTTGCAAAGTCCTACAATGTTTTTTTTTTTTTCAATGTTCTGTACCGTAGCTGCTCTCCTCCTGCTGCCCTCTTGCTCTGAGTCAGTATAGCTCCTTCTGTTCCATCCACAGTTTGCTGGGCCCACATTAACCTTCCAGGGTCTAGACTTGACCCTGGGTTCATACCTTCCCACCTTGTTCCAACCTTTCTTCTTTGCTCTCTGCTCTGTTCTTATATTTTCATTGACCTTTATTTCTAAAGAAAGATTTAGTTTATCTGTCCCTCAAAACCTTCTGAATTTTTCAGTCCTTGACCTCTGTGGGTAATCCTCCTGATTAAGTTCTAAGGCCTGGGATCTAACTTTGACGTGAGGTCTCCTCGCCCGTGTCCCTGCCAGGCTTGCTATAGCTTCTCTCAAGGAAGGATCAGGGACCAGGTAGAACTCTGAGATGACCCATTCTGTATACTTTGAATTCAGGGATCTCAAAATCTTCTAAAATATGTCATCGTTTTTTCTTAGCAAAATATACTTCACATTTGTATTTTTAAGGTACTTAAGACTTCGTAGGTCTTCATTTTTCAAATTTTATTATGAAACACCATGACTTTATTAATTAGAAATGAGGAAATAAAGCATTAATGGTGTTACCAAGTTGTTTTTAGTTTTTTGCATTAAGATGTAATTTTCATAAGGGGCACATTTACGTATGGATCTTGTCACAACTCTTTGAAGTGAGTTGCTTAAGAGACTTAGGTTACTTTAGGTGAATTGCTTTCAAACACGTTTGATTGCAACCTACAGGAAGAAAAATAAAGAAGTAATGGCACAACCCAGTGAATACATGCTAAAACGAAAGTTTCCCATAATAGTAATACTAACCTTTCTTACGTGAGCTACCCTCTTACTGTACATTTTGCTGTTTCATTTTATTAATGACTCTACTAATAGATTACATCCTGCAATTTGAAAAGTACAACTGCATACTACCACTGGCTTACTATTCTTCAACAAGCCCACCTTCTCCCTGACCCTTATACAGGCACACACACATGTGCACATGGAAACTGTACATCTCAGAGGTATACATCAGGGGCAGAATCTCAGAATCTGGCTGTTTCCACAAGCCTAATGACCATCAGGAAGCACATGGATTTCCTGTTTCTTGGTCCAATAGATCAGCTGATCGAATATCAGACAATTTGTGTAAGACTCTATCCTGAAGCAAATGGCAGTCTTAGCATTTGTTTCCTCAGTCTGAATGAGGTCGTATTGACTGTGGGACATACATTGTTCATCAAAAGAGTGTTAAAGTAGCACTTGAGTTTAGAAGGAGGGGTGTTTGTAGGCTGACAAAAAAACAAACTAGCTTTTCTCGAAAATATGCCACTTGTTGAATTTAAAAATCTTTTGAAATTAGGATGGTGGGATTTTTTTTATTATTATTAACTTTTATTGAGCTTCAAGTGAACATTTACAATTCAAGTCAGTCTGTCACATATAAGTTTACATACATCTTACTCCGTACTCCCACTTGCTCTCCCCCTAATGAGTCAGCCCTTCCAGTCTCTCCTTTCGTGACAATTTTGCCAGCTTCCCACTCTCTCTATCCTCCCATCCCCCCTCCAGACAAGAGTTGCCAACACAATCTCAAGTGTCCACCTGATATAATTAGCTCACTCTTCATCAGCATCTCTCTCCCACCCACTGTCCAGTCTCTTTCATGTCTGATGAGTTGTCCTCGGGGATGGTTCCTGTCCTGTGCCAACAGAAGGTCTGGGGAGCATGGCCGCCGGGATTCCTCTAGTCTCAGTCAGACCATTAAGTTTGGTCTTTTTTTGAGAATTTGGGGTCTGCATCCCACTGTTCTCTTGCTCCCTCAGGGGTTCTCTGTTGCACTCCCTGTCAGGGCAGTCACTGATTGTGGCTGGGCACCAGCTAGTTCTTCTGGTCTCAGAGGATGGCGGGATTTTTAAAGAATAGTTTACTAGGCCATGTGTTCTTTTCTATATAAAAATTAATGTTACATCACAAAGTTAATAACTAAATTTTGGGGAAAGGCTTGGGATACCAGTAAAAAGCTCCACATAATTTCCCTCAACTAAGTCCATCAAACATCACTCATTTGTGAAGATTGGTAGCAGTTATTACAGATTGAATTGTGTCCCCCCAGAAACGTGTTGTAAATTCTAACCTCTATGCCTGTGTTTATAATCCCATTTGGGAATGAGTTTTCTTTGTTATGTTAATGAGACAGGATTAGTATACAGTGTGTCTCAAAGCAATTTCTTTTGAGATATAAAAGAGATTATACAAGCAAGTGAGACAAGTAGAGATAGGGGAAGATTGATGCCAAGCCACATGGCGATCTCCAAGGAACCAGGAAACAAGCTCAAAGCCACAAGGACCTTCCTCCAGAGCTGAAAGAAAGAGAAAGCCTTCTCCCAGAGATGGGGCCCTGAATTTGGACTTCTAGCCTTCTAAACAGTGAGAAAATAAATTTCTGTTTGTTAAAGCCACCCACTTGTGGTATTTCTGTTACAGCAGCACTAGATAATTAAGACAGTAACCAAGACTCTTTGAAGCTGAATTCTCTGCCTCCAGATGCAACTCAGAGGATTTATTTCTAGCATGTAAAGAGACTTTCCAGCCAATAGAAATTCAACTGATAACAAGGACCTATCAATGGAGAATCACCACACTTACACTCTATTCAAAGTGAAAGCAAAGAATTTTATTGAGTAATAGAGTGACTTGCAAATCAGGAAACACTTTAGCATTCAGGCAGAAGACAATAGTGTTTCAAAGTACAGGAGAGGAGTGAGGTTTTTATGAGGTGGAATAAACAAGGGATACATGCTTGTATGTGAGTGTGTGACAAAAAGTTATGAGGGAATTGTTAAACCATAACCTTTTTTCACATTAGCAATTCTATTTGTTAACATCTTGGAGCATCTGAACACATCATTTCTTCCTAGAACATTTGTGTCAGGCTTTCCATAACAACCGTATATCTGGCCCCTTTCTCTTATCTTAAAATAACAAGCTCTGCTTCAACCCTAAGTCACAGGTTTACAAAGAGGTGTGAGAAAAGCAGAAGTGGAGTTAAGGGCTCAGTAACAGAATCAAGATGGAGTCTGATTTAGGTCTGGGTCAGTCAGTTTTCATTCTGTCAGGTGTCTCATGTTTTGGGGCCCACTAACACAGACCAAAGAACAAAGGAACGCTTTCTCATGCTTCCCTAACTACTTTCACTCTTCAAAAAGAGGATAAGCATACTCCATGTCTGCAAGGGCTAGATGTTGTTGGAGAGAAGCTTGCTGTTCAGGGCAGTGCATAGCTTTCACCTTGATTCTGTATTTTCTCAACTGCAAGACTATAAAATTGTAAGGCTAGGATAAAAGCCAAGAAATTTGTGATCTCTTTTTTTTTTTTTTTTTTTTGCATCCTCCAACCTTGATGGGTGAACTTATTAGTTATTCAATTTTGGGTTTCGCTTTTGTTTAGATAACCTAGGATACTTGGATTTGCTACATAGACAATCATGCATCTGCCGATAGAAACAGATTAATTTCTTCCTTTTCAATCAATATGCCTTTTATTCTTTTTCTTGCCTTATTTCAGTGACTAGAGCTTCCAGTACTATGTTGAATAATAATGATATCAAAAAACTGATTTTAACGTTTGTGTGCAAGAGGAACAAGGCTAAGCATAGCCAAGATACTACAAAAGTAGAAGAACAAGTAGTGAAGATACTTTACATCAAATTTCAAAATTGGTTGAACATCCACATTTCTTGCAACCAAGCAATTCACTTTTAGGTGCATGTGCTAAAAAATCCTAAACCTAATCACTACTGAGTTATAAAAAGACCAAAATAGACACAGACACACACACACATACACACACACACAGAGGGAAAGATACATCATGTTAGGATTGTCTCCAAGCCAAGGAATGCCAAGGAACCACAGAATGCCCAGGGCCATCAACAAGCAATGACTCAACATGGCCAAAAGGAAAAAAAAAAAAAATACCCTTGCACTTGTGTTCCAGGAGACATACACGAGAAACTCATAGCAGCATTGGTGCTCATGGCAAAACATAGAAAATATTATTCACCTATAGGAAGATTATTAATGTTAAATAAATTGTGTATATCCACTCAATGGAAAAGTATACATTAGTGACAAAAGATGAACTAAAGCTACATGAAACAACATGGGTAAACTTTTGAAATGGAACTCAACATTTTTAAATATAAAGTTGTCAGAAGAGGTAACACGTAAACCAATTATGTGTTTTAAACCAATTAAAGCAAAACTCAACAATGTATTATTTCAATATGCATGCATATGTGGTAAAACAAGAAAAACAACAAAGGAATAATAAAATTCTGAGCACTGATTATCTTGATTGGGGGAGGCAGAGGAATGGGATTAACAAGGTACACACGTAGCATCAAGGGTATTGGTAACGTTGCCTCTCTCAAGTTGGAACAAAAGACATATATGTTTGTTTTATTATTATTATTTGTAATTTAAACACCTTATTTGGTTCCTAACAAATATTTCACAATTTTTGAAAGAAAATAAAAGACATCTGCATGCCAAACTCATAGTACTGGCTGTGTCTTAGGATAGCAAATGGGAAACAGAACTGGAGTAATGGTAATGGCTTCAAAAGACTTTAGTCCTAATATTTTATTCCTTTTACAAAAGTGGGAGAAAATATAACAAAATAAGGAATGTATTCATAGGTATCAATTCTGGGTGTATTGTTGTTAGTTGCCGATTCTGACTCATGGTGACCCCGTGTGTGCAGAGTAAAACTGCTCCATAGAGTTTGCAAGGCTGTGACCTCTCAGAAGCAGATCTCCAGTCTTGTTTTCCAAGGTACCTCTGAGTGGGTTAGAACTGCCAAACTTCTGGCTAGGAGTTGAATGCTCAACCATTTGCACCACCCAAAGAATACAGATTTGTTGTAGGGAATACAGATTTGTTGTAGGGAATACAGATTTGTTGTAGGGAATACAGATTTGTTGCAATATTATTCTTTACAACTTTCCCTACTTGAATTATTTTTAAGATAAAAATATCTATTATGTGTATTACCTTTGTGCTGAGGTTTTAATAAGTGATAGATAGATTCACAGGCAGACAAATAGATAAGAAAATGAGAATGTTAAGAGTAACAATATAGACGTTCCATTTCACCGTCTGAGAGGCACTGAGAGCAGCCACTTCAAGCATCACAGAGCAACACTTAGCTCTTTGCTGAGCGAGATGATAGCTGGAGAAACGCTTGGAATTTCTGCCACATTTTTATATTGTATATGATTTTAACACTACCCAAATCACCATGAGATCTCTTTCTGATAACAAAATTAACAGAAGGTAAGCATTTTTTTTTTTAAGCAGTAAAATATGCTTTTATTTAAAGGTAAGAAATATCAGTGCCAAATTATTTGCTAGAAATGACTAACACTATACCAAATATGAGCATTCAATGACTACAAGAACATTTTAAGGGCTACATCTACAATATACACAGACAGAATAACTTGAAGTACAATTGAAACCTGCAAAACTCTAAAAGATATCACTTGAATTCTCAAAGGCATGACAGTCAGAAAGTGTGCTTTTGAAAGCTAAGGAAAGAAATTTGTACAATGGAAAGATAAAATCTTCAACTAAACAAGAGCCTTGGATAGCCCAGGAAGAGAAATGAAATTGATATGTCAAAGAACTTAGAGAGTGAAATATGGAAGCTATCAAAACCAGTGGAAGGAAAAAATACGTGAGAAGATAAGAAAATTCTATGTGCAAATTGTGGAAAGATTCATTGAAAATGTCAACAATACTTCAGGACAGTGATGAGAAAGTACAGGCCATCTCCCTGAGAAGAAAAGGCTGTTCCATACTAACAGGAAATTGAGGGTTTGTAAGTACACATGTAGTTTATAGCATCCCATTTAAATATATTGTCATACCTTCTATGCTTTCAGTGTCTGGAGTCAACGGCGGTGGAGAGACTATTTCACCAGTGAAAAAGCATGGTGGTACCCAAAGATTAACACAAATATAAGCCCCAGGATTGCATGGCGGGTGTCTGATTCATCATTTTTATCTCCCTGGCACTTATTATAATACTTTGTTCATAATAGGCGTTTAATAAGTTTATGATTAGAAAATAAAGCCAGCCCTGCTAAAGAGAATAGTTTTTTTCCACCATTTTAATAATCAAATGTGCTCTAAAGTAAATCAAATATTTTTGACAGTGAGATAATAGAAAACCATATGAACCATACCACTATACTTTCAGAGAGCTGCCTAGACATGGCTTTCTCCAACATGGTATTCCAAACACTTGTCGTGTTCAGTAAATGAAAGCTTTGTCATCAGAAAGTCAGTATGGGATACTAAGAGAAGCTCTGCAGAAGAGAATCAGATAACATCCTTTTACCTCCTAGGCGATTTAGTCGTAAGATCTTGAGCAGACCACTTGACCTCTCTAACTCTCCATTTTCTCATCTAAAGGATGAAGCTGCTAAATCCTAAGGTCTCTTCTAGCTGGATGTTTCATATAGTCTCAACGTGAATCCATGAAAAGAAACTAGCTATATTGTATGATATCTTTAGATTGCACTTTTTTAAAAATAGCTCTGCTCATCAGATGTGGCAAAAGAGTACAGGAAATACAATTTCCCAGAACAGCCCAGCAGGACTTTGCTAACTAGGTAGTGATGTGCTGCAAACACCGTAAGAACTTGGTGGAGACAGAGCTGCTGCCTCCCAAATTAGCGTGCATGAAAAGACCCATTAGGGAATGATGGGGCCCAGACATGCGGAATGGCATCGAGGGTGAGCTGACAGAATAGCAGCACCACGCTGCAGCTGCCCTCTCACAAACAGACACACCAGACTGGCAGTGAAAGCAAAGGCAATGGAGATGAACAATCAATAAACTCTGCTGGTGTTTGCCTGCCCCCCATCCTGTAAAAGGCAAAGCCTCGGTGGAGACTCGTGGTTTGAAACAATTGGCTCTGCTATGGAAGGGTAGCAATTCCCAGTTTCTCTCACATTAAAAGATTCAAGGAAAATACGCCATGAAACCAAAGTGGTATTAACTGACATAATATGAAAAAGTAAAAAGAATGGGGTAAACTTGGTGACTCGGGGTACACATTAATTCAATATACCTGCCTCCACAGAAATCTATAGCCTCTATGGATTTCAGAATTTTAAATTGCCTTTGCTAAATCATAAATCGTCTACAACACAAGAATTGGATATAACGAGAATCACTGATATAAAACATAGTGACTCCTTTTTTTACCCCAATCATGCATGCATTACAAACCCCAAATGAAGACAAAATCCTGTATGACTCCTTGGTACAAAATTAAATCATACAAAAAGAATCTTCAGGAATAAACAAAGCCATTTCTGTGGAATTCAAAGTTGCTTTTTTTTTTTTTTTAGTCACAAACGAAGACTCTCCAAAGTCCAGACTTTTTTTTAACTTGCATCTTTTACATGTCTGATTGAGCTTAATGAGTTAGCTAAGTTAATGAAGCATGATGTCCCATTAAATACATCAACTGACAACAATTAATTCCTCAGAGCATGTTCTCTGTTGATTGATTATATTTACCAGTGTAGAAGAATTTAAGTGATGTAAACCTCTTGGCACAAAATAGAAGTTGCAAACTCTGAGAGTTTAATTCAAGGAAAATGTTTATTTTCTGTAAGTGAACTTTGTTCAGCAGTTCAAAGGATGAGTCTGTTGACTTCTCAAATTAATGAAAACTTCACAGAAACAAGTTACTAGTCAATGAAGAAATGTCCTCTGTCATAGAAAGTCTTAGCTACCAGCACTTCTCTGCAGTTGCTACTTTAGATCTAAAAAGTGCATCTTTCAGGTCCATCTGCATAAGGAACAGGATGAAGTTTAGAGGTTTAGAAAGAAAGCCCAGAAACACAAAGTAAATATAAGTACTTGAATTTAGGGAGATCCCCAAATCCCTTTATTCATTTTTAGTAATAGCCCAAGTTACCCCCAAAGCACCCAACTGTCACAGAGAGCCTGTAAACTTTGACACAAATCACCTTTGTAATAATGGGCCATCACAGAAAATTCTTAAGTGATTTTGATAGAAATAGTACAGGGTTTCCCAGGAGGTTAAAATCCATTTGAATCACCTCAGCGAGTGAAATTCACCAAGATGGGTGGATTCTAGTTGGAAAAGACTAAATGCCTGTTAAATGCGAACAGTTCAATAAATGAGCAATGATAGAAAATTAAGCACTGGAAGAGAGCAAATGACAAGACACTCAAAGCTGTCATTTGTAAAATGTACCTGTAGTCAGTAGAGTCTAAATAATCCGAAGATTGGGGGGTGGGGCTACTGCAAGCAATCAAGGGATAGTGATGAGAAAACTCCATTGCACTTCCTTCCTCAGTTCACAACTGTTTTCTCATGTTGACATATACGGAAGACTAAACAGCATTTTCCCCTTGTATTAACTGACTGAACAAAGCAACAAGGAGCCCAGCTTGTGCTTGGAACACGTATTTATAGTCTTTCTGAGAAGAGAATAACCTTTCTTAGTTTTTATATACTACTAAACACTGAGAATCCTCAATAAAAAATTTTTTAAGAACCTATTTAGTTGGTATTTAATGTTTCAGGCTAATTAAAGGGGAAGCCCTGAATCTTGTTCACTTAATCAGTCAATGGACATAAGTTGTGTTTGTTAACTACAGTTGGCTCTTGTCAGTGGTACATTTTTTGCTGTTTGTTTTTATGGTGCCTAAAAAGCAGACATAAAAGCAAATGATTAGTGACGGTCATTTTATATATTCAAGTAAAATATTCAACAAACACATTAATTGAATCAAGTCATCCACATCTCATCCATGACCTTGAAGTTAGTATAAAAGGTTTTCACAACTACCCAACTGAAAAATAATAAACTTACAGAGGTCAAAAGTATACTTTGGCTCTTCTATACCTACATGAGATACAACTGTTAAATCCTGACAGTAGATGAAAGCAAAATACTCCCAAGTAAGTGATATTCCCTGGCTAGCCCAGCCATTGAAATTAATAGACACCTGCTCATCTCAAGGGCCTGGGATGGTTAGTAGAGTCCCCTCTCATTATTCAAGCTGTCCGCCGTTGCAATCTGGTTCACTTTGCAATGACAGTTTCTATAACTGCCACAGTAATGACTCCATTCCCACCTGACAAGGATTGAATTGTGTCCCCCCAAAATATCTATCAACTTGACTAGGCCATGATTCCCTTGTATGATTGTCTATCATTTTATCTTCTGGTGTGATTTCCCTATATGTTGTAAATCCTATCACTATGATGTAATAAGGTGGATTAGTGGCAGTTATATGGACGAGGTCTACGAGATTAGGTGGTGTCTTAAGCCAACTCTTTTGAGATATAAAAGAGAGAATCGAGCAGAAAGACATGGGGACTTCATACCACCAAGAAAGCAGTGCCAGGAGCAGAGCACATCCTTTGGACCTGAGGTTCCTGCTGCACTGAGGGGCTCCCAGAACAAGGGAAGACTGATGACAAAGACCTTCCTCCACAGCCAACAGAGAGAGGAAGCCTTCCCCTGGAGCCGACACTCTGAATTCAGACTTCTAGCCTACTAGACAGTGACAGAATAAATTTCTCTTTGTTAAAGCCACCCACTCGTGCTATTTCTGCTATAGCAGCACTAGTGACTAAGACACTACCTACTCCATTTTCCCCTTTGTTCTCTTCCCTCTCTACCACAAAGATTAGATTCATCTGCTGGTGTCTCTCCTTTCAACACCGCCATTTCAGAAAAGCAGAAAGAGGCTGAGAAAACACAGGTTTCACCATAAGCTGCTTTTAGAAATTCTATCTAACTGGTTATTTTCCTGGTTTCCAGATGGAAACTGTTGTAAGCAAGAAGGAGAAATCCTCTATCTGTTTAGTACTTGTTTCAATTCCTACATAATTCTTACTATCATTTGGACAATCCATTTAAATGCCTTATATTTTTTATGTTGAAAAAAAAAAAGACATAACAAGAACTTGAATCTTGTATTCTTATTACTATAACTAATTATTATAATTGGTTCTAATATTAGCATTCACTGTCCTTCCCAGTGTCTTCCAAAGGGTGAACTAAAGACTATCTTAAGCATCACAATCACCTGGGTTGATGGAGTAAGTTATTGGAAACACAAATTTCTGGAACCTCCCCGCACTGAATCAGAGTCCCTTGGAGAAAGTCATGGAATTCTGCATTGTTAATAAACTTCCACAATGATCCTTAACCACTAAAATCTGAGACCCACTGTCAAGTCAGAGAACTCTTATCTGTCCTCCCCCAAAACACCGATGCATGAACTGTCACCATAAATGAGATTTGATGGTTAATTTTGTGTCAACTTGACTGGGCTATGTGTCCCAGTTGTTTGGCCAAACACAAGGCTAGTTCCTGTCATGGAGTAGTTGCATATGATTAAACTAGTTGGCCTTGAGTAGAGCAAATTACCTTCCATATTATAATGTAATGTAATACATTACCTTACATCTAATATAATGTAACATAATCACCATCCACAGTGCAATTTAATTTATTTATTTTTTTAATCAACCAATCAGTTGAGGTCATACCAGTGCAGGGTGAATCCTAAACCTGACCATTACTGAGTTGTAAAAAGACCGAAATAGACACACACACACACACACACACACACACACACACACACACACAGGGAAAGACATACCATGTTAGGATCATCTACAAGGCAAAGAATGCCAAAGAACCAAGGAGTGTCCAGGACTATCAACAAGGAAGGAATCAACATGGCCAAGACTCTGTTTGGATTTTTAGACTCAAGAACGATGAAAAAATAAATTTCTGTTCTTTAAAGCCACCCACTTGTGGTAATTGTGCTACAGCAGCACTAGGTAACTAGAACACGAGGGAAATAATGACATGTAAATTTCCTATATTACGAATTACAAAAAAGGCTAACTGGATGAAAGATGCTGAACTCACACAATTCCACACTGTGTCTAGTGTTTACTCTTTAGCACAGCACTTACCACTGTGTTTTTCATTATATTGTATTTGATATATCTGCTTACTTTATTGGACTATAGATTATTGAGGAGCATTATCAGTGTCTTACTGCATTTACCTAGTTCCAAAAACAGTGGCTGGTACTTAGCAGGAAATCAAGACTATGTTCTGAAATGAAGAAATGAAAGAATGAATATTGTGTCTAGTAAGTAAGCTTATTCAGATATATGAGCTACTTTAGGAACTCCTTATAAGCTACCAGAACAGTACATCATATTTCATTGACTGTAAGATGCTGTGGATGTAAGACATGCCATTATTTTATGTACCATTAAGAAAGAAAACTGTGAAAAGTAAATCTGACATACCATCAATTAAAAGATACATCTCAATTTCAAGAAAGGTAAAAATGTGAAACTGTATGCCTTAGTATCACTGAGATAGGTAACTTATTATATGAGACCCTGACAGCCAGAAAAAGTAAACACACTTCTACAGGAACTGGTTTTCTTGACTGTATTATTTGTTTATTCCTGGTTCACCACATCAGAAGCCATCATCTATGACCTTCTACAGAAAGACACTTTCCCATTGAACTCTGTCCTAACCGTATATGACGCACTGCGAAATGTGGGTCTCAACAGGCACGGAATCATTGATTATCCAAACAGGTCACTTGCCTAGCATGTACTGTTTAGGTCACAGAGCTTGGAAGATGAGCCTTAAATAGCACAGAGTGTTTAAATGGGAGTAATAAAAATAAGTGGGTGGGCCAGCAATTGAAGCCATCTATTTAAATGAATTTTAAACCTAATTAGGTGACTAATTAATTGTGCATCAGAACTTCATTGTTGTACAACATGTCATGTATGGTTAATGATGATTTATTCTAAAATTCTTCATTCAGATTGCTTTGGTCCCCATTTTCAATGAGTTCAATCCCTGAAAGACGGCTTTAATTTGGGGAATGTTCTTCTTTTTAATCATTGTCTACTAAACTTGCAGAAATTTAGGTACATCATAAAATAGAACCCAATATTATGTAAGTAATAAAATGTAAGAAATGAAAAGTAAGAGAATTTGTGGTTTAAAGCCCTCCCTGAAGCCTTATATGTGGCACACAACTGAAGCAGTAAATTCTAGGCTACATTTGCCAAACACAAAGTACTATACTGGTAACTATCAATATTTCAATAGAAAAGAAGCATTGTGTGGATAAAACCTGTCACAAGCTGACCTAGTATGGTGATAAATAAACTGTTCTAACATAAATAATTTCTTCTAGCAATTTCCTTAAGTGAATATTTGGGATCCATGGGCACAAAGACAATAAGAAATTAAGTCAAACAGTTTTTACCCAACTGCCCGACAAAGACATGGAATTGTAGTACCAAGGAAATATAAAGCAGGTAATGAATCTTTAGGAAAGTTCACATAAATCAACTCTGTGGGCAGAGGTTAAGGACTTGTCTCCTCATCTACATTCCTTCTTAAATAGCTGGTCTTACTGGGATGGATCAGATGGGGGTGGGAGTGGGGTAACTCTAACAATTGAGTCCTAAGAGGATTCTTGCCTACCCAGTTGAATGTCTGACTCTGCATCCAAAGACCTAAGAAAAGAGTCTCTTCTCTGTCTTACTCCATACTCTGTCTCCCCACTTTTTCATTGGTCCATGGTACCATCCCTTTCCTTTTCTTTATCAGTTTCCCTGCCATACCATCCGCTCTTGTAAGCAATCCTCTTCTCTTCTTGTACAACCTTAGGAAGAAAGCTGGAAATCTGAATTATTATCCCAGCCCCACCACTACCCCATTCTGTGACCTTGTGCAAGTCCCTCCTTTCTCTGGTCCTCACCTTTCTCATGTACACAGTAAGCATGATAATACCTACCTCCCAGAGTTATTATCAACATTAAATCAGATAATATATGTGAATATATAGCATTATACCTGGAATATAGATAAAATCTCTTTGAACAAGTATTATAAGAAGAACCTACTCTGTGTCACTGAAGCTGGGTTAATATATAGGTGAGCTAAAGACGAAATAGTGAACCAAGCAGACTTGGAGCCTGCCCTTTTTGAACCTATGGTTTAGTGGTGGAATGGACAATTGAACTACCAATTATAATAAATCACATGAGTGCTCTGAGAACAGAATTACAAGGAGCTTTGTTAGGAACTTGTACTGCTCTAGCAGGAAGCAAGAAAAGCTACTAAAAGATATGGGTTATCAAGGCTGACAAGGGGGAGAATTGTTCTAGACAGAAATAATAGTTGCATGAAAGCAACTCATTTCAGAAAGCGAAAGAAGTTGTGTTTATTTAAGAATCACAGCTTCCAAACAATGTGTACAAGACGAAAGGGCTCAAATGAAAAAGCAAGACCACTTAAGGAGTTTGGACTTTATTGTAGTACAATGGGAAACCAATAAAAAGCTTTTAAATCAAAGAGGGGCATGATCAGATTCAAACTCTGGAATACCCCTCTCGTTATAGCTTGAAAAACGGATTGGGAAGCAGCGCGTGTCCTTTAGACCCAGGGTTCCTCTGCGGAGAAGCTCCTAATCCGGGAGAAGATTGATGACAAGGACTTTTCTCCAGAGCCAAAGAGTGAGACAGTTTTCCCCTGGAGCTGACACCCTGAATTTGGACTTCTAGCCTACTAGACTCTGAGAAAATAAATTTCTCTTTGTTAAAGCCATCCACTTATAGCAGCACTAGATGACTTAGACAGGTAACAAACTTTATTTGTTGGATAAAAAACTGATTTTGCTCAACGCTTGCTCGATATGCCTGCCATTTTGTCACAAAGTTTCTCCATCTAAGTAAATCTGAAAAGGCTGCCACGACAGGTTACCTCAGATAACATGTAGCAGGCTTTCATTAAATCTGGTCTGAGGGGAAGAAATAAAAAGTGGACGCTTTCTACGCTGCAGAATTTAGAGAGCGAGCCAGCTTCTCTCTACACTATAAGGGAAGCAGGCATCACAGCAAAGCAAGCTTGATGGAATATTCTGCAAAGAGCCCTTGCACAAATGGCAAAGAACATGAGTGTGGGCTGATCAGTGCACAAATGCAAGCAGAAACTAGAGTTTTCCATATTCATTTCCTTCTCTGGAAAGCTCTGCTGGATGCTCTATCCCATTCTTTGCCAATTATATCAGGAGCTTAAGAAAATGTTTTTCTTAAGCACTCTAGTAATGGATTTTCCCCTGATGTCCTTTTGGGTTTAATCAATGCTCTGCCTTCAAAATTCATTTTCTGAGTTTCGGTCCATGAGCAGCTCTTAGATATTCAGAACCAGTCTATATTTGTCTTCTGAGAAAATGCTGGTTCATGTTTGAAATGCTCTGTAATGAAGGAGAAAAAAAAAAAAAAACTCCAAATTTAAAAATCATTTCATTTCCCTTCTCATTTACATCTGAATCTTGGATTTTACCCACTTTTTTTTTTTTTAGGAAGGTCCCACCATCCATACCTTGGGAAAATTTTTTTTCTTTGTACAAATCAAATGTATGTAGCTTATTGGCCATATCTGAAGTTTGTTTATATACACTGAGCAAAAATTAGCATTTCTCTGACAAATACAACTTTATCTTCTATCTCCTTGGTATTAAAATATGCTTTTGCTGGATAAATTCCTCAGGGTTAGGACTGTATAAAATTACTGATTAGTCCTAACTCCAATAACACTTCAAATTCTACTTTCCTAGTGAGTCTTCACAAGAACTTAGTTTCATCCTTTCTTTAAAACACTGTTATGTGGACCACTAGAAAAGCATATAATTTTAACTCATGCCACGTGTACAGAATAGGAATTTAAAAGTACAATAACAATGACACTTTACCTGCAACAACAATGATAGCTATCACTTATTGAGGGTATGCTGTGTAGTGGGCCTATTGCCAATTTTTTTTGCTAAGAATTTAACATACTTTAAAAAAATTTTAATCCCATAAAAATGCTGTTGTTTTTGTTGTTAGCTGCCCTTGAGTCAACCCCCAACTCACGGCAACCCCGTACACAATGGAACAAAGCGCTGCCTGATCCTGTGCCATTCCCATGATCAGTTGTAGATTAAGTTGTAATGGGATAGGTATTATTATTACCATTATCAGACCCAGAAAGTGAAATTCAGAGAGGTTTAATAATATTGTTGTCACACAAGTGGTAAGTGGTACAGTCAGGATTTGGGCTCAGGTTTTTGGTCTCCAAAGGCAATGAAGTATTTATTTTTTGTCTTAAATATTTTTTGCTGTATTTTCACACTTGGTCTATCTCCTTCTTGAGTTATAATAGAACACTCTATTTATAAATGTAGTCAGATTGGCTTTACTTCAAAAAAGATAAATACCCCAGTTCTGCTTAGTAATTATGGTAGCAGAATAATGTCCCTCCCTAGCCATGTCCACGGCTAATCCCTGGAATCTGTGAATGTGTTACCTATGTTACCCCTCACGGCAAAAGGAACTTTTCAGATGTGAGTGAGTTGAGCATCTTGAGCTGGAGAAATAATGTTTGATTATCTAGGTGAAACCCTGGCAGTGTAGTGGTTAAGAGCTACAACTGCTAACTAAAAGGTCGGCAGTTCAGTTCCACCAGGAGCTCCTTGGAAACTGTATGGGGCAGTTCTACTCTGTCCTGTAGGGTAGCTATGAGTGGGAATTGACTCCACGGCAATGGGTTTGGGTTTTTGCTTTTTATCTAGGTAAGCCCAATGTAATCACAAATGTTCTTATAAGTGAAAGATGAAGTCAGGAGAGTCAGAGAAGGAAATGTGACAACAGAGGCACAGGTCAGAGTGTTGCGGTTGCCACGTGGGGATCATTAGCCAAGGAATACGGGCAGCTTCTGTTGTTGTTGTTGTTGTTGTTGTTGTATGCCAACAAGTTGAGTCTGACTCATAGAGACCCTATAGGACAGAGTAGAACTGTCCCATAGGGTTTCCTAGGCTATAATCTTTATGGAAGCAGATCACCAGGTCTTCTCCTTTGCAGAGCTGCTGGTGGATTTGAACCGCCAACCTTTCTGTTAGCAGCTGAGTCCTTAACCATTGCACCACAAGGGCTCCTGGATGGCTTCTAGAAGGAAGAAAAGGCAAGGAAACAGATTCTCCGCTACGGCCTCCAGAAGGAACCAGCCCTGCAGAAACCTTGACTTTAAAACCATGAGACTCATTTTGGACTTGTGACCTCCAGACCCATAAGACAGTAGATTTCTGTTGTTTTTAAACCATCAAGTTGTGGTAATTTGTTAAAGCAGCCCTAGGAAGCTAATACAGTGATGGTAAACATCAATGAGTTTTTCAAAATCTGTTTTTATTCTCTTTCATGTCTTCAATTTCCTGCTAGAAGATTTTAATGTCCATGAACCTCTGCTCCAATGGCCTTCACAGACCCTTTCAATATCCATTTCTACTCTACTTCCCAAACTCGACCTTGTCTTCAGCATCATATTTCATATTGTTATTCCTCCATCATTTTCTTCTCAAGAATTGGGATTTCAATTTTGTTGTCTACTTCCTTTAATGTGAACCTCAGGTCATTCTGCTTTCAACTCCTATTTTACTGATTCCTTCCCTCTCCTTCTACTCACTTTAATGTATTCTTTCCCTCTCTGACTTACTAGCACTGTCTTATATTCAGCTCAGGACTTCCTTATAAGCAAAGACTTCTTTATTCCCCAGATAAGGTCAGAACCCCATGTCACACAGTATCATGATTTTTGCAGCAGTTACAATTTATTGAACACTTTTTGTTTGATGTGTATCTTTCCCGTTATATACAATTCTTGTTCAAGGATAATTCACATCCAGTTTACAGCTGTATCTCTAGCATTGAGCCAAGACCTGGTACATAGTATATATTCAATAAATTGTTGAATGAAACAGTTAATAATACATATGAAGCCCCACAGGGAATTCCTATAACTCAGAAGAAAGTATAACCATTCTCCATTCTAATACTACAAGGAAATTCCTCCCAATAATTGTAATTAAGAGGGCACAGTAATCAACAACATAAGTACAATATATGGAACATTTATATTTGTTTTCAAAACACAGTATCTATCTATCTACAAACAATGAATTTGGTAGGGCTTTTTTTTTTTTTTTAATGATGTCCTAAGGGTGACATATCAAACCAAAATGCCACCAATTAGTATCGATTCTGTAAATGGGCCAATAAAATATGCTAGAAATCATATCATATTGCAAGTCTTACCAAATCTAAAACAGCTTCATAGATGTACAACCTGAGCAGTTATACAGGGCCCTATCCTCAGGAGGAACTCAAACTTGGCTAATGCTCTGTTGTTGCTGTCTTAAAATTCTTAGTTTTTGAACAAGGGGCTCCTCATTTTCATTTTGCACTCAGCCCCATAAATTATCTATCTAGTCTTTTTCCCCATAGACTGATTCAGTCAACATCAGTTTTTAAGATCCCATTATATGTCAGAAGACCCTTGTGGTGTAGTGGTTAAGAGCTACAGCTGCTAACCAAAAGATTAGCAGTTCGAATTCACCAGGCACTCCTTGAAAACTCTATGGGGCAGTTCTACTCTGTCCTATAGGGTCACTACTAGTCGAAATCAACTCCATGGCAATGGGTTTTTTTTTTGTTTTGTTTTGTTTTATTATATGTCAGGAAAACCTGGTGGCATAGTAGTGGTTAAGAGTTCAGCTGCTAACCAAAATGTTGGCAGTTCGAATCCACCAGGCGCTCCTTGGAAACTCTATGGGGCAGTTCTACTCCATCCTGTAGGGCCACTATGAGTCAGAATTGACTCAGTGGCAACGGTTTTGGTTTGGGTTTATTACATATCAAACACTATTTATGGAACACAAAATATGAATAAGATGATGTCCTTAAGAAGGATATATTTAAGCAAACAAATATTGACGAATAACTGCAAAATAATTTGACATATTCTATAATTGTGGCACAGTGTTTAAGAACTCGACTGCTAAACAAAAGGTCAGCAGTTCAAATCCACCAGCCACTCCTTGGGAACACTTTGGGGCAGTTCTACTCTGTCCTATAGGGTCACGATGAGTCAGGATCAACTTGACAGAAGTGGTTTTTTTTTTTCTTCTTCTTTTTTGCTATAATGGTGGCAAATGAAAAGGACTATAGGAGCACTGAGGAAGAATTTAAGGATTCTGCCTGTGAGAATTGAGGAAGTCTTCTCAGAAAATATAATATTTGAGCTGGTCCTCAAGAATGAATAGGAATTCACCAGGTGCTCCAGAGGGAAAGGTCATTACTAGTGTAATGATTAATAAATGTACCAAAAGGAAAAAAAAAAGATAAGGTAACAGGACTTTAACCAACTACTTTTCAAGACCAAGGGATGTCCAATTTGTTCATTTCATCACCACCCAAGAACATATCCAAGGGTGCCTACCCGTAACAACTCCATTCAGAGGCAAACATACTGCAAACTCTATAAAGTTCTTTTCAGTTTACAGTCCTGAACTAGAATAATGGGGAGGGGACCATGAGTGCTAAGCCCATAGCACCAGCGATCTGCTGGAGTTACTTGGTAAGGACAGAGCAGAAGGCATAAGCACTGATGCAGGTAAGATGAGAAACTGGTATAGTTTTATAGGTACCCAAAGTATCTTAGCCAGGATACACATCTGGGTCCAGTTCCCTGCTGGGAAACCTCACCAAGATCAGCCTCTTGGCTTTTTAGCATCCTCTGGTAACCCTCTCACTTTCTCCACCCTGTCCTAACCTCCTTTTAATCTCAGGGTAATCCTTTCCTCTGCAGCCTTCACCAGGGTTCCTTAGAGGTGGGCCTCCTTCTTTTCTCAAAATGTAGTTCTCTTTTTCCACATTGGTCTTTTATGGCCTATTAAGCCTTAAGCCCAAATTATTAGCAATTAAATAAGAAGTTTCCCTTTCCTCAAGGGGAGGGAGGGCTTAATTTTCAAAACATCCCAGGGGATGAGGGATAATATTTGTTTTCCATTTTCTTAACGCGGTGAAACAAAGGAAGAAAAATTGAATAGTTAAGTCTCCATATAACAGAGTCTGCAGTGGGTCCATGGAGCACTGGGTGGGTGAGCTTGGGTAAGGGTCCTTGGGGCAGGTCCCGGGGGCTCCTTATGGGAGTCCATTCACCATCAGTAAATTTTCTGGCTGTGATGGGAACCATGGCTCTGCCTTCTCAGAACTTTTTCCTGTTCCACAACAGAATCCCAAGGGAAAACGAATCATTTCTTACAAATCTAGAAACTGTGGCTCTGGGGTCTGGCTGTCCACTTTTGTGCCTAAAGATTTATCTCAGGGGGAATTGCAATGCCTGACCTCTGCTCAGAGAGATGTATTGAAATTTGTGATCCTGTGGAATTTTTACAACCTGGATCAGTGCAGACTGTCCATTTCATAGCTGAATGAGACCTTGTCATTGGAGAAAAGGAAACAGCCCTAGTTCAGATATCAGAGAGCACAAAGGATTCCTGCACCCAGACAGCATATTGTTGAATATTACTTTTTGTCCAATGTTAGGATTTTTAACTTATGACTAATTTTGGTGTCAATTTTACATTGGCCTCATAAAACAATTTGCAAAGTGTTTCCTTTTTGCTATGCTCTTTAAGATTTATGAAAAAAGTTATTATTCCTTAATTATTCAGTGTTCTAAAGATGTCAGTTTTCCCCCAATTGATCTATAGCTTCACTGCAATCTCAGTAAAAATCCCAGAATTTTTTTTTTTTAGGTGTGGAAACTAACAAGCTGATTCTCTAATTTGTGTAGCAATAAAAATGGTCAAGAATACCAAAGACAGTACTGAAGAACAGAGCTGGAGGACTTACCTTGCCAGATGTCAGGACTTATTATAAAAGGGTAATAATTAAAACAATGAATAAGGAAGACCGAAGAAGAATTGACGCCTTTGAATTGTGGTGTTGGCTAAGAATATTGAACATACCATGGACCGCCAAAAGAATGAACAAATCTGTCTTAGAAGAAGTACAAACAGAATGCTCCTTAGAAGCAAGTATGGCAAGACTGCGTCTTACATACTTTGGACATGTTGTCAGGAGGGATCAGTCCCTGGAGAAGGACATCATGCTTGGCAGAGTACAGGGTCAGCGGAAAAGAAGAAGACCCTCAACGAGGTGGACTGACACAGTGGCTGCAACAATGAGCCCAAGCATAACAATGATTGTAATGATGGCTCAGGACTGGGCAGTGTTTTGTTCTGTTGTGCATAGGGTCGCTATGAGTTGGAACTGACTCGACGGCACCTAACAACAACAACAATTAAAACAGTGTGGTTTTGATGCAAAAATAGGAAAACTGATCAATAGCGCAGAAAGGGGAGCTTAGATCCATGCCCAGACATATGCATTTTATCAGCCCACACTCAAGACAAGGTTTGTCACACTGCCTAGACCCAGTCAGTGCCAATGCCTTCTGTGCAGAAGTGGAATTGGAGGGTCAGAGAAGGGGTTACTGACCAAATATCTTGATGTACTGGCCTGGGTGGAAAAGTCAAAGCTTGCAGAGATGGCTGAAAAACCAAGCATGTCCGGCTGCAGACATGCAGAGGAAAAGAGTGGAAGGTCTATGGAGACTGGTGCCTCCATGTTCTACCACTTGGGTGGGTGCACTGCCAAGCATCTGGTAGTGGCTTTAAGCTGCTGTTGGTCAGTAAGGGCAAAAATCAGAAAGAAAAGCTAGCGTGGAGGTAAGAAGAGCAAGGATAGGTTAGAACCGACCAGTATCTCCGTGCCCGTCTCACACCATACAGAAGTAAGAAGACTTTCGAAGGGTAATGACAGCGTCCTCATTTTTTCTTGAAATCCAGTGCAAGTTCCGGGATTGGTGAACCCTAACTGAAAACCATTCAGAGAAGTGGATTCTGGGAAATGTAGTTCCCAGCTTAACCAAGTCTACGCCGCAATTCGACACACAGTTACCTGATTTATAACAAATTTAACATCTCTGCAATGCAGAAAGGATGATCCTTTCAGAAAATGTTCCTAAATCCATTGAATATCCATATGGGAAAAAATAAATCTTGATTTCTAGCTAGGCCTATAAATATAATAAATCTCAGATGGATTATAAATCTAAATATGAAAGGTAAAACAATAAAACTTTCAGAAGGAGAAAAAATCTGTTGCCAATGAGTTGATTACGACTCATAGTGACTCTACAGGACAGAGTAGAACTGCTTCATCGGGTTTCCAAAGCTGTAAATCTTCAGGGAAACAGACTGCCTCGTCTTTCTCCCTCGAGCAGGAAGTGGATTCTAACCAATGATCCTTCGGTTAGTAGTTCAGTGCTTAACCACTGCACCACCGGGGCTCCTCTTTAGGAGATGTAGATCAATATCTTAATAACCTTGAGATAGGCAGAAATGTTTTAAACAGCATACAAAAACCATTAACTATAAAAGGTAAAAAAAAAAAAAATTGACAAATTGGACTAAATTAAAATTAATAATCTCTATTCATCCAAAAACAAGATTAAAGGAGTAAAAGCGCAAGCCACAGAATGGGAGGAGATATATGCAGTATATGTGTTAGGGATTTATGTTCAGAATATTCAAAGAACTAGAACAAATAAATAAATAAGCAAGCATAAAAACCCAGCTGAAAAATGGGCAAAAGACTTGTATAGACACATCACAAAAGAATATATCCAAACGGCCAGTGCAGTAGTTATCTACTGCTGTGTAACAAATTACCCTAAAATTTAGTGACTTAAAAGAACATGCACTTATTATCTTACATTTATTTATCTCACGTACATTTATTTTTCTTGTGGGTCAGGAATTCAGGTATAGGCACTCCCCAGGTTGCCAATATCTGACTTACGTACAATCTATAGTTATGAACTAACCCCCATAAAGCTTATTATATTAAAAATTTGAAGTACATGCAATGGTTCATGATAACAAATGGGCACTACTTTGCAACACCCATCAAAACATTATTATTATTATTATTACTGTATTATTACATTAAAGATGTTTTAATGTATCTGGAAGTGTTTCTTTAATGTTTTTTAATGCATAGAAAGGTATACTATATACTAAATATTAAGACAAACACTTGACTGACATTAGATACAAACGGTACCTAATTGTTCTGACTTACTTCCAAATTTGACGTAAAGCCAGGCTTCAGAATGGAACTCGTTTGTAATCGGGGGACTCCCTATACTGAGCTGGGTCCTCTGCCTCTGAGTCTCTCAAAAGGTTGCAGTCATTTTAAGGCTCAACTAAAAATGGATCTGCTTCCAAGTTCACTAAGTGGCTGTTGGTAGGATTTACTTCCTCACTGGCCATTGGGCTGAAGACCTCAGTTCCTCAGTTCTTTGTCACACAGACTTCTCCAAAGGGCAGGTCACAGCACAGCAGCTGTCTTCATCAGAGCAAGTACGCAAGACTGCAAGAATGCCAGCAAGACAAAGTCACAAGTCTCAGAAATAACACCCCATCGCTTTTGCCATAGTCTACTGGTGAGAAGCAAGTCACTAGGTCCAGCACACACATGGTGGGGTGGATTACACAAAGGCATAAATAACAGGACAACTAGAACCCTCAAACAAACACTGTCGATAAGAACGTAAATTCTTGCAGCCATCCTGCTGGAAAATGGTTTGGCAATATTTATTAAAGCTGAATATACACGTAACTTCTGACCTAGCAATTTCACTCATTTGTAGATGCACAAAGAAAATGTAAACATGCATTCAGCCACAGCAACACTTCATGACTGTTTGTGATAGTTAAGCCAAACTAAAAGTCTATCGATAATAAAATGCATTAAAAAAATTGTGCTATATTAGTACAATGAAATTCATTACAACAATGAAAACAAATTACAACCACATTCAGCAATATAGATGAATCTTTCATATATAATCTGAGTGAAAGAAATTAGACAGGTAAGAGAGAATACTGCTTGATTCCATTTATATAAAGTTCAAGCACAGGCCAAACAAATTGATGGTGCTAAACGGTGAGATAAACGTTACCTTTGGGATAGTGAATGGGAGGGGTGTCAAGAGAGCTTGTGGAGTTCTGGTCAAAATCTTTCAATGACTTCCTATGTCATTCAGAGGGAGACTTTAACTACAAGACTGTACGTGATTTTCCGTACAACCTTCCTCTGCTATCTCCCTGTCGTCATTTACTATTTCCCTCCCTCACTACCCCAGCCTCCTTGAACACTCCAACCATCAGCTTCAAAGAACTTTCTCTTGCTGCTGCTATACCTGGAACCTTCTTCCTCCAGATTTTGGAATGCCTTGCATCCTCACCTTCTTCAGGATTTTTTCAAATGTGACCTTATCAGAGAGGACTTCCCTAACCACTCTTATAAAATTATCCTTAACTTATTTTCTTTTTCTCTGTGGCAGTAATCAATATCTGATATATAATACATTCATGTGTTTGTTTAATATCTGTCAGATATCCACTACAGTGTAAACTCCATGAGCAGGGACTTTGTTTTCTTTATTGCTATTTCCTGGAATCTAGAGCAGTGCCTTACATGTTGTTATGGATTAAATTGTGCCCCCCCAAAATATGTATCAACTGGGCTAGGCCATGATTCTCAGTGCTGTGTGGTTATCCACCATTTGTGATCTGATGTGATTTTCCTATGTGTTATAAATTCTAATCTCTGACTGTGGTTAATGAGGCAAGAGTAGGTTACGTTAAAGATGGTTAGAGTAGGATGCAACACCCTTACTCAGGTCACAACTGTGATTGGATGTAAGGGGAGCTTCCCTGAGGTGTGGTCTGCATCACCTTTTATCTTTAAAAAAAAAAGAACAAAACCAAACCTGTTGCCAGCTCATAACGACCCTAAAGGAGAGAGAAGTAAACAGAGAGATGGAAGCTGAGAAGCTCCTAGACCAGGGGAAGATTAATGACAAGGACCTTTTCCTAACTCCAACAGAGAGAGAAAGCCTTCCCCTGGAGCTGATACCCTGAATTCAGACTTCTAGCCTCCTAGACTGTGAGAGAATAAATTTCTCTTTGTTAAAGCCACCCACTTGTGGTATTTCTGTTATAGCAGCACTAGATAACTAAGACACATGTAGTAGCCACTCTTTAAACATTTGCTAAATTAATGGAGAGATGAAGAAGTATCGCAACCTGAGCCAAAACCAATGCAGAGAGGAGCCAGGAAGACTCATGCACCAGAGAGGCTGCCCATTAAGGTCAAGGATAAGAAAGGGGCTAGTAGTCTATGTTCAATATCTTAAGATGAAGAGTCATGGAGAAGGTAATATCCACTTGATGCAGGTGTTAATATTCCATAAGTCCAGTCTGAGAAAGATGGAAACAGGGACCAATACCAATACTTCCGGGTGACAGTATTTCTCCCCATAAAATATAAATCTGAGTCTTGCATCAGGGTACTCATAGACTCTAGGAGAAGACACTACTCAATCTTTCTAAGTGCTTTTTATGTCTACAGGGTCCATTCCGTCTGATAGATGTTTAATGGAAGGGTTCATAGACAACTCAAAAAATAATAATAATAATTTATGTGAACAGAGAGCAATGAAATCAGTTACACAATCAGACTTTCAAGGAGCTTGTAGCACAACAGACAAATTGTTTGATTGATTTTTGAATGCATTAGGGTAAGACTGCTGTTTGTTCATAACTACTGTTAAGAGTATTGCTTTGATAGATGAATTTATCTACTGGAATTGGCGGCTTTTAATCAGTTCCCACTATATTGGTCACAAATAGAAATAATATGACAAAGGTTCCCAGTGAACACTTAGCTCATATTTCTTTTTCTTGCATCTTCCTCTTTGTCTTAGCTCTTTTGACTCCCAAGTTTATCTAATTCATATAAACAACTCATGGCCAACATTAACAGTCTTCCTTTATATTTTCCATTATTTGCACTCTGTATAAATTTTGTTCTTCTTCATTGTCTCTATAGATTAATGGCTATTTAAAATATTAAATTGAAATGTGCTTAGTCATGACTGTTCAAATCTTAAAAGAATGGTGAACCCAATGTGTTATGAGTCAACACTTAGCTTGCTTACCCCTGTAGTAAGAAGATTCCGTTCAAATAGTTTATTAGCACTTTATGATAGCATCTGTCTTCTAATTGCATTTTTAATGGAAGTAGGTCATGCCTTTCATCATTTGGGAGAACTTAAGAGATGGTGTAAATAGACATGTAGGGAATGTTATATTTTTCCAGGACAGAGCATATCAATATAACATATAACCAAAATAAAACCACACTTCAAGCCTGACCTGCAAACCTCTTTCCAGGAAACCGTAATGTATATTTAGGCATAACACAGATGTTGATGCATTTACTTATGATCTGACAGGTTACATATATTTCAAAGAGTCCCTAAATATATGTTCATTTAATATAGTCTTATATTTACAAATCAAAAAAAAAAATGAAATTACAGATTAATTTTCCTGTTAACGTTAAATTCAAATAAACCCATATGTTGTGAATTAATTACACAAAAATAGGGAAATAATCATCTTTAGGAAAAAGTGAGAATGAGTCTGCAATACTATGCCCCCCACCCCGACACTGTGCTAACTCAGAACTGAAGCCACTCACGTAGTTCAACTTTCACCCAAAGATTAGACAGGTCTATAAAACAGCCAGTAACACACATGAAGAGCATGCTTCTTAGTTCAATCAAGTATATGAGACCAAATGGGCAACACCTGCCCAAAAGCAAAGACGAGAAGGCAGGAAGGGACAGAAAAACTGAACAAATGGACATGGAGAACCCAGGTGGAAAGGGAGAGGGGGAGGGTGCTGACATATTGCGGGAATTGCAACCAACATCACAAGACAACTTGTGTATAGATTTTTAAATGAAAAACTAACTTGCAATGTAAACTTTCACCTAAAACACAATAAAATTAAAAACAAACAAAAAACAACAACAAAAAAGTAGGAACGAATGAGGCCGTACCTAGGCAGCATTAGAAAAACAATATCAGTCTTGCTTCTTTGTCACCTTCTACGTTATTGAACATCTAAGACTACTAATGGGACCTAGGAAGCATACACATCCCAATTTGATTTTTCATTACTGAATTAATTTCAGATTTAGGCCAGCAATTGTCCAAGATACGAAAATTCTTTATTTTGTAAAATTAACAGTATTCTTTCTGTCCATATGCTTTTTTCCCTAATAATAAACGAATAAATAAAACTTATTTTTCTATTTTCCATCTTTCTTTCTATACTTCATTTATTCATTCATTATTTCACTTATTGAGAAGCTAATATATACACATCATCTTAGAATTTATTTCTTGTGCCTGCTGTGTTCCTGATGTCTTGTGCTACAAAGGAACTGCAGAAAGAGCCTTATTACAAGCCCCCAAAAACTGCTTTTCCCCGAAACATTCACTGTTTTCAAATCACTAGTCTTCTTTCCTTCCCACTCACCCCTGCATCTTACAATCCAAGGTTTGTACCTGCTTCCAGCTAAGAAAATACAGGCAAACTATCTGCTTATGCTGATGTGCACTAAGACAGGAATAAATGATTAGACCCCAATCCTTCCCTGGAAACTTTCTATTTAAAAGGTAAAAAAAAAAAAAAAAACATTGCCGTGGAGTTGATTCTGACTCATGACGACTCTATAGGACAGAGCAGAACTTCCCTTTAAGACTTCCAAGGAACGGCTGGTGGATTCAAACTGCTGACCTTTCGGTTAGCAGCTGATCTCTTTAAGAGCTGTGCCACGAGGGCTCCATTTAAAAGCCAATGAGAATTAAATCAAATACCTCTGTAATTTGGTGGGCTTGCCAACAAAATGATAGTGAAGATAGGCAGGACAATGGGAATTTGAGTGGATGCTATCTTCCAGTATGATGAAATTGTATGTTGTTGTGTATGCTCTAACACTTCTGTCACTGGTCTCCTCAAAGGCCAAGTATGCTTCTTCAATTAGGAAAAAAAAACTCAGGGTAGTGTTGCAAGGGTTAACAGTAAGCAGCCTTTAGCTGGTAGAGTGTAGTGCTATGGGGGTGTGAGGAGAGAAAATGAACAGAATGTGCTACATAAAGGAAGAGAAGCAGTAATCATGGAAAATCCTACATTATATTCCTCCACACTCAAGTCTTCACGAGTAGGACTGAGTTATAGTTAAGCTAATGAATCATCAATATTACTCTAAGGAACCATCATCATCATTATCCAGAAACTTTTACTGAGTCCTCTGTGCATAGGCACTTATTATTCAGATGGGGCTCAAAGCGTATTTACAAAAGAATAAATAAGTAAATAGTAACTAAAGTATATACTATATAACCAGTTGCCATCGATACGATGCAGGGAGCATCAAAAAAAGAAGATGGAAGGAACACAGAGTCACCATACCAAAAAGAAGAGGTCAACGTTTAACCATTTCAGGAGGTAACATATGATCAGGAACCAATGGTACTGAAGGAAGAAGTCCAAGCTGCACGGAAGGCATTGGTGAAAAACAAGACTCCAGGAATTGATGGAATACCAGTTGAGATCTTTCAACAAATGGATGCAGAGCTGGAAGCCCTCACTTGTCTATGCCAAGAAATTTGGAAGACAGCTACCTGGCCAATGGACTGGAAGAGATTCATATTTATTCCAAGAAAGGTGATCGACCCAAATGTGGACATTATCAAATAATATCATTAATATCACACACAATCAAAGTTTTGCTGAAGATCATTCAAAAGCAGCTGCAGCAGTATATCGGCAGGGAAATTGCCAAAAATAGAAGCTGGATTCAGAAGAGGACACAGAACCCAGGGATATCATTGCTGATGTCAGATGGATCCTGGCTGAAAGCAGAGAATACCAGAAAGACTTTTACTTGTGTTTTATTGACTATGCAAAGGCATTCGACTGTGTGGATCATAACAAATTTTGATTAGCATTGCAAAGAATGGGAATTCCAGAACTTAACTGTGCTCATGAGGAACCGGTACATAAATCAAGAGGCAGTCGTTTGAACAGAACAAGGGGATACTGCATGGTTTAAAGTCAGAAACGGCGTGTGTCAGGGTTGTATTCTTTCACCATACCTATTCAGTCTGTATGCTGAGCAAATAATCTGAGAAGTTGGACTATATGAAGAAGAACAGGGCATCAGAATTGGAGGAACTCATTAACAAAACTGTGTTATGCAGATGACACAACCCTGCTTGCTGAAAGTGAAAAGGACTCGAAGCACTTACTAAGGAAGACCAAAAACCACAGCCTTCAGTATGGGTTACATCTCAACATAAAAAAAAAAAAAAAAATCCTCACAACTGGACCAATAAGCAACATCATGATAAATGGAGAAAAGATTGAAGTTCCCAAGGATTTCATTTTACTTGTGTCCACAATCAACATCCCTGGAAGCAGCAGTCAAGAAATCAAAATATGCATTGCATTGGGGGTTTGGGGGGCAAATCAGCTGCATAAAAAAAATTTCTTTAAAATGTTGAAAAGCAAAGATGTCACTTCGAGGACTAAGGTGTGCCTGACCCAAGCCATGGTGTTTTATTTGCCTCATATGCATGCAAAAGCTGGACAATTAACAAGGAAGACCAAAGAAGAATTGACCCCCTTGAATTGTGGTGTTGAAAAAGAATATCAACTATACCAAGGACTGCCAAAAGAATGGAGAACTTGGTGGCTTCATAGTTAAGAGCTATGGCTGCTAACCAAAAGGTCAGCAGTTCGAATTCACCAGGTGCTCCTTGGAAACTCTATGGAGGCAGTTCTACTCTGTCCTATAGGATGGCTATGAGTTGGAATGAGTCAGAATCGACTGGAAGGTGGAGGTTTGCTTTGGTTTGGCCAAAAGAATGAATAAATCTGTCTTGGAAGAAATACAACCAGAATATTCCTTAGAAGTAAAGATGGGGAGACTACATCTTATGTAATTTGGACATGCTATCAGGAAGAATCAGTCCCTGGAAAAGGACATCATGCTTGGTAAAGCAGAGGTTTAGGGAAAAAAATGAAGACCCTCAACTAGATGAATTGACACAGTGGCTGAAACAATGGGCTCAAGCATAGCAACAATTGTGCGGATGGTATAGGACTGGGCAATGTTCCGTTCTGTTGTGCATAGGGTCACTATGAGTCGGACCAACTCAGTGGCACCTAACAACAACAACAGTTGCCATCAAGTCGATTTTGACTTATGGCAGCCCCATGTGTGTTAGAGAAGAACTGTGCCCCATAGGGTTTTCAATGGTTAATCTTTCAGAAGTAGATGGCCAGGCTTTTTTTCCAAGGCACTGCTGGATAGACTTGAACCTCTAACTTTTGGGTTAGTAGCTGAGCACACTAACCATTTGCACCACCCAGGAGCTCCATATATTATATAGTCTAACATTATTAATTCATAGAAATTTTGCAACGACATACCTTAGAGCTTCTTCACTCCAGCCCCCATTATTGAGTGAGTCAGAGAGGTTAAGTAGGTTTCCCAACATTGCCTGACTTAAATTTGGCACCAAAACTCCTGATATTGACAAAAAGCACTTGCAGTAATTAAAGAAAGTAATCTGGTCAATATAAAGCCAAGGCAGGAAAAGAGGTCACTGTTTCTCTTTCAATACATTGACTATTTTATGTTATAATATCCAAAATCAATGGCTAGGGCTGTTTTGTCCTCTCAAAATAATCTTTAGTAGAGTCAAAAAGGAGTCCCTCATTGCCGCTGTCATGCTTCATAATGATGACCAACAGGAGAAACCATGGCCCATTTTATTGGTCAGAACATTCAGTCATCAGGTAACATGCACTGAAATAATCCATCTCTGCCGTTTATTCTTCATGCATTTTGAATGAGTCGGGGGAATCAGTTAGTATTTATGAAGAGAATTCAAGAAGAATTAAATGACTATCTTACCCAGTGTTGAAATGGGCAATCCTGATTTTGAGAAACGTTATACGCTTCTAAAAAGTAGATGCTATAGAAAGAAACAGGCAGGTGTTGAAAAGATAGAAGGGTGAAGCATGGTATAAGAACATCACAGAAACATTAAGAAAGTCGTTTTTCTTAGTGGCCACGGGCAACATCACAAAAAAATAACAAAAACAATTTCTTAGGTAAGTAAGTAAAAATTGCATTCGTTGTCACAAATGTTTTCGATTTTGTCACAATTAAAATCCCTAAGTATATAAACCACCCCAGATTCACCCAGGCCATCCCCTTTGAACACCTCAGGAAAGATAAAAAAAAAGATTGACTTATGAATAAGAATGGTATTTGCCTCCTCAGAAGGACCAAAAGGAACCAAACAGATCTTTATTCATTAAGAAATGTTCAATGGCAATGTCCATAGATTACCAGCATGGGTAGTAGGTCCAGGCAGGCGTTAGAGAAGTGAATAGAAGTTGAAATCACTAAACGCATGGAAAAATATGAGGTGATAAAAACTACCCAGCTTCCTTTCCTAAAGGGTAAATCTTTTCAGGCAAATGTGTTTGGTATTTAAAACCATAATGTAAGTCTAGTAGAGTTTATCACTAGGTATTAGCAAATCTTAAATATGTTTGATGTTTGTACCACATAGGCCTGACAGAGACTGGAGAAACTCCAAGAGTATGGCCCCCACATACCCTTTTAGCTCAGTAATGAAGTCACTCCCGAGGTTCACCCTTTAGCCAAAGATTAGACAGGCCCATAAAACAAAATGAGGCTAAAGGGGGGAAAGCTGGTAATAGGGAACTGGAGGTGGAGAAGGGAGAGTGTTGACATGTTGTAGGGTTGTTAACCAATGTCATAAAACAATATGTGCAATATGAGAAACTAGTTTGTTCTGTAAACCCCCACCTAAAGTACAATAAAAAAGTAATAATAATAATAGTCTTCCCATATACAGAAACTCAGGCGAGATGGGAAGGGAAGAGGAGGAGAAAGTCTAATTAATAATAAGTAATCAACTACCTTTATAATCAACTACCTTACTGAAACTAATTTGTGTTCCTTTAACTTAATCCAGTGCTTGGTTTATAGCTGGTAGTTAACACGCATTTGTTGTAGAAAATGGAGAAAATTTGCTTTCCTTACACAGAATAGAAACTGATGAGATAATCAAGAGAAGACATTAATGGATTTAAGAATAAGGAAGAAGTTATCCATTAATACATAAAGCTCTGCATTAAGGTCATGAATGTTTAGAAGAGAAATTTGCTTGAGGAAGGGCAGGAAATGGGAGTACTCATCCAAATTTAGAATTACATAAGCATTAAGATAGACAAAATTAAGCTTTTCTTCTGTAGGGCACGGGGTGGCGGGGTGAATAACTTTATGGCTTCACTTGGGACTTTTTTGTTTTTTAATTATACAAAGAAAATTATATACGATGAAATTCAACCAGTTTCAGAAAGCTTTAACCACATCTCAATTGACATAGCATAAGTAATTGCATAAGGAACCCAGCTAGAAACGAAAACAAGTTTGTAAGCAACTTTGATCAAATTAAGATTTTTTTTCAATGTAGGATTAAAAAAAAATAATAAAGAAATGGAGAAAATGATTGTAATTTTTGTCTTTTACTGCTTTGTCAACTTAACTTGAACCTTGCGTTCAGCTCATTTATTATGTAGGAACTTCATTGTTTTGGTGAAATATTGTAGCTATGAGTTTTTGTGTGCTCAACACATTTCCCATCTACCAATAACTGGGAATAACATTCTCTCCTTTTTTTTCAGGAACCCCTTTCTAATTCATATGAATAATGGTACCCTTTTTTTGCCCAGCCAAGGGAGAGACATCTGGCATAGTACTGGCTTATCAGAATACCCTGTTCTTCTGGCCAGGAAGAGGTACGTTACCTAAACAAGGACTATTGGAAACAGAAATTTTTCAGAATTAATCTGAGGCTAAGATGTTCAATAAGCATTGGGTAAATGAATGTTGGATAAGTGAGTGAGTAAACTAGTGGGGAGACATTTCCCTTTCCTTTAGAGTCATGATTCTAAGACATTATAACCCTGGCCCATACCAGGCCTTTTTTAACTTCATGGAGGAATCTCATCATTAGTAGAAGATAATGGTGCCAAGAAAAAAGGAAAGCACAAACAAGCTTAACCAAGAGGTGAATAGACAGAATTTTCATGAAACCCTCCTGGAATTTTTGTGAACTAATAAATTCTCTTTTTGAAGTTGATTTCAGTTGAGTTTCTACAACTTGCACAAGGAAGCATCATGACAAAAACGATCATCTTTGGTAGTACTTGGGCAAATCCACTGCAAAAGACCTCTTTAAACTCTCAAAAAGCAAAGACGTCACCTCGAAGACTAAGCTGTGCACCTCATTCGCGTGCGAAAGCTGGACAATGAATAAGGAAGACCTAAGAAGAATTGACGCATTTCAGTTATGGCACTGGCGAAGAATACTGAATGTACCATGGACTGCCAAAAGAATGAACAAATCTGTCTTGGAAAAGGTACAGCCAGAATGCTCCTTAGAAGCAAAGATGGCAAGACTACATCTCACATACTTTGGACATGTTATCAGGACAGACCAGTCTCTGAAGAAGGATATTATGCCTGGTAGAGGGTCAGTGAAAAAGAGCAAGACCCTCAATGAAATGGACTGACACAATGGCTGCAACGATGGGCTCAAGCTTGACAACGATTGTGAGGATGGTGCAGGACTGGACAGTGTTTTGTTCTGTTGTATGGGAGGTCAATCTGAGCTGAACCTAACAACAACAACAGAGTACCTAGCAGAAATGGAGGTGATCAAACAAGCAATCGTTATCGATTTAAATAAAATGTTAACCGTAATGTTGCTTTTGTTGCTAGTTGCCGTCAAGTCAATTCCAACTCAAAGCAAGCCCATTTGTGCAGCGTAGAACTGCTCCGTTGGCTTTTCAAGGCTGTGACTGTTTGGAAACAGATTGCCTGGCCTGTCTTCCGAGGTGCCTCTAGGTGGGTTTGAACCACCAATTTTTCAAGTAGTAGACAAGCATTTAACCTTTTGTGCCACCAAGAGACTCCATGGATTTAAATGAAATTCAAAATGGCTGTTGGAATAAGCAGAAGATTTTGCTCACGGTGCACTTTCAATTCATAGTTGCTCCCATGTTAAGTTTAATAATATTACTTTAGGAAAAAATAGATAATATTAAACTCATAAATGGTGCATAACCTGCATAATATGGAAGACTCTAAAAAGATTTCTTTTCATTTTTATGAATTAAGACTTTCATATAGTATTAGAAACATTTACAATTTATTAGTAACTTCCTCTTGTATTTCCTTTTTTTCCTTATTGCTTTGGAAGGCAATTTTAAATTTACCATCAATCGATGAGTTTCATCTTGTGGACACTAAGTTTGGGATCGTAAGTTCAGATTCCTACAAGGCCACAAAAGAGAGTTTACTCCATGCTGAACTACAGAGTATCTTAAGCTGTAATTCTAGTGAAACCGATCCACCTTATCCACTTTGGGGGTCATACCACAACTGTAAACTCTGCTTCAAAGCGTAGATGGTGGATGGGAAAAACACACCTCAGTGGTAATTCAACATTTATCCCACAAATATTTACTGAGTATTCACCATGATAGAGGTGTTGCTCTAGGTACTAGAGATAAAACCATGAAGAAGGCAGAAAGGACCCTGATATTGTGAGCAGTACATGCTAATGTGGAAACCCTGGTGGCGTAGTGTTTAAGTGCTACAGCTGCCAACCAAGGAGTCGCAGTTCCGATCCACCAGGTGCTCCTTGGAAACTCTATGGGGTAGTTCTTCTCTGTCCTATAGGGTCGCTGTGAGTTGGAATCAACTAGATGCCACTGGGTTTTGTTTTTTGGTTTGGTTTATATGCTAATGGAAAAGAGAAAATAAAGTGAAGAAATAAATGAGGTCATATCAGGTAGTGATAATAAATGTGCTTAAAATAAAAAGGGCACTGCATTAGAGAATGTCTGGGTTAGGGAGATTTTTTTTTTTAATTGTACTTTAGATGGTTTATAGGACAAACTAGTTTCTCATTAAACAGTTAGTACACATATTGTTTTATCACATTTGGTTAACAACCCCACAACATGTCAACACTCCCTTTTCAACCTTGGGTTCCCTATCACCAGCTTTCCTGTCCCCTCCTGCCTTCCAGTCCTTGCCCCTGGGCTGGTGTGCCCCTTTAGTCTCATTTTGTTTTATGGACCTGTTCAATCTTCGGCTGAAGGGTGAACATCAGGAGTGACTTCATTATGAGCTGAGAGGGTATCCAGGGGCCATACTCTCAGGGTTTCTCCAGTCTCTGTTAGGCCAGCAAGTCTGGCCTTTCTTTTTGGGTTAGAATTTTGTTTTACATTTTTCTCCAGCTCTGTCTGGGACGCTCTATTGTGATCCCTGTCAGAGCAGTCAGTGGTGGTAGCCGGGCACAATCTAGTTGTACTGGACTCAGTCTGGTGGAGGCCGAATAGATGTGGTCCATTAATCCTCTGGACTAATCTTTCCCTTGTATCTTTAGCTTTCTTCATTCTTCCTTGCTCCTGAAGGGGTGAGACCAGTGGAGTATCTTAGATGGCCACTCACAGGTTTTTAAGACCCCAGACGCTACTCACCAAAGTAGACTGTAGAACATTTTCTTTTTAAACTGTTCTATGCCAATTGAGCTAGATGTTCCCCAAGACCATGGTCCCCACACCCTCAGCACAGCAATTCAGTCCTTCAGGGAGTTTGGATGTATCTATGGAGCTTCCATGACCTTGCCTTGTACAAGTTGTGCTGGCTTCCCCAGTGTTGTGTACTGTCTTACTCTTCACCGAAGTTACAACTTGTCTGTTTAGTGTTTTTCTATCCTCACTCCTCCCCTCCCTCATAACCATCAAAGATTATTTCTTTTTGTATGTAAACCTTCTCATGAGTTTTCACAGTAGTGGTCTAACACAAAATTTTCCTTTTCTGATTGACTTATTTCACTCAGCATACTGCCCTCCAGATTCATCCATGTTATCAGATGCTTCACAGATTCATCATCATTCTTTATCATTGGGTAATACTCCATTGTGTGTATGTACCACAGTTTGTTTATCTATTCCTCTGTTGATGGGCATCTAGGTTGTTTCCACCTCTTTGCTATTGTGAACTATGCTGCAGTGAACATGGAAGTGCATATGTCTATTCTTGTGATGACTCTTATTTCTCTAGAATATTCCTAGGAGTGGGATTGCTGGATCATATGGTATTTCTATTTCTAGCTTTCTAAGGAAGAGTGGTATCATTTTCCAAAATGGTTGTATCATTTTACATTCCCACCAGCACTGCATATGAGTTCTGATTTCCCCACAGCCTCTCCAACATTTTTTATTTCCTGTTATTTTGATTCTTGCCAATAATGCCAAGGTGAGATGATATCTCATTGTGGTTTTGATTTGCATTTCTCTAATGACTAGTGATCAAGAGCATTTCCTCATATGTCTGTTGGCCGCTTGAAAGTCTTTTTTGTGAAGTGTCTGTTCATTTCCATTGCTCATTTTTAATTGGATTATTTGTCTTTTTGTTGTAGAAGTGTTGGATTTTCTTGTAGATTTTAGAGATAGAACTTGATTTGTAATAGCTGAAATTTTTTTCCCAGTCTGTACTTTCTCTTTTTACTCTTTTTGATGAAGGTGTTTAATTTCTAGAAGATCCCAGTTATCTAGGTTATCGTCTGGAGTTTGAGTGTTGTTAGTTGTTGTTTGTATCCTGTTAATGCTGTGTATTAGGGCCTCTGGAGATGATCTTATTTTTTCTTCTATGAACTTCATAGTTTTGGGCTTTGTATTTAGGTCTTCGATCCATTTTGAATTAGTTTTTGTACATGGTGTGAGGTATGGGGCCCTGTATCATTTTTTTGCAGATGGACACCCAGTTTTACCAGCACGATTTACTAAAAAGATTGTCTTTTCCCCATTTGATGGGCCTTGGGCCATAGTCAAAGATCAGGTGTTCTGTGGAGACGTTTTAATTAACATCTGAATGAAAGCAGCTAGACACCTGAAAATCTGAGAGACAAGTATTTTAAGCAGAGAGAACTTCGGTGCAATTGCTCTGAAGAGGTGGCAAGTTTAAAAGGCATGAAAAGCAGATGGCTACCTAATGCAGCTGGAGTGTGGAGAGCAAGAGGGAGGTGGTCAGAGCTGAGGTCAGAAAACTAAGAGGGGACCTCAGAGGGTTCTGGTAGGCTTAGGGATGATTTTAAGAACACATGAAGCTATTGAAAATCCTTGAGTGGCACAAACAGTTTGAGTTTGACTATTAACCTGACGGTTAGCAGTTCAAACCCACCCAGAGGTATTTTGAAAGAAAGGCCTGGAAATCTGCTTTGGTAAACATAACAGCAAAAAAAAAAAAAAACTCTACGGAGCAGTGCTATTCTGTAACAAGTGAGGTTGCCATGAGTCAGAATTGACTCAATGGCAAAAAGTTTGCTTTGCTTTTGGGGGTCTTGGGAAGCTATTGAAGAGCTTTAATCAGGAGAATGGCACATCTGATGTCCTGTTCAGAAACACCACTTTGGCTGTTGTGGGAGATTGGACTATAGGACTCAAGATTAGAATTGGGAAGACCAGTAGAAGGTTATGGGATCAGTCCAGGTAAAACATGATGATAGCTTGGACTGAAAGGATCAAATGGAGAGAAGTGGAATAATTCAGAATGTGTTTGGAAATAGAGACTAGGATTTATATAAGGCAGATGAAGGACAAAGAGGAATAGACAAATCTCATAACAACATCTGACATGAGCTTTAAGACTGATTCAATCTGACAAACTGACAACGTGGTTTTATTTACTTTAGATAACGTGGTACACTTACCAAATCTTGAAGCTGAACTAACCTGTAAAATCTAGTCACCTTTTCAGGACATTAAGTATTATAAAGTAAAAATGCTTAAGCCAACCAATATGATTCAGAATGTAATTTATGTTATGATCTACTTTCTTTTGGAAGAAAAATAATCACCTACAAAAGAGGTTTATTGCTAGAGAAAAAAATGATACTAGGAGTTTGAATGTGTCTGAGGCATTTAAGTTGGCAACGTCACACAACTTTATGCAAGAATCCCCTTGTAAACTCCTTCAGACTTCCTTCTGTATCACTTAATATGTTCTTTAATCGCTATCCCTCTTTTTGTGTAAGTATGTACTTTTTTACATCCTCTCCATCAGTTGTCACATTTTTTGGCTCACAATAGAGGCTCAATAAATATTTCTCAATATATGTATCAATTTCTTTACAAGAAATGCCTCCCTCATCTTCATCTTTTCATAGCTTACTCATTTTTCCAGTAAAATTCAGCTACGAGTCCTCCATAAGCCTTCTCTGATGGCTCCTCGGTCCTCCCAGGGCATTTCTTCCTTCTCACTTTCACCAATTGACTTATTGCTCTTTACTTAGCATTGCAGGTACTAGACCACACTGACAAGGAAAGCAGCCCCCCCATCATTGATACCACTTCATGTCCCATTTTCTAAAAGTTAAAATCTCAACTAACGATTAGATTCTTAATGTTTTACTCGCCTGGGCAAACATTGAAATCCCTTCATAGACCTTGAATATTTTCTTCTGCAGAATAAATTCTATAACCCTGTAATAGACCCTTAATATTTTACTAGACAACAGTTTGTGACCAGTATATTATTAATATTCCTTTCAAATAGCCTTAAGCTCCCTAAAGGAGCCTGGGTGGCACAGCAATCAGCTACTAACTTAAAGATTGGCAGTTCTAACCCACCCAGCTGTCCATAGAATAAAAGCCTGGCTATCTGTTTCCGTAAAGATTACAACCAAGAAAACTCTATGGAGCAGTTCTACTCTGTAACACATGAGGTCGCCATGAGTCAGAGGCTGACTCAATGGCAGCTAACAACAAAAACTAAGCTCCCTAAGGAAAGATAACATCCACCTTTCTTCTGTTGCTGACGATTCACCATATCCTATCTTTCCTATCTAAGCGCGTGAGACACTTCCTGTCCAGTACCTGGCTGCTGAGGACTCTCCTCCTTCCTTCTTACAAGGTAGTTCTATCAACAACAAAATTGTCCTTCTAAATTGTGAGCCTGTGGTCTTTTTTTTCATAATATCTCATCTTCTCTAGCAAATATAAGCTCCTAGACCAGTGCTAATAACTACCACAAGGCGGTTAGCAAATATTTGCTCAATAAATTATCGCATACATTAATTAATAAACAAATAAGTGAATGAGTAAATGAAGAGCTGCTTTGATGGCTCAGATCGGACTTTGAGAGCAGCCTCATCTGGGGTATTTTTTTTAAAAACTTTTAATCCACTCAGATTTGCATTAGAAAGCCTCCTTTGTACAAACACTCCAGGGCAACTGTGCAAATTTAGTTTGAAAGTAAATGCCATCAAATATTAATAAGATAAGCCAAGGGAAATAAGCTTGTAGTTTTCTGTTTTTGTCCCAGATGAAATGAGCATTTTTCCCCTGTAGTACGAATACATACAGGAAATAAAAACTTCTCCCAGACAGAAGCATGTGGGTGGCAAAGCTAACTGGGAAAAGCAGAGTGAGTGAGGCATATTGGTAAGATTAAATGAATAGGAAGTCTTTGAAACGGTGAACAAGGACCTTGGAAATTGCTATAATTTTTCCCAACTGATATTCTTCCCAAAATACATCAGAACAATTGCTGTTGAGTCAACTCTGGTTCATGGCAACCCCACGTGTGTCAGAGTAGAACTGTGTTTCATAGGGTTTTCAGTGGCTGACTTTTTGGAAGTAGATCACTAGGCCTTTCTTCAAAGGAGCTTTCAGGTGGACTCAAACCTCCACTCTTTTAGTTAATGGATGAGCACATTCACTGTTTGCATCAACCAGAGACTCCTCGCAAAATATACATACATCCATATCTAATCTAAGGGAGAAATAAATTTAAAGCTATGTTCTAGTAATCCTACAATCACATTGTAACCTTCAAAAATAACTAAAGCAGTCCAGAATCTCTACTGCGGGATCTGGAAAGGCTTTGCATATTCTGACCAAGGAAGAAACAGGAAGGACGTCTGGGAATGACTGACTGGGAGTGGAAGAAAAGGGGTCCCACAAGGCTGAATCTCAAACGACAGTTTCCAATAGATGCAAAATGTACTTTATTGGATCAACAGGCTGTACACAGCAAAAAGAGCCAATTACTCATTAAATAAGGGCTATGTGTCCTGGCTCCTCCTGTTCAGTAGCCTCTTGCTACAAACATGAGGGTCATCACCAGCTCTAGGACTGGTCTTATACACAGGCTATGTGCAATAGTAAAAAGAGCACAGGATTAAGAATCAAAAGAGCTGGATCTTAGTTCTAATTCTGCAACCTATTGGGCAGTTGGCCTTGGCCAAATCACTCACTTCTCTGGGCCTCAGTTTACTCACCTAGAATAAAAACACCACTGATATTAATCTGGCAGGACTGTATCGGTATATGTAAAATACAAGCAGAATAAGCCACAGCCTAGAAGTGTTGGGATAGACATCTGCCATTCTAAATACTTTCCCACATAATTAGATAAGTTTTGATGTAGTGTAAATAAAGAAGCCTTACGTGTCAACTTAGTTACAAACTTTTAAATTCCAGGAAACATAAGGTGTAATTAACTGGTATTACATTTTCCCTGAATATATCGTGAAGCCCTTCACCTGGCAGAGAGTCATAGAAAAGAAAGGACCATGTGAACCCACCCTGAAGGAAAGAAAATCGTGCACTGAGACAGAAATAAAAATTAGAATCCATCTAACAAAGAATGTCAAAATAAATCTGGGATACGGTATAAAGTTATTCCTCTAAGCTGGCAACAGCGTATTAATCATGTAATATTGAGGTTTTATGGTCCCAGCAGACATACTGGCACCTCCTGGCCAAAAGGAGGAGCCCTGGTGATGCAGTGATTAGGAGTTACAGCTGCTAACCAAAAGGTAGGCAGTTCAAATCTACCAGCTGCTCACCAAAAGTTAGGCAGTTCAAATCTACCAGCTGCTCCTTGGAAACGTTTTGGGGTAGTTCTACTTGGTCCGATACAGTTGCTATGAGTCCAAACCAACTTGGTGGCAATGGGTTTGGTTTTTTTGGTGGCCAACAGGAGCCAGCAATGCCCTGCTGTATAAGTGAAAACATCTTATTTCAAACCAACTAGGGGAGGGGGCCAAGATGGCGGACTAGGTAGACGCTACCTCGGATCCCTCTTGCAACAAAGACTCGGAAAAAACAAGTGAATCAATCAAGTACATAACAATCTACGAACCCTGAACAACAAACACAGATTTAGAGACGGAAAACGAACAAATATGGGGAAGCAGCGATTGTTTTCAGAGCCTGGAGCCAGCGTACCAGTCAGCGGATTTTCTGGAAAAACTAGTTTCCCAGTGATGGCTCGGAGACAGCAGTCCATATCAAACCACATAAAGAAGCAGACCATGACAGCTTCTCCAACCCCCCAAACAAAAGAATCAAAATCTTTCCCAAATGAAGATACAATCCTGGAATTATCAGATACAGAATATAAAAAACTAATTTACAGAATGCTTCAAGACATCAGAAATGAAATAAGGCAAACTGCAGAAAAAGCCAAGGAACACACTGATAAAACAGTTGAAGAACTCAAAAAGATTATTCAAGAACATAGTGGAAAAATTAATAAGTTGCAGGAATCCATAGAGAGACAGCATGCAGAAATCCAAAAGATTAACAATAAAATTACAGAATTAGACAACGCAATAGGAAGTCAAAGGAGCAGACTGGAGCAATTAGAATGCAGACTGGGACATCTGGAGGACCAGGGAATCAACACCAACATAGCTGAAAAAAAATCAGACAAAAGAATTAAAAAAAATGAAGAAACCCTAGGAATCATGTGGGACTCTATCAAGAAGGATAACTTGCGTGTGATTGGAGTCCCAGAACAGGGAGGGAGGACAGAAAACACAGAGAAAATAGTTGAAGAACTCCTGACACAAAACTTCCCTGACATCATGAAAGGTGAAAGGATATCTATCCAAGATGCTCATCGAACCCCATTTAAGATTGATCCAAAAAGAAAAACACCAAGACATATTATCATCAAACTCACCAAAACCAAAGATAAAGAGAAAATTTTAAAAGCAGCCAGGGAGAAAAGAAAGGTTTCCTTCAAGGGAGAATCAATAAGAATAAGTTCAGACTACTCAGCAGAAACCATGCAGGCAAGAAGGGAATGGGACGACATATACAGAGCACTGAAGGAGAAGAACTGCCAGCCAAGAATCATATATCCAGCAAAACTCTCTCTGAAATATGAAGGCAAAATTAAGATATTTACAGATAAACACAAGTTTAGAGAATTTGCAAAAACCAAACCAAAGCTACAAGAAATACTAAAGGATATTGTTTGGTCAGGAAACCAATAATATCAGATACCAGCACAACACAAGGTCACATAACAGAACATCCTGATATCAACTCTAATAGGAAAATCACAAAAACAAATTAAGATTAATTAAAAAAAAAAAATACACATAACAGGGAATCACGGAAGTCAATATGTAAAAGATCACAATAATCAAAAAGAAGGACTAAATACAGGAGGCATAGAACTGCCATATGGAGAGTGATAAAAGGCGATATAGAACAATACAAGTTAGGTTTTTACTTAGAAAAATAGGGGTAAATAATAAAGTAACCACAAAGAGCTATAACAACTCCATAACTCAAGATAAAAGCCAAGAAAAACATAACAACTCAACAAACATAAAGTCAAACACTACGAAAATGAGGATCTTACAATTTACAAAGAAAAACCTCTCAGCACAAAAAAGTAAGTGGAAAAATGAAATTGTCAACAACACACATAAAAAGGCATCAAAATGACAGCCCTAAACACTTATTTATCTATAATTACATTGAATGTAAATGGACTAAATGCACCAATAAAGAGACAGAGAGTCTTGGACTGGATAAAGAAACACAATCCATCTATATGCTGCCTACAAGAGACACACCTTAGACTTAGAGACACAAACAAACTAAAACTCAAAGGATGGAAAAAAATATATCAAGCAAACAATAAGCAAAAAAGAAGAGGAGTAGCAATATTAATTTCTGACAAAATAGACTTTAGACTTAAATCCACCACAAAGGATAAAGAAGGACACTACATAATGATAAAAGGGACAATAGATCAGGAAGACATAACCATATTAAATATTTATGCACCCAATGACAGGGCTGCAAGATACATAAATCAAATTTTAACAGAATTGAAAAGTGAGATAGACACCTCCACAATTATACTAGGAGACTTCAACACACCACTTTCGGAGAAGGACAGGACATCCAGTAAGAAGCTCAATAGAGACACGGAAGACCTAATTACAACAATCAACCAACTTGACCTCATTGACTTCTACAGAACTCTCCACCCAACTGCTGCAAAGTATACTTTTTCTTCTAGCGCACATGGAACGTTCTATAGAATAGACCACATATTAGGTCATAAAACAAACCTTTGCAGAGTCCAAAACATCGAAATATTACAAAGCATCTTCTCAGACCACAAGGCAATAAAACTAGAAATCAATAACAGAAAAACTAGGGAAAAGAAATCAAATACTTGGAAAATGAACAATACCCTCCTGAAAAAAGACTGGGTTATAGAAGACATCAAGGAGGGAATAAGGAAATTCATAGAAAGCAACGAGAATGAAAATACTTCCTATCAAAACCTATGGGACACAGCAAAAGCAGTGCTCAGAGACCAATTTATATCGATAAATGCACACATACAAAAAGAAGAAAGAGCCAAAATCAGAGAACTATCCCTACAACTTGAACAAATAGAAAGTGAGCAACAAAAGAATCCATCAGGCACCAGAAGAAAACAAATAATAAAAATTAGAGCTGAACTAAATGAATTAGGGAACAGAAAAACAATTGAAAGAATTAACAAAGCCAAAAGCTGGATCTTTGAAAAAATTAACAAAATTGATAAACCATTGGCTAGACTGACTAAAGAAATACAGGAAAGGAAACAAATAACCCGAATAAGAAACGAGAAGGACCACATCACAACAGAACCAACTGAAATTAAAAGAATCATATCAGATTATTACGAAAAATTGTACTCTAACAAATTTGCAAACCTAGAAGAAATGGATGAATTCTTGGAAAAACACTACCTACCTAAACTAAAACATTCAGAAGTAGAACAACTAAATAGACCCACAACAAAAAAAGAGATTGAAACGGTAATCAAAAAACTCCCAACAAAAAAAAAGCCCTGGCCGGGACGGCTTCACTGCAGAGTTCTACCAAACTTTCAGAGAAGAGTTAACACCACTACTTCTGAAGGTATTTCAAAGCATAGAAAATGGCGGAATACTACCCAACTCATTCTACGAAGCCACCATCTCCCTGATACCAAAACCAGGTAAAGACATTACAAAAAAAGAAAATTTTAGACCTATATCCCTCATGAACATAGATGCAAAAATCCTCAACAAAATTCTAGCCAATAGAATTCAACAACATATCAAAAAAATAATTCACCACGATCAAGTGGGATTTATACCAGGTATGCAAGGCTGGTTTAATATCAGAAAAACCATTGATGTAATCCATCACATAAATAAAACAAAAGACAAAAACCACATGATCTTATCAATTGATGCAGAAAAGGCATTTGACAAAGTCCAATACCCATTTATGATAAAAACTCTCACCAAAATAGGAATTGAAGGAAAATTCCTCAACATAATAAAGGGCAATTATGCAAAGCCAACAGCCAATATCACTCTAAATGGAGAGAACCTGAAAGCATTTCCCTTGAGAACAGGAACCAGACAAGGATGCCCTTTATCACCGCTCTTATTCAACATCGTGGTAGAAGTCCTAGCCAGGGCAATTAGGCTAGACAAAGAAATAAAAGGCATCCGGATTGGCAAGGAGGAAGTAAAATTATCCCTATTTGCAGATGACGTGATCTTATATACAGAAAACCCTAAGGAATCCTCCAGAAAACTACTGAAACTAATAGAAGAGTTTGGCAGAGTCTCAGGTTATAAAATAAACATACAAAAATCACTTGGATTCCTCTACATCAACAAAAAGAACACCGAAGAGGAAATCACCAAATCAATACCATTCACAGTAACCCCCAAGAAGATAAGATACTTAGGAATAAATCTTACCAAGGATGCAAAAGACCTATACAAAGAAAACTACAAAGCTCTACTACAAGAAATTCAAAAGGACATACTTAAGTGGAAAAACATACCTTGCTCATGGATAGGAAGACTTAACATGGTCAAAATGTCTATTCTACCAAAAGCCATCTATACATACAATGCACTTCCGATCCAAATTCCAATGTCATTTTTTAATGTGATGGAGAAACAAATCACCAACTTCATATGGAAGGGAAAGAAGCCTCAGATAAGCAAGGCATTACTGAAAAAGAAGAAGAAAGTGGGAGGCCTCACTCTACCTGATTTCAGAACCTATTATACAGCCACAGTAGTCAAAACAGCCTGGTACTGGTACAACAACAGGCACATAGACCAATGGAACAGAATTGAGAACCCAGATATAAATCCACCCACGTATGAGCAGCTGATATTTGACAAAGGACCAGTGTCAGTTAATTGGGGGGAAAAGATAGTCTTTTTAACAAATGGTGCTGGCATAACCGGATATCCATGTGCAAAAAAATGAAACAGGATGCATACCTCACACCATGCACAAAAACTAACTCCAAGTGGATCAAAGACCTAAACATAAAGACTAAAATGATAAAGATCATGGAAGAAAAAATCGGGACAACTCTAGGAGCCCTAATACAGAGCATAAACAGAATACAAAACATTACCAAAAATGATGAAGAGAAACCTGATAACTGGGAGCTCCTAAAAATCAAACACCTATGCTCATCTAAAGACTTCTCCAAAAGAGTACAAAGACCACCTGCAGACTGGGAAAGAATTTTCAGCTATGACATCTCCGACCAGCGCCTGATCTCTAAAATCTACATGATTTTGTCAAAACTCAACCACAAAAAGACAAGCAACCCAATCAAGAAGTGGGCAAAGGGTCTGAACACACATTTCACTAAAGAAGATATTCAGGCAGCTAACAGATACATGAGAAAATGCTCTCGATCATTAGCCATTAGAGAAATGCAAATTAAAACTACGAGGAGATTCCATCTCACTCCAGCAAGGCTGGCATTAATCCAAAAAACACAAAACAATAAATGTTGGAGAGGCTGCAGAGAGATTGGAACTCTCATACACTGCTGGTGGGAATGTAAAATGGTACAACCACTTTGGAAATCTATCTGGCGTTATCTTAAACAGTTAGAAATAGAACTACCATACAACCCAGAAATCCCACTCCTCGGAATATACCCTAGAGATACAAGAGCCTTCACACAAACAGATATATGCACACCCATGTTTATTGCAGCTCCGTTTACAATAGCAAAAAGCTGGAAGCAACCAAGGTGTCCGTCAACGGATGAATGGTTAAATAAATTGTGGTATATTCACACAATGGAATACTACGCATCGATAAAGAACAGTGACGAATCTGTGAAACATTTCATAACATGGAGGAACCTGGAAGGCATTATGCTGAGTGAAATTAGTCAGAGGCAAAAGGACAAATATTGTATAAGACCACTATTATAAGATCTTGAGAAATAGTAAAAACTGAGAAGAACACATACTTTTGTGGTTACGAAGGGGGGAGGGAGGGAGGGAGGGAGAGGGTTTTTTATTGATTAATTAGTAGATAAGAACTGCTTTAGGTGAAGGGAAGGACAACACTCAATACATGGAAGGTCAGCTCAATTGGACTGGACCAAAAGCAAAGAAGTTTCCGGGGTAAAATGAATGCTTCAAAGGTCAGCAGAGCAAGGGCGGGGGTTTGGGGACCATGGTTTAAGGGACTTCTAAGTCAATCGGCAAAATAATGCTATTATGAAAACATTCTGCATCCCACTTTGAAATGTGGCGTCTGGGGTCTTAAATGCTAACAAGCGGCCATCTAAGATGCATCAATTGGTCTCAACCCACCTGGATCAAAGGAGAATGAAGAACACCAAGGTCACACGACTACTAAGAGCCCAAGTGACAGAAAGGGCCACATGAACCAGAGACCTACATCATCCTGAGACCAGAAGAACTAGTTGGTGCCCGGCCACAATCGATGACTGCCCTGACAAGGAGCACAGCAGAGGACCCCTGAGGGAGCAGGAGATCAGTGGGATGCAGACCCCAAATTCTCATAAAAAGACCATACTTAATGGTCTGACTGAGACTAGAGGAATCCCGGCGGCCATGGTCCCCAGACTTTCTGTTGGCCCAGGACAGGAACCATCCCCGAAGACAACTCATCGGACATGAAAGGGACTGGACAGTGGGTGGGAGAGAGATGCTGATGAAGAGTGAGCTAATTATATCCGGTGGACACTTGAGACTGTGTTGGCATCTCCTGTCTGGAGGGGGGATGGGAGGATAGAGAGAGTGGGAAGCTGGCAAAATTGTCACGAAAGGAGAAACTGGAAGGGTTGACTCATTAGGGGGAGAGCAAGTGGGAGTACGGAGTAAGATGTATGTAAACTTATATGTGACAGACTGACTTGAATTGTAAACGTTCACTTGAAGCTCAATAAAAGTTAATAAAAAAAAAAAACCAACTAGGTATTTATTGAAGGAAATAAATTATTTTGATTTTACGTCACTACAGGAATTCTTGCCATCAAATCATTCCTCTGCAATCTAGAAAGATAATCATGTCAGTTCTATTCCCTGGAAAGAAAAATGAAATAAGACACCAATTCAAGAATTAAAAATCCGATATTCTAAGCATCAACTGGTCTTCAAAACCCACTTGCTAACCATTGGATTGAAATTGCCAGAGAGAGCATCCTAATACCATATTGTCAGTTAATATCTGTTGCCGACGAGTTGATTCTGACACATACCAACCCTATATAGGACAGAGTAGAGCTGTCCCATAGGGTTTCCAAGCAGTGGCTGGTGGATTCCAACTGCCAACCTTGTGGTTGACTGCTGAGCTCTTAACCACTGTGCCACCAAGGCTCTGTTAGCTAATGGGCACAATTACTTTTTTTTTTAATTTGATCTTTATTTTCATGTGTGTCAGACATGGCCATATGAACACATATCAAGGGCAGTTGATGTGCCAGTGCCCTCGTCCTTAGCAGCATGGACAGACTACTTACTTACAGCACACGTGCTGGGCAAAGATACACTGCTACACCACTTGCTTTTCTTTAAATATATGTATTAATACTTGCCACATACAAAATTATATAACATACTTTACTCATAAAATCATGTAACATTAAAACATATAAATACTATATATGTAAATATTGAAGCATAATAGTGCAAAAAAAAAATAAGCCAAGGACCAACTTAAGAACTGCCGTCAAGTAGATTCCAACCCATAGCAACCCCATAGGGTTTCCAAGGCCATAAATCTCTACAGAAGCAAACTGCCACATCTTTCTTCCACAGAGCTGCTGGTGATCTTGAACCACCAGCCTTTCAGTTAGTAGTCAATCACTAGAACCACTGCACCGCCAAGGCTCCTTTGAACTAGAACATACCATATCCTCTAATCTATTTGTTGGCTCCTCCCAAGATTCAGTTGCCTGTATCCACTTATAATGAGTAGATGCTGTGAATATTGTGTTTATCGCTCTATTACTTTTTGAAAAATGTTTTTATTACACATATGTGCACTTAATATATATTTTAGGTATCTTGTTTCAGAGTTTTATTAAAATCATATCATTCTGTATTTTATTTTTTGTGATTTGTTTTTTCATTTAATAATATATTTCTAAGATCCGTTTATTTTTTTTCCATGTAGGTATCATTTATTATTATTTTTTTATCATTTATTATTTCATGGTAGATTATACCACAGTGTGTTTAGTTGCTATCCTCTTATCTGACATTGGGATGTTCTATTCTTCTAATCAATTAACAGTGCTGCTATGAACATTCTTGCATACGTCTGTTAGGGCACAGAGGTAAGAGTTTCTCCAGGGCATATACGTATGAGAAGAATTACTGGATCATAGCTTGTGAGCATCTTCAACTTCCAGGAAAATGCTAAATTGTTTCCCAAATTTCCGGTTCCACTTTATACTCCTACTAACAGAGTATGGGTGTTCTCACTGATCTGTGTACTGGCCAAGATTGGCATTATCAGCTTATTTCATTTTGCCTGTTAAGTTGTTCAAAGTGGCTCCTCCATGAAGCCATAGTTTATATAATGATATTTACCTTCTTTCCAAATGTTTCTTTACCATTTTTATTTCTTTTTTCTTGGAATTCTTCTGTGTGTCTTTTGTCCCATTTTCTATTCCATTGTTTGTTATTTGCTTAATGATTTACTGGAATTTTTATATAATCAGGATTCTTTTCTTTTGCCAGCTCACATGTTGAAAATATTTTCTCCCAGATTCTGGCTTGGTCTTTTCTTTATGATATCTTTTAATTATACGAGGATCTTCTAATGCAGTCATACTATCAATGTTTTCTTTTATGGTTATTGTTATTTGTGTCATTTAAGACAGCCTCTAATTTGGCTGCTGAAGTTTTTTCTAGTTTTGCCTTTCATATTTCAGTCTTTTATCAGTCTAGAATTGATTTGGGGGTAAGATAGGGATCAATTTTTTTCTCATGTGTTAACCATTTGTACCAGAATGATTTATTTCTACTGACCGGCATTGCCCTTCTCTTTTATATCATTTTATTACATTTTCTATTTCAGCCTGATATGTAAGAAGGCAATTGCTTTTAAAAAGTGGATCTGACATCTAGCCACCTAGCTGAACTAAATTCTCTTATAATCTTAATAACTATCTGTGGATTGTTCAGGGTTTTCTATGTAGACAATCATATCATCTGTATAATTTCAGTTTTATACCGTATTTCTATGCAAATAATGTGCACATATATTTTTTGCCAACCGAACAACTCCCTGGCCTGTTATTTTCCTAAGCACGCTATGCACTTTATATGTGTGGGTGTGTTATTTACTTGGGCATATTATTTGTGAAAAAAATACATATTCTTTTCTGTAGTAGACTGAATAATAGCCTGCAAAAGATTTCAACAAAGAAAGGTTGATTACTGTATTAAATATGACTACAGAAGCAGGAGATTAGAGGGATGGGAGAAAGGAATCTGGAGCCAATGAATGCGGGTGACCTCCAGAAGCAGAATCAAACGAGGAAACAGATTCTCTCCTCAGACTCTCCAGAAGAAACCAGCCCTGCCAACAGCTTAACTGTAATCCAGCGAAATTGATTTGCACTTCTGACCTCAAGAACTGTAAGATAATAAATGCATGTTGTTTTAAGCCACTAAAATTTGTGGTACTCTTTGTTATAGCAACAATAGGCAACGAATACACTTTCCAACTATATTTATTTCTTTTTTTTTTTTTGCCTTAATGCTTTCTCTAGGAATTCTTGCACAATGTGTCAGGTAATAGCATTGTTTTATTCTGACTGCATGTTTTCCCAACAGACTCCTAGATACGATGGGAAGGGAAGCCCATTACACCTTATATTTTCAGATTCATTGACTATCATATCATTCCAAAGAAGGCTTCACATTCTTGTTTAAAGTCTACAGTTAAAGCTGGAAAAAAAGTAGTTTCAGATGTTCCAGGCAATACTGCTTTTAATGGTAGCCACCTAACTCTCCTGTCTGTAATAATGATCTCTGCTGTGTTAAGCATTTGGTCCATATATATCCCTTTCTTTATTTGTGATTGATGGACTGATACCTTCTCTATCTCTAGAAAGGATTGCAGTGTCAAAAGTACTAGACTAGGAAAACTAAAAATAATAACAGAAGAGCATAACATTCTAAAAAGAAGAGAAAATAGAAGGGCCAGGTGCTTGAAATGAGTAGTGAGCTCAGTCGGAGTTCTGAAAAAAACTTGTCATTTGGGAGGACTTTATTTGCAAGTGAAAGACTGACGTGTCCATCAGTAGTTTACAAGAATATCTTTTCAGGTATATAAATAGCAGTGATTATTAATGGCATATGTTATCATGAAGAAGTGGGAGTTTCAACTGTCAACTGACACCAGGGTCAGTGAAACTTAGAGGGTTTCCATCCAAATGTAGTCTTTCTCACAGGATTAACAGCGTAATGATTTTAGTATGCAAACCTGAGCATTTATTCATCTAATACAAAGTTTAAATTAATTTTGATTATGATTGAACAGAAAAAGGGATAAAAAAAAACATAGTTCATTCTTGTGTGTTTTTTTATGCCTTTTTCACAACATGATTTTTATAGTCTCCCTGAGGAAAAAAAAATATTATTTTTTCTATGGTTGGGAATCTGTTGAGTCACTCTAATAAGAATTAAACAATAGATAAATTACAAAAATTCTAAAAGGACACTTGTACTACCTACTCCTTTAACCAAAAAAAAAAAAAAAACCTAAACTCATTGCCATCGAGCCCATCCCAACTCAGAGCAACTCTATAGGATATAGAACTATCCCACAGGGTTTCCCAGCCTGTACATTTTTATGGAAGCAAACTGCCACAGCTTTCTCCCCTCAACCTTTTGCTGAGCAGCCAAGCACTGTAACCACGGTACCACCAGGTCTCCCTTCTCTACAGAACCCACAAAAAAACCCATTGCAGTCGAGTTGATTCCGACTCATAGTGACACTATAGGATAGAACTGTCCCATAGGGTTTTCAAGGAGACAGAAGAGAACCCTGAAAAGATGATTGTACTGTGCTCCCAGAGACATTGGCAGATTTTGTTAAACAGTTTCAGATTTCTCCAAATCCATGTCACCTGTTTCTAGTCTGTGCCACAACAACTAAATTATTTCATTCCCATAGCAGTTAGTTTGGTTTGTGCCTATATTGGAAACATACATACAAGGTAACCAATAAGATTTCTTGCCCCAGGTGGAGAAGTCAGCTTGTCACAAACCCCCAATCCAGTATTTGCTTTTCTCATAAAGTGTACATTCTTTCTACTGATTTCTTCCTGAAAAATTATCTCATTACACTGAGCTTCCTTCAAAGAAAATTCATTTTCCTAGCAAGTGTTTTTATGTATCGACTAAGTGCTGCTTTAACTAACCCTCTCCCCACGCCTACTTGCATTCCTGACTCACAAAATCAAAAATGGAGGGAAGGACACATAAAAGTTTCACCTTGAAATGTATCACCTACTCCTTTCTCATGATTGAATGTAGAGTCATCAGTGGAAGAAATGAAGAGATTTTTCAGCAGACCTTACATAGATTAAGGAAAACGCTCTCCCCAGGTTGAGCAACCTTCTAGGATCTGTTAGCTTAATCTGGCTTTTGAGGCCTTAGATCTGGTGATCTAAACAAAGCGGAAAATAAGGGGTCAAGATTTGCCTCCTTGGGCTGAAAAATGATGTAAGCCTTAGAAAAAAAAATAATAGTAATGGTAAACACCTAACATTTATGAATCATATATGTTAGGATATTTCAGATGTTTTATATATTCCAATTCTTGTAATCCTCCTAATAATTCTATGACTTAGGTACCAATAAAGAAATTGAGGAACACAGAGGTTAAATAAAATGCCCAAAGTAATACAACTATAAGATATGCTGCCTCTTAAAAGTTCTTGAGGTTTTCATATGGTCCAGCCAGTACACCAGGACAGGAGCAGATAAGGATTCAGTTAGAACCCTACCTGGACATAGACTACCAACTCTCCTAATCCTGGTGGTGATGATTAAGAGCCTGGATAGAGTCCAAATCCAGTGAAGGAGACAGCAGTACTGCTGCATGCAGAGCACTGCACACCTAAGAGGACTGTAAGGGAATTATAATGCATAGTTCCTGCCCTCCAAAGTTCTACATCCTAAAGATAACCTTAGATATTCACATGAAACAATTAAGTAGCCATTCAACCCGGTACTTACTTATTCCATTCTATTCAATAAACAGAAACCCTGGTGGCGTAGTGGTTAAGTGCTACGGCTGCTAACCAAAGAGTCGGGAGTTTGAAGTCACCAGGCACTCCTTGGAAACTCTATGGGGCAGTTCTACTCTGTCCTATAGGGTCGCTATGAGTCGGAATCGACTCGACGACACTGGGTTTGGTTTGGTTGGGTTTTATTCAATAAACATTTGCTGAGTTCACTCTATTTTACTAACTGACTAAAGATGCCAAATTCAGGGTCTATACTCAAGAATAGCAATGATGAGAAAGGTATGGGCTCTGTTTGTAGGATCTCAAGGTTTATTGTGGGGAAAGTAGGCTGTTAAATTACCAATTAAAATTTTATTGTGGTCACAGAAAAAGACCAGGCTTACTGGTCTGATGGAGCCTAAAGAAACCCCAGGGCATGGCCCCCAGATATTCTTTTAACTCAGTACTGAGGTTCACCCTTCAGCCAAAGATTAGACAGGCCCATAAAACAAACAATAATACACGTAGCTCAACCCTGGATACAAGACTAAATGGGCACACCAGCCCAAGGGCAAGGACAAGAAGGCAGGAGGGAGCAGGAAAGCTGGAAGAATGGAAATGCGGAACACCAGGTCGAGAATGGGAGAACGTTGACGCATCGTGGGTTGGCAACCAATGCCACAAAAAATTATCTGTATTAATTGTTTAATGAGAAACTAATTTTTGCTCTGTAAACTTTTATCTAAAGTACAATAAATTTTTTTTTCAGTGTGGTTAGTGCACTTAGGCACTAGGTACTCAAGAGAAAGGTATTCTTCCTAGAATACCAAAGCTTAAGCTCAATCTTAAAAGATTATTTTACAGTATCTCTTTAATATTTCTGTGAATGGAACATTTCTCATTTGAAAACATGTTTTTTATTTCTAAATGAAACCATTGATTGTATGTTACATTTCCTTGATGCATCATAGATATGAAAACCTGAAGAGTATATAGTCTTCTCATGGCTACAATTATACTTCATATAAGTCAGTCTAACTTGGAGCATGGCATTTGGGAAATCAATTTATTGAAAGCCCAGCTGCCAGGGCAACATACTCATGTATCTTCAACTCTGTAACCTTCTGCTGGCTGGTGCAAAACCTCTGTCAATGGCTAGATCAATGCCATTAATAAAGAGATTTCTCATGTTTTATCCATTGCAATGCCTTATTTTCACACACTTCAAGAATCTAAGGATTTAAAGGTGTATTGTGGGTGATTGGCAATATAATTTAGAAATAAGATCAAGATCCAATATTTTGACACATGCATCAGTAGTGTTCCACTTCAGATTCATTAATTCTTTTAATACATCCTTACTAGACACACACATCGTGTGAGGCACCATTTTGGGCACAGAGGATACAGCAGTAAATAAAGCAAGAAAGATTCTTGTTTCAGGAAGCCTACCTTCTAGTGGAGACTGATGATAAATATGTAAGAAATGAATAAATAAGCTCATTTTAGATAATGATAACAGCTATAAAAAAATCAATAAACCAGGGCGGTAGGTTAGAGAATGGCTTGAGGGCTGTAGAGGGAAGCTCTTTTAGCTGGGACTACTCCAGAAAACCTCTCTGAAAACATGACATTTTATCTAAGACCAGAATGATGGAAAAGTATCAACCATGAAAGATCCAGTAAAAAAATTAGTCCAGAAAGAAGGAACAGCAAGTGCAAAGACTCAGAAGAAGAGATGAGCTTGAAGTGCCTGAGGGACTGGGGAAAGCCAGAGTAGCTGGATAATATTGAAAAAGAATGATAGTGATCAGAAATGAAGCCAGGGAAGAAAGCTGTAGACAGATCTTGAAGGGTCTTATAAAATAAGATAAGAAGATTGGATTTTTCTTTTCCCCAACTGGCTCGAAAAGCCATTGGAGGGATATAAAGAAGGTAATGACATGATTAGATTGAAACTTAAGAGATTGTTCTGCCTGCTATAAAGAAAATTGACCATCGGAGAAAAGAGTGAAAATAGAAAAGTCAATTAAGAGGCAAGTGCAGATACATAAACTAGAGATGGTGGCTCAGATTAGCGTTACAGGAAATGGTGAAAAGTGACCACATTTGTGATGCATTTTAAAGATAGACCTAACAACAAAATATTTATAAATTGGACAGGATGTGCAAGGAAAGAGCAGAATCAAGAATGACTTTTAGGTTTTTTTTGGCTAGGAGGGATGATAAAGATAAGACCCAGAAAAATGCTGGAAAATATAAAAATATTCTGTTTTCTCATGTTAAGTTTGTGATGTCTATTAGATATCTGAATGAAAATGTAAAAAAAAAAAAAAAGCATCTAAAAGTATAATTCTGGAATTCAGAGGAAAAACAAAAAAGGAATTTAGATTTAGGAGTTATTATCATATATTGTTGTTAGTTGGCTCCAGCTCATGGCTCATGTACAACAGAAAGAAACATTGCCCAGTCCTGTGCCATTTTTGCAATTGCTGGTATGCTGGAGTCCCTTGGTTACAGCCACTGTGTATTACGAGTGCCTTCCAACTTAAAGGAGTCATCTACCAGCACTATATTGACAGTGTTCTGTTGTGATCCATAGAGTTTTCACTAGTTAATTTTCAGAATTATCTTGCCAGGCCTTTCTTCCTAGTTTGTCTTCGTCTAGAAGCTCTGTGAAACCTGTCCATCAAGGGTGGCCCTGCTGGTATTCGAAATACTGGTAGCATAGCTTCCAGCATCATAGCAATATGCAAGCTACCAGAGTCTGACAAACTGACAGATGGGTCATGGTGTCATCATAGAGATAGTATTTAAATCCATGACACTGAATGACATTACAAAAGAAAAAGTATAGAGAAAGGAAAAGGTGTTATGCATAGACTGCAGTCTCTAACATTTAAGGACCTTGTGGTATCATGAAAACAGAGAGGATTTCAAAAAGAAGCAATTCGTCAGTACTGGCTGCAAGGTCAAGAAAGGTGAGGACCATTAATTGATGACTCTTGGATATGATGAGTTTGAGATCCCTGGTGATCTCTGGATAAGAACCATTTCAGAAATATGGTAACAAATATGAAAGCCTGACTAGAATAGTATTTTAATTAGCTATTGCTGTGTAACAAACCACTGCAAACTCAGTGCCTTAAAATAACAACTGTAATTTCTCACAAGTCTATGTGTCAACTAAGTGGCCTGCTTATCTGCCCTGCTAAGCTGGTCTGGGCTGGGCTAGCTCTTGTATCCACAATCAACCAGCAGGTAGGCTAAGGATCAGCTGCTCTAGAATGGCCTCAGATGGGATGAGGATTCATCTCTGCTCTGCAGTGTCTCTGAACCTTCCAAAGGCTGTTGTTGTTTGCCATGGAGTCAACTCTGACTCATAGCACCCCTATAGGACACAGTAGAACTTCCCATAGGGTTTCCCAGGCTATAATCTTTACGAGGGCAGATCGCCAGGTCTTTTCTTCCATGGAGCTGCTGGTGGGTATGAACCATCGACCTTTTGGTTAACCATTCTGCCACCAGGGTTCCATCCTAAACAGTAATCCTGGTTTATTTTCAAAATGGTGGCAGGATTCCAAGAAAGAGGGCAGAAGGCCACAAGCCCTCTGAAACCTTGGTTGAAAAGTGGCATATCATAATTTTCCTCACATTCTATTGAAAAGAATAAGTCCAAGTCCATTCCAGAGTCAGAGAGCATGTGGAGACAGAAAGTGAGAGGACAAAGGGCATAGATACAGGGAGGCTATTATTTAGGATCCACAATGCAATTAAGTTACCATAAGTGAACAACTGGGCTGAGAAGAGAGTAAGCATGGAAAGAGCCACAACTATTTTGAAGAATTTTGTTGTAAAAGGTAAAATACATGGATGTCAAAACAAGAGATGGTGTGGTGTCCAGGTTTTTTGTTTGTTTGTTGCATTTTTATTTTTTCTAAGATGTGATATGAAAGAATGTGTTTTTAGGCTGATTGGAATGTTTCATTTGACACGGAGATGGAGAGAGAGAGAGATTTATGTTCAGGAAAGAGGGTACCTGTGGAAATAAAATCCTTTACTAGATGGTAGGCTAAAATCAGAGATGCTGGCCTCCTTATACAAGAGGAGGGATGTTTCTTTGAGTGTAACAGGAGGGAAAGAAGAATATGTGCATACCAGGTCTTCTGCATGTTACCCATTGCCATTGACTCAATTCCAACTCATGGTGACCCTACAGGACAGAGGGTTTCCAAGGAGTGGCTGGTGGATTTGAACTGCTGATCTTCTAGTTAGCAGCTGAGCTCTTAACCACTGTGCCACCAGGGCTCCCTCCTCTGGGTATTAAATTGGATATTAATTTTAGAGTTCTCAGAGATTAGGGGTGCTCTACCAGCTCAGGAAAATCTTTAAAAAAAAAAAAAAAAACAGCATCTGCTTACAAATCAGAATTACACAAAGGACTTTTCACAGCAGGCAACGTTACTTCTGCTGTGAGGTAAAGCCATCAAGAAACAAAGACAAAATAAGTTCAGAAGAGAAATCACCTGGGATCAGTGTCTTGTAGCAACCAAAAGTTCTTTGGTGAAGTAAACCAGGTCCTTAGAGAAGTCACTCTCCAACGTAAAACACAGATAGGGAATCCACTTCACAAACTTGCGTTATTATCGTACTCCTAGAATGTTACATCCTGAATGTGCAATATTACAACATCCCTTATCTTGTTAATCACTTGAGAAATTGAGATAGACATTATGATGGTTCAGATTGTATGTCAGCTTGGCTGGGCCATAATTCTCAGTGGTTTGGCAGTTGTATCATGTTGTGATCACCCCCACGATGGGATCTGCTATGAGTAGTCAATCACTTGAAAGGGTGTGTGGCCTGCATCAAATATAAATGGACATTCTGGCAAGGCTCTTGGCTTTTTCTTGCTCTGGACCCTGCAGCTGGCTCCTGTTCTTCTGACATCCAGTTCTTGGGACTTGAGCTAGCATCTTACCTGTGGTCTTGCCTGCCAATCTTCAGATTCATCAGTCTTTACAGCTTGTGAGCAACAGCCCTGTTCTCTGACCTGCCAATCTTGGGTTTGCCAGCCCATGCGATTACCTGAATCAAGAGAAGCCTCCAGCTTGACCCACGGACTTGGGACATTCCAGTCCCTACAGCCGTGTGAACCATTCTTTGCTATAAATCTCTCTATATATAAACATATATTTCATATGCTTTACTGGTTTTGCTTCTCTGGAGAATCCAGCCTACAACAGCCCTTCAGTTAAAGATCACTTAAACTTACAAACCACAGCATGCATGAAGAATTCATGAGTTCACTATAGAGAGCTGTTTAATTGCCCATGACTTGGGTCAAACGTCTTTGAGTGTCTAATATCGTTATTGGCAGATTAGTTCAGATAGAGGTGGTTGGGGGAGAAAAACTTCACAAAGCTAAACTTTTAAAATCTGAGTTTACTTTACAGGTTTTGCACATTTTTTTTCTTGTTAAATTGCAGATTGAGAGGGACTTATGCATGACTGGCAATGGGCTTGGTATGTACAGCAACTGTTTCAAAATCAGAAGTCCTCTATCTTTCAAACCAGGTTCTTACCTCACTGCAAACTCTAATTAAATATTTTAAAACTGAACTTTTTATATCAATGGGTAGGTCTTTATTTTCACATGAGTTGAAGCCAATATGAAATGACATATAAGTCAAAAACAGAAGCTTCCTAATTTTAAAAGCCTTTCTGTAAATCATCCCTAAATATGATTTCATCCTAGATAGATTGCCTCAGGCAACCTGGGAGGATCCTAATAGGCAGGGGGAGATTAACCAGTAAGCAAGGTATGCACAGGCTTACAGTAAGCAAAGTATAAAACAAACAAAAAAAAAAACCTGTTGCTGTCAAGTAGATTCTGACTTGTAGTGACCCTTCAGAGTAGAACTGTCCCACAGGGTTTCCAAGAAGTGGCTGGTGGATTTGAACTGCTGATCTTTTGGTTAGCAACCAAGTGCTTAACCACTGGGCAACCAGGGCTCCAAGCAAAGTATACACAGGCTTAATTGTGTTTACTTCCTAATCTGTAGTGAACAATTTCACATGGGTTCTTTTGTGAAAAGTGGGTAAAATTATGCACTACAGATTGCTAAGTAAGTAACAAGTAAACCCGTGCATACCTTGCTTACTGGGTAATCCATCCCTGCTAACAGAACACTGTCATGGACAATTAAGCAAAGGGTCTATTTCTTTAAGGAGTTCTTGATTTCTATTTCCCAATAAAAAAAGTATTTCAAAATCAGAACTGTTCCGGTATTCTCCATCTGGCTCTAGGAATGCCTAACTGCACCCAAACCATCACACTAAGAGAGGGTTGAGCAGGTAAAACGAGACTCTTAAGACAGAGTCATCACAAACAGAACAATCAAAGATGAGGAACACACAACCACAAGGAAAGGCCAAGAGCCACCTGGACAGACCAGAGGCAGATAAGAAGCAAAACAAGTTTAATTCACTTTGGTAAACATTTGTTGAATAGCTACCATGAGTAGGACATGGTTCAGAAATAGAGAAGGGGAAGAGATACAGGGCAAGAGAGCCATATAAAATATGATATCAATATAATGCAATGATAAGGCTAAATACAGGATTTCAGGGGAGCCCAAAGGAGGGGCACTTAATTGTGTCTGGGGCTCCAGAGAAGGTATGCTGAAAAGTGTATTACCTAAGCTAAATCTTAAGGAAGTGGGTAGATACTAAAGAGGTAAAACAGAAGCCTTTAAGGAGAAGGAATAAGCCAAGCAAAGGTCCAAGGGCATGAAATATCATAAGGTCTCTAGGGAAAGTACAAGCAGCAAAGCTAGAAGCAAAGTAGTTAACAGATCAGGTTACTGAAAGCACGAATGTTAAGTCTAAACTTAATCCCATAGGTAATAGCAATCATTTGCAGATTTTTAAGCACAGATGTGACATGATTTGAAGGGCTCAAGATGAGACTCAGACATCAGTGAGGAGTAATGTACGAGTATATGAAAAGGAAAAGCCATATACCAAAAAAAAAATAAAAAACCCATAAAGTAAAATTAGTCGTATCTGGCAGACATTTGGAAACCCTGGTGGCATAGTGGTTAAGTGCTATGGCTGCTAAACAAAAGGTCGGCAGTTTGAATCCACCAGGTGCTCCTTGGGAACTCTATGGGGCATTTCTACCCCATCCTATAGGGTTGCTATGAGTCTGAATCGACTCGATGGCAACAGGTTTGGTTTTTTTTTTTTTTTTTTGGTTGGCAGATAATTGGAAATATAGGCAGACATACAGAAAGAAGGGAGAGTAGGGAGGGTGATCAGTAGATCTCAGTGCTCCTTGGAAATCCTGTGGGGCAGTTCTACTCTGTCCTATAGGGTCACTATGAGTCAGAATTGACTCAATGGCAATGGGTAGATAGGTGGTAACACCAACAGAAACATGCCATGCCCAAAAGGCTGAGGGATAAAAGTAACTTTCAGTCTTACCCTCAACCCAGGCAACTTTGACATCCTTTCCCTTCAAGCAGAAGTCTGCATGGAGATTACCCAGAGGTCTGTGAATAGAGTCCAAAGCAGATACGCAGGCAGTTTGTACCATTAGAAAACATCTAGGACGTTTTGTTCATAGAAATGTTAGGGGGTATATGAAATGAATTACATCTTGGAGCTTCTGAAAGAAAGATAATATCATGCAAATCTACTAGGATGATTTGAGTTGGTAACTATGATAATAATAATTTAAAAAACAGTTGCCATCAAGCCAATTCCCACTCAAGCTGACCTCATGTGTACACAGTAGATTTACACTCCTAGGGTTTTCAGCAGTTACGACCTTCCAGAAGACCGCCATGCCTTTCTTCCAAGATGCTTTTGGGTGGGATCAAACCTCCAACCTTTCAGTCATTAGTCAAATGCTTAACTGTTCATGCCACCCAGGGACTCCCTATCCGTATCTACAGACTGTAGCTACTGCTGATGAAAATGTGTAATCAATCAGTTGAAGTAAATTGTTCTTTGGCAAAAACCACTGATCTTCACATTCACTCAGCTTTTTCTATGATCAAAATCAGGCTAAAAACATTTCACAAGCTCAATTCCAATTTTCCCTCACAAATAAAACTCAATATTTGTGCTTCAACTCTTCCTTTAAGCTTCTCCACTGACCTTTGGTTACTTTAAGGAAGCTAATTCATTAAAGCCATTTAAGAAATTATTCATTGAGAAAAGGGGACTTTAGGGTCAGAATTTTGATGGTTCAGATGGTATTAGGAACACTAGTAATTTAAATATACCGAATAAGATATTTACTGTTGCTGTTCAAATATGGTAAATCCCTATAAAGTGTAGCCTATAAATATTTGAGCCAATATTTCATGAGATCCCATTTATGAAAAAAATAAAATAAGCCCTGGGTTGTAAAAGAACCAAATGGATGGCTTGGATGACCAAACGGAAATAGCACAAATTATTACATAAACTGAAATCTAGTACCTCTCTGGGAAGCTTTAAAAAGATGTAGCTCAGGCATAAATTTCAACTACCCTGGGTAGCAGGATAAGCTAAATCTTTTTTTTTTACTTGTGAAATCTCTGCCTCTATATTGTCTGTTAAATATCAATGGTCGAGTTGTCTTCCTGTAGTTGTTAGGAAACCTAATTCCCAGTAATTAAAGAGACAACTGCCTCCATTACAACTGTAAGACCAGCTCTCTAATGGGAAAAGAAACAACTCACAGAAGCTGAGATCAAATCCTTTTAATGGGCTTTCAGCTTTCCCGGGAGGAGATCTATTCCAAGCATAAACACAATCTCCAGAGATGGTCTTTTTATGATGCTCTTAAATGTCTAATAGGTGTTCAACATCAGCTGTGAACTTGTGAACCCAGTAGGAATTTAGGGGTGTTTTTTTGTAAGTGCAGTAAGTGCAGTGCAGTATAAAATACGTAACGGTGCACACACACGTATACGCACACACACACACCCCTAATGCAGGCAGAGCCTTTGCACTATTATTGCCATAAAATCCAAATGTACAGTATCTTTAGACTCTAAAAAAAAATTAATTTTCATTCACATCCGAAAATAATAGCTACAAAATGGATTATGGTCATTCTACAAAATCAATAGCTATCCAACTTAACACAAAAAAAAATTGATAAACTGAATGGCATATTGTTCTGTAGTGTTGAATTTTTTAGTTAGCTATGTATTTTATAGTCTTCATTTAACAGTCCTACCTGATAAACTTATTTCTCAATAGCGTACATTCTTCATAATGTTGATATAGAAAAAGCATTCCAATTTTGAAAGCGTGGCTTGGAATCCTTTGTTGGCCCACAGAGACTAATAGTTTCACAACTTCCCATGGTGTTTAAATTCTCATACTTAAATAAAGGCAAACTTCTGTGTAGCAAGTACAGTCTTGAAAAGGTCTGCAAAGATGGAATATTAAAATAAGCTACAATGTAGTAAATAACTGAGGAATTGGCCAGTTAAAGAAAACATTTAGCAAATCCTTTTATATGGTTAATCCTTTGGTAAATTGAAAAAAGAAGATCCTTTAATATATCTGTTATGTAAATTTAGACTTTGTGTATGAGATTTTCTTCAACTGGGGCAGATTGCTATACCTTCTTGCTGAGTAAGAAACAATTCTGATTGAATGAACTGAGACTTTGGTGAGATTGCTCAGTCTTCTTGGAACACTGAATAGGTTGATTAAAAAAAATGCTTTTATGATGGCTGAGCAGACTAGTCTCTACCTTCCCCTCTTTGGCTACCTCAAATGTGCATGTATCAAGACCAGGTTTTCTAGCTAGAAACAATAGGATCTGTTCCATCCAATTTATGCATAAAAAGTATGTGTTAGAGGGTATGAGTGGCTCATTAAATCTCACTGAGGCAGGAGCTACCTGCCTTACCAAGAAGAATATTCTGATTGGACTGACATAAAATGCTCCAGTAAAGGTCCCGTCGCTACCACCATAGCCCTAGAGCTTGCACTGCCCACCCAGGACACGGAACTGTACTCCCAGAACGTTTTGCTTCTGTGACCTCTGAAAGCTCATTGTCTCCCCACCCTCACAAAGAATGAGTCTCTATAGCGTAACCTCTTTGTGTCAGTCTCTTCTGAACTGAGTCTCCAATGTGTCTACACCAACTTGCATTCTATTGTCAATGGAAATGAGGAAGGCATCTTCTGTCTTCTATCTGGAAATGCTGCAGCATAAGATGAGAGATTTTTAAGAGGAGTATTCAGAGGTGCTACAGAGACTATAGAGGTTCAATGGTAGGATCTTCACCATTCATGCGGGAGACCAAGGCTCTGCTTCCAGCCAGTGCACTTCATGCATAGCCACTTCCTGTGTGTCTCAGTGGTGGCTTGCATGTTGCTGTGATACTCAGCAGGTTGCAGCAGAGCTTCCAGACTAAAACTGACTAGGAAGAAAGGCCTAGAAATCTACTTTCGAGAATCAGCCAATGAAAATCCCTTAGGTCACAACTGTTTGATCTGCAATCAGTAATGGGAACGGCACAGGACTGGGAAGCATTTTATTCTGTTGTGCTTGGGGTCACCATGAGCTGGGAATTAACCCGATGGGAGATAACTACAACAAGAAAAGAAAGATCATAAATAAGATATTCACTGTTATCTCTGCTTATCATCAACAGAATACATTCCCCCCGCCTAACATTCCAAGTAGTGACAGCCACAAAAACAATTATTTCTAACATAATATGACTATTCATTTTTAAAATGAAATGCATTTACTGTCTTTCTGAAAGGGGACGCTCCACGAAGTCATTGGTTAATCCATCCATCTCCAAGTCCACAACCAATAATCTGTAACAAATGGATGAAATTGAGAAACCAACCATCACCAGTAATCAAAAGGGGAAAAACTAACAAAGGAATCATAGAGAGAAATACAGGTAAATTAGTTAAAACATATAAATAACTACATGATAATAACAAGGAAGGAGCCCCGGTGGTGCAGTGGTTAAGCGCTGGGCTGTTAACCAAAAGGTCAGCGGTTCAAACCTTCTAGCCACTCCGTAGGAGAAAGATGTGACAGTCTGTTTTTGTAAAGATTACAGCCTTGGAAACCGTGTGGGAGAGTTCCACGCTGTCCTTTAGGGTCTCTGTGAGTCAAAATTGACTTGATGGCAACAGGTTAATAGTTACTAAGGATGAAAATAGTATTGTATTATTCATTAGACTCTATTGGCATTTACAATATAATTTTCCCTTGCCCTCAGCCAGAACCTCGGGTGGTTGTAATTTTTTTTTACCTGATGTAGGGATCTAAGGGATCATAGGGTTTGAAACTTTGGTGGTTTTGCTCTACTTTTCAATGAACTTTCACCATGTGACATGACAGAACTAGAAGGCACTCCAGGGATCCAAGGGCTTTGACTCAAACTTTTTAAACAGCAGTACTACAGAAACACTGTTTCCTCTTAATGATCAGGATTATTTACCCTAGTCAACACAATAACTCCTCTTTTGTCTGTTAATGCAGTCACTTGTGAAGTATTAAATGGCCAGTTGGCAGTCTCAGCTTTCATCCATTTTGTATACCATGATTAAAGCCTTCTTCCTTTAAGTATCAAGATATATAACCATGGGAGGTATTCAGCCTCCAGGATGTCTCTTGATAATGCATGCTTCCTGATGCCCCTCCCGTATTGTACCAGGTTGGTCCATATGACAGCAGAATATGGCAGAGCTATGGCACTTTAGTTATGAGATTAGTTTATAAAGGATTATGAGTTCTTTATAAAGTTCTATGAGTTCTTGGGATCTCTCTCTCTCGAATCCTCAACTCTAAGGGAAGCCAGATGTCATGTCATGAAGAAACTGGGCTGCCTACAGATAGCCCCAAGTAGTAAGGAACTGAGGTTTCTGTACAACAGCAAGGACCTGATGTCTGCCAACAACCACGTTAGTCAGCTTGGAAGTTGAGCCTCCTCTGGTTGAGCCTTCAAATGACTGCAGCTCTGGCCAACAGCTTGACTGCAACCCCATGAGAAAGGCTAAGCAAGAACCACCTAGATATGTCACTCCTAAATTTGTTAACCTCAGAAACTTAGTGAGATAATGTTTCTTCTTTTAAGCCACTAATTGTTGGCTTAATTTGTTACATAGCAATAGTTACTACAAACAGGCAAAACTAAAAGTCCTAGAGATAAGAAACAAAATTTTGAAGTGGGTCATTTTAGATATAATTGTGAAAGATGCTACTTTCTCTACCACATCTTAAGTTTTCCTGACCCATGTATTTTGGCTGTGGGGGAAAAAATAACACACATTGATTATTTTTCCAGAACATACACCATATTCTATAGGATAGCACCCAAACTTCCCAAACTTTCTAGGTGTTGTCTCTAAAGTTCACATCATGTTTGGTCTTTCATAGGCAAACTAATTGGGAGTTATAGGGTACATAATAAGCCTACTGAATACCACTGCAAAATGAATCCCTTGACCAGAAGCAAAGTTGTGTGAGATAACATGTTAATGAATAAAATATTGATAATCACAGATATTGTTGCTGGCAGAAGCATGATGTTCAGGAAAGACAAAACCAAATTCAGAATAAATTCCAATAGGACTATTAACTTCCCACTCTATGGCAGTGGTTAAGAGCTACAGCTGCTAACCAAATGGTCAGCAGTTCAAATCCACCATCCTCTCCTTGGAAACACTATGGGCAGTTCTATTTTGTCCTATGGGGTCGCTATGAGTTGTAATTGACTCAAGAGCATCAAGCTTGTTTTTTTGTTTGTTTGTTTTGTCTATGGAAACCCTGGTAGCACAGTGGTTAAGAGCTATAGCTCCTTGGAAACTCTATGGGTCAGCTCTACACTGTCCTATAGGGTAGCTATAAGTAGGAATCAACTCAACGGCAGTGGGTTGGGTTTTGGGTCTATAATAGAAGGGGTCCAGTTAAATCCCCAGGCTCTAGTTAGCTGGCTGGTTGCCCTAGATTAACTGGTATGTTGGTAAACCAGCCCCCAAAATTCCAGAAGAAAATTTTAAAAGTCCTGATTTGTGGTACTTACCAATATTCATGGTGTAAATAGTATCAACATGGTTTATTTCAAGAACCAATAGTTTAACAAAAGACCCACAAAATTCCTAAATATTTAGTAGTCAGCTTCCATGAGCACAAGATTGTTGGCTGCTACTAGAAAACTGCCGCTTTTGTTAGTGATGTTAGTAAAAGAAGCTTTAGGAGCTTCTGAGCTCATGACTTTGCTACCATGACCACTTTATTTAATAGCTCACTGAACAAGCACTGGTGTGTCTGGGAAAAGGCTGAGGACAAATGGTCATCATGTATACCTGGTTATCAAGAGTACCCTCATTAATGGTGGCTTTTCTTGATATTCAGTTATTCTTGCACTATCTATTCGGAAAGAGTCACCCACATAATTTTACCCTAGATCTTCTTTTCACAAACCCTTTAGTTTTACCCATTGAAATCCCCTGGCTCATCTAACCAAATGATTAGCACCTCCCATGAAGCATCATAAATACACACCTCAAGTATCTGTCCTAGGCAGAATGAACCTGAGGCATACTACCCAGCCTCTTACAGATACTGTGTGAGGATTTTTCTTCCTGCAAGACCTCAGAGCCACCTAAAAATGAGCTAAAATACTGCAACAATACACTTTCATCTCATTCCTACATAGTATTAATGAATCTACCTTTAATTTTTGTTCTCTTCAGCCACAAACCATAAGGGACAAAGGTCACTAGCCAGGATGATAGAGAAGTGGCAGTCACAGAGGAGAATATATGTTAAAAATGTAAGCAACATGCTAATGGGATTTACTTTATGTCATGTTCAAATATACAGTATTCTTTGTTTGCCAGGGAAAGTACCAGTTTAGTCTAGTTATCCCAGTATAATTATGCTAGTTATCCCAGTATTATAAGAAGTGTCCTGGGAGGTGGAGCCACGATGGCAGAATAGACAGACACTTCAGATGAGCCCTCTTTACAACAAAGACCCAAAAAAAACAAGTGAAACGAGTATATTCATGACAAGTTAGGAGCCCTGAGTATGAAAGGCAAGCTTAGAAAACGAACAGAGGGGCAGGGGGAAGAAGAGACAGTTCAGAAGCAGAGAGGAGTTACCAGACCTGGACCATGGGGAGCCCTCAGGCACCATTCCTAGAGCCGTGGTGGTGAGCTGGTACTAGCATTCTGCCTCAGTATCCTCAGGGAGAAGCAGCCAACCACATAGCCTGCTCACACCTCCGGAACCAGAGAAGAACAGCACTCTTGGCAAAAGCTAAGTACTTGCGTATATTTTACCACTACCCCCCCACCCCCAAGCCAGCTTCAACAACTGAATTCCTTGGGCCTGAGATAGGCTCTGTTGAGTGCCTAGAGCCATTCTTCCGACCTTGGTGAAGGAAAAAATTTGCATTTCAAAGAAAAGATAATTTGCCAGCTCCACTGACCGGGAGAGCTCAGGACAGAAGTGGCCCCTGTCCAGGCGTAATTGGTCTGTGGACTTTGAGCTACTTTCCCCTCTGTATGGACCTGTGTGGGCCTATTTCAGGAGAATAGGCCCTTGTACAGGGTCACTATGAGTCGGAGCTGACTCGACAGCAGCGGGTAGTGGGTAGGTCCTTTTTGGCAGACTCCAACCATTTCAGCTGTGTGGAGGAGAGGTGGGTGTTTGATGTTTGACATTGCTTTGCCTATTAAACAGGGTCCTCACCTACCCACATCAGGGGTCTAAGGACTGGTAGATCCACTGAGGCCACCCAGCCACCCATGACAGGGGTCCAAGGATAACTGGTACCTCCCAGATCTTACAACCAAAAACTTTAGGTGCCCATGGTCTGTCTGCAGAACCAACCCACCTGCACACTGTAGGGAACAGGGACACGCTTTCCTCAGAGACACTCGGGTTGGTTCTCAGCCCCCTGTCTTGTTCAGAGCGTAACCCCCTGCTGCAACCAGATACCGGTACCTACACCAGTTACCCCTGCCCCTCTAAGACTGTAGGACAGAGCCTGTACCACATACTTGATGATCAGCTACCTGGACACATGAGCTGAATTCATACAAGAAAAGTGAATGGACTCCCAGACTGATATACATGATAACAGCTCTAGGCATCTGAGGACAGGACCTCAGAGCTCCAAAGGCAAAAATAAACTAGCTCACTCAAGCAACAAATTTGGGCATATCAAAACAAAACAAAGCAAGCAGCTACGACACAGTAAGTAAACATAAACTAACACAATAACTTATAGATGGCTTGGAGACAACAGTCCATATCAAGTAACATAAAGAAACAGATAATTTTCACCTCAACAAGCTCTCAAAACAAAGAATCCAGGGATCTTCTAGGTGAAAGTGCATCCCTGGAATTACCAGATACAGAATTCAAAAGTTTAATATACAGAACCCTTCAAGACATCAGGAAGGAAATGAGGCAATATGCAGGACAAGCCAAGGAACACACAGATAAAGCAATTGAAGAATTAGAAAGATTATTCAGGAACATAATGAAAAATTTAATAAGCTGGAAAAATCCATAGACGGACAGCAGTCAGAAATTCAGAAGATTAACAATAAAATTACAGAAGTAGACAACTCAATAGAAAGTCAGAGGAGCAGAATTAAGCAAATAGAAGTCAGAATTTCTAAACTTGAACATAAAGCACTTGGCACTAATATATTTGAAGAAAAATCAGATAAAAGAATTTTAAAAAAGGAAGAAACCTTAAGAATCATGTGGGACTCTATCAAGAGAAATAACCTACAAGTGATTGGAGTGCCAGAACAGGGAGGGACAACAGAAAATACAAAGAGAGTTGTTGAAGATTTGTTGGCAGAAAACTTCCCTGATATCATGAAAGATGAGAAGATATCTATCCAAGATGCTTATCGAGCTCCACATAAGGTAGATGTTAAAAAAAGTCACCAAGACATATTAGAATCAATCTTGCCAAAACCAAAGATAAAGAGAGAATTTTAAGAGCAGCGAGGGATAAACGAACAGTCACCTACAAAGGAGAGCCAATAAGAATAAGCTCGGACTACTCAGCAAAAACCATGCAGGCAAGAAGGCAATGGAATGGCATATTTAAAAAACTGAAGAAAAACAGTTGACAGCCAAGAATCATATATCCAGCAAAACTGTCTCTTAAATATGAAGGTGAAATTGGGACATTTACAGATAAACAGAAGTTTAGGGAATTCATAAAAACTAAACCAAAACTACAAGAAATACTAAAGGGAGTTCTTTGGTTAGAAAATCAATAATATCAGGTATCAACCCAAGACTAGAACAATCAGATGCCAACCCAGACAGGGAAATCAAAAAAACAAAGCAAGATTAAAAAGAAATAAATAAATAAACTCAAAATAGGATAACAGCGATATTATTATATAAAAGAAGACAACATTAAAACAATAAAGAGGGACAAAGAAATGTAATCATACAGCTTCCATATGGAAAGGAAGATACAGTGATACAAAGAAATAAAAGTTAGGTTTAAATTTAGAAGAATAGGGGTAAAAAATAAGGTAACCACAAAGGAGACAAACTATCCTACTCATCAAACTAAAATACAAGAAAAAAATAGAGACTCAGCAAAAACAAAACCAACAACAAAGAATGTGAGGAAAGGACAATATATAAAGATAATCTACTCTGCACATAAAATTAAGTGGGAAAAAGAAACTGTCAACAACACACAAAAAAGACATAAAAATCACAGCACTAAATTCATAGCTATCCATAATTACCCTGAATGTAAGTGGACTAAACGGACCAATAAAGAAACAGAGAGTGGCAGAACAGATTAAAAAACACTTTCCATCTATATGCTGCTTACAAGAGACACACCTTAGACTTAGAGACACAAACAAACTAAAACTCAAAGGACGGAAAAAAATATACCAAGCAAACAACAATCAAAAAAGAGCACGAGTGGCAATATTAATTTCGACAAAATAGACTTTAAAGTTAAATCCATCAGAAAGGATAAGGAAAGATACTATATAATGATTAAAGGGACAATATACCAAGAAGGTATAACAATATTAAATATTTATGGACCCAATGACAGGGCTGCAAGATACATAAAACAAACTCTATCAGCATTGAAAAGTGAGATAGACAGCTTCACAATAATAGTAGGAGACTTCAACACACGACTTTTGGTGAAGGACAGGACATCCAGAAAGAAGCTCAATAAAGACACAGAAGATCTAAATGCCACAATGAACCAACCTGACCTCACAGACATATACAGAACACTCCACCCAACAGCAACCAAGTGTACTTTCTTTTCTAGTGCACATGGAACATTCTCTGGAATAGATCACATATTAGGTCATAAAGCAAGCCTTAGCAGAATCCAAAACGCTGAAATATTACAAAGCATCTTCTCTGACCATAAGGCCATAAAAATGGAAATCAATAACAGAAAAATCAGGGAAAAGAAATCAAACACTTAGAAACTGAACAATACCCTGCTCAAAAACGACTGGATTATAGAAGACATTAAGGATGGAATAAAGAAATTCATAGAATCCAACGAAAATGAAAACACTTTCTATCAGAACTTTTGGGACACAGCGAAAGCAGTGCTCAGAGGCCAATTTATATCAATAAATGCACAATCCAAAAAGAAGAAAGGGCCAGAGTCGAAGAATTATCCATAAAACTTGAACAAATAGAAAGAGAGGAACCAAAGAAACCCTCAGGCACCAGAAAAAGACAAATAATAAAAATTACAGCAGAAATAAATGAAATAGAAAACAGAAAAACAATTGAAAGAACTAACAAGACCAAAAGCTGGTTCTTTGAAAAAATCAGCAAAAATGATAAACCACTGGCCAAACTGACAAAAGAAAAACAGGAGAGGAAGCAAATAAACTGAATAAGAAATGAGATGGGTGATGTTACAACAGACCCAGCTGAAATTAAAAGAATCATATTAGATTACAACGAAAAATCATACTCTAACAAAATTTGAAAACCTAGAAGAAATGGATGAATTCCTAGAAACACATTACCTACCTAAACTAACACAAACAGATGTCTAACAACTAAATAGACCCATAAAAAAAGAAGAGATTGAAAAGGTAATCCAAAAACTCCCAACAAAAAAAAAGCCCTGGCCTAGGCAGCTTCACTGCAGAGTTCTACCAAACATTCAGAGAAGAGTTAACACCACTACTATTAAAGGTATTTCAGAACATAGAAAAAGACAGAATACTCCCAAACTCATTCTATGAAGCCATCATGTCCCTGATACCAAAACCCGGTAAGGACACCAGAAAAAAAGAAAATTATAGACCTATATCCCTCATGAACTTAGATGCGAAAATCCTCAACAAAATTCTAGCCAATAGAATTCAAAAACTTATCCAAAAAATAATTCACTGTGACCAAGTGGGATTCATACCAAGTGTGCAGGGATGGCTCAACATTAGAAAAACAATTAACATAATCCACCACAGAAATAAAACAAAAGACAAGAATCACATGATTTTATCAACTGATGCAGAAAAGGCATTTGACAAAGTTCAGTACCCGTTCATGATAAAAAAAACTCTCAGCAAAATGGGAAGAGATGGAAAATTCCTCAACATAATAAAGGGCATTTATACAAAGCCAACAGCCAACATCATCCTAAATGGAGAGAGGCTGGAAGCTGAGAACGGGAACCAGACAAGGATGCCCTTTATCATCGCTCTTATTCAACATTGTGCTGAAGGTCCTAGCCAGAGCAATTAGGCTAGATGAAGAAATAAAAGCCATCCAGACTGGCAAGGAAGAAGTAAATTTATCTCTATTTGCAGATGACGTGATCTTATACACAGAAAACCTCAAGAAAACTACTGAAACTAATAGAAGAGTTCAGCAGAGTATTGTGATACAAGATAAACATACAAAAATCAGTTGGATTCCTCTACACCAACAAAAAGAACATCGAAGAGGAAATCCCCAAATCAATACCATCTACAGTAACCCCCAAGAAGATAAAATACTTAGGAATAAATCTTACCAGAGATGTAAAAGACTTACACAAAGAAAACTACAATATGCTTCTGCAAGAAACCAAGAGACCTACGTAAGTGGAAAAACATACCTTGCTCATGGATAGGAAGACTTAACATTATCAAAATGTCTATTCTACCAAAAGCGATCTATACATTTAATGGAATTCCAATCCAAATTCCAACAACATTCTTTAATGAGATGGAGAAATAAATCACCAATTTCATATGGAAGGGAAAGAGGCCCCAGATAAGCAAAGCATTACTGAAAAAGAAGAACAAAGTGGGAGGCCTTACTTTACCTAATTTTAGAAACTATTATACCACCACAGTAGTCAAAACAGCCTGGTACTGGTACAACAACAGATACATGGACCAATGGAACAGAATTGAGAATCCAGATATAAATCCATCCACATATGAGCAGTTGCTATTTGACAAAGACCCCAAAACAGTTAAATGGGGAAAAGATAGTCTTTTTAAAAATGGTGCTGGCATAACTGGATATCCATCTGCAAAAAAAATGAAACAAGACCCATGCCTCACTCCATGCACAGAAACGAGCTCGAAATGGATCAAAGACCTAAATATAAAATCTAAAACGATAAAGATCATGGAAGAATAAATAGGGACAATGTTAGGAGCCCTAATACATGGCATAAACAGTATACAAAACATTATAAAGAATGTAGAAGAAAAACTAGATAACTGGGAGCTCCTAAAAATCAAACACCTATGCTTATCCAAAGACCACCAAAAAAGTAAAAAGATTATCTACAGACTGGGAAAAAGTTTTTAGCTATGACATTTCCAATCAGCATCTGATCTCTAAAATCTACATGATACTGCAAAAAGACAAATAACCCAATTAAAAAAATGGGCATAAGATATGAACAGACACTTCACTAAAGAAGACATTCAGGTAACTAACAGATTCATGAGGAAATGCTCAAGATCATTAGCCATTCCCAAACCAAAAAAAAAAAAGCCATTAGAGAAATGCAAATCAAAACCACAATGAGACTCCATCTCACTCCAACAAGGCTGGCATTAATCCAAAAACCAAAAAATAATAAATGTTGGAGAGGCTGTGGAGAGATTGGAACACTTCTACACTGCTGGTGGGAATGTCAAATGGTACAACTACTTTGGAAATCGATTTGGCACTTTCTTAAAAAGCTAGAAATAGAACTACCATAAGATCCAGCAATCCCACTCCTTGGAATATATCCTAGAGAAATGAGAGCTTTTACACGAACAGATATATGCACATCCATGTTCATTGTAGCACTGTTTACAATAGCAAAAAGATGGAAGCAACCAAGGTGCCCATCAATGGATGAATGGATAAATAAATTATGGTATATTCACACAATGGAATACTACGCATTGATAAAGAACAGTGATGAATCCTTGAAACGTTTCATAACATGGAGGAATCTGGAAGGCATTATGCTGAGTGAAATTAGTCAGTTGCAAAAGGACAAATATTGTATAAGACCACTATTATAAGAACTCAAGAAATACTTTAAACATAGAAGAAAATATCCTTTGATGGTTACGAGAGAGGGGACTGAGGGAGATCGGGAGAAGGGTATTCACTCATTAGATAGAAGATAAGAACTACTTTAGGTAAAGGGAAAGACAACACGCAACTCAGGCAAGGTCAGCACAACTGGACTAAACAAAAAGCAAAGAAGTTTCCTGAATAAACTGAATGTTTCAAAGGCCAGCGTAGCAGGGGCAGGGGTTTGGGGAACATGGTTTCAGAGGACATCTAAGTCTATTGGCATAATAAAATCTATTAAGAAAACATTCTGCATCCTACCTTGGAGAGAGGCGTCTAGGGTCTTTAATGCTAGCAAGTGGCCAACTAAGATGCATCAATGGTCTCAACCCACCTGGATCAAAGGAGAATGAAGAACACCAAGGATGTAAGGAATTATGAGCCCAAGGGACAGAAAGGGCCACATAAACCAGAGACTACATCAGCCTGAGTCCAGAAGAGCTAGATGGTGCCTGGCTGCAACTCATGACTGCCCTGACAGGGAACACAACAGAGAACCCCTGAGGGAGCAGGAGAGCAGTGGGATGCAGACCCCAAATTCTCATAAAAAGACCAGACTTAATGGTCTGACTGAGACTAGAAGGACCCCAGTGGTCATGGCCCCCAGACTTTCCATTGGCTCCGGACAGGAACCATTCCCAAAGCCAACTCTTCAGACAGGGACTGGACTGGACAATGGGTTGGAGAGGGATGCTGGTGAAGAGTGAGCTTCTTGGATCATGTAGACACTTGGGACTGTTGGCTTTTCCTCCCTGGAGGGCAGATGAGAGAGTAGAAGGGGTTAGAAGCTGGTGAAATGGACTCGAAAAGAGAGAGTGGAGGGAGGGAGCAGGTTGTCTCATTAGGGGGAGAGCAATTGGAGTATGTAGCAAGGTGTATGTAAGTTTTTGTGTGAGAGACTGACTTGATTTGTAAAGTTTCGCTTAAAGCACAGTAAAAATTTAAAAAAAAAAAGTGTCCTGGCTTTGATGTGAAATCATATTTTCACCGTACATATGTACTACTTCTACTTGATAATAAAGAGCTTCTGGTCATACCTAATTTTTCTTCTTGGTGAATTGGATATCCAATTTATCCAAATTCATGATAATGACTAGCTCAAGCAAGGCAAAAAAAAAAAAAAAAAAAAGGCAAATAGTCATTATTTAAACTCTACCAGGACCCATTAACAAAAAGTTACTTTTCAAAGAAGGCATGGCTTTGCTCTAAAATTCTAGGTCTCTGTGCTGTAATTTCCCCTAATGGTGATTTCCACAGGCAATCCAATCTGCCACAGATACTTTGAATATACTGTTGTATCCACTAAATCGATAAGAGCCAAGTGGTAGAATAAATTACACTGTAACCTGAGTCAGCCTAGAACATTTCCTTGATCTGGGTCCCTCAAAAATTTGGCAGTTTTTTGAGTGATAAGGTGAATTATTCAGAGCCTCACTTCCAAATATGACATGCATTTCTCCAATATCCAAATAGGCTTACCAAACTTGTGCCTTTTTTTTTTTTTTTAAGTAGTAATAAGGTGTGTAGAAACGCACAGCATGTCTTTCACTTTGAAGGGAAGATCTTGGCAGATCAAAGGTAGATTCCTTTAAGGCAAATGGAGACCACCCAATATGTATGATTCCATTCATATGAAAGTCTAGAATAGGAAAATCTATAGAGGCAGAAAGTGGATTAGTGGTTGCTTAGGGCAAGATGAGAGATGGGGAATAAGTTATGGGTTTCTTCTTGAGGTGATGAAAATGTTCTACAATTAACTGTGGCGGTGATTGTACAACTTTGTGAATATATTAAAACTCCTAAATTGTACACTTTAAAAGGGTGAATTACATAGTATGTGAATTATACCTCACGAAAGGTGTTTTAGAAAGAAAATGGAGTTGGAGGCTCCTTATTTTTGTGCAATTATCTGCCTCCCTCTGGACTGCACACCAAGGCACTAGCACACCTGCTATTCCTGCTCCCCTAGCCCTTTCACTCTGCTGCCATCAATATAGAACACAGGGTGTCCTGTGAAACTGGGAGAAATCATATTCCCTGCCGACTACATGTGTCACGAGTCTAAAGAGTTAACTTCGCACTGAGACAAGACAAGGACAATTCATTGGTCTCCCTGTAAGGTAAAAGAAAACTGCTTCTGCTTTTCTCTGGATGTTAGAATAGATAAAAAGCAAGAATTGTATAGTAGGTGCTACAGACTGTGCTAATTTGTTCCAATAAAGAGATACCATCTGGAGCAGCAATAGAAAATTAGAATCTCTATCTGAATAAGCTGATGAAAATCATGCCACATTTTCCAAAATCAATATGCTTTCTAAATAGCCAAATGAGTAAGTTAAGTGAGGTTTCCATGATTAGTATTGGCTTAAAGTCAGTGTCCAAAGCCCTGGACACAGTAAAGCTATTAAATGAGTGCATGTCTGGGAAAGGTTCGATAGAAGATTTAAGTACAGTTTTATAATATTATTATAAGACCCTCCCTGAGTGTATCATGCATGCCTCCCCTTTTGTCCAGAGAGTCTGGTTTTGTTAACTGACTAAATTCTGGAATTTGAAGAATGTCCATGATTTCCTCTATCTCTCGCTCATCATGGTCCAAAATAAACCTTTTTGGCAGATTTAGGTTGTTTGATTAGAAGTATGTGGGTGGCACAAACAGTTAAACACTCAACTACTAGTCAAAAGGTTGGCAGTTCGAACACACCCAGAGGCATCTCTGGAGCCAGGCCTAGTGATCTGTTTCCAAAGGTCAGAGCCTTGAAAACCCTATGGGGCATCAGAATTGGAGAAAGACTCATTAATGACCTGCTGCATATCAAGGGGAGCCCTAGTGGCACAGTGGTTGAGAGCTACGACTACTAATCAAATGGTTAACAGTCCAAAATCACCAGCTGATCCTTGAAAACCCTATGGGGCAGTTCTACTCTGTCCTATAGGGTCTCTATGAGTCAGAATTGACTGGACTGCAGTGGGTTTGGTTTTTTTGCGTGTGGGGGGGTTATATATCAAATATGTGGTGAAACCCATGTGAAATTGTTCACTACAGGTTAGTAAAATTAACACAAGTAAACCCATGTGTACCTTGCTTAATGTAAGCCCATGGGTATCTTGCTTACTGGTTAATTCACCCCTGCTTAGAAGCGATGGTGAGACTTTGTCTCATGTATTTGGACATGTTATCAGGAGGGACCAGTCCCTGGAGAAGGACATCAGTGAAAAAGAGGAATGCCTTCAATGAGATGGATTAACACAGTAGCTACAACAACAGGCTCAAACAGAGCAACGACTGTGAGAATGGCACAGAACTGGGCAGTGTTTCGTTGGATTGTACATGGGGTAGCTATGAATCAGGACCAATTTGATGGCACCCAACACATCTATTTCAATGGTGGCACAGTGGTTAAAGCAATCGACTTCTAACTGAAAGGTGGGCGATTCAAAACCACCAGCAGCTCCACAGGAGAAAGATATGGTAGTCTGCTTCCATAGAAGTGTACAGCCTTGGAAACCCAATGGAGTTGTTATGAGTCAGGATCGACTAGAAGGCAGTGGGTTTGGTTTCGGTTTTTGACCTCATAATTAATCCATCAATCCCCAACTATACTGGCAAAAAAACAAAAAAACAAACTTGTTGCCGCCAAGTCGATTCTGACTCATAGCAGATTATGTAATTTTGATTATGGCTCTACATATGCTGCCTATTTTGGTGACCTTGACCACCTCTGCCACTCTAGGACCCATCATTCCCAACGAAATCAAAGAGCTCATTTCAATGGCGTTTATACGTTGTCCTTCATCTCAGCTCTATAGACAATAGCCACAACAGTTCTTTGAAATAGTCTTGTGTGACCTCACTAATACTTGTTTGTTTGGTTGGTTGATTGTTTGTTTTTCAGTGCGGTAGTGAAGGATATGCTCTCTAGGCTCTCTCAAGGCACATGTTTAGAGCATGGGTGAATGAGTTGCACATGAAAATTAACTCTAACGTTTATACTTCTTTGGCTTTCTTTTCTTACACTCTAACAAGGAATTTCTGGCATTTCCAATTCATTTAGCAAGTGAATTTCAGGTCCTCATGGAGTCCTAAGTTTCTATACACTCATGAATCCAATAATTAGAAATGTCCTCCATTGCTTAGAATAGTCCACTAGATGCAGAGTATACGGTGTGGGTGCCCAAGAAATGGGTTTAATTTTATCAAAAATTATTTTCTTCTCTGCTTATCTAGCATCTTTGGAATCCATTTCTACATATATTCTCCAGAGTTTTGCTGTTATAAATTAGAAAACATGATATTAATCCTTTTGGTGTGGAATCTTTCTTCTAGATTTGACATTGAAGTTGATCCAGTGGGGCATGCTGGAATACAATTATAGTCACAAGCTGGAGGGAATTAAGAATAATGGGGGAGGGGCTCAAGAGGATGGGCAACCCCCCACAAGGTCATTGCTTTGGGTGAATAGTTTCAGGATTTTCAAGCAAAGGAGGGCATTGTCATACAGGAAAGGAATGAATGTTTCCAATAGCAAAGGAGAATCGGTAGGGATAGATGTACGATGTACTCTGAGCCATCCAAAGCCCTCATATACTCCCATTAACTGTTCAGGTCTGCTCTTTCCTGTTCAATGCCATAACTCTGGTGAAAGAGAGACCTGGTAAGACTCTGAACTCAATTATGATGTAATTCAGCAACAAAAATCAAGTTGTGATTTTATTTTTTAAACTATTCCAACTCTAGAGCTATAAAAGTTAAGATATTCTACTGCACATTCATAGAAAGTAGCTTGATGAATGGCCATGACTTGGCTGAAAATTTACTGCTTTAAGCAATGTTATTCTTTCTTTAAACTCTGCAACGTAATCAGACTTCATCTTTGTTGTCTTAGTATCTACATGCCTTTCATACTATTCAATTTTAGGGGTTAGTTGGTCCTCCAAAGCCTTGCCTTTGCAGGGGTCACACCCTTCCAGACAACTGTAGGTGGTAATTGTTTTTGATGAAAGAGAAACCTGATAAGGCTATGTATGAGCTCTAACATTATCTAACCCCTTCCTGCCTTGTCACCCAACGTAATCAGATAACCATTTCCTTGATGATCTGTTGTTGGCAACCACTTTTTGGTACCAAATTCTGTATCACTCTAAGTTCTTAATAGATAACAACAGCACCTATTCTATTTCATTTAAGCAGAAAAGAATTGATCAAAGAAAATTGGAGAGCTCATAGAATCTCATGAAGAACCAGAGAATCAGTCTCAAACACTATGAAGCTAGGGAAAAAAAATGACAAAATCACACTGCTAAGTTATTATCAGGCACAATAGCACCACTGGAGAACTCAAGCCCCCCCCACCCACATTTTGCACTAAGGCACTAAACTCAGGATGTGGGTGCCTCTCCGCCATAATCCTCCCTCATCAGCAAGATGGATTCTGTGTTGAACCTCCTTCACATTCACTTTTTTCCTAAAATATGCAATTTTATGTTACTTTGTTACTTGGCTTCTAGTCCTCTCTGACTCATGGTGACATTATGTAAAACAGGACAAACTGTTGCTCGGTCCTGTGCCATAATCATGATCACTGGTACGTTTGAGTCCATTGTTGCAGCCGTTGTAGAGTGCCTTCCAACCTAGAGGGCTCATCTTCCAGCACTGTATCAGGCAGTATTCTGTTGTGATCCATAAGACTTTCGTTGGCTAATTTCCGGAAGTAAATAACCAGGCCTTTCTTCTTGCCTTTCTTAGTCTGGAAGCTCTGCTGAAATTGTGCACCATGGATGACCCTGCTGATATCTGAAAACACTGCTGGCATAGCTTCCAGCATCATAGCAGCACTCAAGCCACCACAGTAAGAGAAACTGAGAGAAGAGTGGTACATAATTTAAAATCCTTTAAAAAGGAAAAAAAAAGTACAAAATTACAAATACAAAATAGATATGAAAGCAAGTATTTAGCATTAGAAAAGAAATTACAAATTAAAAAAAGTTGACAAATACCAAAACCTTCTTCAAATCTGAAAAAATTAACAATGTTTTTATTAATTAATTGCCTCCACAGTATATTTTTCTTACATTTTTTAAAATTTTTTCCTACATTTTCCTGACATTTTTGGCGAGATACTTTTTAAGTATATCTTCATGTAAAAATGACGTTGTGAAATGATTTTTCTGTATAGAGAATAGCAAGAAAAATTAGTCTTTTCTCTAGAATGATGAGTTTTTTTTGTTATTTGTTTAATTGCTGATATTTTTGAAAAATATCTTTCAGCTTCACAGCTCATTTTTAGTGATGTCAGGTAAATTTTTAGGATTGGGTTTAAATTTGAGGAAACTTCTATGAAGTTTCTTTCATATATGAACTGAAAGATTTGGAAAAAATTCCACAGACTAACTTTTGGTTCTGAGCATTTCAAACTTCATTTCTTCTGCTGTACAAATACACCTCCAATGGCAGGTGCCATCCGAGAGTCCATATGGCAATCTGACCTCTGACCTTGCACCTTATGTCATTTATCAGATGAATTGGCATCATGGGCCTCAAGAACATTCTTGGAAGCCATTGCTACACTGGAATGGCTAACAATTAACTAACTAAACACATGAACAACCAAAGAACCAACCAGTTCCCTTACAGTCAATTCCGACTCATAGAGAGCCCACATGTGTCAGAATCGAACTTTGCTCCACAGGGTTTTGATCGTTGGAATTAGATCAACAGACTTTCTTGTGAGGCACCTGTGAGCAGACTTGAACTTCCAACCTTTCTGTGAGCAACCTGAGATGAAGTCTCGCCATCCTCCCTTCTAAGGAGCATTCTGGCTGTATTTCTTCCAAGATAGATTTGTTTGTTCTTCTGGCAGTCCATGGTATGTATTCTTCTCCAATATCATAATTCAAATGCATTGATTCTTTGGTCTTCCTTACTTATTGTCCAATTTTTGTATGCATATGAGGTGATTAAAAATACCATGGCTTGGATCAGGTGCACTTTAATCTTAAAGTGATATGTTTGCTTTTTAATACTTTAAAGAGGTCTTTTGCAGCAGATTTGCTCAATTCGATACATTGTTTGATTTCCTGACTGCTGCTTCTATGGGCATTGATTTTGGATCTAAATAAAATGAAATCCTTGACAACTTCAATCTTTTCTCCATTTATCTTGATGTTGTTTATTGGGCCAGTTATGAGGATTTTTGTTACTTTGAGGTGCAATCCATATTGAAGGCCGTGGTCTTTGATCTTCATTAGTAAGTGCTTCCAGTCCTCTTCACTTTCAGCAAGCAAGGTTGTGTCATCCGCATATCACATGTTGTTAATGAGTCTTCCTCCAATCCTGATGCCACATTCTTCTTCATATAGTCCAGCTTCTCAGATTATTTGCTCAGCATACAGATAGAATAGATATGGTGAAAGGATACAACCTTGATGCACACCTTTCCTGATTTTAAACCAGGCAGTATCCCCTTCTTCTGTTCAAATGACTATCTCTTGGTGTATGTACAGGTTCCACATGAGCACAATTAAGTGTCTTGGTATTACCACTTTTCATGATTTTATCCATAATTTATTGCTATCCACAAAGCGAAATACCTTTGCATGGTCAATAAAACACAGGTAAATATCTTTCTAGTATTCTTTTCTTTCAGCCAGGATCCATCTCATATCCACGTTGTCTTCTGAACCTGGCTTGAATTCCTGGCAGTGCCCTGTCAATGTACTGCTGCAACCGCTTTTGAATGATCTTCAGCAAAATTTTACTTGAGTGCGATATCAGAGATATTGTTCAATAATTCCACATTCTGTTGGATCATCTTTCCTAGGAACCTGGAGGAAGGGTCAAGCTCAAAATGAACTACAGATGGAGAATAGAGGAGAGATAGCTGCCCTACTTGATATTAAAAAAAATATATATACAAAAATAAAACTCTACCACAAGAACATGAATATCATTGTACAAGAGATTCTGAATTTTGATTTTGAAAATACATTGATTTTAACTGATCAAGAATGTTGTTACTTTAATACCAAAGATTGGCTGTGCCAGTAATCAAGCTAATGACTCCAACCTTACAATCCACCCTTTTATACTGTGCTTGGAAACCCTGGATGGTATAAACAGTTAATGTACTCGGCTACTCAACAAAAAGTTGACAGTTCTAGTTCACCCAGAAGTGCCTTGGAATAAAGACCTGGTGATCTACTTCCCAAAAAATCAGCCATCGAAAACCCTCTGGAGCACAGTTCTATTCTGACATCCACTGGGTCACCATGAACTGGAATTGACTAGACAACAACTGGTGTGTACGTGTGCACTGTGCTTTGTGATGCTGATGCGGAATTCTGCAAACAATTTCTGCTTTACCAGCTAATCTCTGCTAGGTTCTGCCAAAAGACAGAGACTGAAAAATTAAAAAGCAAGGAAGAGGCTTGTTCTTTCCTGTTGCTTCATGTTTTTTTTGTTTATGCTTCCAACTCCTGCGTAGTCTCTCTTTTCACCCCAGCAGCAGCAGCAAAATATTCCAGTGAAATTAGGTGATTCCAGTTTGCAGCTTTTCAGTAGTCGCACAGCCAGCATCATCAGACAGGCCCTCAACTGAGGACTGAGTCTCAGCTCCAGAGGCTCCCCTGTCAACATTCTCAGTTATAATAATTTCAACTTCTTCTTTCTGCTCTCCCAGCTGTTACGTGCAGTTGCAACCTCTGTGGGACTTCGGTGTTCCATGTGTGACGTTTGGATTCTCCAAAGTCTAGTTAACATTTCTTTATATGAAATTCTGTTTTAAAAAAAGCTGACGGGGTAAATGTTTCCTGCAGTTGCTACTGCCATGATGTCTTAACGGTCTCTTTCTTATCTTTTCAGTTTTCCAGTATTTAGTTAACAATTTTTTTATATTCAGTTCTATTGGCAGAAATACCAACAGAATTTGGTATCTCCAACAAATGTGGTGATCCAACAGGATGCAGAAACTACCGAACAATATCATAAATATCACACACAAGTAGTTTCTGTCTCCTGTCTGGATTCTGACACATTGCTTCTACTACCCAAAATTAACTACATGAAATTAATGAAGGGGCAAAGTCATACTCCTTCCAACCAGATAATTAGCTTCCGTGAGGTGTCTCTTCAGTACCTGGATTCAAATCTTGTTTGCTTCTTTACTCCTTCTCCTCACCCTATTCACCTTTTGGACCCATGGTTCGTTCTTTTATTTTACACAATTTTGCTAGAATGGAAAAGAGTAGATGGGATACTAGGAAAATATAACCCAAAAACCCAGTGCCACCGAGTAGATGACAAAATTTTATCATAGAATAGTGGGCAAAGCAGACACATAAACAAATCAAGACCATCCACAGTGATTATCGTGTGCTACCAATTCAGAAGACTTCATTTCAAAAGTAAAGTTCACATCCCTAACAAAGCCAGAGGCTAAGAACTGGCTTCTTTTCTCTACATAACAAGCTTTGGGGTCTCTAACTTAGGCTTCAGCTTTTTATTTATACATTAATCCCAATTTATTCTTACTTGTCCTTATCATAAAAATATTATTAATTATTAATATCATATTAATAATCATGTTAATAATACTAGATGTTATTAACATAATGCTGCCTGTTAGCATTTTTCAGTGACACTAGAGTAGAACTGCCCCATAGAGTTTCCAAGGAGCACCTGGTGAACTCAAACTGTCAACCTTTTGGTTAGCAGGTGTAGCACTTAACCACTATACCACCAGCATTTCTGACAGTATAGTGGCTAATATAGAGTGATCCAGGATAGACTTCTTGAGTACCTCCTGCCCATATCACCTAAGCAAGTTATGTAAGCTCACTGTTAAAATGTGGGGTCCCTGAGTGGTGCAAACGATTAGCACACTTGGCTGCTAACTGAAAAGTTGGAGGTTCAAGTTCACCCAGAGATGCCTCAGAAGAAAAGCCTGACAATCTACTTTTGAAAAATCAGCCATTGAAGATCCTAGAGAATCACAGTCCTACTCTGACACACATGAGTTCTTCATGAACCGGAATCGACTCAACTGTAACTGGCTATTATTATTTTACATTTGTCTTTTTGAATTACTTTTCTGTTATTTCTTGCACAATGGCATAAATATATGGTAAACATATGTGGCACCTTATGTAAACTAACTACAGAGGTTCTATTCACCCTGTTTAGTTTAGCATGAACTTTTTTCCTTATTACTCTAAGGTGTTTTTCTTTGTCCAACTTTATATTACCCTGTCTGCATGGTTAAGCTTCTGGAACAGCAGGAAGCCCTTGTGTTTCCAATACACATGATGCTTACATTTGGGATCAGAGTAAAAAACTCAATTTCTCCAGATTTCTTTAGGAATTATCTTTTGTTTTTCACTGTAATAGATAGTTCTTTTTTAGAGAGTCACTAGAGACCCCATGAAGCGTAGTAGCTTTGGGAAAAAAAACAAACAAAGTTCAAATCCTGGTTCTGCCACTAGCTGGCTCTTGTTAATATATAGTAAGTTTCTTAAACTCTTTCAACTTTATCATTTGAAGATCATATTTTGCTATGTATAAAATGTCCGACAAAGATCTGCTCAATAAATGGCAACTCTTAATACTATTAGTAACTGTCATGGATTGAATTGTGTCCCCCCAAAAATATGTGTCAACCTCGTTAGGCCGAGATTCCCAGTATTATGTGGTTGTCCTCCATTTTGTGATTGTAATTTTATGTTAAAAGGATTAGGATGGGCTTGTAACACCACCCTTACTCAGGTCACCTCCCTGATCCCTGGGATGTGGCCTGTACCACCTTTTCTCTCTCCAGAGATAAAAGGAAAGGGAAGCAGACAGTTGGGGACCTCATACCACCAAGAAAGCAGCACCAGGAGCAGAGCATGTCTTTTGGACATGGGGTCCCTGTGCCTGAGAAGCTCCACGACCAGCAGAAGATAGAGAACAAGGACTTTCCTTCAGAGCCGACAGAGAGAGAAAGCCTTCCCCTGGAGCCGACGCCCTGAATCTGGACTTGTAACCTACTAGGCTGTGAGAAAATAAATTTCTGTTTGTTAAAACCATACACTAGTGGTATTTCTGTTACAGTAGCACTAGATGACTAAGACAGTAACATATTACTAACATCATCAAAAATCATTTTTGCCATTTATTATACACGTAATTATGGTGAATTCCTTTAAAGGGAAATTATAAATAATCTACTAAACGAAAGGTGAAACTAACAGTTTTAGAGTATTACATTGGCTGGCTTTAAATCACAAATAAAGGTGTCTGAGTCCAGAGCAGTAACTGATGATCTTTATTCACAAAGGGAGAAAACACGTATTTCACTCACACCTCACTAGGTCTGAGTTACCAGGCATTCATTATTTTAAGAGCACCTCCCTCCCTTCACTACCATCCATAAAGTGTTTTCTCACCTTGTACCCCTGACAATGTGAAAAGTGCAAATACAGCTGCCAAATACCACACTGCCATTAGGGTAATGATCTTTCCATGTACAGGGCATTGAACTGCTTCCCCCAGCATCCCATTTCAACTGGCCAGGAAGGTCTGCCGGGGGCAGGGCAGGGGGAAGAGGGGTGCTACTTAAAGGGCTCTTTCCTATGAAAGCAAAGAAAGGAAATCATGCATTGAAAACATGACTAAAAAATGGAGTTTGTGTCTGTTTTACCAAAAATGTCAAATTCTTTCAGCATTTTTTTTTTAATTTGATTCCAAAGTAATATTAAACCATTTAAGACAGCACTGCATAATTCAAAAGAGAAGAATGGATGTGCTACAGCAGGGAAATTGTATAATACTGTGACTTAATGTAATAGAAGTGAGCATTATCTGGATCTTTCTAATCATAATTTCAGCCATTAAAGCACCAGGGACTCCATCAGTATAGACGCTATATTCTGACTCAATTATATTGTGCATTAAAAGTAGTGTGTTACAGCATCTATTAGGCTTGTCATTATCCTTGTGCCATAGTCGATTGACCAAAGGGGTGAGGGAAACCCTCTCTCCTAAGGCAGAAGAAACTAAAGGGCAAATTCAGTGGAATGCATAATAGGTGCTCCTTGAGAGAATGCTTTAGGTCTCAGTCCATTTCTTCTTAAGATGAACATTCCCACCAAAAGCATCAGAGTAAACTTCGTGCCTCATTACCCCTTCCCATTGTTCATACAGCATGCATATGGTTATAATGCTGATTAATGGAAAGAAATTACAATATTCAATGACTCTGAATAAACAACGGAGGAAGGAAACTTTTGCTAGACTCTATGAATGAAAAAGTTGTCTAATAAGGCATATGTGGGAGAATAATGTCTCCAGCTATCTCGGTGAAGGACAGAGTCTCCTTTCCTATAAATAGCTGGGATTGACATGAGATATTGGGAACTACTCAACCCCATACATCATTCTGAAATGACAAAGCAAATAAACAATTGAAGAAAATAAGCTCTTCAGATACATATCTCTTGGTAGGGATTTGATAATTTCAAGGAGCACGTATATGAGTCATATGTACTAGCTTTTGTGGGCTATACCTTTAAAAAAAGTTTTGATTTTACCAGTTATTTTCATTGAAAAACCAGATTCACAGTATTTCTGACAGAATAACTCCTTAATATAATCAGTCTTGGTCTTCCAACGAAGCTTTGTCAAAAATAATAATAATAAATAAATAAATAATTTTTTTTTAGGTTACAAAAATAGATAAATATTTTATGTAGATGTTTTGCCATAACCTGAGTTTCAAAATAACAAAAAGAGAGAAAAGAACATCTGTTGTGGTTTTCATAGGCTGCAAGATAAGTAAAGCATGTTACTTTTAATTCAGTCAAAAATATTAAAGGTAATTCAGATCCATGATCTCTAAATTCAGGCCCCACTCCAGTTGCAATAAATCAGAACCTTTAGGTATTGGCCAAATAATAGTTCTTTTTTAAAAAGCCCCAGGTGATTTTAGTAATTGGTCAGTTATATCCCAACCCCCATCATCCAGGGTTTGAATCTAGTTATTTACCTGGGTTTTGTCTGTTTTTGAGAGAACAGTTACTGGGCACCTGTTATCAGCTAGGAATTGCTCCAGACATTGGGAACACAGATGAATATGATACAGTCCTTGTACTGAAAGAACTCACAATGCGAAGACTACAGGCCTTAGAAGTGGAATTAAGACAGAGCAATGCAGAGGATATCAAAGTTCTGAAAAAGGACACTTAACACAGTCTATAGAGGTCAGGGAAAGCATCTTGGAAGTGATGTTTGAGATGTGTATCTAAATGTAGTTAGGAGTAAACCAAGCACAGAGAATTAGAAGAAAAATGGGACAGCGTAAGTGAGGACACAAAGGGAAGGAACAGGATAATCAGTGCAGACCAACACAAGTAATTCACAGTTGCATTCTACAGACCCGCTAAGTGAGGATCCAGGCCGAGCTTAAACACTTCCTATAATATATCCTGACCCCAAGCATGAATTGCTCCCCATCCATATTTTCCAGTTTATCCAAAAAGCAAAAAAGAGAAATAAAATCGTCACAGTAAGAAACATAAATATCTGAATTCACTTAGAGTTCTAGGATATTTGGATTCCAAACAATAACCAACCTCTGATTGAAAAGCCCCGTAACTAGAATCTACAAATATTTTCAGTGAAAGTATATCAGAGATTTTAAAAACAAGAATACGACATAACTCTTCGTAATAAGAATCACCCAAGTCAAGGGCTGAATTTTATTTGAACACTGTTTTTGTTAAAATTCAAATTTAAAGTAAATTTTAAATTTACTAATTTAAAAGAAAATTACCGAACTTGGAAGTTACACCTAGTTTAAAAGAATGGCAAAGTCTAGAGTCTCAAAAAAATGCCATCAGAAGACACTGTTTCTATCTCATCCACCACTTGTCTCTACTATTCTTTGTGTTAGTTTTAATCTCAGGAACATCCTTCCTATGTGGTGACAACTCGGTCACCAATGACTCCCCATTTCTATCCATTTAGCATGTTCAGGGGACCTCTTTTGGGTACCCGAAGCAAGTGCCATTAAAAAGGCTTCCAATGGTCACAGTTATCAAATACTTGCCCTTGAATCAACTTTGTGGCCAAGAAGATGCAATGCTATGACAGGATAGGCTTTTGCAATGTGCCTTCACCCAGAAGCAAGAGAAGAAATCTAGGTTTGTTTCCATAGAGGTCTCAGTATACAAGGGTGGAATTTCCCATCAGGGTATACAATGGTTCCACTGAACTCTATGTTGAGACTGCAATCTGGCTGATCTTCTCTCCTTAGGTCCATGAACTGTTAGGCTAGAAGTTACTGTATTAAAAAAATTTAATTGGCTAAGATAATTGATGCTGATTATCAAATGGGAATAGAAATGCTGCTGTGCAATGGGGGCAGGAAGGAGTAAATCTGGAACCAACAAGCTCATCTAGCGTGCCTCCTAGTACCATACTTGCCTAGTGGTAAAAGTTAGAAAAGCTACAGTCACCCAATATACAGAGTACACTGAGGGCTCAAATTCCTAAGGAGTTAAGATTTAAGATACCCTTTCAACCCAGGAAGGGTGATTGAAGGCAAAGAAATTAATTAATGGCTAAGGGAAGGGAGGGAAAGGAATTCCCCTTCCCTTTTCTATCCATTATTTATTTTTTTTCTTCCTTCCCCATTTCCCCTACTACTCTATATAGGGTGAGATGGTGGTAATAAACTTTATAGATTTAGTCCACAGATAACAGTATATTGACAGAATAATGCCCAAACAAGAGTTTTTGTGAACATTACCCAGAGATGGATACAACAACTGGTAAAATTTTAAGCCTTCCCTTTTGGGAGAAGGTCAGGCTTTCTTTAATTCTGAAAAGGTCCTCTTTTATATTCTTCTACATGTTCTGAAAAGATACATATGTACATACATATATATGTGTACGTGTGTGTATACATATATATATTCTCCTATGTATTCTGAAAATATATATACACACACACACATATGTATATGTGTATGTATATCTTTTCAGAATATATAGAAGAAATATGAGTGTGTAAACATAGTTATATATATATTCATATATATATCCCCCCCCCAAAAAAACCAAACCCATTGCCATTGAGTCAATTGTGACTCATAGTGATCCTGTAAGGACAGAGTAGAACTGCCATAGGGTTTCCAAGGTGGTAAATCCTTATAGGAGCAGACTGCCCCATATTTCTCCTGCAGAGCAGCTGGTGGGTTCGAACCACCAACCCTTTGGTTAGCAGCTGAGCATTTTAACCACTGTACCACAAGGACTCCTTAGAGATATGTATATAGATAGAAATAGACTAAGACATAGACATATAGTTTATAGATACATAAATATACACCACACACACACATAGAGTTGGGGGAGAACATGATGTTGTTAGCTACTGCTGTTATAGGGAAGTTTAAGTCTTGGAAGAAGGATGTTAGGTGGCCCAAGGGGTAACTGCAGCAGATGCTACATATTGATTAACTCAACATCACTTCAGCAGCCTTATAGCATGCCTCCTTGTTCATGAGAGGTTGAAAAATTGAGTCCAGGTTCCCCGCAGCTAGAATGTACATTTGACTACATTCCACTGATAGGCTCACCTTATGAAACTTTGAAGGTAGAGACAATGGTGTAAAGCAGTGGCTACTCAGATCTAACAGACATGGTCAAGGTGGTTTTTCGTCTGAGCAGAAGCTCTAGAGGAGATTTTGGTGAATTTATATAAAACAGCAGATGGCAGCAGCAAAATTTCTTGATTTCTTTTGGAACCTGGAATTTCTTTTGGAATTCCATGATGTGTTTGGGCATTTCTTCTGCTTTTATCATTCTGTCTGTATGACAACCTTGGTTAAACGCACACCTAGAAATTCTATAAGCCAACTAACACTCTCTAATAAAGCCCTTCCCACTTAAACAACTGGAGTGAATTATACCATCTGTAACTAAGAAAAACCAATTAATACAAGGAGTTAGTGATGTGAATACTGCCAAAAATCCTACAAAACAAAACTATGACTGCAAAAAAAACAAAAGAGACCTACACAAGTAGAAAAACATACCTTGCTCATGGATAGGAAGACTCAGCATTGTGAAAATGACTATTTCTACCCAAAGTGATGTATAAATACAATGCAATCCCAGTCCAAATTCTAATGGTGTTTTTTAATGAGATGGAGAAACAAATCACCAACTTCATACTGAAAGGAAAGAGACCCCAGATAAGTAAAGCATTACTGAAGAAGAAGAACAAAGTAGGACTCCGCCTCACACTACCTGATTTTAGAAACTATTATACCATCATGGTAGTCAAAACAGCCTGGTACTGGTACAACAGACACATAGACCAATGGAACAGAATTGAGAATCCAGACATAAATTCACCCACTGTGAGCAGCTGATATTTGACAAAGGCCCAAAGTCTGTTAATTGGGGAAAAGACAGTCTCTTAAACAAATTGTGCTGGCGTAAGTGGATAAACCAAAAAAGAAAAAAAACCACTGCCATCGATAACTGGATATCCATCTGCAAAAAAATGAAACAAGACCCATACTTCACACCATGCAAAAAACTAACTCAAAATGGATCAAATTTCTAAATATAAAATCTAAAATGATAAAGATCATGGAAGAAAAAATAGGGGAAATGCTAGCAACCCTAATACATGGCATAAAGAGTAGACAAAACATTACTAACAATGTGCAAACACCAGAAGAGAAACTAGATAACTGGGAGTTCCTAAAAATCAAACACATGTGCACATCCACAGATTTCACCAAAAGAGTAAAAAGACAACCTACAGACTGGGAAAAAAATTTTGGCTACAACAGATCCAATCAGCATCTAATCTCTAAAATCTACAAGATACTGCAAATGCTCAACAACAAAAAGACAAATAACCCAATTAAAAAATGGGCAAAGGATATGAATGGGTACATCAGAGGAGACATTCATGTGGCTAACAGATATATGAGAAAATGCTCATGATCATTAGCCATTAGAGAAATGCAAATCAAAACTAAAATGAGATATTATCTCACCCCAACAAGGCTGACATTAATCCAAAAAACACAAAATAATAAATGTTGGAGAGGATGCGCAGAGACTGGAACACTTATACACTGCTAGTGGGAATGTAAAATGGTACAACAACTTTGGAAATCGATTTGGTGCTTCCTTAAAAAGCTACAAATACAACTACCACACAATCCAGCAATCCCACTCCTTGGAATATATCCTAGAGAAATAGGAGCCCTCACATGAATAGATATACCACACCCATATTCATTGCAGCACGTTTACAATAGCAAAAAATGGAAACAACGTAAGTGCCCATCAGCCTATGAATGGATAAACAAATTATGGTATATTCACTCAATGGAATACTATGCAATGATAAAGAACAATGATGAATTCGTGAAACATCTCATAACATAAATGAATCTGGAAGGCATTATGCTGAGTGAAATTAATTGGTCACAAAAGGACAAATATTGTGTGAGACCACTGTTATAAGAATTCAAGAAAAGGTTTAAACACAGAAGGAAGCATTCTTTGATGGTTACAAGGGTGGGGAAGGAGAGAGAGGGGTATTCACTAACTAGTTAGTAGAAAAGAATTATTATAGGTGAAGAGGAAGGACAACACACAATACAGGGAAAGTAAGCACAACTGGACTAAACAAAAAGCTAAAAAGTTTCCTGAATATAACCAAACACTTCAAGGGACAGAGTAGCAGGGGGAGGGGTCTGGGGACCATGGTTTCAGGGGACATCTAGGTCGATTGGCATAACAAAGTTTATTAAGAAAATGTCCTGCGTCCCACTTTAGCGAGTGGTGTCTGGAATCTCAAATGCTAGCAAGCGGCCATCTAAGATGCATCAATTTGTCCCAATCGATCTGGAGCAAAGGAGAATGAAGAACATCAAAGACAGAAGGAAAATATGAGTACAAGAGACAGAAAACCAAAAAAAGCAAACCCACTGCTGTCAAGGCAATTCCGACTCATAGAAGCCCTATATGACAGAGTAGAACTGCCCCATAGAGTTTCCAAGGAGCACCTGGTGGATTTGAACTGCAGACCTCCTGGTTAGCAGCAGTAGCACTTAATCACTACGCCACCAGGGTTTCCACGAGAGAGACAGAAGGGGTCACATAAACCAGAGACTCCATCAACCTGAGACCAGAAGAACTAGATGGTGCCCAGCTACCACCAATGATTGCTCTGACAGGGAACACAAAAGAGAGTCTCTGCTGGAGTGAGAGAGAAGTAGGGCGCAGAAATCAAATTCCAGTAAAAAGACCCTACTTAATGGTCTGACTGAGACTGGAAGGACCCCAGAGGACATGGCCTCTGAACTCTCTGTTAGCCGAAACCTAAAACCATTCCCGAAGTCAACTCTTCAGAAAAAGCTTAGACTGGACTATAAGGCATAAAATGATACTGGTGAGGAGTGTGCTTCTTAGCTCAAGTAGATACATGAGACTAAGTGGGCAGCTCCTGCCCGGAGGCAGATGAGAAGGCAGAGGGGGACAGGAGCTGGTTGAACTGACACAGGAAATCACAGGGTGGAGAGGAGGAGTGTGCTGTCACATTACAGAGAGAGCAACCAGGTCACATAACAATGTGTGTATAAGTTTTTGTATGAGAAACTGATTTGAATTATAAACTTTCACTTAAAGCACAATTAAAAAAAAAAAAAAAACCTGATAGAACATGACCATGTTTATACACAATTCATGTAATACCCATTGTCAAGTTGATTCTGACTCATGGAGAGCCCATGTGTTACAGAGTAGAACTGCTCCATAGGGTTTCCTTGGCTTTAATCTTTAGGAAAGCAGATCACCACTTCTTTGTTTCCTAGTGCCGCTGGGTGGATTCGAACCATAAACCTTTAGGTTAGTAATCAAGCACAAACCATTTGAACCTCCCGTATATATTTGTCATAGACTATGTGTGCATCAAGTTTATACTAAATTTATATTAATTAAGATTGTTTTCTTTGCCTAGGATTGTGGTGGAGGAAGTTCGCAAATTTGAAATTTAAACAAAAAAAACAAAAAAAACAGACCTTTGTCATTTACTGAAGGATTAAATGAGGAAAGCAACCAACTTTCTTAAACATAATATAAATAATAGCACAATCCAAGACCTCTTCCAAGAATTGCCTTGAGGACAGAAGGGGAGAAATGATCCCATTACGCTCAGGTAGGAGAGCTAAGTACTCTTGACATCACACAGGGAAGCTGAGACCTCTTGTTACTCAGAAAAGAGAAGAAAATGGACCTTTAAGTCCTAAATTAGCAAATGTCAAAAGAGCTGTTAAAAAGAAATGCTAATAATGTAAGTTGCAAAGAAGTCTCAGTATTTGTTGTAAAATATTGAAGAGCTTTAAATAGTTCAAAATTTTTCCCATTGAATAAAATGTTAAATATCTTTTTGTTTGTTGAAATTTAAAATTTTAGAATATGTGACATAAAGGTCTGTTAATCATGGAGGTGGTTCTCTTCTTCAGAGTCCATGGAAGAATAAGACAGACATGAGAGCCAGAGGTTTGTCTTATTACATGTGTGTATACTTGGTTGAATAACTGTGCCCAACAAATGATATTGCATAATGGTGTGTCCCCTGCACTGTTCTTTTCAGTATATTCAACACTGACAAGAAAGTAGATATAGCTTGCAACCTTATTAAATATTTACGGGACATAAATCTGTATGACACACTAGGTATCCAAAAATACACAGTGAATTCAAGAAAAAGTAAAGATGTACCATGTGTGCATAATAAAATTAAGGTGGTTTTTATTTACTTATTTTATTGTGCTTTAAGTGAGTTTACGATTCAAGTCAGTTTCTCATACAAAAACTTGTATGCACATTGTTATGTGACCCTCATTGCTCTCCCTATAATGTGACAGCACACTCCTCCTCTCCACCCTGTATTTCCCATGTCCATTCAACCAGCTACTATAACCCTCTGCCTTCTCATCTTTCCTCCAGACAAGAGATGCCCATTTAGTCTCATGTATCTACTTGCTCTAAGAAGTACACTCTTTACCAGTATCATTTCATGTCTTATAGCCCAGTCTAATCTTTGTCTGAAGAGTTGACTTTGGGAATGGTTTAATTTTGGGGCTAACAGAGAGTCCGGAGGCTGTGTCTTCTGGAGTCCCTCCAGTCTCAGTCAGACCATTAAGTATATTCTTTTTACTAGAATTTGAGTTCTGCACTCTAGTTCACTCCTGCTCCACCAGAGACTTTCTTTTGTGTTCCCTGTCTGAGCAGTCATTGGTGGTAGCTGGGCACCATCTAGTTCTTCTGGTCTCAGGCTGATGGAGTCTCTGGTTTATGTGGCCCTTTCTGTCTCTTGGGCTCATATTTTCCTTCTGTCTTTGATGTTCTTCATTCTCCTTTGCTCCAGGTGGATTGGGACAAATTGATGCACCCTAGATGGCTGCTTGCTGGCTTTTAAGACCCCAGACACCACTCATCAAAGTGGGATGCAGGACATTTTCTTAATAAACTTTGTTATGCCAGTTGACCTGGATATCCCCTGAAACCATGGTCCCCAGTTCCCCGCCCTGCTACTCTGTCCCTCAAACCATTTGGTTGTATTCCGGAAACTTCTTAGCTTTTGGTTTAGTCCAGTTGTGCTTACTTTCCCTGTATTGTGCGTTGTCCTTCCTCTTCACCTAAAATAATTCTTGTCTATTATCTAGCTAGTGAATACCCATCTCCCTCCCTCCCCACCATTGTAACCATCAAAGAATGCTTTCTTCTGTGTTGAAACCTTTTCTTGAATTCTTATAACAGTGGTCTCGTACAATATTTGTCCTTTTGAGACTGATTAATTTTACTCAGTATAATACCTTCCACATTTATCCATGTTATGAGATGTTTCACAAATTCATCATTGTTCTTTATCATTGCATAGTATTCTATTGTATGACTATACCGTAATTTGTTTACCCATTCATCCACTGACAGGCACTTATGTTGTTTCCATTTTTCACTATTGTAAATAGTGCTGCAGTGAACATGGGTGTCCATATATCTATTTGTGTAAGGGCTCTTATTTCCCTAGGATATATTCCAAGGAGTAAGGTTGCTGGATCATATGGTAGTTTTATTTCTAGCTTTTTAAGGAAGCATCAGATCGATTTCCAAAGTTGTTGTACCACTTTACATTCCCACCAGCAGTGTATAAGTGTTCGAGTTTCTCCACAATTAGGTTTGTTTTAAAAAAAATGAGTTCCATAAATATACGATAAAAGAGAGATGAATGAAAAATACATGTACATCAAAAAATTAGCTGTATGGTTAAAACCAAGTTGAAGAAAAGTCAGCAGTGGGATAAGGAGTTCAAAAAATAACTGATTCAGTTTCAATTTGCATGGCTAGAAATACAGGGCTCAGAAAAAGGAAGGTCACATTTCTTCTTCTTTCACTGATTAAACCAATCTTGGAATCCTGTGCTGCATTCTAAGTATGATCTTTTAAGAGAAATATTGGGAAACAGATGCATGGCCAGAGGAGGACAACCAAGATGGCAAGAGGACAGGAACTGGAATCATGGTATTTGTGGAATGCTTGAAAGAGCTGAGTCTTTCTGACCTGGGAAGATAAAGTTACTTTGAAATATTTAAGGTATGTCCTTGTGGACACAAGATTAAGTTTATTCTATGAGGCTTCTAAAAACTGAAAACAGCTAGTACTACGTAATAGCAGGATTTTTGTCGTCGTTAGGTGCCATTGAGTAGGTTCTGACTCTTAGCAACCCTATAGGACAGAGCAGAACTGCCCCATAGAGTTTCCAAGGAGCAACTGGTGGATTCAAATTGTCGACATTTTGGTTTGCACCTGAGCTCTTAACCACTACACCACCAAGTGGGGTGCAACAGTGCCTTTGCTTGTTACGTAAGGAAGAGCTTTCTAACATTTGATGCTATCAGCAAAGGAAATGGGCTGATTCTTGACATCCTTAATCCCCCCACCACCATGACTGAAGTTATTCCAGCACAAAAGTAGACTTACTATCTGTGGGAATGCTATAGAGTAGAAAGTCAAGTTAAAAAATCCCATCCAACTCTAGATATGTGTGGTTCTATTAGTTGCCATGCCATTGTTAATGAAGCCCTACCAATATTTCCTTGTGGAATAGAAACTCCATATAGAACAAGAAAGAAAAACAAAAGAAATTAAGTCTATGTGATTCCTTCTGTTCAACTAATATTTTACCAACTACTAATGCAAGAAATACAATGGGCTTAAATGTAGTAATGATTGGGAGGATGGTGCAGGACCCGGCACTAGTTCATTCTGCTGTCGCTATGAGTCAGAACCAACTCCACAGCACCTAGCAGCAATGTAATTGAACTGTATTACTTATTCATCTTTGCTCAGTCCAACTGTATTTTAATGAGAACTGCCTCATTTTCTTCACTACAATCCTCTGCTAACCTTTCAGGTTGGGTTAATGACATTGCCCACAAAGAACAACTTCACACTTCTGAACTACAATCATTCAATTCAGTTCAAATCTTTAAAGCCTTTTTTCTCTGTTGTTTCTGACTCTCAGTAATTTCTCTAATTCTCAAATTAATCCTCACTAGTAGAAGACTTCTCTTTGGGGATACCAAAGTCCCTTTCCTCATCATGACAGTACATTTAAATAGGCTTACTTTTAGTAGGAGGTTTTATTAAAAGAATTTTACAGGATCTCAAACTCCTTTTTTTGTCGTTGTTAAGTTGAAATCATTTGCTCCCATCTCAATAGGTAATCGGTGCATATCTCTGCATAATAAATTTAGCTACCAGAATTGCTGACATTCCTTCCTAATAGTAGCCAAAATTAATCAGATGTGGACATTGCATATCAACACATATTCTGTGCCTCTTGTGAATACAAAGTGAAGGCTCTAGACTTAGCATATTAACATTGGGAAACTCCAATCATTTTAATCCTAATTAAAGCCACTTCCTATCAATTTTTAGATAATTGTTAACCACAAAGCTTTCCATGATGGTCCTCTAACCACAATAGGTTGGAGGTAAAGACCATTTTTACTCTTTTCTACTTGCTGAAATATGGAGGCAGGTCTTCTCCAAAATTAAGCCTTGGCTGTAGCCATATCCCAACCCCAACTGTTACATTAACTTGATGCACTGAGATATAGTCTTCCCCCTTGATACTCTCAGTTAAGTCAAGCTCATAAATGCCTGAAGTTCCCTAGGTGTAGGTCCAGACACATGGCTGCCGACAGTAGTTATTTTACTAGAGGGAGAAGTTCAAGGTGATGTAGCTCAGGTATTCACATCTGGCCTCTGCTCCCTGAGGCACTACCACTGGGGATGCATGAGTTACTCTGCAGGGCAATAAGAAAATGCCCAAGTGTCCATGAGAGCACTAAAATCTTATCATTCAGCCCTCACCTTGCTGATCCTCCAAATTCCTTTATTTTTCCCCTTTTTGATGCCGAAAAAGCCATAGACCCTCTATAGATAAACCTATGTTATGTCACTCAATCCACTCCGCATTCTCTTTTCTTTGATAACTGCCATTATTTGGTGCATTTACTCTGTGCTGTGATTTACTTAGATGACACCATTTATTTCTCACAACAATCCTATCACGTGGGATTACTAACACCTTTAAAATTTGCATAAACTAAGGCTCAGGATGTTTAAGTACCTTGCCCAAGACCACAGAGCTCATGAGTGGCAAAGCCAGGATTCTAATCAGTGCCATTAATTCCAGAATCTTCCACTGTTCCACTATATCCCATTGTCTCCTCCTTTCAAGCATTATAATGTAGACATGTTATTTGGAAGCGTCTCTTCACCTACATAGCAAAGGTTCAGAGAATTACTCATGGGGCCTGTTACTACTTTCTCCGTTGCATCTGCCTGTCCATTCCCACTTCTGTACGTACCTAGGACGTACATGGACCAAAAATACAAGCCGCGAGACATTTCTCTCTTAGCTGAAGGTTAGAATCCTATTATGAGTCATTATTCTAGGCCACTTGAAAAACAGGGAAATAAAATAAAAAAATGTTGGCTTTCTATCTCCATCACAGTTTCACAACCACTCCAATGGTCTTTATTCTTAGGAGTTACAGTATTTTTATAATTGCAAACTATTGCATTTTTGTTATATGTTTAGCACTATCGGGCTTTGTAAATTGCATTATACATGTACATTAGCAAAGAGTAATTTTTAATGAAAATACTCAAAGCTGGCAAGTCTGTTGTAAGAAAGATATTCTCATTGCTGTGGGAAGAGGAAACAACACCAGTTTTCTTAAAAACAGCTTGGCTATACATATTCTGGACTTCTAAATGTATGTGCCCTTTGAACCAATAACCCCACTTCTGGAAATCCACCATGAGGAAATAATCAGAAATGCAAACAAAAAATATTGCTACAGTAGTATTTTGAATAATGGCTGTCTTAGTCATCTAGGGCTGCTATAACAGAAATACCACAAGTGGATGGCTTTAACAAAGACAAATTTATTTTCTCACTGTCTAGTAGGCTCAGTAGGCTACAAGTCCAAATTCAGGGTGCCAGCTCCAGGGGAAGGCTTTCTTTCTCTGTCTGTTCTAGGGGAAGGTCCTTGTCATCCAGTCTTCCCTTGTTGTCATCCAGTCTTCCCTTGATCTGGGAGTATTTCAGGGCTGGAACCTCAGGTCCCAAGGACGTGCTCTGCTCCCGGCACTGCTTTCTTGGTGGTATGAGGTTCGCAGCACTCTGCTTGCTTCCTTTTCCTTTTATCTCTTGCAAGATAAAAGGTGGTACAGGCCACACTCCAGGAAACTCCCTTTACATTGGATCAGGGATGTGACCTTAGCAAGGGTATTACATCCCACCCTAATCTTTTTAACCACAGACAGAGATTATGATTTATAGCACATAGGAAAATCACAAAATGGAGGACAACCACACATGGCCTAACCAAGCTGACACATATTTTGGGGGGACACAATTTAATCTAAGACAATGGCAAAGTAGAAAAAAAGAGGAAATGGCTAAATTGTCATAAATTCATGTAATTAAAAAGTATAAAGTCATTAAGTTTTCTGCTTATGAATTTTAAATAATAGTTTAATATTTAGAAGTAGAAGGTAAAATTGTAGAGTTTTTTAGTTTTATTGTGGTAAAAAATATATGTAACAAAAACCTTGGCAATTTAACTCTTTTTAAGTGTACAATCCAGGAACATTAATTACATTCAGTATGTCATGCAGCAATTACCATTATCCGTTTCCAGATGTTTCTTATCAACCTAAACAGACACTCAGTACCCCTTAAGCAATAACTCTCCATTTCCCCTCCCCTGAACCCCTAGTAACCACTAATAAACTTTTGTCTCGATGCATTTGACTAGTCTAATATTTCATATAAATGGGATTGTACAATATTTGTTCTTTTGTGTGACTTTTTTCATTTAGCATAATATTTTCCAGGTTCATCCATGTTGTAGTATCAGAACTTCCTTTCTCTTTATGCCTGAATAACATTCCATTCTATGTATATACCGCATTTTGTTTATCCATTCATTTGTGGATGGGCATTCGGTATCTTTCCACCTTTTGGCTATTGTGAATAATGCTTCAGTGAATGGTGGTGTACAAGCATCTGTCTGAGTCCTTGCTTTCAATCTTTTTTAAGTATATACCTAGGAAACAAACTAGTGGGAAAAAAAAAAAGCCAAACCCATTGCCCTCTGGTCGATTCCGACTCATGGCGACTCTAGGACAGCGTAGAACTGCCCCACAGAGTTTCCAAGAAGGGCCTGGTGGATTCAAACCGCTGACCTTTTGCTTGGCAGCCATACCTAATTCTATGCTTAAATTTTTGAAGAACTTGGTTTTCCACAGCAGCTGCACCATTTTACATTCCCGCCAGCAATGGATGTGGGTTCCAGTTTCTTCACATCCCTCTCTGACACTTGTTACTTTCTATTTTTCTGATATTAACCATGCTAGTTGGTGCGGCATGGTTACCTCATGGGGATTTTGATTTGCTTTTCCCTAATGATTAATAACATTAAGCATCTTTTCCTGTGCTTGTTGGAAGTTTGTACATCTTCTTTGGTGAAATGTCTGTTCAAGTCCTTTGTCTGTTTTTTGATTGAGTTTTTTGTCTTTTTGTTGTTAAGTTGTAGGAGGAGTTCTTTATATTGGATGTTAAATCCTTGCCAGATATATGGTTAGCAAATGTGTTCTCCCATCTGTGGGTTGTATCTTCACTTTGTTGACACAGTCCTTTGATGCAAAATTTTTTTTTAATTTTGATGAAGTCCAGTTTGTCTGTTTTTTGTCTTTTTTTCTCATAGTTTTGGTATCATATCTAAGAAACCACTTTCAAAAACAAGTTCTTGCATCTTTATATTTTCTTCTAAGAATTGTATGCTTTTAGTTCTTATATTTAGGTCTTTGATCCACTTTTAGTTAATGTTCATGCATGGTGCAAGATATGGCTCCAACTTCAATCTTTTGCATGTGGAGATCTAGTTGTCTCAATACCATTTCTTCTTTCTTTCTTTCTCCACTGACTGGACTTGGTACCCTAGGAAAAGATCAACTTACCATATATGCATGGGTTTATTTCTGGACTCTCAATTCTATTCCATTAGTCTATGTGTCTATCCTTATACCAGTACCACACTGTCTTGATTACTGTTGCTTTATAGTGTATTTTAAATCAGAAAGTGTGACTCCTTTTTCTTTATTCCTCTTTTTCAAGATTATTTTGGTTATTTGGGGTTCCTTGAAATTCCATATTAACTTGAGGGTCAGCTTTCCCATTCTTGCAAAAGAAAAGACTGTTGGGACTTGATAGAAATTACATCGAATCTGTAGATCAGTTTGAGTAGAATTAATATTTTAACAATATTAAGTCTTCCACTTCAGGAACATGGTATGTCTTGCACTTTATTTAGGTTTTCTTTAATTTCTTTCAGCAATGTTTTATAGTTTTCAGTGTACAAGTCATTCACCTCCCTAATTAAATCTATTCCTAGGTATTTTATTATTTTAGTTGCTATAATAAATGGAATTATTTTCTTAAACACCTTTTCAGATTGTCGATTGCTGCTGTATAGAAACACAACTGATTTTTTTGTGTTGAGCTTATACCTTGCAACTTTGCTTGGTTCACTTATTAGCTTGAGAAGCTTTCTTCTAAATCCTTTGGGATTTTTTTACACATAGAATCATGTCATGTGTGAATATAGACAGTTTTACTTCTTCCTTTCCAATTTGGATGTCTTTTATTTCTTTTTCTTGCCTAATTGCTCTGGTTAGAAGTTCTAATACAATGTTGAAGAGCAGTTGTGGAAGCAGCCGTTCTTGTCTTGTTCCTGATCTTAGGGGAAAAACAGTCATTCACCAGAGTGTAATGGTCACTGTAGATTTTTCATAAATTCCCTTTACATTGTTGTTAGGGAATTTCTCTTCTATTCCTAGTTTCTTGAGTTTTTTTTTTTTTTAAATCATGAAGAGTGTTGGGTTTTGACAAATGCCTTTTCTGCGTCAGTTGAGATGGCTATCTGGTTATTTTCCTTTGTCCTATTAATGTGGTGTATTACACTGATTGATTTTCTTATGTTGAATTCATGCTGTCATGCATTACTGAAATAAATCCTACTTAGTCATAGTCCCACTTGGTCCTTTTAATATGCTGTTGGATTTGGTTTGCTAGTGTCTGGTTGATGGTTTTTGCATTTATATTCAGAAGGAATACTATTCTAAGTTTTCATTTCTTATGGTGTCTTTAACTGGCTTTGGTATCAGAATAATGCTGGCCTCATAGAATGAGCTAGGAAGTGTTCCCTCCTCTTCTAGTTTTTGGAAGAGTTTATGAAGCATTGGTGTCAATACTTCTTTAAATATTTAATATACTTAACCAGTGAAATCATCTAGTCTTGGAATTTTCTTTGTTGAGAGGTTTGTGATTATTGATTCAATATCTTCACTTGTTATAGGCCTATTGAGATTTTCTATTTCTCCTTAAGTCAGTTTAGGTAGTTTATGTGTTTCTAGGATTTTGTTCAATTCATTTCGGTTATCTAATTTGTTGCCATATATAGTTTATAGTATTCTTTATGTTCATAGTATTCTTTTATAATCCTTTACATTTCTGTAAGTAGTGTCTCAATTGCATTTTCAGTTTTAGTTATTTGCGCCTTCTTTTTTTTTGTCAGACTTGTCCATTTTATTGATCTTTCCAAAGAACCTAGTTTTAATCTCATTAATTATCTCCATATTTCATTTATCTCTTCGCTGGTCTTTCTTTCTTTCTTTCCTTCTTTCACTCTTTCTCTTGTTTTCTCTCTCTTTCTCTCTCTCTCTTTCTCTCTCCCTCTCTTTCCCTCTCCCTCTCTTTCTCTCTTTCTCTCTCTCTCTTCCTTTCTTTCTCTCTTTCTTTCTTTCTCTCTGGTAGCTTTGGGTTTAGTTTGGGCTTAGTTTGCTCTTTTTTTCTAGTTCCTCAAGGTGTAAAGTTAGGTTGTTGGCTTGATATCTCTCTTCCTTTTTAATATAGACATTTACAGCTGTAAATTTTCCTCTGAGCACTGCCTTCATTGTATTGCATAAATTTTGGTACAGTGTGCTGTCGTTTTCATTCATCTCTAAGTATTTTTGAATTTCTCTTGTGATTTCTTCTTTAACCCATTGGTTGTTTAGTAATGTGTTATTTAATTTCCACATACTTGTGAAATTTCCAGTTTTTCTTCTGTTACTGATTTCTAGTTTCATTCCACTTCATTCTAGATACTTTGTATGATTTAAATCTGTTTAAATTTATTGAGACTTGTTTTGTGACTTAACATATGACCTACTCTGGAGCATGGTCTATGTGTACAGAATTAGAATGAGCATTCTGTTGTTTTGGGGTAAAGTGTTATATATGTCTGTTAGGTCTATTGTTGTAGTTGTTGTTAGTTGCCATGGAGTAAGTTTTGACTCATGGTGACCTCTTGTGTGTAGACTCGAACTGCTTCTTAGAGTTTTCAAGGCTGTGGCCTTTTAGAAGCAAATTGTCAGGCCTGTCTTCCAAGATGCCTCTGGGTGGGTTTGAACTGCCAATCTTTCAACTAGCGGTAAAGCATTTAACTGTTTGTGCCACCCAGGGACACCCCTGTTAGGTCTAGTTTGTTTATAGTATTGTTTCTTTATTGGTCTTCTGTCTAGATTTTCTGTCCATTATTGAAAGTGGTGTATTGAATTCTCCAACCATTATTTTAAAACTGTCTATTTCTTGTTTCAATCCTGTAAATGTCTTCATGTATTTTGGAGCTGTGTTGCTAGGTGCACATATATTTATAATTGTTTTATCTCCTTGATGAATTGACATTTTTATCATTATATAATGTCATTCTTGGTCTCTTGTAACAGACTTTTACTTAAAGTCTATTCTGTCCGATTTTAATATAGCCGCCCAGCTCTCTTTTAGTTACTATTTGTTTGGAGGTTTTTTTGTTGTTGTTGTTGTTTTTTAATCCTTTTGCTTTCAACTTCTTTTTGTCTTGAATGTAAAGTGGGTCACTTGTAGACAGCATATAGTTGGATCATGTTTTCTTATCCCTTCTTAAAATCTGTTCCTTTTGATTGGAGAGTTTAATTGATTTATATTTAAAGTAATTGCAGACAAGGAATGACTTACTTATTGTAGGCTGTATTGGTCAATTCTGTTTGATGACTTCCCTAATTATTTCACAAAGACTGCCTTGCTGGATATGTATAGACACTAAAGTCTATGTTCCTGAGCTTGTGTTCAGCTAGTGTTGTGACAGAGATTTCCTTGAATGTTATGGTGGGGAGGGTAGAGGGAAAAGGGAAGGGGGCTTTTCCAGTCTTTGCAAATTGACTCTGTCAGCTCTTTGCCAGGATCCCCCTTCAGTACTTAGCCAGAATTTCCCTGAGCCTAGAAATCAGTTCAAGGAGAAAGCATAGGATTGTTTAAACTAATTTCTGAGCATACACCTTACACTGGGCATGTATGTGGATTTCTCAATTCCCTCATATACAAAGTGCTTTTGAAAGTGTTAATTTCCAAAATAATCTCTCTTCCCAGCTTCTCCTTCCAATCTTTGGGCACCATAATTGCACCCTTTAGCCACAGGCAGCTATATATATATTCTTATATTCATTGAGTGTTGCTTGTTGACCCTCAGCCATGCATGAGCTCCAAGTTAGGCCAAACCAAGATGAGTGTCTTGCTTCAGCCCTTCAGATAGTCTCTAATGAAGTTAAAACAGACACACACAGTAATTTATGAGTTAAATCTGCTCTGCTTTGTCTACAGCCAGAGACCAGGCTCCATCTCTGGGAGTACATCCACTACAGCCTTAAGATGACCATGCCATGCCAGTAAAATGTGGGGCACAGGTGAATAGAAAACCAATGCTTTCTTAATTTTTAGATGTGACCCTTTTCAGCATTTGTTAGTTACTCAAAAAAAAACCCGGCAATGGGTTTTTTTTTGTTTTTTTATATAACCCTTTGATTGGCTTCCAGAGTTCTGACATAATTTGTTCTGCCACTTTTTACTTGTTTTGGGTTTTGTTTGTTTGGATTTTGTTGAGGAATGGGAACTTACAGCTGCTCAGGCTACCATCTTGCTCTGCATTCCTTTTTTTTTTAATTTAAACAGAAGGAAATACCAACGTTATGAGTGGTAGGATTGATAAACTAAAAAGAAAGAAAAAATAGAGTGAAGTTTCACATTATACAATGTGCTACTGAGGCCAAAAAAATGCAATGACATAGTGAACAGAAAATATCTGAAAATTTTCTTATGAACGATTTATATGCCAAGAAATCCTTTGAATAGTAGAAGGCTTTTAAATCCTTCCTGACCTAACTTAGGACTCAGTGCAATTGAGACATTATAAAATGTCACAGTTTTTTTCCCAAGTCCACCAGGATTTATTATAATCTGGTTTTACTGCATTCCATTAGCAAAAATATATGCCAAAGTATGTGTTCCTTGGTAATTAATACTCTTTGCATCTGGCCTCATACTTCTTCTTGCACCTGAGGCATGCACTAGTGACCCTAAAACGTGCCCTATTGATCCTCACCATTAAACTGGCAATTATAATCCTATCATTGCCCAAAGTATAAGCCCTCAGAAGCCAGTGGTTGAATCATCTGAATCCTAGAAAAAGAAAGTGTTCCTGAAATTAGCCATCTGCAATCTTCAGTTCCCCCAACCACACACACACACACACATACACACACACAAAAGAAGCAAGTTCTGAATAAGACTTACATCACTTACTTATTGGAGTCACCATGAGTTGGAATCAACTCGAAAAAAAAAGCTGGTAACCACTCAGGTAAAGTAGCATACCTTGAAAATTAACACTTGCAACACACACATGAACGAGATGACAGTCACTCTTGATTGGCCTCCTTTCTGCTGAAATTGACTGACGGCCTCATGCTCTACATTAATATTAATTATACAATAAAAATACATCAATTTGTAAAGCATTCATTCTTTTCCTGCAGAGGAAGAAAAATCAAGGCTATGAATACAACCAAAGCTGCTTCAATAGAATTTGCTGATCTTTTCTTTAAAAAATGCTCTTTTTCCTTCCTTTACACTTAATAGTGTTAGGTCTTTTTTGATCCCTAGCCAACTAAGCCTAACCCAAACCCAATAAGCCTATTTATTGATTAATTGCCAATAGACCTGACTGACGTATAAGAAACTGTCATGTTCACAACACAACTCAACTACTCTGGGATATAAATTTCCACAAAGATGCTAGCCCAGCATTCCAAGAGGGCAAGAACAGAAGCTTCAAAACGTTTTGAGGCCTAGGCTTAGAAGTAAAAGAACATCGTTTCCACTGCAGTCTAGTGCTCAAAGCAAGAAATGAGGCCACCCTGGGCTCAAAAGGTAGAGAAATAAACTCACTACTTGATGAGATGGGTGGTAAAGTAACATTGCAAAGGGATGAAAGTATAGAATGAGAGGGATTATTAAAACAATTTTTTTTCAAGAAATCTATCATAAACGGTGATAATCAGACCCACTTCATAGTGTTGGTATAAGGAACTAAGAAAATATAATAGAAGTATTTTGTGAAATATGTACAATTAGAAATTATACATTTGTTTACTAAAAAATGTATATAAGAGTTTGAATTTGCAGAATGGCTCAAGTGTAATCAGACTTATTATTATGTTATGATAACCTCTATTTTCTTACCCAAAATTCCCTTCCATGGTATATGGGGTGGGTTGGTTGCTTGCTTGCTTGGTTTAAATTATTCTGATTGCATGTAGGTTTTATCTATGATTTTGGTTTTGTCTTAATGGATAGATTTTTGCTTTAAGTGAAAGAAGAATTTCCTCCTCCACGTTAGCAAGAAGATTCAGAAGGTTTCTTTACTAAAATGATTGCTATATATCTATTTTACTCTATATCTGTTTTGCTTTACTGCCAGTTTCTCTCTCCAATTCATGACTTACCATTTTTAAGTGAGTTAAGTATGATTTTTCATCTCCTGCATTAAGCCTATGGAATGTGTAAGGAAAATTCTCCCAAAATGTTAAGACCTGCTTCAATCACTGTTGTTGCTACTGTTACTCACCTAACAACTCTGTAGTTTTACCCAACTGACAACCCCATAAAAAGCACCCTTCAGGGATCAGCCATCACAGCCTGTTTAACTTTACCATTAAACAGACTGACTACAAGTTAAACAGACTGACTACAAGACTGGAAAAATAAATCTGGGTGCCTGACTAGAGAACACACAGGATTAGACACAATGAGTGCCAGACTTCTCCAACGTTTGAACAAATAACCCACAATTGTTGAGAGGACTCTTAATGATGTCTCTGCAGAATGTTCTTTCTTTGGGGGAAAGTTTTATGCCATCCCTCAGGCTCTCAAAGGAAATCATGTCCCCCAAAACATAGTCATTGTATGTCATAATTACCCAAGGTATCATCAACCCTTTCCCAAACACTAGAATTACAACAATATTCTGCAGGACAATTCACACATAGCATCATAATGTTGCTTTGTTTCACTTCTTCCACCATTTTCTCATAAATTTAAAAATAAAAGATAGAAAAATTTCTATTTGGTATGCATATACAACCCTCCAATTTTTTCCCCAAATGTCGAACTACAAAGTAACTGGGAACATCTGTTGTCGCTGACTATTTTCATGATTTGTGTGGTACCTGGAAAGTTATTATAACCAAAGAAGAGCACATTAGCTTTAGTTTCGCTCAGATAGCGATTCTAAGAATGCAGGAACAGCCTCTGTGACTGTCACTAATCTGGGAGTCACTCAGCAGAAATATGGTATAATCACATGTGGTTGAGTAAAAAGAAAAAAAAAAGTGGTCGGTACATTGAAAATTATAGCTAAACATAAAATGCTAATTGTTTTCTTTATGAGTCTCCAGGCCATAGCCAACTGGATTACTGCAGAAACATTGGAAATCTTAGATTGTACAAATCAAATTATTAAAAAAAAAAAAACAACAGGAACTGGTTCTCACCTATGGAAACCCTCTGAAGTCAGGGCCTCCCTTTATTTGTGAAACCATGTCTTCCTGCTGCAAAGAACATCAAAGTGGCAGCTGCCGAAATATGATGTCTTAAAATTATTCATCATGTCTTGTGATATAAAGCTCTTGCCTATGTGGGTGGGGAGAAAATGGAGCATTTTTCAAAGACAACAGAAAATTGTATTTTAATTTTTAGATTATATCCAGTGCATCAACTAAAACCATTTCCAATAAGGCCACACGTGCTTTTGCCATCTGTGCCCTCAGGATAGTTGTATAAAAGAGGTAGTGATTCAAGCAACCTCACTAGCAATAAAGAAATGAATTAGAGAAGGTAAATAAACTGACGGGACTTCCAAAGTCCTACTACGGTTGCCTTACATTCCTCAACAACATTGATTTACCCTTATAGTGTTAAATCTCTTTTGTAAAATCAGAATATAATGTTGATGTCTCAGAGCTGTTTCCTTAAACTTCATTTCTTTTTCTCCCAAAAATATGTATTGAGCACTTTCTGTGTACTTCTCTTTACGCTAGTGTGGAAGCTCCAACAGTGAACAAGACACTGCCACTGCCCTCAAGAAGATTAAAGCTCAGTAAAGATAATAAACAAGGAAGGAGATATGTGCAATGTGGTGTAAAAAAAATTATACATATATAATGATGGGAGCACAAAGCAGGGACCTACCTAACCCTTGAATTCCAGAGCAGGAAAAGCTTCCCCAAGGAAATTGATCTCTGAAGAAGGAGCAGGATAATTCCGGGTTTAGGTACAAAGATCAGAGAGCAAGGCAGAACCTGGTGTGCCGGGGGAATAATGTACATAGTTCTTTATTAACTGGAGCAGAGTGAAGATGAGTGTCAATAAAAGAAAGACATCCCATGAGCAAGATAAGAAAGATATGAAAAGAATACAGAAGCCAATCAGGCAATAAAAAGATTTGTTGAAGTTATCCCTGGGGAACTTTTACATAGATCAAGAGGCAGTTGTTCAGACAAAGCAAGGGGATACTGATTGGTTTAAAGTCAGGAAAGGTGTGCATCAGGGTTGTATTCTTTCACCATACCTATTCAATCTGTATGCTGAGCAAATAATACAAGAAGCTGGACTATATGAAGAAGAACGGGGCATCAGGATTGGAGGAAGACTCATTAACAACCTGCTTTATGCAGATGACACAACCTTGCTTGCTAAAAGTGAAGAGGACTTGAAGCACTTACTAATGAAGATCAAAGATCCCAGCCTTCAGTTTGGATTGCACCTCAACATAAAGAAAACAAAAATCCTCACAACTAGACTAATGAGCAACATCATGATAAACGGAGAAAAGATTGAAGTTGTCAAGGATTTCATTTTACTTGGATCCACAATCAACAGCCATGGAAGCAGCAGTCAAGAAATCAAACGACGCATTGCATTGGGTAAATCTGCTGCAAAGAACCTCTTTAAAGTGTTGAAGACCAAAGATGTCACCGTGAGGACTAAGGTGCGCCTGACCCAGGCCATGGTATTTTCAATTGCATCATATGCATGTGAAAGCTGGACAATGAATAAGGAAGACCAAAGAAGAACTTATGCCTTTGAATTGTGGTGTTGGCAAAGAATATTGAATATACCACGGACTGCCAAAAGAATGAAAAAATCTGTCTTAGAAGAAGTACAACCAGAACACTCCTTAGAAGCAAGGAAGGTGAGATTGCATCTTACATACTTTGGACGTGTTGTCAGAATGGGTCAGTCCCTGGAGAAGGACATCATGCTTGGCAAAGTGTAGGGTCACTGGAAAAGAGGAAGACCCTCAATGAGGTGGATTGACACAGTGGTTGCAACAATGGGCTCAAGCATAACGATTGTAAAGATGGCTCAGGACCAGGCAGTGTTTTGTTCTGTTGTGCATAGGGTCACTATGAGTCAGAACTGACTCCACGTCACCTAACAACAACAACAACATCCCTGCAGCAAAGAGATTAACTACTACCAGCTGAGAGAGTGAGCAAATCCATATATCAAAATCAGGGAAAGAAAAGTAGAAATGCACTTTAAAAAAAGAAAAAGCCAAAGCTATATATAATACACAGATCACACGCACACACACAAGAAAGGAATGGCTGAAAAAGTTCCTTGAAAAGGAGTGGCTCGGCATGTTAACCTGCGGTTTGATCATCCTGGCTCTCTACCCCAACATTGACCCCCATCCAACCAGAGATGGGTAAGTGGTTTTACAACCTCCAGAATGTTAGGAATTACTTTCAGAATCATTATAAATGCTCATAATTTTTTTTTTTTTTTTCCTGAAACTGGTGTGGAACAGAAATGTTTCCCATGCTGCAACTCACAACTTCTTTCGGGCAATAAATGCACACTTTTTATTAAGTGCAAAGCAATTTTCTGATGAGCTTTATAGGGATGGAGTCTTATTCTACTTGTAACTAGTTATTTCTCACCATGTTGACTGTTAATTGCCAGTCAAAAGACTTTTAACCAGATATATAAGTTTTAATACTAATTTACTAAAACATGGTTTTTCAAAATATTGAGAACATGACTCATAAAAATATAAAATGAATACTCTAAAAGATTTTACTTGTTAATTAATGAGGCAATCATTAAGGTGTTTGTCTTAGTTATCTAGTGCTGCTGTAACAGAAATACCAAACAGAAATTTATTCGCTTACAGTTTAGGAGGCTAAAAGTCCAAATTCAAGGCATCAGCTCTAGTAGAAGTCTTCTCCCTGTGTTAATTCTCAGGGAAAGTCCTTCTCTCCTTTCAACATCTGTGGGCCTGGCATTCCTTGGAGATCTCCATGTGTCTTGGCATCAGTCTTTCCCTAGCTCTAGGAGGTTCTCAGTGCAGGGACCCCTGGGCCAAAGGATGTACTCTCCACCTGGCTCCTCTTTCTTGGTGGTAGGAGGTCCCTCTCTCTCTGCTCCCTTCTCTCTCGTTTTATCTCTTGTAAGATAAAAGGTGATGTAAGCTACACTCCAGGGAAACTCTCCTTACATCAGATCAGGGCTGTAACCTTAGTAAGGGTGTTGCATCCCATGCTAATCCTCATTAACATGACCTAGTCCTGTCTCACTAATATAACGGATAGCTTACTCCCAAACGGGACCATAACCATAGGCATAGAAGCTAGGATTTACAACACATCACAAAATGGAGGATAATTAGATAGCAAAATGAAGGACAACCACACAATACTGAGAATCGTGGCCTAGCCAAGTTGACACATTATTTTTAGGGGACACAATTCAATCCATGACAGTGTTAAAATGGGTTCAAAAGATAATTTGAAGAATATATACAGATAGATAGATAGACAGGCAGACAGATAAATAGATATACAGATAGCAGCAATCAAAACCAACCAAACCAAGCCTATTGCAGAGTCAATTACTACACATAGCAACCTTATAGGACAGAGTAGAACTACCAAGAAGCGACTGGTGGATTGGAACTGCCAACCTTTTGGTTAGCAGCCAAGCTCTTAACCATTATGCCACCAGGGCTTCTTTTAATATATAACATGTACCATATATAGACAATCAGCACTGCTAAAACAAATTTGCTAATTGATGTAAAACTTGTTAATAATCTAAAATTTAATGTTTGAGATCATTTTTTCTAGAGTGGAAATGAATTGTGTCTCTATAGGATAAAATTCATTTGTATTGCCATAAATGAGAATCATTTTCATACTGTTTTCTACAACTTAATTTCTGTTCATACAGTCTTGTAAAAGAGTCTAGTATTAGAAAGGCAACCAAAGGTGCACACCCTGTAGAGTCAGACAAGCCCTGAAGGTAATCCCCAGCACTGACTTGAAAGGACAGTAATCTTTTTTGCCCAATTCTAAATATTTTAATTGTGTCTTTGCAAATCAAACATTGTGTTTCTTTTCCTATGTAGTGTCACTATAGAAAATGAATGTTTTAATTGGTCTACTAGGACCCTTTTCATTTGCATCAAGATGGTAATCAAATTTTGACACATCCTCATGACTAAATTGTCTGAAATGGTTTCTTTTACAGTATTTTAAGACATTCCTATATTTAAGAGAATCTGACTGTCTTAAGCTGGGTTCTCTAGAGAAGCAAAACCAATGAAGTGTATAAGTATATATGGAGAGAGATTTATATCAAGGAAACAGCTCACACATTGTAGAGGTTGGAACGTCCCAAGTTCACGGATCAGGATACAGGCCTTTCCCAATTCACAGAGCCGCAGAAGCTGGTGAACCCAATGTCAGGTTGGTGAGCAGGGCTCCCACTCACAGGCTGTGAAGGTCGAGAAATCCCTATGTCAGCAGGCAAGACTGCAAGGTTTCTCCTGATTCACGTAGTTGCAGGAGCTGGCAAACCCGATTGGCAGGTTGAGAGCAGGACTATTGCTCACAGGCTGTGAAGATCCACGAATCCCAAGATGGACAGGTGAGTTGCTAGCTCAAGTTCCAAGAACCGGAGGTCAGACAAGATGCAGCTGCTGGACCCAGAACAAGCCAAAAACCTTGGCATGGTGAGCAGGAAGGAAATAGGTGAGGGAAGGCAGAGAGATGAACGCTGAGGGGGTGGTGAGCCGCCACCACAGCAATAGCACCTGCTGGTACCACTCAGCAGATTCCATCACGAGGGTGATCACATATCAAATCTCAACAGGGAAGTGATCACCACATTATACAACTGCCAAAACACTGAGAATCACAGTCCAGCCAAGCTGACGCACAACCTTAACCATCACACTGACATAACAGCCTTGTGATTTTTAGATTGAAACATCTAATTGATATTTTAATTTAAATGATATAAAATAAATAAGTTTTGGAACAGAATGTGAATGTTAGGGAGAAGCTATTTTACAATATTTATAATTTTTATTTAAGATTAAGATATACAAAATTTCCTGAAGTGTTCTAACTAGTTTTTTATTGTGTCAGGTACCCTTCTAAGCACTTACCTGTGATAACTCATTTTATCCTTATCCCTTTTGTTACCAAATTTTTATTTCTTATTGTACTTTAGATGAAGGCTTACAGAACAAACTATTTTCTCATTAAACAGTTAGTACACACATTGTTTTATGGCGTTGGTTAACAACCCCACAATGTATCAACACTCTCCCTTCTCAACCTTGGATTCCCTATTACCACCTTTCCTGTTCCCTCCTGCCTTTCTGTCCTTGCCCCTAGACTGGTGTGCCCCTTTAGTCTCATTTTTTTTTTTATGGGCCTGTCCACTCTTTGCTGAAGGGTGAACCTCAGGGGTGACTTCATTACTGAGCTGAAAGGGTGTTCGGGGGCCATACTCTCAGAGTTTCTCCAGTCTCTGTCAGGCCAGCAAGTCTAGTCTTTCTTTTTGAGTTAGAATTCTGTTCTACATTTTTCTCCAGCTCTATCCAGGACCCTCTATTGTGATCCTTGTCAGAGCAGTCAGTGGTGGTAGCCGGGCACCATCTAATTTTACTGGACTCAGTCTGGTGGAGGCTGTGGTAGATGTAGTCCATTAGTCCTTTGAACTAATCTTTTCCTTGTGTCTTTAGTTTTTTTTTCATTCTTCCGTGCTCCCAAAGGGGTGAGACCAGTAGAGTATCCTAGATGGTTGCTCACAGATTTTTTTTTTTTTTAATGTCTTGATGGCATGTGTTTTCAGTATTGGAATGTATGCTTACTAATTGAGTGTGTTTAAATTTTGGTTGGTAGTATGGATTTTGAGAAATATGACCTGGCAATAAATCTGCCAGGGAGATTAGTGGCACTGTGGTTCCACAAATCTGTGGCATTATAGTATGCCAGTGGGAGCTAGAGATATAATTTATTGTTGGCACCTTTCCAAGTCAAACACATCAGGGCTCCCTAATTATCACACAGGAAAGCCACAAGTGTGCTTGCAAGCCTTATCTCACAGAAATGAAGGGAAAAAAAAGCAAAAGTACAAATCTAACACTTTCAGGAAGTATCACCTAATAGAATGATCAACCTACACAACAATGAAGCTCCAGTGACATCTCCTGAGCTTCACAGTTTCAAAAAGGACCCACCTTGAAGCTAAATGCATTAGAACCAGGATAACACCTTGCCAATGATGACCAAGGCATAAAAAGTGGCCACAAACCATTTATACCAAAGGTAATGAAAACGTTATATCAGTGCTGTAAAAAACCAAAACCAAACCCGTTGCCATCAAGTCAATTCTAACTCATAGCAACCCTATAGGACAGAGTAGAACTGCCCCATAGAGTTTCCAAGGAGCACCTGGCAGATTCAAACTGCTGACCTTTTGGTTAGCAGCCATGGCACTTAACCACTACGCCACCAGGGCTTCCTTAGTGCTATAAGGGAGGTGCTATTATTGCCTCAGACAGTAAACGAATCAATCTTCCACTCAGTATCATAGTTCAAAGCCCCAAGGAAATTCTAAGAATAAATAATTTAGCAAATGCCTTATCAATCCAATGTGGAGGTTTGGGATATCAGTCAATAGCAAAATGCAAATAAAACAATAACAAATCTCTTAGTCCTTGGGGTTCCAACTTCAAAAGAGAATGGATCAAATATGAAAGTAATTTTGCCCAAATATCGGTTAGTACTGATTTAAACAACAAAAAAAAAAAACAAGCAACTATTAACTTGCAAAAAAAAATCTAGTTCCAAGTATACAAATAACTGATTTAGAAAGGAACAAATGAATTTCTCGTGGTAAGGTATTTGAGGGAAGAATTCGTTATTGACTTATTTGTTTGTACACGTGGTGGTGATAGTGTTTTATCTTTCCGGAAAGCTTGTTTCACTAAAAGACTAAACAAATGAGTGTAAGCAGAAAAATGGTTAAGGTTTTATATATGCCATGAAACCTCACAGGTCATATATCCTGGCTCAGGGATAGCTTAAAATCAGTGGCAATAAAATAGAAGCTGAATAGCCTGTCTCTTTAATCTGCATATGTGAAACTCAACCCTTCAAATATTTAACCTGAGCTCAAGGAAATGTCAGCATTCCAGAATTTTGTTGTCTCTAAATCCACTCAAGAGGGCACTGGCGCTTCAGTGACAGAATTTTTGCCTTTCATGCAGGAGGCCTGAGGTTCAATTCCTGGCTAATGCACCTCAAAGGCAGCTACCACCCATCTGTCAGTGGAGGCTTGCATGTTGCTATGTTGCTGAACTGGTTTCAGTGAAGGTTCCAGACTAAGACAGATGAGGAAGAAAGGCCTGGTGAACTGTTTCTGAAAATCAGGCAATGAAAACCTTATGGACCACAACAGTCAAATCCGCAATCCTGGGCATAGCACAGGACTGGGCAGCATTTCGGTCCATTTTGCTCAGGATAGCCATGAGTCAGGAGCCAACTTCAAGGCAGCTAACGACAGCAAGTCTACTCACTGGCCAACACTCCCCCAACCTTATGGATTGCTCGGTTCCATTTTAAAACACCACACAAGTGCCAAAAGGTTTAATTTTCCATACCTGAGAGATGAAAGGTAGAGCCTTTGGGTGATTTTTTTTTTAACCATGTTTAGAAAATACAGTAACACTTGTGAAAGTCGGAACCTGTTTAAGGTGGAAACCTGTCAGAGAAGGAAAACTCAGATGTTTTCCACTAGTAGATAGCAATAGAAAAGTGGTTAAAACTGCACCCAGTCGAAGGTGGGAAACTTTCGAGACCCGGAAAAACAAGGCAAGTTCAGGCTCTCACACTGTTTGGCTTACATTGAAACTCAACACAGTGAATCAAGATATGAGAGAAAGTGGTCTCTCTAAACAGGGCTGAATCACACCTGTACAAACATGCGATGTTCATCTGACTCCTTCTGGGTATGTCTTTAAAGCAATGCAACTCTAAACTTCTACAAGATTTTCTCTTTGATAGTCTGCAAATTAGGCAGAAAGCTTTAAATGAGCAAGCCAAAACCAATGTTCAACTGCCTCATTACCAGCTGAACTGCCTAAGCCATAGATAGACAAGTTCATACATTACAAACCTTCCCAATGATAGTCCATTATTTTGCGGTCATTTCCCCACGTTCCTACAGTAGTACTTGCATCAATTAACTAGAAAATCCATTCTTTTCTCTACATTGAGACTTCCTAAAATATTCTCATCAGGAATTCCTGGAAATAAATCACCAAAAATGTTATACATCCCAAATAAGCATAATTTTAGCAGCTTATCACATTTCAGCATTTCCTCTTTAATAATAAGAAGCCCATTTGGGAAAAAGAGATCATGAATGTAGTTTTAGCGTATGGTTATAATACTGGTCTATCTCTTGACTTCTTAGGTAACTTCACGTCCCTTATCAAAGCACTATATCTGACGTTGGTCCCTGGGTGGTGCAAATGGCTTGTGCTTGGCTGCTAATAGAAAGGCTGGCAGTTCAAACCCACCCAGTGGCACCGTGGAAGAAAGGCCTAGCCATCTGCTTCTGTAAAGATTACAGCTAAGAAAACTCCGTGGAGCAGTTCTACTCTGTAACACGTGGGGTCACCATGAGTCAGAATTGACTCAACAGCAATAGGTTTGGTTTTTGGGTTTCATGTCTGACATTAAACAGTTAATCATCCAAGCCTTGAAATATTCCAACTCACTGAAAAAATGAGACAATAATCATTACAGTATCCCAACTGCTTTAAAGAAGGTACAAGTAGTGAGTGTCTAATATTAGAGGGGAAGTAGTGTCAAGTAATGGAATCAGCATAATTTTGTTTTTGAAAGACTTGGGTTCAAGACCAGGTTTTTCCATATGTCAGTGTTTTGAACTTGAGAAGTTCACTTAAATCTCTGGGCTTCAGCTTTATCATTAGCAAGAATGGAAGTTATAACAATTGCCATTTAAATCATTATTAAATATATCATGGAGTTTCAGAAGAACAAACGAAACAGTCTTAGAAAAAGTACAACCACAGTGTTCCTTAGATGGCAAGACTTCAGCTCACTTACTTCAGACATGTCATCGGGAAAGACCAATTGCTGGAAGAGGACATCATGATCAGTAAAAGGTCAGCAAAAACAAGGGAAACCCTCAGTATGATGAACTAACACAATACCTGCAACTATGGATTCAAACATTCCAATGATCATGAAGATGGCACAGGACCAGGCAATGTTTCATTGCGTTATACTTAAGGTCATCATGAGCCAGAGCCAACTTGACTGCACCTAACAGTAAAATCATTATGAAGTTTATAAAAATATAGGTAAAATACTGGCATGTAGTAGGTATTATTACAACTCTCATTATCAGGCCTCTCAAACAACTGCTCTATTGCAAACATGTAAAGAACATGTAAGCCTAGTAGAAAACACATGTTGAGAGACAGTAGGAGCACACAACAGAAAACTGTCTCAGTACAGCCATTGAGGAACGGGTTGATACCATTTTAAAAAAGGCTTCAGGACCATCAGCTACAGGAAAAACATTTTCAGTGAACTGGTTACAGCTTCAAATGAAAAGCCATAAAGGTAGTTGCCAGCCATGCTGATAGTAGCACCATTTTTTTTAATTTGAAAAGATTACAAGATACATTGTATATGTGGTGTTTAGTAATGAAACATAAACAATCAAATAACACTCAAGATTTTAAAAAATATAGACCTTTTCCAAACTCCAATTCAAACCACCAAGTGATCCTAAAGACTCACTTAATAGTCAGTCATAAGAACCATTGCCGCTGAGTTGATTCCAACTCATAGTTACCCTATCCAGCAAAGTAGAACTGTCCCATAGGGTTTCCAAGGAGCAGCTGGTGGATTCAAACGCCAATCTTTTGGTTAGCTGCCGAGCTCTTAATCACTGTACCACTGCGGCTCCCACTCTATGAAATAAAAAAAAAAAAAATAGGTACTATTAAATAATCCATTTTACAGATGAATAAACTGATGCTCAGAAAACTTAAGTAGACCAAAGTCCCACAGCTTTTTACTGTCCATATTGCATCTCCAAATGCTAAACACTTAACCACTGTGCCACCAGGGCTCCCTATAGACCATTAAAAACATTGCTAAAAAAAGGCCCAGCATATTTCCTCCAAGTCTTCAGTGATTTATGTCATGTCTATACTGAAAACAAAGATCCTGGATAGTGAAAAAAGTTGGCATACTCAGCTGCTAACTGAAGGGTTGGAGATTCAAGCCCACCAGTGGCACCTCAGAAGAAAGGTTTGGTGATCGACTTCTGAAGAAATCAGCCACTGAGAACCCTGAGGAGCACATTTCTACTCTGACACTCAGAATTGACTCCACAGCAGCGGATATTTTTTACTAGTATCCTGAAACAACATGTTAGCTAAAACATCTGTGTGCCGTTTCCCTACTTTAAGACACTTACCTTCACCCCTTAACGCATAACTCAGTGCTTTAAACATAAATATTCAATAATTACTTTGCAGAAAATAGCAACAGTGAGCACAATGCAATTCTTTAATTGAGCAATGGATGACCTCAATTTAAAGGATGTGACACTATTGAAACATGTATATTAAACATGAGCTTTGATTTGGAGAAGATGACCACTTGTAAGTGAAATAATTATAGGTTTCATGTGTTGCGTATTTATTTCCAAGTCTATTTCTCTCCTCCATCTTTTCCCTACAGAAATATTGGACTCATTCAATCACATAAAGACCCTTGAATTTCTCATACTTATTGTCCAGCTATCCCTAACACAAAAAAGAAATTGTGTCTTTTATCACCAAAGTCATAATACCATAAAACAGCTGTCACAATAACTCAGTGACCTTACACATGTGAAAACATAAATGAATTGCAAAAGTTGAGATTGGCATTCCTCATTTGGGCAGATAAAGAATGAGAGTGTGTCCCATGATGGATCACCCAAGAATGTGCACCAAAGCCATCGGGGAAGCGGGAGAGGCATCTGCTTTCTTGGCAGCAGAAGTGACAGCATCTGGAGCACCTGTGTAGGCAGACTGCACCGAGGTGCTGCGATTCTCCCCTGCCAGGCTACTAAAGCGACTTAACCCTGACTATCACATGAAAAGTGTCATAGTTTATTTCTACACAGTCTACAAAATGACTGGCAATCATATGTGTTTACCAGTACATTAAAAGACCACTTTTTCTACACAAGCCTTTAAAATCATACACAAAAATCCAACCGTCAGGCTTTCCAGCAAAACAACAGTAGCTCCAACAAACACCAAAAAAAAAAAAATCCATTGCTGTCAAATCAATTCCAACTCATAGCGACACTATTGGACAGAGTAGGACTGCCCCATAGAGTTTCCAAAGAGCTCCTGGTGGATTCGAAAGTGCTGACCTTTTGGTTAGCAGCTGTAGCGCTTAACCACAATGCCACCAGGTTTTCCCTTCAACAAATAGATGGGCAAATAAGACTGGTATGGTGGCTCCATTGTCACTTGGGACCTGGACTGCTTTCACCTCCACCTGGTGGTTTTTATACTTGGCCCAGCTTGGTGCTCCTACCATTCTAAGTTCTAAACAGCAGGAAGCAAGTAAGGGGAAGCAGAGGCAAAGTACGTCTACTGGCTTTCTGAAGAAAATGTCTCAGAAGTTACCATACAGTCCCACTTACGTCCCATTGGTTAGACCTTAGGCATATGACCATATATAACTGTATAAAAAAAAATGTAGTCTTTATTCCAGTTAATCATGTGTCTAGGCCAAAACTGAGAGTTTTAAGGAAATGAATATTAGGATGGGCAACACTAATCTACGCCACAGAGACTAAAATGTTCAGAAGATGAGAAGACAGAATATTTTGAAACTTAGGTGCCATGAGAGCACAACTCTAGAGAGAAAGGAAATGCTGCCATGCATGGCTTTGCTACTGACCCATGAATCAATAAAATAGAGCTCTCTTACAACATGTCTGAAGTCCTTACACATTAGAAATTCTTTTCAATGCCACAAGATTCACAGCCCTAGAATAGTCTCCAATCAGTCACAAGTGGTTAGAGTCCCTCCCGGTACTTATTTTGATCAGTTGTCCTTCTACTTAGTCAAAGAAATGTTTAAATATCCGAATGCCTTTGGTCATCCCCAGTGAGATCCAGCTGTTAAGCAGGTGCCAAGGGAGCCGAAAAGTTGAGGCAGATGACAAATTGAGTACTGGAAAAAGAAATTGAAGGATGAGAGTTGGCAGTGGTGGACTGATACCTTATCACTCACTCACTACTCCCCTCCCCAAGCCTCTATCCTCCAAGTTCAGGCCAATTAGTCATCACACAATAGAATATAAACCAGTCAAGTACAACGCCAACCTCAGATACTAATGAACCAGTGTGGTGAAACAAATGGTTCCATTTAGCAGTACATGACAGTTTCAATGATACAGTAAGCTCAAATAAGGAGTACAGTTCAATCACTGAGGTACTTGGCAGAAAACAGAACAAAACTTCTCGGCAATGACTTGAGTCATGTTTTTCAATGTTCATAGCCTGCAAGCCTCTTCTGCTCTCTTTTAAGGTAGAAGTTTTTTGTTTTGTTTTTTTTTTTCAAAAAAGGTCAGGTTTTTCACATTGGTCTCTAATATAAAAAGTTGGGGAAGTTTAGTAGCAGTTCCAGAATTACCTGTTTTTTGTCTTGTTTATTTTGCTTTTGCTGTATAATGTGACAGTACAACTGGTGGAGAGGGGAGATTTGTTTCCTTACCTACCACTAGATAGTAACTCTAGCATAACTACCCAGCAGAGTAATTACGGTGCTCTCCTGTCATCTGTCAGAGCTTCTACATCTAATACTCAATATCATAATCTGCTGACAAACATTCACTGGGGCTCTGTAAGGAAAACATGTTCAACCCCAAGCATTTGCAAAAGTAAAGTGAATTTCTCTTAATAGACTGTGGTAGTTGGCCTCCAAGATGGCCCAGATGATTCTCACCACCTTGTCTTCATGCCCAATGTTAGTCTTCTCCCATAATGAATCAGAGCTGGTCTATCTGACCAATAAAGTACTGCAGAGGTGACAGAATGTGACTGCCAAGGCTAAGCCATACATAGTATTGCAGGTTTGTTCTCTTAGATTGATCACTATGGTGAAAACCAGCCATCGTACCTTAAGGACACTCAATCAATTCCATGAAAAGTCCCAGGGAGAGAGCAACTGGGTCTCCCATGAACAGTCAGCTCCAATTTTCCAGCCATATGAGCCAGCTACCTTGGAAGTGGTTCCTCCAGCCTTAGTCAAGCCTTCAGGTAACTGTAGCCTGGCTGACATCCGATTTCTGATTCATGAAAGCACTCAGGCCAGAAAAGCTCAGCCACACTGCTCCCAAATTTTGAATCCAGAGTTGCAGTGCTGGATGTAAGTGTTTATTGTTGTTTTTAAGTGTCTACGTTTGGGGCAATGTGTTATACAACAATAGATAATTAACACACACTGGCACACAGCCCTCTCCTGCATAGCTTTGACCTACTAGTTAATTCCCACAGGAAAATACACTGACCAGAATCTACCTTCAAATTCTCCTTAAAAATACACACACACACAACACACACATACACACGTACATACACAAAATCAAGTAGAACAGGCTGACGATTTGACAACAATAATGAGTTAAATTGCATTGGTTGCTCCATTGAAAGGAGCCCTGGTGACACAATGGTTGCGTGGTTGGCTGTTAACTGAAAGGTCAGCAGTTTGAACCCTGCTTCTGTGAAGATTACTTCCTTGGAAACGCTATGGGACAGTTCTACTCAGTCCTATAGGGTCGCTACGAGTTGGAATAGACTCGACGGCAACATGTTTGAGGTTTTTTCACTCAGTCAGTTCCAACTCATGGAGACCCCTTGTGTGTAAAACCATGCTTCATAGGGTTTTCAATGTCTGGTTTTTCGGAAGTTGATCACCAGGTCTTTTTTCCAAGATGCCTCTAGATAGACTTGAACCATCATGAACGTTTTGTTAGCAGCTGAGCTCGTTAACCATTTGCACAACTCAGGGATTCCCACCATTGAAGCTAGTGCAAGACTAATCTGGCCTGACTCTAATGCCACTGTCATAGGTCTCATGAAATATCTCCATGATGTCATATTTTTAAATAGTCATGTTGGTCCAATGAATCAAGGAGACAATACAGGGTTTGGGGAGATATAGCCTCCTCCGGTGGAATTTAAAGTTATCGGTCTGTGAAAAATGTCCCTCATTTGTTTAGATGCCTTCATGTAGCTGCCACACCTAAGCCACTTAGCAACTTCTTGATTAGAAAAAGGTAATCAATCTTCACAGCCAATATGCTTAACAGCTGCTTACTACTGTCAACTTCTGGAAGTCTAACCACCATGTTTGAAACTATCTGTCAATTCTTGTCTAAGGACATTGAGGAACGACTTAAAATAGACCATGAGATTACAGTATGGCTTAGCTAATAACCGAGGCAGCAGAAAGGGAGTTTGCATTCATAGCTTCTCTCAAAATCTAATACTATTTCGGGAACCACCTAACTATATGAATAGACCACCTGAGCTCTTCATGCCATCAGTTAAAATAAATGTGATAATGTTGATCTACTGATCTAAAATGTGGAGGAAAACAAACCAAATTATTTCAAATTATAAAGTTAAATTATGCCAACAAAAAAAGAAAAACTGACTGTGGTAGTTGAAGTGCAATCAGCACACAAATCCCATATTCATGCTATAGATTCTAAAAGTTAAAAACTGAACTAATGAAAATTATCCTTAATGTTTTACAACCTCAGTGTCATACCCTTTCTCCTTCTGAAGGAATATTTGTGACTTCCTTCTTGTCAAAAGCATATCTGAATCAGAACGCTTTGCCTTGTTTACTGTGACTCCTCTGCTTTTCAAAATGTATCTCTCTTATGTCTGATTAGACTTACGTTTTACTGATGTTTACTGTTATTCCCCCATTTTCTTGAATCGCTTGTCAAATGTATTTAATAAATTTGTTTATTGGTGAGTACAGAGGACTGTTTTCTCTGTGGATTCCAAAACAATGCCTGGAAAGGTGGTGGAAAGGCAGTGAGGCAGTGAGGAGCAGGCGGGTGGGGGGAGAATTTTGGGTTCTATTCATGTGTGAAGAAGAATCTGTAAAACCAATATATTCAAAACTGAGATGAATTTTCACCTAGCTTCTGACTGGTAGATGATCCATTTTTTTCTTTCTGCCTAGAGATCCTGAGTATGTGATAAAAGTCATGTTGCAAAAATGTCTGGGGTCTTGATTCCCACAAGTGAAAATATTGGCAACTCTCTTTTAAACATGTGCACAGCCAATATCCTTTCAATAAACAGTCCACAACCTTGAATGCCATGTTTATTTGACGTGCTTTTTTCTCAATTATCCCACCAAAAAAATTATATATAGCTTTATATAATTATATGTGTTTATAAAAAAAAACTATTGCCATTGAGTCAGACTCATAGTGACCGTACAGGACAGAGTAGAACTGCCCCCATAGAGTTTCCAAGGAGTGTCTAGTGGATTTGAACTGCTGTCCTTTTGGTTGGCAGCCATAGCTCTTAACCACTGTGCCACCAGGGTTTCCATATGTGTTTATTAAAAAAAAAAAAAATATGTCTGTGTATATATGTTTACATACATATCTTGAGTGTGTGTGTATGTATATATAGAGACAGAGAGAATATTTTTTAAGCACAGCTTATCATGGAATACAGGTAATAGTAACTTTTTTTAAATTAAATACTGTTTGCAGAAAAGTGTTAAACCACTTTTTAAAAATTCTTCAGCTGCTCTTTTCAACTCTTTAAGGAATTGCTACTATGCGTAGTTAAGACAGTCTGATGGGGTGTGGGTTTGGCAGAGAGAACACATCCCTAAGTGGTTCCCAATGTTCAGCAACAGTTTACATAAAATTTATAACAAAATACCTGCAAACAATTGGGTTCAGGCCACTCCCTGAGTTCATCCTTGTCTCCCCTGAAATGCCCTTCACCTGCCTTGAGATGAGGACTTGCTTTCAACAAGACTGAAATATTAAATAAATATAATATTTTGCTATAGCTAAATCTCCAAAGAGTACTACATTCTTTGCTAGTTATTTATTTACTTACTCATTTACTTACTTATTTACTGGTTGCTCTCCTTACAGAAAATTCAGCCTGAGCAGATCAACTCTTCAATGTCCAGTGGCTCCGGCTGACAGACTGCATCCAGGACTGCTGCTCACCCAGGGTGCTGAGGGGAGAATGGACAGTGGGATTGACAGGGAGCCAGTTTGAGAGCCACATGCAAATGCCACAGCTTGAAGTCAAGCCTGTCTGTTCCCTCACTTCCCCATCCTCTTCAACTTCCAGACCAGCTGTCACTGATGCCCAATCACTTCTCCCACGCCAGAGAACACCATCTTGATCTGCCTGGCCTGGTTTTTGTTTTCTGCTTCCCATGGAGCCCCCACCCCCCCACCGTGTTAGGAGTAGGCACCCCGTTATTTTGCCATTCACCATCCTCTGCTGCTCATTTCATTTTAGCAGTGTGGTTGTGAAGAATGGTCCATTTATATTCTTAAAAGCAAGAGAGGCCGTTAGACTTGCTCATATATCCGAGTGCTCCTTTCCAGTAACACTGTGAGCTTTCTAGTTTGATGGATTTTTGGAGCTGCAGTCTTTGACGTATAAAATGTCTTCCACAGCCTTTAAATCCTAGGACTGAGTTATTTGGGGGTAAAAAAGCACCTTCCCAGTAGGTTGTATTTCTTGATGATTAATACTTATGAAAAATAATAGGTACTGTTATGTAGAAAAATATCAGATGACAAAAATATGGCTCTTCATATGCATTGGAGGAATTTCATTTTTATCCTACCTGCCCCTCACAATGCCCTCCCCCACCAAAGAAAGCCTTGAAACAGGGAGAGGAGCAAAGTGAAAATTATTCCTTCCTTTATTAGCCCAAATGGTAGCCATACTTCCCCTCTTTTTCCACAGCAGCAGATTGATACTCATACACACAAATACGCACAAAGAGGCTTTACTTTCTGCTGAAGGCGTTGTGAAGAAAATAGAAGAGAATGAGTCAGAGGAAGAAGAGAAAGGAGGTTTAGAAGGGTAGAAGAATATAACTGGAATCATGGTATCTACTCTAAAGAGGAAGCAGGCATCCTATCCAAAGAACACCCACCATCTCCTTGCTGCTTTCAACTGCATTTTCCTAGGTGGCAGATATGGGTCTAACCTAATCCAAGGGCACAGTCAAAGAGGACATAGGATCCAGGGAGTAGACAACATAAGTTTCCCAAGAAAACACTGGAAAGAACACATGAAAGCAGTCTCTTCTTCTGCCTTCAGTGTCATCTTCTATTTAAGTCATTTCAAACAAAACTTCAAAAACAAAACATGGGGGTTGAGGGACACAACAAAAAGAGCCAGAAAGACCCAATATGTGGGAGGCCTTTGGCAAGTTTCTTAACCTTTCAGGCCTACAGTTTCCTTACTTATTAAAAAAAAAAAAAAAAAAGCTGTTTAGGATTCAAAACAAAAATTCTCTCACAGTGCCTGGTACATCACAAGCCCTCCAAAAATTATTAGTATGACAATGCAGCTCTGTGACTATGTATGAGGCTTAACAATGAAGTGTTTTCCCATGTCTCTCCCCATGAAGTTAAAAAGAAGAAAATAAATACATTTTCTGAATAAAAATACATGCATAATGGTTATATTAACCATCTGTGTGTGTGAATTAAGAACTCTGAAGAATTTGGAAAAATTCAAAACTGAAATCAAAGTGACTGTTATTTGGTAGGCAAGAGTCATTTTGATTGGATTGGAGCATGTCTAATGAAAGACTAAATGAACTGGAAGAGGATGGTCAGGTCAGAAAAAAAGATGGCCACATGTCACAGAGTGGCAGTGAGTTTCCGGGAGAGCAACAGGAAATCTGGACATGTGAGCTTTACAGATAGGCTAGCCTATTGTAAAACAGGTACCATTCATCAGATGTCACCTGGCCTGGATGAAATATCCCTTAAAACTATCCCACCATCCTCTGCACTGATCACATACTTACCAAATAAATTTCCCATTTGGCTTCACGGTAGGTTGATTCCAGTGGCAAAAAAAAAAAAGGGTCCTCAATACCAAGCATCACCACCCCACTCTAGCAAATAACACGTCCCATTGCATATTTATAAATTGTTAGGTTATCTACTTCAGATTCCTTTGAGTTTGATTGATATTAGCTTCCCCAAGTCCAGTGAACACTGGGATACTGAACAATTCACGCATGGTCTGAACCACAAGATCGCTAAGGTGACCCCAGACAACCAGGTCCTTTGGTAGTCCCTCAGCCTTCTCAGTGACGTTCTGCTTTCCTCTCGCTACCCCTATGCCCCACCCCTTATATACCTATAACAGTGATCAGGGGCAATTAACTACAGTGTTTAATTTCCATTTGAAGGTAGAAGGAATTTTTCCAAGTAAAGACAATCCTCTCACAGGAAACAAAATGAAGGAGATGATCCCTTAGGTCAGTAGACTAGAAAAGAAATTCCTGTCACTTTTTTTCAATGATCTTGGCATAGGGATGCAGTATTTCTCAAAGCACAAAGACTCAAATAAAATAAAATGCAACAAATTTTAAAACAAGAAGGTAAGAGATATGCCCCAAAATGAAAGATATGGGGAACAACTCCGATTATCTCAGAAGTGTGGGCAATAATTCTCAAAGCAAAATAAAATGTAAAAGTTTTCAAAAAAGACAGTAAAATGCTTGTCCCAAAATGAAAACAGTATTTTTAAAACACAAACACAGGGAAGACAGAGTAACGCTGCAATATCGCTACAGACCACACCAAGTGTTAGTTATGAGGCAAAAGTAAAGATCTCTTTGGTATTGTGCTTGCTGACTGGAAACTTACTGAACTTAAGATAAATGGCCTTGAAAACGGAACCAAATTCAACCCATTTTAGGGGGCTATTCAAGATATAGAACTATCTCCTAGGTCCTTTGGAAAAATAATGGAACTCAAGTGCAGTACTAATCCAATAAGAATTTTCAAGGGTCAATATCAGCTACTTCACATGGTGATGGCCACAAAGCCATTACTGTTGGCTCCACTTCCATTACTCTGAAGCATTGCTTTGATATTAAACTATGTCTTTATGGGATATTTAGAACTTCTACCCTTAAGCAGCACTCATAATTTATTCCATATGGAAGATCTGCATTAAGCATAATTTAAAATCTGTGGGCCTATTCTCTCCCGATGTAGAAGCATAACTCCCATTAGCACTGATGAAAGCTATCTGTACATCTCGAGCAGCCTACCTCTCATAAGTGTTTAAGAAACAAAATGTTTCATGTCCTGGGAGAGAAGCAGCATTAGAGAGAATTTGTATACAATTTAACAAGGTTAAAACTTAAATTGTGGATCATTTTCCAGATGACAGTATCCCTTAGACAGCCTGTTATGTTTCTGTCAAAAAAACAACATGGCTCTCACAGACCCACTGGAATAAAAGGATTCCCAACTTTGAACACACACAAAGAACAAGAAATGCTCCCATTTAAAAAAAAAAAAAAAAAGTTTGGGGTTGTTATTTTTTTTATTTTATTTTATTTTTTTTGAGGAGAGAAGGGTAGTTTTTTTTTAAGAGTACCAAGCACTTCAGGAGTCCCTGGGTGGCACAAACAGTTAAGTGCTCAGCTGACTAGTAGCTGAAAGGTTGGCAGTTGAAATCCACTCAGAGTTGCCTCAGAAGACAGGCCTGGTGATCTACTTCTGCAAGGTCAGAGCCTTGAACCCATGGAGCAGTTCTACTCTGCACACATAGAGTCGCCATGACTAGGAATCAAGCTGATGGCAACCAGCAACGATAAGCTCAGCAAATCTTGTGTGGGCCCTAGAATACCCCCTTTAACTTGATTATTAGAGAGCTGGAATTTTTTTTGTTTGTTCATTTTGGTAAATTCGTGAATAAAAGCCAGTCATTTTACTCCTCCTTTGCACCTAACTGCTGCTGTATTTTTGTTTTACTAGCCAATGTGCTGTGGCATTTCTCCACGGAATAGCCTCAAATCAAACTCCTCATAGCCCACAGTCTTCTTCCTGCAGCATCTCCAGCATTTGAGCTTCCTCCTGTAGGTTCCACTAGCCAGCATGGGAGCTGGTTTGGTATACCAAACCTCTGGGTGGTGCAGTGGTTAAGAGTTCAGCTGCTAACCAAAAGACTGGCAGTTTGAATCCCCCAGCCATCCTTGGAAACCCTATGGGGCAATTCTACCCCGTCCTAGGGGTTGGCTAGGAGTCGGAATCCACTCAACTGCAACGGGTTCGGTTTGGTTTGGACAGCTACAAAAACAAATGTGTTCCAAGCTTCCCCCACCAACTCCCCTTAATGAAACAAGCCGGATGTTTAATGCTTCCTGAAAACACAGAAATAATCCCGAGGAAGATTAAAGGGATTTCATCATATTTTGGAATCAAAAGGCTGTTCCAAAAACTGGGATCGTCTCCAAGTTTTGATGTGGAGAAGAATCTGGTTATCACAACATTATCACTGAGGCTGTATGCCACACAAAACATTGATATAAAGCAACATCACTGCTGATTAAACACTATTAGCATATCCATTTGGAAACAAGAATGTAAACACAGATTTCCAATGTTTGCATCACGTACTATTGCAATATTCATCTTTGTACAGAAGTGAGTAAATAGAGACTAACAGACAGAAGAAATGCTCTTGTGCACAAGTCAAAGAATGTGCAAATGAGTGCTTAAAGTGGCTTAGGAGGCTTTATTTATTTTAAAAAATGGCTAAGTTCTCTTTTTTTTTCTTTACAGCTTGTAGCTATTATGTACTTGTGATCTTGCCAAGTGAAATGTTGCTGGGAGCATATGTTTAATAAATGTGTGTGCAGGCACACATGCGCATGCAAACACACACAGGCACGACATTAAAGCAATATCATGGTTGCCTCTTAAACTGACAGACGCAAGGCACTTTGGGAATTGAGGCACTCCTCTATTTTAACTCTCCACATTATGTTCAGGCAGTTGGAGTCTGAGTGCATTTGAGCAAAGGGAAATAAGCCTCCTGCATATTAAACACAGTAAAAGCTGACAGGAGGCTGGAGCAGTTCCATTTGTTTGTCTAGAATTTTTTCAGTATCTTTTCTCTGACCTTTGGTTTGATATAGTTTCAAGATGGCAGGCTCTCAATATATATTGTGTCTGGTTGGTATGCTCTGCACTGACCTCTGCCAAACTCAAATCTGATTTTTGAAGACCACCTCCAATTCTTCATGGAATAAGGCTAGCTATGAATAAACAGCTTTCATATATGCATACGTATCATGGAGAAACATATTAAGACAACGTTGTTCAGATCGTATTTACATTTTGCAAAAATAGCACTTTGCCCTGTACTCTGTGAACATCAAGCATAGAGTACCTGAAAAAGAAAGAGCCTGAGAGTCAGAAACCTGGGTTCATTTCCAGATCCTGCTACTGGAAATTGATGAAAATAATAACTGAATAATTTTCTGTGATTCATTTAACCTTTATAGATCTCTCCTTTACTATGTGTGCTGGGACATTTGCAAGACATAAATGGTTTTACAGTTTTAACAATAATCAAACTCAAACCCATCGTCATCAAGTCAATGCCAACTCATAAAAACCCTACAGAACAGAGAAGATTTGCTCCATAGGCTTTCCAAGGCTGTAAATCTTTAAGGAACCAGACTGCCACATTTTTCTCCTGTAGAGAACTGGTGGGTTCGAACCACTGACGTTTAGGATAGCAGCTAGGCTCTTTAACCACCTCACCACTGGTCTCCTTTTATTAGCAAAAAAAAAAACCAAACCCCTTGCCGTAGAGTCAATTACTACTCATAGCATCCCAACAGGACAGAGTAGAACTGTCCCATAAGGCTTCCAAGGAGGGGCTGGTGGATTTGAACTCCTGACTTTTTGGTAAGCAGCTGAGTTCTTACCATTGTGCCATCAGGGCTTCTTATTAGCAACCAAAAAAAATACCAAAACCCATTACCGTCAAGTCAATTCCGACTCATGGGGACTGTATAGGACAGAGTAGAAATACCCCATAGAGTTCCCAAGGAGCATCTGGTGGATGTGAACTGCTGACCTTTTCTTTAGCAGCTGTATTACTTAACCGCTATGCCACCAGGGTTTCTTTCATGTGAAAGTTTGCCTAGAACAAGGGCAGATTATCCAAAAGGCAAGGTAAGCGTGGTGCTTACCATGTTTACCAGCTCATCTCTAGTGAACAAGTTCACCTTTTTTTTACCACATCAAAGATTCTGTTTCTAGGTATGGCTGGTATCTGTCTCTCTCCCAAACCCACAGAACCTTCCCAGAGAATTAAACCTCTTTTCAAATGTACAATGCCTGACAGGGATGGATTACCCAGTAAACAAGGTGAGCATAGGCTTACTTATGCTTACTTCATAATCTGTACTATACAATTCCACATGTTGATGTGGTGAACCCCATGCGAAATTGTTCATTACAGATTAGTAAGTAAGCACAAGAAAGCCCGTGCTTACTCTGCTTATTGGGTAATCCGCCCCTGCTACAACTCAATATTCAAAACAGGCAAAACTGGAGTGGCTTGAGTTGAAGCTGAGTGGAGCGTATCACTCCTTTCCCACCTTTTCTCCCACCTTTTCCACCTCCCATTCCACCTTCATCTTTACCACCACCTCCTTCAGTACCAACTCTATGAAACCTTAGAAGTTCTAAGGAACACTACTGAAAACCTGTGAAATATCTCCACAGACTCATTCTTCACTTTAAGTACTAGGTGCACCTGACCCAAGCCATGGTGTTTTCAATCACCTCAGAAGTATGCAAAAGCTGGGCAATGAATAAGGAAGACCAAAGAAGAATCGACACCTTTGCATTATGGTGTTGGCGAAGAATATTGAATAAACCCTGGACTGCCAAAAGAAGAACAAATCTGTCTTAGAAGAAGTACAGCCAGAACGGTCCCTAGAGGCAAGCATGGCAAGACTTCACCTCACATACTTTGGACATTGTCTTAGTTATCTAAAATGCATTGCAGTGCCATCTGCCCCGTAGAGTTTCCAAGGAGCGCCTGGCAGATTTGAACTACTGACCCTTTGGTTAGCAGTCGTAGCACTTAATCACTATGCCACCAGGGTTTCCTTAGTTACCTAGAGCTGCTATAACAGAAATACCAAAGTGGATGGCTTTAACAAACAGAGGTTTATTCTCAAGAAGTTTAAGAGGCTAGAAGTCCAAATTCAGGGTGCCGGCTCCAGGGGAAGACTTCTTTCTGGTTTGCTCTGGGGGAAGGCCCTTGTCATCAATCTTCCCTTAGTCTAGGAGCTTCTCAGAGTAGGAAGCCCGGGTCCAAAGGACACGCTCCGCGGCTGGCACTGCTGTCTTGGTGGTATAAGGTCACCTTGTCTTTCTGCTCACTTTTCTCTTTTATATCTCAAAACAGATTGACTTAAGACACAATCTAACCTTGTAGATTGAGTCCTGCCTCATTAACATCCTAGAGGTAGGATTTACCACACAGGAAAATCACATCAGATGACAAAATGATAGACAATCACACAATACTGGGAATCAGGGCCTAGCCAAGTTGACACACATTTTTGGGGGACACTATTCAAGCCATAACAGACATGTTATTTGGAGGGATAAGTCCCTGGAGAAGCGTATCGTGCTTGGCAAAGTAGAGGGTCAACAAAAAAGAGGAAGACGCTCGATGAGATGGACTGACACAGTGGTGCAACAAAAGTCTCAAGCGTAACGACGATCATGAGGATGGCGCAGGACTGAGCAGTGTTTCATTCTGTTGTACGGTCGCTATGAGTTGGGACCAACTCGACAGCACAACGACAATGGATTCATTATTTTATTCTAAATACACTTAGAATAGATGTGATATTCAAAACACTTAACATATGTGGTACTGGTACCAACCAGTCAGAATGGAATCTAGCAGAATACAACCAGTAACATATACTTCCATCTCCCAAGTGAATACTAGCCCTGACTTAGAGTATTTATACGAAGCATTTGAACAAATAATCAAGAATGAATAACTGCAGCTTACTTACAGAACGAAGATGTGGCAATGCTTATATAACAGGGCTGTTGGGAGAATACAATGAGATAAGAGCAGTGAAAGTAGACCACAAGCTGTGAAATGTTACCCAAATGAAAGGGAAACCTGCAGCCTTCTAAAGCAATGGTCCCCAAACACATAACCAAACCCAAACCACTTGCCATCAGGTCGAATTTCGGCTCATGGTCACCCGTTATGTGCAAAGTAGAACTACAATCCATGAGGTTTTAAAAGCTGTGACCTTTAGAAAACAGGTCACCAGGCCTGTCTTCCAAGGTACCTCTGGGTGGCTTTGAACCGCTAAACTTTGAGTTAGTAGCCAAGCACTTAACTGTCTGTACCACACAGGGACTTCTCCCAACACATACATTTCCCAAAAACAAACAGCAACTTTCAGATATAAGACAGTCTAAATCCTTATTTCAGAAAAAAAGCAAAAGAAAAAAAAATTCTCTTAAAGGAAATTTAAGCCTCATAGACACAGATGAGCTAAAAGTTGTACCAATTTGCAGTGATGTCCCACACTTCTTAATCTGAAGCACCTGCGTTCACCAGTTCCGGACATTCAAATCTTACCTAAGGGGCTCTCGAGGGCTGATAACCTCGCTTCCAGATTGCGTGCTGGTATGTGCAGTTTGCATAAATTTGTTGAGCTGTATTTTTATGACATGTATACTTTTCTCTATGTATTTAAACTTATATATTTTATTATAATAAAAAGTTTTTAAAAATATGCTCCAATTTTAAAATGACCAGACTTAATGGTCTGAGTGAGACTAGAAGGACCCCCGAGGTCACAGTCCCCAGACCTTCTGTTAGCCCAAGACAGGAACCATTCCCAGTCCAACTCTTCAGACAGGGGTCGGGCAGGACTATGGGATAGAAATGATACTGGTGAAGAGTGAGCTTCTTGGATCAAGTAGACACATGAGACTATGTGGGCAGCTCCTGTCTGGAGGGGAAATGAGAGGGCAGAGGGGGTCAGAAGCTGGCTGAATGGACACAAAAATAGAGAGTGGAGGGAAGGAGTGTGCTGTCTCAATAGAGAGAGAGCAACTAGGAGTATATATAGCAAGGTGTATATAAATTTTTATATGAGAAACTGACTTGATTTATAAACTTTCACTTAAAGCACAGTAATTTTTTTTTTAAATCACACACACACACATATATATATACATATGTAGATGTATATATATATATGCCCCAAGAACAGTAGCAGGTAATTCCTCTAGCATTATACATGTATATTAGTTTTTATTGCCACATAACAAATTTCGCAGCACATTCATTATCTCACAGTTTTCATGGTCAGGAGTTCGGTAGAGCTTAGCTGAGTGCCCCGCTCATGGTTTCACAAGGCAGCAGTCAAGATATCATCGGGCTTGCATTCTCATCTGTAGGCTTCACTGGGGAAAAAACCTGCTTCCAAGCCCATTCAGGTTAGTAAAATCCATGTCCTTGTGCTTATCAGACTGATGGCCCTGTTTCTTATGGGCTTTTAGCAAGAGGTCACACTCAGGTCCTAGATGCCACCTGAAGTTCCCTGCCGTGTGGCCCCCATACAGTTTACAATGTGACAGTCGTTTCTTCAAGGCCAACAGATTCTACAAGACGGAATCTTATTTTAAAAAAAAAGAAGAACGTGATTGTGGGAGTAGTAGTGATACTGCATCACCTTTGCCACGTTCTATTAGATAGAAGCAAGTCACAGGTTCCACCCGCACACAAGGAGAGGGGATTATATGGGGACATGAATCATGGGGGGTAATGACCTTACAGTGTGTCCAACACAGTATCTAAAATTACCTAACCCCAAAAGCTGGGTTTTGTGTTTGTTTTTCCCCAGAACAAATTACAGTTGTCTCCAAAGGGAAACTCCAAGCCTCCAACACATGACAGATTTCTAAGCCCTCCTAATCAGGAACTTGGTCTCACTGAGGATCACCATATTACACAAATAATCAGAGTAAAGTATAAGAAAAGCAGCATGTTAATGCACATGTTTTGGGGGTACACAATTCAATCCATGACATCATGTTATATAAGACATTCTTATTAAGCAGTGGGAGCGAATAAATTCATCTGGTTTCATTATAAGGTAAATAAACAAGGAGCACCTTGCATATAATTACAGTCCTACATCCAAACTCTCATGCAGATTCTTTAAACCCCACTTAGCAACCATGACTCTTTGGAAGGCAATTGAGAATAGTGTCCATGGCTCTAAGTCCTTTTGACCAGCTGTCGACTAGCTTGGTTGATCTATTCTCTGCCCACGACAAGGGTGGGGTTAGACCAAAGCAGGGCTTTGAAGGGTCATGTTATTACTATTGTTTATAGACCCATTCTGGGTGTTTCAGCTCTGGATTGCTTGTGGGTTTGTTTGTCTGGTTTATAAATTATAGCTCTTCACCATTTTGCTTACTGATTATGTCCTAGACCTCTTAAGAGTTGAGGCTATGTAAGCCCTGATAAAATCCCTCAGGAGAAAAAGCTGGTGACCAAGGTTATTGACGATTGAACTTCAGATTTGACAGTTAAACTGGTAGCAGGAATTTTAAGAAAAGATTTTTCCTTTTCATTCATTGTATGTCAGTCATCCAGGCTATTTGTCTTGAGGTAATTTATACACAAAGCTTAGTAAACTAAAAGTCCTTTATTAACACCATTATTTTTCATGTCACCTTAATAAGAATGTTTTTCATCGTGTCAGGAGTACTAGTCTAATGATAATTAAAGAACCTTTCTAATGAAGAAAATACTAGTTAAAAATTAAAATTAGGTAGCTTTTCTAATATCACATAAGAGTAAATAAGCTACATAAAAGCCCTACAAAAATTAATAGGACAGTCTACACTGATCAATTAACTGAATAATTATCGAATATCCTATTTTATTTTAAGAGATATAAAAAAGGCTTGAGTTGTAAGAAATGGAGAAGATGCCAAAAGCTAAAATAAGACTTTCAGCTAACATTTCTTTTGTGTCTTTCCTAGGAAATGACTAAATTTTGAGTGCTAAAATTTGGTTCATTCGTGGTCAAGGAAATCTTGAACACCAGGATATCTCAAGACACCAGTGATACTTGTGGTGGTTTTAAAAATATGTATGAAAATTCTGATGCTCTTCCCTTCAAGAAGTGGAACCTAATTTCCCTCCCCATCGAATGTGGACTGAACTCAGTGACTTGCTTCTAATGAATAGACTAGAGCAGAACTAATGCTATATCACTTCTAATATTAGTTATAAAAAGACTGCAGCTTCCATTTTGAGTCTCTCTTTCCTCTCTCTGGGTCTCTCAGATCATTCACTCTGAAGGGAGCCAGTTGCCATGTTGTTTGAGCAACCCCAGAGACAGGCCATGTGGTAAAGAACTGGAGCCTCTGACAATAACCACGCAAATGAGCTTGGAAGTGGATTCTCTGGCCCCTTCAGATGACTACAACCCCAGGTGACATCTTGCTGCCACTCCCAAACGCTCAACCTCCAGAAAATGTGTGAGATAATCATTTTTTTAAGCTATTCAATTTGGGAGTAACTTGTTACACAACAATAGATACTTAATAATCAATTGACATCAAGTTGACTCCTACTCATGGTGACCCCACGTGTGTCAGAGTAGAATGGTGTTCCATAGGGTTTTCAGTGGCTGATTTTTCAGAAGTAGATTGCCAGGCCTTTCTTCCAAAGTGCCTCAGGGTGCTCTTAAACCTTCAACCTGACAGTTAAGATCATAACACGTTAACCATTTGTAATACCCAGGGACTCCTCAGCTGATCTTAGACTGAGGAAAATACTCCAAGTTTATTTAGTGTCCTATCACATTTAAAATGCCTTTATTCCTACAAACACCCAAATAATTTAAAAATGAAATCTAGTTTTAGGTTCTTGATTACCTTAAATTTCTTTTAATGAACTATGTAATAGTAAGGGCTAGTGTGAATAGACTCCAAACTCTAATTTTTTAGTGTGAATAGACTCCAAGCTCTAAATAGTAATAACAGTAAAAGCAATAGCTAACTTATTGAAAGCTTATTAGGTACCCAATGCCTTGTTAAGCATTCTACATTTTGTCTCATTTAGTCCTCCCAACAATGTCATAAGCTTTCAATATTTGCCCAGTTTGTACATACGGGAAAACCAAGGCTCAGAGAAGGTGCACAGAAGTCTCAAAAATACTCAGCTAGTACGTAGAACAGCCAGATCTCAAAGCCCGGTTGTCCTGACTCCCAATTTATTTTCTGCCAACTCCCAGGCTAGGTTCCTTTTTTAACAACTTTCTTCGGCCATGAGTCTTGGCAGCAGGCACCCTATAAAACGTTCCCCCTCCCCCTTCATACTGTTGGTCTGAGGTTATCTCCAGGTCTCACTGCCAGGCCCTCCTTACTTTCTGTTCTGTTTTGGTTGCAGACTTTTTGATTTAGAATGAATTGATTCAGAAGGAATTCTTGCTTTTTAGATTTGACTACGAGAGCTTCTTAAGCCTGTCTTTACTTAGAATAAAAAAAAAAAAAAAAAAGAATGAGGCCTTTAATTTTCTGCTGTTGCATGCCTCCAACATATGATGCCATTTCTCCCCAACACTCCACCAGTCAGAGCCCTAGCTTCCTGTTTGCCCAGCGAAAAACTTTAAGCATACGCGAAAGTAGGAGTTACCATCTTATGCTGAGAGTTACAGGGGATCAGGGTAACAATAAGCAGACAACAGATTACTTTAAACATTCAAAGCTAGAGATGGTTAGTAGATTTCACCTATGGCTAAAAACAGGGGAATATATCAGATTCATCCGGATTCTTAACTTTTAAAGTTTCCCCAGCTTGATTTATATTTTTAAAATGATGTTACTAATGACTTTACATTCCAATGTTTTAAAAAAAACGAGGGAGGGAAGAGGAAAATATCCACAAAAAGGGCTTATGTATTAAACCAATTAGTTGTTTTTAAAATTAAAAAGAAAATTCAGGGAAGGTACAAAACGAGCCTAGCCTAGAGCATCTTGGAGTACCAGGAAGTAAGACAGTGCTAAAAACAAAACAAAACAAAACAAAACAAAACAAACTGAGGGTATGTCAAAGGGACACAAGAGCCAACTGGAAGATCTCTCAATGACCAAAGCTCAAAGGCAGAAAAATTTGAGCAACAAAACAAATAAAATAGTAGTGGATTATATAACATAAAATATAAAATCAATAGCTATAAGTCATACTGAGTGTCATGGATTGAATTATGTCCCCCCAAAAAATGTGTGTAGCAACTTGGTGAAGCCATGGTTCCCAGTATTGAGTGTTTGTCCTCCATTTTGTGATTGTAATTTTATGTCAAAAGGATTAGGATAGGATTATAACACCACCCTCACTGAGGTCACCTCCCTGGTCAGAGGTAAAGGGAGTTTCGCTGGGGTGTGGCCTGCACCACCTTTTATCTCTCAAGAAGTAAAAGGAAAGGGAAGCAAACAGACAGTTGAGGACCTCATACCACCAAGAAAGCAGTACCAGGAGCACAGCACATTTTTTGGACACTGGGTCCCTGCACCTGAGAAGCAACTCGGCCATGGGAAGATTGAGGACAAGGACCTTCCTCCAGAGCCGACAGAGAAAGCCTTCCCCTGAAGCCAACAACCTGAATTTGGACTTGTAACCTACTAAAAAAAGACTGTGAGAAAATAAATTTCTCTTTGTTAAAGCCATCTGCTTGTGGTACTTCTGTAATGGCACCACTAGATGATTAAGATAAATAAATTATTGAATACATACGTAAACAGGGGAGAAGAGACAAATCTCCATGCAGAATTCCAAATTCTACAACCAGAGTTGTTGTAGATCCTCCATCCTCCGAGACGTGGAACATAATTCCCCACTCCTCAAGTGTGCTTTCTTCCAAAAAGTCTAGCATGGAAGGAAGGAAGAAAAGAAAGAGTAAGTTTATAGCAAAGAAACCAGACAAACGCTATCTCAGCCAGTGATGAAAACAGCACTTTGCTCAGTGGTCTTCTTTAAAAAAAAAAAAGAAAGAAAGAAAAGAAAAAATAGCACCAGGCTAATTTTGAGAAAAAAAATATCAGACAAATTTCTGTTGAGGGACATTCTGCAAAATATCTTACCAGTACTCTTCAGAACTGTCAAGTCCTTTAAAAACAAGAAAAGTTTGAGAAATTGTCACAACTAAGCAGATAAGGGAAACCCTGGTGGTTTAGTGGTTAAGTGCTATCTATGGCTCCTAATCAAAATGTCGGCAGTTTTGAATCCACCAGCCACTCCTTGGAAACTCTATGGGGCAGTTCTACTCTGTCCTATGGGGTCACCATGAGTCAGCAATGGGTTTTTGTGGGTTTTAAGCAGATAAGAGGAGTCTAACGAGACAAGACAAATAAATACAATGTGATATTCCAGATGGGACCCTGAAACAAACAAAAAAAGAATACTAGATGAAAGCTAAGAAAATCTGAATAAAGTACAGACTTTAGCTGATAATAACGTGTAATAGAAGAAACTGGGTGTGGAATATATGAGAACTCTCTGCACTAGCTTAACGATTTTTCGGTAAATCTAAAGATTTTAAAATAAAAAGGTTATTTAAAAATTTGATTCAGGGAACAAAAGAATATACACAGTCATATCAAACATTTATTCAGCTTACATGAATTCAACTGTACGTGCTCAGCAAAGAAGGAGGAAAGAGTGTGGTTGAGGGAGAAAATAAATACAGTAGTATAATATTTTGAAGTGTTAATGTGCATATTTCTCCTGGGGCCTCTTCCTCCTTCCTCAACCACTTCCCAGCTTGTACAGCCAGTCTTGAGTCACTCACTGCAAAACCAGAGGCAAATGCTATAAATTCTCAACCACTAAACATAATTGCTGCTCTGAAACAGAAAGATTCAGATGCATCCTTTCAAATAAAGTTTTTTCCTCTCTGAAAACCAAAAAACCTGTTGCCGTCAATCAACCCCTACTCATAGTGACCCTATAGTACAGAGTAGAACTGCCCCATAGAGTTTCCAAGGAGCACCTGGTGGATTATGGACTGCCAACCCTTTGGTTAGCAGTCAGAGCACGGAACCACTACGCCACCTTTGAGATAGTAGGTAAAATGACAGTAGGCTAAAGAAGGGAAAAGGGACCAGGACCCATAAGACCAGAAGAGTGAAAGATGAAACAATTTCTGTAGCTATTACTTTCCCTTACCCCCCGCAATGGAATCTTAGTCAATTCTCCTTATTGCCATCCAGAGAGGATCACAATCACACGTAGAAAACCTACCCATCTTTTCATTGGAAATTCATTTACTGGCTCATTCAATGGGACAGTGGCTGCCCCACAGCATTTAAGGTTCTAAAGGCCACGCATCTGAGCACTGCCACAAAGACAAATACTAACTGAAGGATAGTGGTCAGTGTTTGTAGTCCACTCATAATACACTCAACGACCGCCCAAATTAAACCAAGAAGAAAAATCCCATTTCCAAATGATAGAGCCTGCAAAAACACATATGGGGTGTTAGCCAGGTTACCTGATTTCATGATTGCTTTGTTTCTTCCCCAGATATTTTTAGTTATATAAAATACCCTGGCAAGCTCTGTAGGGATATAAGTACAACATTCTTCAAAAAAGACAGCATGCTTTCCACCTCCAGAGGCAGTGTCTAAAACATTTTAAACCATCACCCGTCTAATTTTAGGAATCTCTCCTGCCAATTCTACAGTCTCAGTGACATTGTCTAGCTCTCCTGCTATTCTTTGAACCACTGCATGTAGGATTATCCACGCTTCTGGAGCATCTTATGAAGTGTAAATTGAAGAAACTTGGAGGCAGAGAAAAGCTGTCCAAAATCCTTTCAATGATTAACATTTTTAATGCAAATTGAGATCCAGTTTTTCTACTTGAATTACATTATCTAAATATCTCTTTGTTTTTTCCTAGAAGAGAAATTGATAAACCAATATGGACCCTAGATAAGATCAGCGACTATCCTGAAGGCAGCCATCAGTCTACCAAGATAACATATCTCTTTAAAAAATTGTGGATATAGTCAATCAGCTTTTGTGACACAAATTCAATACCAATCATTAGGAAGTAACCAATGACCTATTTTTGCCACAATACTCTATGGGGTTGTCAAATAGGATAGCAATGCTTTAGTACCACTCATCAAGAATGGCTATGCCAAGTGATGAAATTTGTTGTACAGAAATCATCAGGTAGACCTAAAGCAAAAGAGCTTTGAGTTGTCCTAAGTGTTTCACCTTTCTTAATAAGGTCTAAAAAAGTAAGAAAGACTGAAAATGTACAATCTATTCTCTCTTTTTCAAGCTCTAATTCTACTGAAGTTCTGTGGTGAAGGCTAGTTCCTATAAGAACTTCCCAAGTATAGTTTCTTTGGAAAAAGAATCCTGTTTTTTTAGGTATATAATGGGTTATAGAATTTTGGATTTCTGGCTACCTGGCCTGTTGTGACTTTTTGTTCTTTTTGTTGCTTTTGTCTTTATTTTTGTCATCTAAAAAGTTGCTTAGGGAGTTGGGTTCTTATTACCCAGAAAACCAACTAGAACTGGCATGAAAGGAAGTTGAATGGCACCCAAAGAAAAGTGAGTATAAAAAAAGATTCTAGGGGGTATGCTTTCTTTGGGTACCAAACAGCTTTTTCAGCCTGGGAGTAAAATCTTTGTTCTTGATGGGTTTGTTTGTTTGTTTGTTTGTTTGTTTGTTTGTTTGTTTGTTTGTTTGTTTGTTTGTTTGTTTGTTTGTTTGTTTGTTTGTTTGTTTTACCATCACATCCTTTCTGTGGGCCAAGTTCATAGTTTCGTAGGTTACAGTATTACTTAAAAAACTTAGTAGACATCTGATCTATTTGCTTCAAGTTAATCCCTAGTTCTGGAACACACCCAAAGTCCTTTCTTAGACATAAATCCAAGCCTCCTGTAAGTCTTTGCTTCTAATTTCTATTTCCCCACCAATTTAATGGAAGCTACCTTGAGGCCACCTGAAACAATAGTTGAACAGAAAGATAACATCCTTAATGTGGTATTTTTTTCAGGGATGAGTTATTTGTTTAACTAGGAACTCTTAATGAGCTTTTGCCACCCAAAGCCTTTTGTAGTCTTATTTCATAAGGTTTGGTGTCTAGAAGCAGTTGGCTCTTACAACCCTGTGAGACCATAAATTTCATAAATTTCTTTAATCTCTTTCGTTCTGCTTGCGCACTGGCCAATTCTTCCTTGAGCTCATCACTTTATTGTAATACTTGACTAAATATATTAAGGAACAATCAAGGCACACTAATATTCTGGCTCTTTCTAGCCATTTTTACTAGAGCTATAAGCTCAGTAGGAATTCAGTCTGCATTCCACACTATCACTGGTGAGAGTTTTACAAAATATTATGCCTATTTTTCTAGCCTTCCCTATATGTTTCTTTATCACCTTTTATTTAATCCCTAGCTCAGTGGAATCCTGGTGGTTCAGTGGTTAAGCATTTGGCTGCTAAGCAAAAGGTAAAAGGTAGGCAGTTCAAATCCTCCAGCCGCTCCTTGGAAACCCCCTGAGGAAGTTCTACGCTGTCTTAGACGGTCACTATGAGTTGGAATCAATTCGACAGAAGTGTTTTTTTTTTTTCTTTTAACTTGATGTCACTATTTTAAGTTTTTGTTATCACATTACCTAATTTAGATTTTATGTTAGTTAAGATGATGCTAAATGTTGTATTGAATGAACTCCCCAAATTCATTGGTTTCACATGACAGAATTTATATTTCTCATTCAACAAAATGAGTACATGATTAGGTAGACAGATCAACCCTCTTCTATGGTAGGCAGAATAATGGCCCTTGAAAGACGTCCGCATCCTAATCTCTGAAATTGTATATATGACACCTTTGCAAAAGATACAGATGAGTTTAAGAATTTTTATATGAGGAGATGATCCTGGGTTATCAACGTGGACCCAACATAATCACGAGGAGCCTTCTAAGAGGAAGACAGGAGAGTCAGAGTGAGAAAAGGAAGTGTGACAATGAAAGCAGAGGTTGGAGGGATGCAAGGAAGGAGCCATGAGCCAAGGAATTCAGGTGGCCTCTAGAAGGAATGCAGCCTTGATGACCTACACAGATTTCTCTCTTCCATATATAATGGCAATGAAAGCATGAATCATGAATTTTTGTGGAAAGCAGGTCATTTCTGCCAACAATACTAGACTGGAAACAGGGTGGTTAAGTGAAACTGTATGTTCTGAATGACGAGCTTCCCAACTCCTTTCCCTCAGCTGGCTCCCAGAGCACTAGCAGCTGGCCTTATACTCCCCAGATAGTCGTAGATTGGAGGAGTCTCTTTAGGAGGAAATGAGCAGCCCAAAAAACACTAATATTTAGCATTCAGGTCATCCCACACACATCTCACTTGTGCTACTCTGCACACTGTTCAAAAGCCCTCTCCTGCTACCGCTCCTCACCCATAAACACAAAGAGATTACAATCTAGTATGAAAGACAGAGGCCAACATTTACAAACAAACAAAAAATAAAACAGCGGCAATGCATTGGTGGGTGGCAAAAAAGAAAAGTTAAAACTATAATTCCTATCTTTTGAAAAATAAGGAACTATATTGAATTCATCATACCATGATACCAGTAAAAACTGTTTTAAAACAGAGAGACCATGAAAGAAAAGAGCACTCAGAAATTAAAAATATGATAGCAAAATTTTAAATAATCAATTGTAAGAAGGCTGGAAGATTACATTTCTTTTGTCATAAGAAATAAAACAAAAAGCAGAGTTCAAAAATTGGAGAGAAAAGATGAGTCAGAATCCAACCTGATGGCAACAAACAACAATAACAAAGGGTCATACGACCAGTCATTACCAATGAAATGTGAACAGAAGCGACATGTGTCACTTTCAGGCTGAGGGAGTGAGAAGAACAAAATTCTCTACTCTCTTCCCTGTCATGGTGACCCTCTACATCAAGATGGTAGAGCTTTCATCAGCCTGGGTAACTGAGTGGCCATGTGGAGCAGAGCCAACCACCAGCTCACTTTGAACATGAGCAAGAAACAAACATTTGAAGGATTAAGCCACTGAGATTTCCCCAACTGAGATTTTTCATGGTAAATATGACCTATACAAGGATATTCCAGAAGATTCAACAGCTGATGAACAGAACAGACTACTGAGAAACTGACTGGACTTTTTAAACAAAACTTTATGGTTCTAGTTTACTTTATAAATAATGTACGTATATATTATTTTGATAAACATTTTCAAAATAGTCAATAAGATTATTTAATATTCAGATTGATTTTTCTATACTGATACTAAGCAGTATTTGCAAGATAGTAGGAAAATGGGTGCACCTACACATTGTTGATGTAAGCATAAATTAGTATGGCCTTTTAAGAAAGCAGTTTGGCAGTGCCTATCAAAATTTTCAATTTACATACACTTTGACTCAACAATTCCAATTCTAAGTGTCTTCAGAATTACTCATACAAATATGTCCATATACTAGGCTGTCCATTGAATCATCCCTTGTAATAGCATAAAATAAGAAATAGCCCAAGTACCAGCAGGGAAATATATGAAGTTTATCTTTACTCATAGATATACAAGATACTATGAAAAGTGTGTGACTTTTTTTATGAAGTAAATGTACCTGTACTGATATGAAAAGATATCCACAATAAATTGTTGAATGAAAAAGGCTAGATACAGAACAATATATGTAGTATGATTTTCCATTTATGTAACCAAAGAAGAGAATCTGGGTGGGTGGGTGGGTGTGTGTGTTAACAAGGATAAAATGAAAAGATGTTATAAGTGTTTACCATCTCCTCTATGCCTGCCTTTCTCTAAAAGAACCCTAGTTTGCTCAGTTTGCTTCAGGATTCCTCTTTGTTATGCAGAACCTAGGTACTGAAGGAAGAGGAGAATTGGAAGAAACTAAATTGATTGAAGTCATAGAGAACCAAGTCAGGAAGAAGAGAAATGAAAAGATGGTTGGTTTCTGCTAATTTGGAAGGAGAATTTAGGAAAGCTTGGAGTGAGGGAAAAGTAAGTCTTTAATGCATTGCTATGGATGTTAGGGATATTGACAATTAGGCCTTGGGGCTTTTAAAAGAAGTTTTATGGTGTACTGGGAACATGCCCCCTTTGGACATTTTGCGGGGAGGTTTGGATAAGATTTACATTTCTTTCAATTATTTTTGGTCTCAGCCACTCTGTGGGAGAAAGAAGTGACAGTCTGTTTCCATGAAGATTTACAGTCTAGCCCTACGGGGCAGTTCTACTCAGTCCTACAGGGTCACTGTGAGTTGGAATCAACTCTACGGCAGTGGGTCTGATTTGGCTTTAGATTTTTTTTTTTTTAATGTAATTATATCAGGGAGCAGCTGGGTATATAAAGGTTATAATTTACTTATAGACAGAAGACGATAGATATATTGAGGGAAAATCTACTAATATATAAACATGTGTTTATATTTTTCTGTTTAGAAAAAATATATTAAAGATTAGACATCAAACTCTTAACAGCAGTTACCTCTATGAAATTGGAACAGATGAAGAGACATGGAAGATATGTTAAGGGGCCTTTTTTTATACATACATACCTGAATTGTTTGTAATGTAATTTTTTAACAGAAACAAATGAAAAACAAAACAAACGTAAGATAGCACCTCTTCAAAAATGTGACATTTGCTCATTTACAACTGTTATTTGTTATTTATGACTGCACCATACAGGTAACTTGATTTTCTTAAATTTCAAATCCCTCATAGTCAGTAGAGACTATATTGATACACATGTACAGATCACAGTGGCCCTTAACTAAAACACTGAAGTAATAGAGGCAAAGATGTTTTCTAAGCTGGACATAAGCATATACCTACTCAATTCCCCTATTCAATTTTCAAGTATAGACACATGTTGAAAGCTCAATTTTCACCAAGATTTTTTTTTTCCTGATAAAGTTCCTTCTGGACCTTTTTAGTCTTTTACTCTCTAAACATGAATATTCAAAGAAAACACTTTTCTATTGTATTGGCAGATGTTTTCATGTACAGGTTAGAGGAAAATGACTGGTATTAAACAATTTTAGACAAAGTAGCACCCTGTAGACACTTAAATAATATTTTTAAGGTAGTGAGTGTTTAAATCTGACAATAATGTCTCCTTAAAAATAAAGGACTGCTCTTCAAATGTGTTTATATGGAGAGAAGTATGAGGATAGAGCTAGAGATAAGAGATATGAACTCTAGTGCCATCTAGCAAATATGATGGGTAACATCACTAACATTTTCTCTGCTCAGATCCAAAAAAGCTACGTTAAGAGTCCTTGAATTTTACGTTGATTGTTGACCTTGGAAATTCCACTTATGCATTTCTTAGAAATTTCCAGAGTTCTGCACTTGGTATATACTCCTTTAAGAGGTAGAGAGGAAGGGGAAAAAAACAGCTTTCAGATGCATCAGACCCGATATAGAAAAGTTTATTGCAAAGAATAAATATCAGCTAACTATATGCATTTTTTTTCATCCTCATAAAAGCGTTGATATCATTCTATTTTTTAATAAAAGCATAATGGTGCTAAATTTGTAATTTAATTTATAATGTGGGCTATTCTTAGTCATTAAAGTAAAAAACATTATTTTCCTTTGCCAGCCTCCCATCCAACACACACACACACAACTTACATAGATTTCCAATATGTCCTCTTGTATGATTTTTCAGTCTATTCAAACCTCAACTAGTCAGTACTTTTCAAGAAAAAAAAAATGTATTTAAGCACAAGTTTGTGAACCAAATCAGTTAAACCGAGAAGTCTCTCTTGACCTTCCAAGATCTAAGGCCTAAATATTATCAAGCGTATGAAAATACAGTACCTGACACTTTGCTGCTAAAATTTCTGAAGAGTATGCAAACATATATTTGAATGATAAAATTACAAGTGTCATAATCCCAGATAGATTCCAGTATTAACATAAAAAGTGTCATTTCATAATGGAGAAGACATGAATGAATTACTAGAAGTATTAATAAGTAAACTCTCTAGCACCTTGTTATCAACCACTGCAAATATTTCAAAGACAACATTAATCTATTGCTTTCTACTTATAAAGAGCTTCTTCTAGAAGTTCAATGTGTTTGGAGCCTTCAAAAAGCTCGTGTGGTGGTGTTTTTGCTGTTCTCCAGCAGCAAGAAACATATGGGTAGAACATGACCTTCTTGGACTATAACACATAGCCTTCTCTATCTTCAAATAAAGAGACATGTGAAAGATATTCCTTAAGTGCAGGTGTCCAACAAAATTAGATACCATTTATATCAGTCAGGGTCTGGTCAGGAGACAGAAACCATATGGGAATTTGAACAGGGTACATTTAATATAAATATTTATTAACTTCAACAGAGGATTGACTGGTAAGAAGCAAAGAAAACTCCAAGGAATACGGGAAGAGCAAACAAAAGGAGCAGTCATTACCCTTAGGACTGAGCTAGAGACCCCAAGGAAGAGGTTCCGCACCAAACGAGGGCTGAGATTCCGATCTCATTGGTGAAGATTCACCTGTGGCTCGCTGCATTACAGAGAATTCACAGAGGCCTGTCAGTGGAACTTGCTAGAAATTGACCCTCTGGCGTGCTGAGGAAGCTGTCCGCAGGCTGGTGCCTCACTGATAGTTCTGCTGTGAAGCTACCTGAAGGGTGCCAGGAGAAGTTGTTGGCCTCTGGGTGCTGGATAAGCCTCCCACACTACAGGAATCAGGTGCTAGGGAAGTTGTACATGCCACAGGAGCCAGATTTTCAAGAAGGCATGTGTGCTTAACCAGTTGTCATTGAGTTGACTCCGACTCATGGTCACCCCATGTGTGACAGAGTAGAACTGTGCTCCATAGAGTTTTCAAGGGTTGATTTTTTGAAAATAGATCACCAGGACTTTTTCCTGAGGTTCCTCTGAGTAGACTCGAGCCTCCAGTTTTTTGCTTAGCAGCTCAGCACATTAACCGTTTATAATACTCAGGGACTCTGCCACATGTACTACAAAAGCCTAAAGAGAAGAGCACACAGGGGTCAGCAAGAGAAACTTCTTTCTCCTTCATTGTCCCTCCAGTGTTCTTTACTAACAAAGCTTAACATCATGCCAGCTGGTAAACAGGGCCCACCTCCGCTATCACAGAGCAGGCACTGAAGGGTAGATTTCGATCTGAATTGGTAACAGCCACACCATTTTTATTTGTACTCAATGTCACACATTCTGCTTTAGGAATGGCTTATTCTCAGCTCACTGGTTTTCTCAAACTTAATTCCCAACACATGACAGTAGTTTTACTATTAGAACGCTTACTTTTAAAAATGGATGATAAAAATGCTATTATAAATTTAGAAATGTACAATTTTTTTTTTTTATTTTACTAAGTCGCAGCAACTACAGGCAATTACAAACATTAGCTCATATATGTGTTGAAAGACTTGTCTGTCTATTCAGTCTCCGGCTATGCTTGATAAGCATATAGATCGGAGGGTTCCTTACAATAACAACTCCAAGGTTTTCAGAGGCCTCAGACCCACAAGTTGGGAGCCACTGCCCTAAAATCAGTTCCAAACCTCTCAGGCCAGGACAGGGAGTTTCATAATCTTTCCCAACCTACTTTTAGAACCATGTTGGTAACTTCCCATATCGCTCCAGACAAATTGCTATTGCCTGAACACATCTTGAGCTATCTCAAGCCCTAGCTCCACCTAGTATACATTCCTTCATCCTTCCTCTTTATCTATCCAAAGCTTACCCTCCTTCAAGACCCACACTATATCCCTCTACCAGGCTGCTTTTCTTGGCCATTGTACCAGATGTTATCTGTTGGTTCTCAGACCATGACTGCCCTTCTAAGCTGTCCACTGTACAGAAGGGGATGGAATTCTGTACATTACACTCCCCAGCTCTTTTTAGCTGGACTCCAGTAAAACCAAACCAAACCAAACCCAGTGCCGTTGAGTCGATTCCGACACATAGTGACCCTATAGGACAGAGTAGAACTGCCCCATAGAGTTTCCAAGGAGCGCCTGGTGGATTTGAACTGCCAACCTCTTGGTTAACAGCTGTAGCCCTTAACCACTACTCGTACTAATAAGAGGCACTTAGTGAAAACCAGGGTGAAGGGGGGCAGAACATTATCTTCCTGCAGCATATGCAGGTAGGCAAGTGCGCACTCTCCGATGGTAAGTAGGGGAGCAGCCCTGCTTGTGCAGCTTTTGCACTCTGCATATAATTCCACCACACCATTTATCACATTGTATTTAATTATAGGCTTCCCTGGTTATTGTCCCCACCAGACTGAGTACGCCATACGAATAGAAATGATCCTTCTGAGAATCAGTCACTTCAATGTTGCAGACAGGTGTCTTTAAAAGCCACGGTAGCAACACTTACATTCACACCTCAGACCTCCCAATATCTGTGTAAGCTTCTAAATTCCTGCATTAAACCCCTTCCTATTCCGAACACTACAGTAGCTTTCACTCCTCTTAATTGCCATAAGGACTTATAGTAGTTTATTGCCTATATTGTTAGTTAGCTTTTCATATATATTTAGATTATCTTCACAACTAAACTTCTTTCAAGAAGAACCGGTATCTATATTTTTTTATGTGCAATATAGCACCTTCCCTTGCAAGCAATTTTCCAGGAAATAATTACTGATTTGATTAAATATGGTTATAATTAAGTTTTAACTGATGCCATATTGGACTACATCTTTTTAAAAACTAGGCAGAATCTCAAACTGCCAAGTCAATATTTAGAGTCTCTATAGGTTTTGTTTTTTTTTTTTTAATGGGTTAGGATTTTGTCAGTGATCTTCCCGTCTCTCTTCTCTCAGTAAACTAACTTAGCTGTTTTGAATCAAGGTGCTAACTTCCATTCTAAGTATCTGCAAACATTTTTAGATGGACGACTTTGGGTCAGCTAGGCCATTACAGACAGAACTTCCTGCTTTACTTTTTCTTTCTAAGCATTGCATATTCTCCACATGTTAAATCGCCTTGATATTACTTCTACCCAATCTTGCCTAACTGGCCTTAAAAGCCTAGCTTTTCCCTCTTTTTTCTTTCTTCCAACAGGTATAAAATAATATAAAGATATGTAGATAGATTAGATAGACAGACAGAGAGATGATAGATAGACAGATAATAGATGATAGATAGATGGGTAGATCAGTAGATTGGTAGATCGGTAGATTAGATAGGTAGGTAGGTAGATAGATGATAGACAGACAGACAGATAGACAGATACATAGATATAGATATATAGATAGAGAGAGAAAAGAAGCTTTTACTCTTGAGTTACAAACACATATTTTCATATTTCTATAACTCTAGCTGTAGTGGGTTGAATAGTCCCCACCCCCACCCCCCCACCCCCCACGAAAATTCACGTTCACACAGAAACTCAGCATGTGACCTTATTTGGAAATGGAGCCTTTGTAGATAAAATTAGTTAAGAACCTGGGGATGAAATCATCCTGAATTTAGGCTGAGCCTTAAATCCAATAACTAATGTCCTTACAAGAAATGGGAGGACACAGGGAAGAACAGCAAGAAGACAGCCACGGGAAGACAGAGGAAGAGATGGGAGTTATGCTCACACTTGCCAAAAAATGTCTGAGGCCCCCTCAAGCTGGAAGAGGTGAGGAAGAATTCTTCTCTAGAGCCTTTGAAGGGAGCATGGTCCTGCCAACACCTTGATTTTGGACTTCTAACCTCAAGAACCATGAAAGAATAAATATTTTGTTTTAAGCCACTCAGTTTGTGGTTCTTTGTCACAACAACTTTAGGAAAACAATACGCTAGCATTGCTCATACTTTGCACAAAAGTCAAAAGAAACCTTATAGGCTTAAATGAACGCATTCAGTTTTGAGGAGGCTGACATTACAGAGCACACTGCTGAGCACAAAGTGTTCCTAATACACACCTTCTACTCTCTTATGGGATCACTGTCAGAGATGTAAATAAACCTTCTCTTGGTGAAAGGTACTTCCAGTTAATAGTTCATTAGGAAAGTCAATTTGCCATCTAGAAGTTGGTTTCAAAGATGGAATTATCCTAGTAAAATTAAACTCTTTTTTTTTTTTTTTTCCTTCCGAAGACAAACTTTAGTAGTTACAAAAAACTTAAAAAATCAGTGAAGACATATTTCTCCTTTCCCTCTGGGGACAGTGCAGCTGCGAAAACATTACACAGCATATATGTTTCTCCTCATGAACAAAACATGCAATCCGAGTTTTATATTCTAAGTGATGACATGGAACACAAATCCCCAGGCAGAGTTAGCCGTGCCCTTCTCAGGGCCCTCTTGTATTAAATCACTTATCACATTCTGTTGTTATCATTGGTCTCCCTGATTATGCCTCCCCACACACTGAGGACACCACACCAACGGGAATGTGTATAATGCATCTTTGCACATTCAGGGCCTGGCACCGTGCTTGGCAGTGCTTGGTGCTTGATGAACACTGAACTAATTAAACGATTGCCCTTGCTCTATTCATAACGCAGCGGATGAATTTAAAACACATTCTAAAATTGCAATTCTGAGGTTGAGCATTTATTCTCAAAGCTGATGCAGCAGACATGTTTTTATTTATAAAATGTATTTTATACACAGCCTCTTTCTCAAAAGAAGGTGGCAAGACTAGGCAATTAATAACCCAAACCTAATGAGGGAACTGTTCACAAATCACCGCAACCTGATATTTATCAGAAAGATTTAGCAGCCTGGATGGTGTAAGTCTTAGGTTTTTTTTTTTTTTTTTTTTCTCTCTTCACATGCCATCCTCCCACAAAGTAGGTTTCGAAAACAATGGTTATGTGTGGCTGAAGGAGGATGAGTTGCGCCCAAAAGTCACTCAGAGTTAGAGGTTAAATCTTCCAGTTCTCTGATCTGGAGTCTCAACCACATTCTACGTTTAAAATCGATAATGAATATGTAAACGTTCTAAGGTACTTATAAAGGTTTTTCCAAATCTTCAAACTGTCTATGTCGAAGAAACATAGGTTTCAAGAACACCTAGTAGGTTCTCTTCTCTGAAATCATACTACCAGTCTAATTTTAGGCCACTATTAATGATTTTAAGGAGCTGATACTCAAGAACAGTTCCAGAAAAAAAAAATTCCCGGAAAATGAAGAAATTGGGAAAATCAGGATTGGGATCCCAGTGAGGAATATCAAGAATCTTTGCTGCAAATTCCTACACTAAAAGAGACAGGGCTTAAAAGAAGATTCATTCTTCTCAGATTTTCCAGTTTGCGGTAGGCACCCTCTGAGAGGGTCCCCCAGTAATTCCTAACACCTAGGGTTTTTTTGGGGGGGGAGTACTCATGGCCTTGTGTAGTCTACCTCCTTGAATGTGGGTGTGTGCTCCACCTAGCGACTCACTTTTAACAAATAGAACACGGCAAAAGCGATGGCATGCCACTTTTGAGATTAGATTACAAAGAAATTGTGTCTTTCATCTCTCTCTTTCTCTCTACCTCTTTCTGAAGAAAGCAAGGTGCCGTGTTGTAAGCTGCCCTGTGGAGAGTCCCATGTGGCAAGGAGCTTAAGCTCTCAGTCCAACACCACACTGGAAACTGAATCGAGCCAACGGCCCCATGAGTGAGCTTGGAAGAGGACCCTCTCCCAATTGAGCATTGAGATGACTGCAGTTCAGGCTGTCATCTTGATTTCAGTCTTGTGACAGACCTTGAACCTGAGGCCCTCGGCTAAGCCACAGCCAGATTCCTGACCCACAGAAACTGTGACATAATAAATGTTTGTTGTTTTAAGCCACTAAGTTTTGGGGTAATTTGCTATAATAAGTAATTAATATATAGCTCTACCCCCATAATCTAATATTAAGTACATGCTTAGTTTTCAAAACACATAACATCACTTTTGTTTGTACAAGAAGGTCGTATGAGTGCTTGGAAGAAAGTGAAAACCACTGTCTTAGGAGCTAGGAACTATTTTGGATGTGTAAACTCAGAGAACAAATCATTGTAACCGAGGACTAGACTGTCTCCCTTCCAGAAAAGGCTAATCAAGGAGAAGGTGGCTAAAGCTGACCTTAGGATAGTCTCCCTAAGGCCAGAAACCATAATGGCCAATGTACCAGCCCATTCACTCATCATCTTAGGAGCGGTAGTGAAAATTAAATCATTTATTCTTCAAACACCTAGCCATATGTTTTTTAATCATTTTCAATTCATTGGTTTACGTGGGAACTGGAAAGTACCAAGAACTGCTGACCCACCTCCTCTGAATAACCAGAAATAGCCTCCACACTCAAAATTGATGCTAAGCACTTATTCTGTAGAGGAACATAATTGCTCTGGCTGCTACGAGACACCATTTGATTTTAGATTCTCTTCATTGCTTACTCATTTCCCCAAACAATTTCCCGTTAGCTCAAATTTTCCTATACTTTATTGGATAATGTTTACTAATAAACTGAAGGCAAGGGTGACTATTAAAAAAAGATAAAGTAGTCAATTAGAATAGCTTAATTACAATGTGACTTTGTATAGAGTTCTAGCCTGTAATCTTATCTGATAGCAATGTCAAGCGTTCATCCAAAATAAAACATCACACATTTGGTTCCTTCCAGATTTAACTAGATGAATTGGAGATCGCAGGATTTGTACACAGATTCTTAGTCTCTAAAAAAAAATAGGCCCTCAGAAATAATGCTGACATTTCCTATGTTTTACTATGGGAAATATCACATTAGGATACCCATTCAGAGCATGTATGCATTTAGGCCTCACAACACAAGCTACAACCATGAAATTTTGTGTAAACAGTTTTCAAGCTGGGGAAAGATCAGAGCTTATTCTCTGAGGTCTGTTCTGCTTTCTCTTTTCTACGGCCCTCCCACTTTCGATATCCCAATATATCTAAAGCTGAGAAAATGCATGTACCCTTCTCCTGGAATCTTTTTTTTCTTTTTTTTTTTTTGAGTCCCCTTTCATAATGGATAGACTGCTCTGAAGGCTCGCTTAACTTCACTCTGTCTACATCCATCCCAACTGAACCAGTGACATTATTAAAGAATTGTCTTGTCCAGCTGGAAGACTGGTTGGATACTTACTATAATCTACTAAACTACCATTAACCCTTTTCTTGAACAAATAATGGATCAATTACTAACTACTGAATATCAGAAGCTGTTGAAACAATGTTCAGGCTGTCATAAGACCTCACTTTGCTTACTGATAATAATTTAAGTCAGACCTCCCTTGCCATTGTATTTTTCTTCTTGTATCTTGCATCACTGATAAAGCATTATAGTTTTGTTTTTGTCCTTGAAAGCTTATACCCTATTTGAAGAAAGAATAAATGTCGTTTCATTCATACAATAAATATAAAAATATATATATTAGCACTACTAAATTATCTACTACCTTTGTATAGGTCTATGACTAGCCAGGCAAACTTAGGTTGCAATAATCTGGAAACTTTTCAAAGGGAAATCTGAATTACATACATATTGGGGTCAAAATTCTTTAGATCTGAGTTACTTAATTTCTTTAGTTTTATACTTAAACTTTGCTTCTAGACAGATGGCCTCATTCTCAAAACACCAAGCTTTCACCTACAATCTGTTCCCCAATTTATCGCCAGAGAGATTACTGTAAAATACAAATCTTTTCTCACTTCTCTACTTAAAGTTCTCCAATGGTGTCCCATTGCCTTCAGGGTAAATTTAACATTCTTCAGACTGATATAAAACCAAAAACAAACCCAGTGCCGTCAAGTCGATTCCGACTCATAGCAACCCTATGGGACAGAGAAGAACTGCCCCATAGAGTTTCCAAGGAGCACCTGGTGGATTCAAACTGAGAATCTTTGGTTTGCAGCTGTAGCGCTTAACCACTACACCACCAGGGTTTCTTCAGGCTGGTATATAAGGCCCTTAATTACCTGGATTATCTGGATTCCAACAGCCTCTTCAGTCTTATTCTGTCTTCTTACTTTACAGCCAACTCTTAGACACACTGAGCTACTTGCAGTCCTGACTTCACACTCTTTCACACCCTATGTCTTACAGCTTGTGCTCCTTCTGCCTGGGCCACTGCCTGTCCTATCAACTTTACCTTAGTGACCAAGCCCTAAGCCTTCTTCAGACCCAGCTCAGGTTACCAAAAAACAAAGCAAACCCATTGTATGGGACAGAGTAGAACTGCCCCGTAGGGTTTCCAAGGAGGGGCTGGAGGATCTGAACTGCTGACCTTTTGATTAGCAGACAAGCTCTAACCATTGTGCTACCATGTCTCCCTGCTCAGGTTACTTCCACCTAAAAACCCTTAGTTTTCAGACTTCTGGCCAATGTGGCACCATAGACAGAAGTACCATGCTGTCCCTCCACAGCAAAGACCCAAAAAACTAAGTAAAACACAGACAAATGTCATTCCTAGAACCTGAAGAGCCAAATGAAGAGACAGAGAATTCAGCCAAGTGCCGAATGGAATAAGAAACTGACAGAGGACAGAGAGCAAGGAGAGATAAGTGTGGAGGGCCCCGTTAGCTAATGCAGCATGGATCTGCCATCTTGGATTCCTGTCAGGGATGGGCAGACAGGAAGCACAGGAAAGCAGCTTCGAGGAACTCCCAGCAGGAGACAGAGCACCCAGTAACCAGCACTACAAGCTTTCCCACCCCCCATTCTCTCCCCACTGCTCTACCTCCGAGCTTCTTAGCTGGCTGTGGTGGCTTCGCCAGAGAGGAATTGCAGCATCCATGCCACTTGGGTTTGCACCACTCACGTCAGAGATCAGCAGATAGGGAGTACAGGAAAGCAGCTTCACAAAGCTCCCAGAAAGGGACAGACCACCTAGTAATGAGTCATATATGCTTTCCTAGCTCCCCTCTTCTCCCCCCCACCCCCCATTTCAGCCTCCTCTGCTTCCCACCAGCCTCAGTCTCTTGGCCAGGAGGCAACTGCTTTGGCCTCAGGCTACTTGGATTCACCCTGCCCACAATGGCAGGGCCCGTGAGCTGATATTGCTTCTTTCTATCTCTTTTGGTTTCTTCTGTGCCTCCTACCACCTCCCCCTCCTTTCTCTGGAACACCTAGCTCCACGCACCATCTTTGCTTCTTCTTGAAAGGCTATGAAGCCATGCTCGAATGGGGAACCACTTCCCCAGCCCACAACACCATGCTGGTGGGATCCCTGGGCTTTCTTTTTTCCTTGTTTTGTTTTGCTCTGTTTCGTTTTCTTTGTTTATTTCCTTTTACTTTTCACAGCTTGGGAGTTCCTTCTAGCAGAGCTGCACCGCACAGCTTAGGAGCCACTCCCTCAGTCTGCACAGCTGTGTAGGTGGGATCCCTGGGGGCATTTCTTTTTTTTTTTTTTTCTTTTCTCTCTCTTTTTCCCTTTCTGCCTGTCTTCATTTCTCAGCTCTTGTCTCTCTACACTTATCTTCTTTTCCTGTATCCTGAATACCTAATACTGTGTGACATCTATACCCCCTCTAGCCAGGCTATACTGTGCAGCCTAGGAGCCACTTTTCTGGCCTTAGCAGCCCCACTGGTGGGACTCTGTAACTCCTGGGGGCTTTTCTTTTCTTTTTTTTCTTTTCCAAAATTTGTCTAGTTATTTTCCTTCTTTCTTTTCCCCTTTTTCTGTCTTTTTTTTTTCTCTTTGCTTTTCTCCATTTCTCAGTTTCTCGCCATTCCAATGGCAAGCTCCTTTAGTGCTCTTCCCCCCCCCCCTTTCTTTGCTTGTTTGTTTTTGGCTCCTGTTTTTCTCTCCACTCTCTCCTCTTTCCCATACCCCTATTAGCTCCACACATCACATCCTCCCCACTTTCCTGCCTACCTGTACAATGCAATGAACATCATACCTCCAAGCAGCACAGGCAGGGCCTACTGGAACATACCCAGCACTAATTCCTGGCCCACCTTGTTAGCCCTAGTACATACCACAAACAACCCGTCCCAGACCCTCCCCTTCAGTTGGACCTGGCCTGCTGCACAATAGCTGATTTTCTGCCCCTGCCCATTGGACAAGGAGGTGAAAAGTATCGTGACTACAGATGAGCAAACAAAAAAGAACTCACAGCCCACCTGCTCAGAAGTATCCAAATAAAACAAAAAAAGCAGGACAAAACAAACAAATCTATGATCAAGAATTGAAGAAAATAACTACTGAATGTCCTGAAGACAGCAGACAATACCGAAATATATTTTTAAAAGGACAGGATGGATCCAGTAGGCATCCAAAATAAAATGCCAGGTGACTTTCCAGTAGAAGAAAAGGCACTAGAACTACCTGACAGGGAATTCAAATCTCTAATTTTCAGAGCAATCCAAGAGTTTAAGCAAAAAGCAAATAAAAATGAAGAAAAAATAGACAAATTTTTGGAAAACGAAGACAAATTCATGGAAAATACAGACCAAAAAATGTAACAATTCAGAAAATACAGGAGCAAAATGCCAAAATAAATTCACAACTGGAAATCATACAAAAAACAACAATTAGAAATCCAAAAGATAAACAACAAAATTTCAGAAATGGCCAGTGTCATAGAAGGCCTGAGGAGCAGGTTTGAAACAATGGAAGACAGAATCAGTAAAATTGAAGACAAACACTTGGATACAACTCCGTTTGAGGAAAAATCAAAAAAGGAATGAAGAAAAAATGGAGAAACCCTGAGAATTATGTGGGATACAATCAAAAGCAAAAATTTGCAAGTGATCAGAGTTTCAGAACAGGGAGAGAAAACAGAAAACACAGAGAAGATCATTGATGAATTCTAACAGAAAACTTCCCTAATGTCATAACTGATGAAAAGCTGACCACCCAAGAAGCTCAACAAACTCCATATGGGATAGACCCCAAAAGAAAAACACCGAGGCATATCATAATCACACTCACTAAAACCAAAGATGAAGAAAAAATTCTGCAAGCAGCTCAAGAAAAACAAAATGTCACATACAGAGGAGAAACAATAAGACAAAGCTCTGATTATTCAGTAGAAACCATGCAGGCAAGAAGGCAATGGGACGACATATATAAAACCTTGAAGAAAAAAATTGCCAACCAAGAATAATATATCCTGCAAAACTTTTGTTCAAATATGATGATAAAATTAGGACATTTCCAGATAAACATAAATTAAGAGAATATGTAAAAACCAAACCAAACTTATAAGAATTATTAAAGAGAGTCCTTCCGTCTGAGAACAAACAACAACAGACCACAGCCAGAATCTAGGACGCAAGATTGTACCAGCCAGATATCAATCTAGGAAATGAACTGTCAAGGACTATCCAAAACCAAAACAATTGCAACAGGGAACTGGAGAGGTTACTCTGTAAATGGCAACAATGTCAGAACAATAAAAGAGGAAAGAAACAGTGTACATACAGAACTTTCTAATGGAGAGGAAGGCAAGGCAATACCAAGTAATAACAGGAACCTAATACCTAAGAAGACAAGGGTAAATTTCAAGGCAACCACAAAGAAACTTAACAAACCTACTCATCAAAATAAAGAAGAAAAACATAATGTCTCCATAAAAACAAAATCTACAAAAAAAATGAAAAAGAAATACACAAACAAAAGGAACTCAGCACAGGAGAGTAAGAGGAACAAAGAAAACATTAGCACCACACACAAAAAAAAAAAAAAAAAAAAAAAAAAGCACTTCAAAATAACAGCAATAAATTCAACAATAAAGAACAACAGTGGATCTGTAAAGCGTAACATGGATGCATCCGGAGGACATTTTACTGACTGAAATAAGTCAATCACAAAAGGACAAATATTGCATGAAATCACTACTCTAAAAACTCATGAAAAGGTTTACCTACAAAAAAGAAACAATATATGATGGTTACGTAGGAGGGGAGCACTGGGGATGGAAAAACACTTAATAGACAATAGATACGTGGTAACTTTGGTGAAGGGTAAGACAGTACACAACACTGGGGAAGCCAGCACAAAGTATACAAGGCAAGGCCATGGTAGCTCCATAGACACATTCAAACTCCCTGAGGGACTGAACTGCTGGGCTGAGGGCTGTGGGGACCATGGTCTCTGGGAACATCTAGCTCAATTGTCATAACAGAGTTTATAAAGAACATGTTCTACATTCTACTTTGGTGAGTAAGCATCTGGGGTCTTAAAAGTCTGTAAGTGGCCATCTAGGATACTGCACTGGTCTCACCTCTTCGGGAGCAAGGAAAAATGAAGAAAACTAAAGACATAAAGGGAAGATTAGTCCAAAGAACTAATGGATCACATCTATCACAGCCTCCAGCAGACTGAGTCCAGTACAAATAGATGGTGCCCAGCTACCACCACTGACTGCTCTGACAGGGATCGCAATAAAGAGTCCTGAACAGAGTTGGAGAAAAATGTAGAACAAAATTCTTACTCAAAAAGAAAGACCAGACTTGCTGGCCTGACAGAGACTGGAGAAACCCTGAGAGTATGGCCCCCAGACACCCTTTCAGCTCAGTAATGAGGCCACTCCTGAGGTTCACCCTTCAGCCAAAGATTGAACAGGCCCATGGAACGAAACAAGACTAAAGGGGCACACCAGCCCTGGGGCAGGGACTGGAAGGCAGGAGGGAACAGGAAAGCCGGTAATAGGGAACCCAGGATTGAGAAGGGAGAGTGTTGACATGTCGTGGGGTTGTTAACCAGTGTCATACAACAATGTGTGTACTGTTCGATGAGAAACTAGTTTGTTCTGTAAACCTTCATCTAAAGTTCAATAAAAAATGTATATATAAACATATATATATATACACATAAAACCTTTAGTTTTTGCTTCCTAGGTCAGCTAAATATCTTTCCTATTTTTTTACACAGCATTGTGTTCTAACCTCTATCACCACATGTATCCTTGAGAGTCTGTCTCTGAATCCTCAACTGAGCACGAGGCTCTTGGGACAAGTGTAGCAGCTCAATTTTTTTTCCTTTCTTTTTCTCAAAGCTATAGTGTTGGGAACATAACAGGCATTCAGTAAACATTTGTTGAATTAGGTAACATATTTATAATCTCTTAGAAGTTGTTTTGGAAAAAGATCTTTCTTTTAAGAAATGCTAAGAGAAAACAGCCATAGTGGGACAAATAATTCAGAAATTGCCACTTATAGCTCATTTATGAATTATATTCATGAAATTTTGAAGGAATCAGTTATCTCGTCCATCAAATGCTGGAAAGGCCAGCTGGATAAGAATTTAAAGGTTATGCCAATTTTTTGATCAACTAAAAGCAAAAGCTATCAAAACAAAAAACAGAGAATTAATACATATCATTGAAATATGAAATATCATGCACTGGATACATATATATATTATAAACCAAAAAACAAAATATAATTTCTGTTCAAGAATTTTCCATCCTAGGATCTTCCTCAGGTTTATCCAGTGAAATTCACCATGCAACAAATTTTATACTATTGGAAGGTAAAATTTGCCTGGAAAACAAACAGTTCAAACACTCTCCAACTCCTAAAGCTAAAAGTAACTCCAAATGTACGGTTTGAAACAGCAGTTATTTCAAAGATATTCTTAGGAGTCTGTTTCATTTTCCCTTTCATTATCTTTTGAAATTGCCTCCTCTTAAGAAACCCATTACAAGCACACATTTTCCCTCCACTGTGGTTCAAACGAGCTCTGCTGAAGGTAAAGTTAAAGATTTTGAAGGAATCTGAAATGATGAAGACATGCAAGTTCATACATAGGTAAATACCCTTATTGCCCAAACTAAAAGAATTGGGCAAGTTAAGCTGAGCCCTGTGGGTGGAAACCTGTGCCAAGGTGAAGCCCCAGATGGCATGCTCTGGAGTGAGGAAAATTCATATAATCTAACCAGAGAACATATTTGCTTTAAGCTATTTTAGAAGAGAACACTCAACCTACTCTAGAAAGTCTAAGTAGATGCTTATAACTCTCCCATGCTAATCACAGTCAATGAAACCACATTAGTCTTGTATACCATTGTCCCCAGAACTCAGAATAGTTCATGGCATATAGCAGATGCTCAGAAAATATTTGTTGAACAAATGGATTAATAAGTGAATGAATGAATCAGGGATGTCATGGAACTAAACCATATTTCCCAGGACAACACTTCACTATATGCTATCTGTGGCCTATTTACCCTTAAATTGGTTGCTTTTTTGGCCAGTGTGTTCAACACCACCATCCTTCCACCCCTTACTGCACCCCCAGGTAGTCAAGTTCAAACAATCCTCCTGGTTCTGGATGTTGTAACAAACAACTCGACGTTTGTGACTGGCGTTAAACACTGGGGTAACTCTTCTCTTCCTTGGGGCCTTCCATCAGTAGCATTCCACATCTCAGCTCAAGGGAAACCTCCTTTAAGGAGTCTTTCCTACCCCTTCCATCCCATAGAATTTGCCCTTCTTGTCTTTGGAAACCTTGGTGGCGTAGAGGTTAAGTGCTATGGCTGCTCACCAAAGGGTTGGCAGTTCAAATCCTCCAGGTGCTCCTTGGAAACTCTATACGGCAGTTCTACTCTGTCCTATAGGGTCGCTACGAGTCAGAATCGACTCAACGGCACTGGGTTTGTTTGTTTTTGGTCTTTGTATTCCTCTATACATTGCATACACTTTAACATCTTCTATTGTGAAATATAACATGCATAAAAATATATAAAATAAAACTGTAGAGTTTAACAAATCATAACAAATTGCACAATCTTTTTTAACAAATTATAGTAAAGTGAATCCATGTATAATACCCACCAAGGTCAAAATACCGATCATCATCAGCACCTGAGAACCGTGCTTCCAACATGTCTCTTCCTTATTGCAAGCCCTTCCTGCCCCTAGGAGTATCCACTAAACTGCCTAATATGGCAATCAGTCCTGCCTTTGTCTATATTTTTGCCACATAAGTAGGTATCCTTAATCATAGTTTTACCTGTTTCTGTTTTGTTTGTTTTGTTCAACATTATGCTTTTAGAAATCTTATATGTTGCATATAGCTATAGTTTTTTGTTAGTTTAATTTTTATCCCTAAATATTATTCCATTACCTGAATGAACAATTTATTTATTCATTTTACTGTTGATGGACATTTGGTTAGGGCCTCATTTGGGGCTGTTATGAGCAACATTGCACATTTTTGTCAAGTGTACCGTAACGCGCAAGAAAATGCCTTTTAATAACAGGGCATACCTCCAAGGGAGGAATTTCTGGTTGTACACACCTTCAGTTTACTAGATAACCCCAAAACATTTTCTGAATTTTTGTTGCTCCACATCCTTGCCTTGGTATTGTGAGGCTTTTAAATTTTTCCCCATATGATGGGTATGCAGTGGTTTATCATTGAGACTTTGATTCACTTTTCCTAATTCCTTATGAGATTGAACACCTTTTTAAAGGTACGTTGGCCTTTCAGATTTCCTCAACTGTGAAATCTCTTGCCCAATTTTCTTTTGAATTGGTATTGCTTAAGTGATTTTTTGGAACTTTTTATGTATTTTGAATATATTGTTAAATTGTTGCAAATATATTCTCCTGTCCTGTGGTTGCCCTTTTATTATCTTACTGGTGTATGTCAATGAACAGAACAGCTTAATTTTAATGAAACCAGTTTTATCAATTTTTTTTTCCTTTTATTTACACCCACTCCTCACTTATTACCATGATTAGGTTCCAAAACCAGGTCATTATGCAAAAATCAGCATTATGTGAAAATGGAGGACGACCATATCGGATCAGAAAATGGAGGATGATTATATCATTACATAACTGCCAAATCACATCATTACATAACTGCCAAACCACTGAGAATCATGGTCCAGACAAGTTGATACATAACCTTAACTGTCACAGCCAGCGTTACTCTCATCTCCTACCTTGGCATTCATTACTGCCAGACATACGTTGTTGACACACAAAATAGTGAATTAGAAGATTTTTTACTACTGTTGTAAATGTGAAATGTCAGATAACAAGATAGTCGATAAGTGAGGAGTAGGTGTTATATTTGTGTCATTTTAAGAAAAAACATTTCTCTACTTGAGGTCATAAAGATATTCTCCTTATTATCCAGTACAGGTTTTAATGTTTTTTTTTTTTTTAATACATATATTTATAATCCACCTGGAATTGATTTTTGTGTTAGGTATGAGTTGGGAATCCAATTTTATTTTTATGATGAGGATATTGAACTGTCCCAGCACCATTTATTGAAAATACCATCCTCTCCCCCGCTGCCGTGCAGTGTCACCTTTGTGATAAATCAAGCATCTATATATGCCCAATTCTGTTTCTGGGCACGCTATTCTGTTCATTGCTCTATCATTGTGCAAATACCATGTGTGTTAGATTACTGTAGCTTTATTTTAATTTGCCCTGGTGGTGCAGTGATTGAAGCTCCTGGCTGCTAACCAGGAGGTTGACGATTCAAAACCACCCCCGGCTCCATGGCAGAAAGATGTGGCAATCGCTTCCATAAGGATTTAGAGCCTTGGAAACACTATGGGGTCTCTATGAGTCAGAATCAACTGGACTCAACGGCAGTGGGTGGGTTTTATTCTTTAACCATTGTATTGCCATATAAATTTTTGAATCATCTTTTTATGTGCCACCAAAAAAAAAAAAAAACCGGAATTTCAATTGAAATTGTATTGGCTCTATAGGCCAATTTAGGGGAAAGTGACAAATTTTTTGAGTCTTCCAGCCCATAACCATGTATAACACCATTTACATCAGTAGTCTTTAATTTATTTTAATAAAGTTTTATATTTTTCTCTGTATATTTATTTCTGGAAATTTGATACTTTAATCCTATTTGTTATGGATTGAATTGTGTCCCCCAGAAATATCTTGGCTAGGACATGATTCCCGGTATTGTATGATTGTCTACCTTTTACCATCTGATGTGATTTCCCTATGTGTTGTAAATCCTAGCACTATAATGTAATGAGGTGATGGATTAGTGGCAGTTAGATATCTATAAGATTAGATAGTGCCTTAAGCCAATCTCTTTGGGATATACAAGAGAGAAGTGAGCAGAGAGACATGGAGACCTCATACCACCAAGAAAACAGTGCCAGAAGCACAGCACATCCTTTGGACCCAGGGCTCCTGTGCGGAGAAGCTTCTAGTCCGGGGGAATATTGACGAGAAGGACCTTCCTCCAGAGCCAACAGAGAGAGAAAGCCTTCCCTGGAGCTGATGCCCTGAATTTGGACTTCTAGTCTACTAGACTGGAGAACATAAATTTCTCTTTGTTAAAGCCATCCACTTGTGGCATTTCAGTTATAGCAGCACTAGATGACTTAGACACTATTAAAGATAGTACCTTATTTAAATTTTAGTTTCTGCTGTTGCTAGCCTATACAAGCAATTTTTTTCGTATTGGTTTCATGTATTTACAAAGTATATTGTTTAAATTTCCTACATACTTAATCATATACCCTAAAAATAACAAATTTTGGGTTTTCCTTTCCAATTCTTAAAAGTTTTATTTGTTCTGTTACTTTATTTTACTGACTAAAAACTCCAGGAAAAATGTTGACTAGAGGTGATGACACTGAGCAAACTAGGCTTGTTCCCAGTTTCACAGGAAAATCTTTCAAACTTCAGCATGTGATATAATGTGCTATAGCTATTTACTTTTTTTATGTTTAAAAAGAAAAAAGACAAGTTCCATTCCATTCCTACTTCTCCAAGTTTTTTAAATAACAGCAATATTGAATTTTAAGAAATATCACTTCTTCATCTATTAAAATTATGATAGGATTTGTTTCCCACTTACCCTATTAATGCACTGACTTATATTAGTTTTCTATATCAATCTCATTTTTCTGGAATCAGCTTAACTTGGTCATAATATATTACCCTTTTATTTCTGGACTAGATTTACTAATGTTTTGTTTAAAATATTGTCATCTATGTTTATGAGAGATATTTGACCATAGTTATATTTATTCTTTGTCATAGTCATCCAGTGCTGCTATAACAGAAATACCACAAGTGGATGGCTTTAAGAAACAGAAGTTTATTCTCAAGCAGTTTAGAAGGCTAGAAGTCCAAATTCAGGGTGCCGGCTCCAGGGGGAAACTTTCTCTCTCTGTCGGCTCTGGGGGAAGGTCCTTGTCATCAACCTTCCCCTGGTCTAGGAGCATCTCAGCACAGGGATCCCACGTCCAAAGGACACACTGTACTCCAAGCTCAGATTTCTTGGTGGTAGAGGTCCCCAACTTCTTTGTTCGATTTTCTTTTTTGTATCTGAAAAGAAATTGACTCAAGATATAACCTAATCCTACAATTTTTTTTTTTTCATTAACCAAAAAGAATTAGTCGATGTTCAACCATTTCAAGAGGTGGCATATGATCAGGAACCAATGGTACTGAAGGAAGAAGTCCAAGCTGCTCTGAAGGCATTGGCAAAAAACAAGGCTCCAGGAATTGATGGAATATCAATTGAGATGTTTCAACAAACAGATGCAGCACTGGAGGTACTCACTTGTCTATGCCAAGAAATATGGAAGACAGCTTCCTGACCAACTGACTGGAAGAGATACATATTTATGCCTATTCCCAAGAAAGGTGATCCAACTGAATGTAGAAATTATAGAAGAATATCATTAATATCACACGCAAGCAAAATTTTGCTGAAGATCATTTAGAAATGGCTGCAGAAGTATATCAACAGGGAACTGCTAGAAATTCAGGTCCGTTTCAGAAGAGGACGTGGAACCAGGGATATCACTGCTGATGTCAAATGGATTCTGGCTGAAAGCAGAGAATACTGGAAGGATGTCTACCTGTGTTTTATTGACTATGCAAAGGCATTCAACTGTGTGGATCATAACAAACTATGGATAACACTGCGAAGAATGGGAATTCCAGAACTCTTAATTGTGCTCATGAAGAACCTTTACGCAGATCAAGAGGCAGTTGTTCGGACAGAACAAGGGGATACTGATTGGTTTAAAGCCAGGAAAAGTGTGTGTCAGGGTTATATTCTTTCACCATACCTATTCAATCTGTATGCTGATCAAATAACCCGAGAAGCTGAACTACGTGAAGAACAGGCATCAGGATTGGAGGAAGACTCATTAACAACCTGCGTTATGCAGATGACACAGCCTTGCTAGCTGAAAGTGAAAAGGACCTGAAGCACTTACTAATGAAGATCAAAGACCCCAGCCTTCAGTATGGATTGCATCTCAACATAAAGAAAACAAAAATCCTCACAACTGGACCAATGAGCAACATCATGATAAACAGACAAAAGATGGAAGTTGTTAAGGATTTCATTTTACTTGGATCCACAATCAACAGCCATGGAAGCAGCAGTCAAGAAATCAAAAGACGCATTGCATTGGGCAAATCTGCTGCAAAGAACCTCTTCAAAGTGTTGAAGAGCAAAGATGTCACCCTGAAGACTAAGGTGCGCCTGACCCAAGCCATGGTATTTTCAATTGCATCATTTGCATGTGAAAGCTGGACAATGAAAAAGGAAGACTGAAGAAGAATTGACGCCTTTGAATTGTGGGGTTGGTGAAGAATACTGAATATACCGTGGCCTGCCAAAAGAACAAACAAATCTGTCTTAGAAGAAGTACAACCAGAATGCTCCTTAGAAGCAAGAATGGAGTGATTGCGTCTTACATACTTTGGATAAGTTGTCAGGAGGGATCAGTCACTGCAGAAGGACATCATGCTTGGCAGAGTACAAGGTCAGCAGAGAAGAGGAAAACCCTCAACAAGGTGGATTGACACAGTGGCTGCAACAATGAGCTCAAGCATAACAACGACTGTAAGGATGGCTCAGGACCGGGCAGAGTTTCGTTCTGTTGTGCATAGGGTCACTATGAGTTGGAACCAACTGGATGGCACCTAACAGCAGCAACAGCCTCATTAACATAACTGTCTCTAATCTTACCTCATTAACATTATAGAGGTAGAATTTACAACATTTAGGAAAATCACATCAGGTGACAAAATGGTGGACAATCACACAATACTGGGAATTGTGGCCTAGCCAAGTTGACAGACATTTTTGGAGGACACAGTTCAATCCATAACACTCATCATGTCCTTCTTGGGATTTCTTACTAAAGTCCTATCAGCCTCATAAAATGAGACACGGGTGGTTCGGTGGTAGAATTCTCACCTTTTATGTGGGAGACCCAGATTTGATTCCCTGCAAAAGCACCTTATGCTCAGCCACCATCTATCTGTGGTGGTTTTCATGTTATGATGTTGAACAGGTTTCAGCAGAGCTTCCAAACTAAGGTGAACTAGGAAGAAAAGCCTAGCTATCTACTTCTGAAAATCAACCACTGAAAACCCTATGGATCATAACTATCTGATCCACAACTGATCATGTGGATGGTACAGGAGCGGAAGTGTTTTGTTCCACTGTGCATGGGGTTACCATGAGTCTGGGGGCAATTCCACAGCATTTGATAACAACAGTGAAGCCTCATAAAATGAACCTAGGAAAAATATTCTTTCAATTCTTTGGAAAAGTTTATGGAAGATTGGAGTTATTTGATTCCAAAAGTTTTGTGGAACTCAATAATTAAGCCATCTGGGCCTGATATTTTCTCTCCAGCAATTGTTAAAATTATCTTTTTAATTTCCTTAACAGCTACCTAACCACTTGTATTTTCTACTTCCTTTAATGTCAGTTTTGGTAAATTGTAATTTTCTAGGAATGTGTCCTTTTCATTCAAATTCTCAGTTTTTTCTTTTCATAAAAACATTCATAATATCTTGTTACCATCATTTTGGATGCTGCAGGATATGCAGTAATGTCCTGATTTTTAACTCTTGATAATTTTTATTCATGCTTTCTCTGTTCTCCTTGATCGAACTTGATTAAAAAAAAAAAAAACAAATAAACCTAGACAAAGTAGACATGGAATGGAACTTTCTCAATTTGATAAGAAATATCTAATAATAACCGACAGCATATAGTGCCTAATGAGTTTGGTGGACCTCCATTGTGTACTTCGAGCTTCTGTCATATTCTCATCTTGTAGTGAGTGAGACATATATACCATAAACATTAACACATGGGTAAAGCTGAAAGGCAACCAGTATTAACCACTTTCTCTTTTTCTAATTCTTTCTCAGATACAACAGAACTACCACTTTCCTTCCAAAGAAGTTGCACAGTGGCTCACCAACAAAACAATTGGACTCAAAGAACAATGTAGTTGCTTAGCGGACACTGAGCTTCTGTTAAAGGTGATGGAAAAATTTGCAAACGGATAATGGTGATGGCTGCACAACATGATGAACACAGTTAATGTCACTGTGTTGTATGTAAGAGAAATGTTGATGTAGAAAATGTTTTGTTACATATTTATTTGCTATAATTTAAAAAAATGTAGCTGCCCTTCACAACTAGCTGGTACTTCATGCCTATGAAGTCACAGACCAACAATCAGCAGGGTCAGTGGGAAACCTGGGAAATTACAGATTGGGTGTATATTTAATATGTGAAATATGTTTGGACAACAGATGATTAGCAGTCTGCTGTAGAACTCACAGAGAGTAGTCTGGAAACACTAAAGTGATTTTGTCATTATTTTTGGTGTAAATGTAAATGTATTACTTCATTATTTTTTTACTTTTAATTTACAATAAACTATTGGCAACAATGAAATCAGAAACAGAGCTGTCTATTTAATGAGAAAATAAGTACTACATGTATCTCTGAGGAAGTTAATGATGATTGTGTAACTTGAAAAAAATGTTTGGCACTTACCATTCAGTATGGTAGCATTTGGTTTGCAGTTGACTACAACCCGAAAGGTGACTAACAGGCACGTGAGGAAATGCTCAAAGTCATTAACCATTAGAGAAATGCAAAGCAAAACTATAATGAGATACCACCTCACCCTGACATTACTGGCGCTAATCAAAAGAAGCAGAAAATAACAAATATTGGAGAGGTTGCGGGGAGATTGGAACTCTTGTGCACTGCTAGTGGGAATGCAAAATGGTACAACCACTGTGGAAAATGATATTATGCCCCCTTAAAAAGCTAGAAATAGAAACACCATACGATTCAGCAATTCCAAGTGTAGAAATAAGAGTGGTCACACAAATAGACATATGCACACCCGTGTTCATTGCACCATTATTCACAATAGCAAAAAGATGTAAACAACCTAGGTGCCCATCAACAGATAAATACAAAAACAAATTATGGTACATATACACAATGAAATACTGCACAATGATAAAGAGCAATGATGAATCTGTGAACCATTTCACTAAGTGGATAAATCTGGAGGGGATTATGCTGAGTAAAATAAGTCAATCACAAGAGGAAAAATTCTGTATGAGTCCAATATTATAAAAACTCAAGAAAATGTTTACACACAGAAAAAAAAATCTTTGATGGTTACAAATGAGGGGAGGAGTGGGAGGAGGCAATCACTAACTAGATAGTAGACAAGTGTTAACTTGGGCGATGGGAAAGACAACACACAATATAGGGGAAGTCAGCACAACTTGACCAAGGTAAAGTCATAGAAGCTTCTTAGACATATTCAAACACCTTGATGGACCGAGTTACTGGGGTTAGGGGTGGAGACCATATTCTCAGGGGACATCTAGGTCAATTGGCATAATGTAGTTCATAAAGAAAATGTTCAATGTTCTACTTTGGTGAGTAGTGCCTGGGGTCTTAAAGTTTGCAACCGGTCATCCAATTTACATCTATTGGTCCCATCCCATCTGAAGCAAAGGAGAATTAAAAAACAACAACAAAAGACACAAAGAAAGTATTAGTCCAAAAGACTAACGGACCACATGAACCACAGCCTTCACCAGCCTAAGCCCAAAAGAACTAGATGGTTGGTGCCTGGCTACCACCACTGACAGCTCTGAAAGGGATCACAATAGAGGGTCCTGGACAGAGTGGGAGAAAATTTTAGAACAAAATTCAAATTCATGAAAGAAGACCCAATCTGACAGAGACTGGAGGGACCCCTGAGACTATGGCCACCGGACTGCTGCTAACTCAGAACCGAAGTGACTCCTGAAGTCCTTCTTTTAGCCGAAGATTAGTCAGACCTATAAAACAATAACACATGTGAGGAACAAGCTTCTTAGTTCAATCAAGTACACAAGACCCCAAATGGTCAACACCTGCCCAAAAGCAAAGATGAGATGGGAAGAAAGAGATAGGGAAATTGGATGACTGGACACAGGGAACCTGTGGTGGAAAGGGGGAGAGTGCTGACACATCATGGGAATTGCAATCAATGACATAAACAAATTGCGTATAAATTTTTGAATGAGAAAATAATTTGCACTGTAAACTTTCACCTAAAGCACAATAAAATTAAAAAAAAAAAAAAGTTACTCTATCCACTATGAGTAGAAGATACTGAAGGGACAAAGAATAGAAGCAAAGAAGCCAAAAAGAGGCTATATCAGTCATCTAGGCAAAATGTAAAGTGGCCTCTTAGTGAAGTTGTTGTCTGGTGCTGTCGATTTCAACTCACAACGACCCCATATGACAGCATAGAACTGCCCCCATGGAGTTTTCTTGACTGTAATCTTTACAGAAGCAGATCAACAGGTCTTTCTCCCATTGAGTTGCTAGGTGCGTTCAAACTGCCAGCCAAGTGCTTAGCTATTGTGTGACCAGGGCTCTTTGCATTAGCGGCTTGTATTAGAGCGTTGTCAATGAAGATGGAGAGAAATGCACTTACTCATGACATGTTTTAGCAGTTAAAAAAGAAACTGGCTCAATACATGGAAGGTCAGCTCAATTGGACTGGACCAAAAGCAAAGATGTTTCTGGGATAAAATGAATGCTTCAAAGGTCAGCGGAGCAAGGGCGGGGGTTTGGGGACCATGGTTTAAGGGGACTTCTAAGTCAATTGGCAAAATAATTCTATTATGAAAACATTCTGCATCCCACTTTGAAATGTGGCGTCTGGGATCTTAAATGCTAACAAGCGGCCATCTAAGATGCATCAATTGGTCTCAACCCACCTGGAGCAAAGGAGAATGAAGAACACCAAGGTCACACGACAACTAAGAGCCCAAGAGTCAGAAAGCGCCACATGAATCAGAGACCTACATCATCCTGAGACCAGAAGAACTAGTTGGTGCCCAGCCACAATCGACGACTGCCCTGACAGGGAGTGCAACAGAGAAACCCTGAGGGAGCAGGAGATCAGTGGGATGTAGACCCCAAATTCACATAAAAAGACCATACTTAATGGTCTGACTGAGACTAGAGGAATCCCGGCCGTCATGGTCCCCAAACCCTCTGGTGGCACAGGACAGGAACCATCCCCGAAGACAACTCATCAGACATGAAAGGGACTGGACAGTGGGTAGGAGAGAGATGCTGATGAAGAGCGAGCTAATTATATCAGGTGGACACTTGAGACTGTGTTGGCATCTCCTGTCTGGAGAGGGGATGGGAGGATAGAGAGAGTTGGAAGCTGACAAAATTGTCACGAAAGGAGAGACTGGAAGGGCTGACTCATTAGGGGGAGAGCAAGTGGGTGTACGGAGTAAGATGTATATAAACTTATATGTGACAGTCTGACTTGATCTGTAAACGTTCACTTGAAGCTCAAAAAAAGTTAATAAAAAAAAGAAACTGAGCTTGCTGATCAGTTGTACATAGAGGCTGAGGGAGAAGGAAGAATCCCAGTTAACTTTCAGTGTTCTGGTTTGCATGATTGGATGGGGCCAGTTACTGGGACTGGGAAGACCAGCAGTTGAACAGATGAGAGAACTAAGCATTCGAATGTTGCCATGCTATTCTGAAGTGCCTGTGAGAGATCCATGTGAGATGTCAGATTGCTGTTATGAGTCTGAAATTAAAAAGAATAGGTAAAGTTTGAGATATAAATTTGCATTCAGCAGTGTGATAGGTGGAATTTATAGTCATGGATATAGATTCTAATACCTAAGAAGAGGGAATAGCCAGAGAAGAAAAGAAGTCTCAAGACCGGGTCCTGAAGAACTCCAAGTTTTAGAGGTCAAGTAGAGGAGAAGGAGCTTTGAGAAGTAAAGTAGAAAGAGAAAAACTGTGAGACTGTGGTGTCTTAGTAGCCAAGGGAGGAGGGTTTCCACACAGAGGTATGCCTAGAATGATTCTGGATTCAAGTAAGTTGAGTTACAATAAGGTCCTTTGTCAGAAAAACTGCCTCTGACACAAGAAACTTTTCAATGGAATGAGGGAGCAGAAGTCAAAGTTTTTAACTTTTTCTTAAAAATAAAAAAAGATTGAAAGCAGAGTTATTGCACTCTCTTCCCTACAATTTCAATATTATTACACCACTTCTCATCTTACAGTACAGGTAACCATCTCTTCCTTTAGACTCTAATGTCACAGGAGCTGCATTTACATCTCATAGATCCCCATTTCCCCAAAAGCTGGCACATGGTGTTGTTAGATGCCGTTGCGTTGGTTCCAACTCATAGCGACCCTATGTACAACAGAAAGAAATACTGCCCGGTCCTGCACCATCTTCACAATTGCTGTTATGCTTGAGCTTATTGTTGCAGCCACTGTGTCAATCCACCTCGTTGAGGATCTTCCTCTTTTCCACTGACCCTGTACTCTGCCAAGCATGATATCCTTCTCCAGGGACTGATCCCTCCTCATAACATCTCCAATGTATATGAGATGTAGTCTTGTCATCTTTGCTTCTAAGGAGCATTATGGTTGTACTTCTTTCAAGGCACGTGGTAGTTTGAATTAATTCCATGCTTGTTCAATTAATTTGGCTTTGGCCAAGTCTCCCAGGGTAAGTCTCCAACGGCAAAAATGGGAATTGAAGTTAATCTGTGTCATGTTACAGTCTTGCTTCTCTACGTCAAAAAAAAAAAAAAAAAAAAAAAAACCATTGCCATTGAGTCGATTCCAACTCGTAGACACCCTAAAGAACAAAGTAGAACTGCCTCATGGGGTTTCCAAGGAGAGGCTGATGGAGTCAAGCTGCCGACCTTTTGGTTAGCAGCCTATCTCTTAACCACTGCGCCATCAGAGCTCCTGTCAACTGCTAAAAAAAAAAAAAAAAACCCGTTGCCATCCAGTCGATTCCAACTCATAGTGACCCTATAGGACAGAGTAGAACTGCCCCATAGAGTTTCCAAGGAGTACGTGGTGGATTCGAACTGCCGACCTTTTGGTTAGCAGCCACAGCACTTAACTACTACACCACCAACCATTACAACCTAGACCAGACCAGCCATTAGGATGTTTGAAAAAGAGATGTAACTGCATCTGCCACTAGGGGGCTCTACTGTACAACTGCTTTGTGCTGTCCTCCAAGAGTGCAGATAGGAAGGAATACTGAGCTATCTAAATGCCTGAGCTCACAGAAGGTGTCTGAGGTGCTAAACAGGCAACAGTCACTCTTGACATGAAAGACCTACTGGATATTAGCTATTGGGAGCTCCTTCCTATAGAAGCTGTCTTTGAGAGGAGAAGGGAAAGTTTTAAAACAAAGAAACGTCTTTACTTGGAGTTCTTTTCTCTATTCCTTTGAGGGAGAAAGTGGTCAGTACTAACTCACTGCTTCTTATCAAAGGAGAGTTAAGATTCTCGGCATGTCCTCAACCCCCTCACTGAGCAAAATCAATGCGAATGGAGATTTTGAAACTTTGGGGGAGCATGATGTAAATATAAAACTGATAGCAAAATTGAATTTCCATCTGGAAATATTGCCGGCCAAGGTAAAAGAGGAAAAAAAAACAGCCGTAATTCCACCTTACATATCTTTAAAACTTTCTAGTCCTCACTTTCACTTCCATGGTCCAGTTTTAACCTCACAACCTCCCTCATCACTCCCTTTTACAGAAAAGGAAAGAGTGACCCAGAAATGGTAACTTGCCTCACCTGCACACATCTGGTAAATGCGAGCTGGAACTAGGGTCAACATGCTTTTCTCCTATTCCAGCAACAATATGCGAGGGTGGGAGCCAATAAATCCAAAATTATGTGATACTGAGAAAAAGCGATGAAATACTTCGTAAAAGATGAGGGTCTTGGTGTAATCTTGAAGGAAACAGCATCCAGAAATGTCAGAGGAACCAAGCCTGGGTGGTCAAGAAATATAACATTTCTACTACAACCAAACTGAATTTCCATTTTTAGCCCCTATCCCACGAGGTGGTATGTGTAATTCAATTACTGTTTTCACCTTATCTCTCCACAAAATGTTTTTAATGTCGGGGAATGAGGCTTACAGAATGCCATGGCTGCGGAAGGAGCAAGGAGAGGGTAGAAGGTTGTTGCCATCTATCCACACTGGCATCTGCTGAGTTGCTGCATTCCTGTGAGTTCAGGAAGAACACCACTATAGTTCTTTTTCGATCTCACTCTGTACTACTTCTGAGGACACAGGAAACATTTGGCTGCTGCCTGTGTTATGTAGGGTGCAGAGGAACTCAACATGCTGCCATTCCTCCTGCTTCCATACTAAGCCAGCATAGGAAGAGAGTGAAGCATGGTAACACTCTGCCTCACCCAGGAAGCGAGGCATAGGCTTCCTTTGCTCTGATCCCCAAGCTTTTTGGAGATGCACCTTTATTCCTCCATCCAAGATTCCGCCCCAAGAGTTTAGAGTGTTAGACCCTTCTCAGGAACCCACCAGCAACCTCCTGTGCTTCCCTTCTGATTCTTCTTTTCTCTCTCATTCCCTATCTGGATATCAGAAAAACTGCCTCTGACTGGCAACATATTCCACCAAATTGATCACTCAGGGCATAAACTGTGGCCACTGTCCTCAGAGCAAAGCCTGTGATACCCAAATTCCAGGCTCTCGCAACTCACCACTCGAGTTCATTCTTAGTTCATTCTTGTTCTCAGAGCTATGTTCTGAAAACCTTCCTTGAGCTAATGAATGACTTGAGTAAATGGGAGAAGTTCAAGTGTTCAAGACAAGGAGAGATAGGAAGACAGATATGACAAATCAGTAAATATATTTATTGGAAGATGCTTAGCTTGTGGTTATCAGAATGTGTTCTACAGAACCCTAAGAAATAGTTATGTTTTATCAACATGGTTTAAAAATTCTCACTTTATTTGCTAATGTAAACTTAGTGTACATAACTTAATAGATATAAACTGCAATGAAATCTGCTTTTTTCATTGTTAGGATGCACAATCTCCAGTCATTGAACCCCTAAAACCTCAAGAAACAAATTGTTAGAGGCCTGTCAAGTCCACCCTGAGAATCTTCAGGCCTGGCTTAAGAAAGAGGTTTCGCCAAGAGGAGTCATTCAGCTGGGAGCTGGAGAGGGTAGCAGGAAGGCTCAGGCATTGCCACTAGGCTAACCTGCATTTCAATCCCAGCCCCACCCTGTACTAATTGTAAGAAACTGAGAAACAAGTCAGAGTTGGTTTTCTTGTATGTTATCAAAAAATGCGGATAAAACCCCCTGCTTCTCAGGGTTATTGGAAGAACTAATAACATTGTATGTTCAATAAAACCAAAAACCAAACCTATTGCTGTCGGGTCGATTCCCACTCATAGCCACCCTACAGGACAGAGTAAAACTGCCTCATAGAGTTTCCAAGAAATGCCTGGTGGATTCGAACTGCTGACTTTCCAGTTGGCAGCTCTAGCTCTTAACCACTCACCAGAGTTTCGATATGTTTCAGTATGTTCAGTAGTACATAGCAAAATACTGGACACACACTAAGTGCTTCATAAATGTTAGTAGTCTGTCCATCTCTTTCTTATAACCTGTCTCCTAACCTAACTGAAATGTGATTCCTGTTCTAACTGAATCAGGCATTCCACAGACGGTACTCTACCCATTTCCATATATGCAGGATGGTGAAAAGGGTATTCTTCCTGCATATATTCTATGCCCTTAATTACATCATCTTCCAGACACCTTCTCATCATTCCCTGGCCTTCTAATCTGGCAGCACTTTACAGGGTTCAAGTTGGCTCTGACCCTAAACCAACTTCCCTTCATTTCCGATAGGCCATAATGAGAAATGTTTTTACAGAATATAATGGAGAGGCTGGCAGCTGGTTGAGGATCTAGCGCAAGACTTAAAATGCTGCAGTTATCAGTCAGTCACACTACAGAGCGGGTCATGCATAATAAACAGCTGCTTTATTAGCTTGATGGAGTATGCAGCAAATATGAAATGATAGGATGCAGCTACAGACCCAGCGCTGAGGAATCACAGGAAAATGTTTCGGTGTGGGCTAAATCGTGGGTGCCATCAACAATAATGGTAGCGATCAATTCCAACTGGCCCACATTTTTTATCAGGGAACCTCTGAGAGATGACAAAGCACAGGAGCCATCCGGTCCTGCAGGGAAGACAACCAGTGTCCACGCTGAACTGCTCTGTCAGTAACAAATCTATTTTCCTCAGCACTGGGATCTACTAAATAAACATCCAACATGAATAAAGATAAACTATCGAGCACTTATTTTTCATGTTGAATTAGCAAGGATATTCAGAGATTTGTTTCCATGGCTTTAATCCAGGCATATTCTCTCCTTATCTTTTTTCTGAAACAGACCGAAGTTCTGTTGTGACTCTGTCTCTCCTAGGAACACTTGTTTGTGGCATGCGGAAAGTGGGAATTGTCTAGCCAGCAAGTCAATAAAGGGAAAACAATATGAGGCAGAAGCAAGTGTGGGGGAGAATCATAGAATTCAGTCTCCTGACCTTCTGACAACCAGTGTATTTCCTGAAAGACAACCAAAAATGCCTCCCCTGTACTGGTATGCTTGGAGGTATGAGACCACCCAGAAGTGCCTTGGAAGAAAGGTCTGGCGATCTGCTTCCAGGACACAGTTCCACTCTTACGCACGTGACGTCACCATGAGTCAGAATCGACTTGACGGCAAATGGTTATACTAGTATGACAGTAGTAATCCCCACATTCCAGTTAAAAAACATAACTTCTAAGTACGTGCAAATCTCTACTAATGTCTCTCCTAATCTTATTTCAACCTTTTCTTTTCAGCCTTCAAAGTCTGTGTCATTCCATTACGTTCTTTTTTCATAATGACTTTCTGATCCATAAGGTTTGTCACAGAAGAACAGACTGGGCTAGTTGAAATCATCAAACTACAAGAGCGTGTGCCTAAGTCTATGTCCAGTCATGTTAAAGTTGAGCATCTCATGAAAAAACCTTGTTCAATGACCTACGTATTTCTATCTTAAATTCTTTATGCTGGTATTTCAAATTAATTTTTGTTTGCCTGCACAATTCAAGTAATTGTCACAATTTTCCATTTTACTTTGCAGGTATTCACACATTAGGCATGACATTTTTAAGTAGTCTACCACATTCAGCTAAGGCTGGCTCTGTACACAGTGACTTCACTTTCTAAACCAAAAATAGCACCTGTGGGCTGCCAGCAGGACAAAGGGCTTTGTATCAACTTGATATCCTGGTTCAGTTCCTCCTTCATCAAATCACTCCTCGATACTGCCACTAGAATTACCTTCCTCAATTTAAAATCTCTTCAAGGCACTCCCATGCTTCAAGCCTTTGGATGTCTCTTCATTCCTATAGGATAATATCTAAATTTCTTGATTGAGCAAACAAAGCTCTATATAGCCTGGTCCAAGCCACCTCTCTTACCATTCTACCTCCTAAACCTCATAAAACCCAGCCATTCTGGACTTCTCACCATGTCTAAACCACAGCCTTGTCTAGATTCCATATCTTAGTGCCTGCTATCGTTTCTGCAGAAATATTCTTCCTCAGGAATATTTGAGGAACACACACACACACACACACACACACACACACACACACACACTTCTACTCATTGTTCAAGAGAAATTCAAAAGCCCCCGGATATCTTTCCCAGATTCTCCCATGCAGTTAGTTGTTTCTTAGCAACTTATTTGTGCCTCTGTTAAACCACTCACCACATTTTCTATCAGTTTGGATCCTCTCCTAAATTGTATTAACTTGTACATATTTGGTCTTCTCCTAAACTAAAGTATAACACAGTTTTTTTAAAAACTATGTTGAGAAATAACTCCAAATTATAACTGTTCGCTGGAATCTGTATTCTCACTGTCGTGAGATGGGTTCTATCTCAGTCAAGACTACCACTTGGGGGAGATATTGTAAAGATGGTACCAGCATTGGCTGGAGGAGGGGACAGACTAAATGACTTTCAATCACTCTCCCAAGCTGAAGAAGATGACAGTACAACAATAGAAACAATGAGTGCCAAAAATACAGGCTGGGTGGTTTATCAATAACCAGAAGCCATATAACAAGGGCTCTTATGAAGATTCGTGAGAAGAGAGACAGTATACTTATTATAGCTCGTTCAATATGTTTACACTCCACTTTGCATGTTGCTTTAGTTTAATAGCTGTGAGTTTGATATATCTGGAAAGATAATTACAAAAAAAAAAAAGCTATCATTCCCATTTTGGTTGGTAACTTAAGAAGTTCAGGAGGCGTGTCTATTGGGGAGGTGTGCTAATTCCAGAGAAGGCGGCACAATAAAAAATAACAACAAAAAAAAAATACTTTCTTTCCCTTACCCAGAAGTTTCCTTTCAACTCCAACTACTAACTCTAGGCAAACTGCTTTGGCTCAAATACTTGGACATCTACTGACAGTTGGAGTCAATGGCCAAGTGATATCATGCCAAAGGACATCCAATGTGATCGTTTAACTTAGAACTCTAGAGTTAGACAGAAAACTTATGCCATACCACACCCACCACAGTTGTACCCCCAGTTGTAGGATTTGTACAGGTAGCCCCCCAGGTTATGACCATCAGACTTAATGAAAAACTCCTACTTGTCCTTGGATACTGTGTAAATTTGCCCTCACATAGAAACAATTGAGCCAATCCCTACACTAAAAAAAAAAAAAAAAACATCAGACTTAATGAAAAACTCCTACTTGTCCTTGGATACTGTGTAAATTTGCCCTCACATGGAAACAATTGAGCCAATCCCTACACTACACACAACAAATTCTTCATCATGATCACCTTACTTGCTACACCTGCAGCTTTGAAAGCATTGAAAAGGCTTTGAGCCTTTCCTTGCACTAAGCCAAAAAACCCGCTGCCGCCCGAGTCGATTCACTCATAATGATCCTACAGGACAGAGTAGAGATGCCCATAGGGTTTCCAAGGCTGTAGAGAGTAGAGCTGTCCCGTAGGGTTTCCAAGGCTGTAATCTTTCCAGAAGCAGACTGCCACATCTTTCTCCCACAGTGTGGCTGGTGGGTTTGAACCATCGACCTTTTGGTTGGCAGCTGAGCACTTTAACCACTGTGCCACCAGGGCTCCTTCTTGCACGAAACCAAAAAAAAAAAAAACCCAAAAGTCCATTGCAATTCACAGCAGCACTATAGGACAAGGCAGAACTGCCCCCAGAGAGTTTCCAAAGTACACCTGCATGGATTTGAATTGCCAACTTTTTGGGTAGTAGTTGTAGCGCTTAACCACTGCACCACCAGGGTCTTACACTGAGATAAGGCTAAATAAGAACCCTATGTACCTGTTTTGACTTACTTACAAATTCTTAAAGACACAGTTAAGAACGGATTTTATTAGCACCTTGGAGACTGCCTGCATTTCAACTACAGAAAAATAATTTATGAAGTCATATCTTCAGGTCTGATCTAAGACAAAGGACAAAGTATTTTAAAATCAATTTCCTAAGAAAAATAGGGGATTTTTTTTTTGCCTCTTCACACAAAAACCTGAAAAGGAAAAGAAAAAAAGGTTGCCTTAAAGAAGCAAATCTTTCTCATTTGCAATCACCTTATTTACAATTGTTTGTTTGTTTTCCCTCCTGATAGTAAAATAAGGAAAACATAGACTCCTGTATTGAGTTTATAGTATAACACAAAAGGGTGCCAGCTTTTGTTCCGGGTACCTACGACCTGTGCCAGGCTCAGGAAACTTACATGTACATTCTACAGCTTCCACGCACGGGTGGGAATGTGGAAAAAGTACCTCTGGCTGTGATTTAGGCTGGTCTCAGCCTGGTCCAGAGGCTGACGCCGGTTGGGCCTTGGCATCTCTTCTCACACATCAGGGATTCTGATTCTATTTGGTTCTAACCCCTAGTTTGCTTTTATCTGCAATGACTTGGTCCCAAATCCTATCCCTCCTCCACTTCCTCGGGAGCCTCCATATCGCTGTGGAGATGCTATTACAGTCGTTCCAGAAACAATCACCTAAACTAAATCTAGGTCTTCAAAGAGGTAAGACCCAGAGATAATCAGAAAGTAAAACACTAGGAGAAGAGAGATATCAGGCAACACTGACCGCAGCCTCTGATAGAATTTATCACCATCTCCGGAGGGTCAAAATTATCAAAATAACAGTCCTGTTACAAAGTTTCCAACTTTCTTCATCAGTACATTCGGGGAAAATAACAGGCCTTGGTCCCCAAATGTTCATTCAACGATGCAATTCAATTCACAAAAATCTTTGGAATTTGTGCTTTCTAACTGCTTTTTTCTGGAATCATCGAAAGTCATTTAGTGGTGATGTGTGTACCAAATGCAAGTTGTTCTGAGACAAATATTACTCAGGCCAAATTACTTTAATGTCAAGTATGTTAGCTATTTATAATAATAGCTATTCAAAAATGTAAATATAGATTGTTCAGGGAGCCAATTTAAGATTCTTTAACAAACAAACAGCCCGTCCTATGGGCCTTTGTTCTGCTGAAACAACCAAAACTCGAGTAAAATATACAGAGAAAGTAGCAGAGGAAAAAGCATGTTTGCATTTCCTCTCCTGCCCGTTTCGCTTCCTCCTTCTCACAGTTATGGCTGTACTTGCCTTTTTCCTAATGACGAAGGCCAAAATAAAACCTCGAAATCAGATATTAAAACCCAAGATTAATTATAGCTGCCCAATTTCACAATTACTTTAGATTTGATTTAGTTCTCCCATAAAATTAAGCGTGAAACACCTATGCAACATACTCCTTTAGCATCTGGGGTGCTCTGAGGCATTTCAACATGTGTGTGCTTTCTCTTTGGTGGGGAAAAAAAATCACAAAGATAGATGGCATCACCTGAAAAGTGAAAGAAGTGAGGGCTTCAGCCTGTAGAGGCAGTTTAATGACTTGCAAGCAGTTTATCATTCAACATAATAACACAGGGCCTTAAAAAGCCCTCACTGACACTCTCATTTGTCCTGTGATAGAGTGTTCAGTGCATGGGAATTTAATATCCCCAATGCAATGAAACCCTGCAGTGCACAGAATGTGCCTATCATCCATAAACTAGAAGTCACAGTGCTACCCACTTCTTTCGGACTGGGGGCGGGGACACTGCACGGGGCCAGAGTCTGTTAACCAAAGGCCAGTTCTCAACCCAGGTAGGAGGAAAGACTTATTTGTAGGTGCCCAGGCACAAATGGTTAACCACTGAGTTGCTAAATGGAAAGTTAGCATCCAGTGGCTCCTTGGGAGAAAAGACTTGGCGATCTGCTTCCGTAAATATTGTTGTTAGATGCCCTCAAGTCAATTTTTGACTCGTAGCTACCCCATGTGACAAAGTAGAACTGCCTCATGGGCTTTTCTAGGCTGTTAATCTTTGCGGAAGCAGATTGCCACATCTTCCTCCAGCAGAGCCACTAACCACCACCACCACCCAGTGCCATCGAGCCGATTCCAAATCATAGCGACCCTATAGGACAGAGTAGAACTGCCCCATAGAGTTTCCGAGGAGCACTTAGCGGATTCGAACTGCTGACCCTTTAGTTAGCAGCTGTGGCGCTTAACCACTAAGCCACCAGGGTTTCCAGCAGAGCCACTGGGTGGGTTCAAATCCCCAAACTTTTGGTTAGCAGCTGAGCAGTAAAAATTACAGCCTCTGTCACATGGGGTCTCTGTGAGTTGGAATCAACTCCACAGTACCCACTAAAAACAGGCCTCACCCCACAGTGCTTGGAACCAGGGCATGTGCATTTTTCCAAAGCCACACAGGCAATTCTGTCACAGGGTTGCAATGAGCATCACAGGGGTGGGGTGTTGACCTTTCAGAGCCATGGCAGAAGCATTGTTTTGAAATTCGGTCAACAGGCAGCCTGTAGGTTTGCGGAAAAATAAGGCGGCCTCATTTATGGAGGCTAAGTAATAGTTTTCCTGGTAAGTAGGCAGCCCTGTGGGGAGTGCTCTGATGGATATAAATATCCCTTTCCAGAAAAACAAGCAAATCTCCTAGCTGTTCTGCTTTTGATTAACCGGGGACAAAATCTCTTGTTCCAGACCAAGTAGGTGTTATTATCATCATTTTATAAATAAAGAAATGGAAAATCTGAGAGGTAGGATGACTGGCCCAGTTTCACATAGCTGGCTAAAAAGTGTTCAGAGCAAGGATTAAGATGTTCTATTTGTAAGTTTTTTGCTGATTTCAAAATGTATGTTCCATTGTGTTCCTTCATAGATGAATAAAATTTCAGGTTTAGGAAAGCAGTATGACTCCTTTAAAAAAAAATACTTCATTTTGAAACAACGATTCTCTAAGTATGGCCCCTCAACTAGCAGCATCATAGTGACATGAGAATTGATTAGAAATGCAAATTCTCAGGCCCCATTGCAGACTTATCCAATCAGAGCCTTTGATGGTGGGCCCAGACCTCCGGATGATTCTGTTTCCTAAAATTTAAGAACCACTCTTTTAGACAAAAGCCAAACTATAAGTCCTTGATTAAGCACTTGTTTACGTAGAACCATTAGCACCTTATTTTAAAAAATTTTTTTGAAAACATAGGTAAAGCTAGAAGAAGTAATAGCTCTTCGAGATGTCAATAAGCCTGACTGCCAAAGCAGAGATCTTTCTGACTAGAAGATAATCATGGGGAAATTGTAGGGAATCACCTCAAAATTACATTTAAGTAAAAGTTAAGGTAGGTAGGCAGGCTGAAACAGTTCAAGAATAGATGTTGAATAAAGGAAGATAATTCTGTGGCAAGGAATGCATCAGGACTAAAAATAGAAGAATCTATGAAGAAAGAGCCCTGTGGAGAGAGCTGGGCAGGTTTACCATACCTGTTTCCCCTTTCGCTTGGGAACACAGCTAGACTACGTTCCCCAGCATCCCTTGCAGTAAAGTGCGACCACATGACTGGGTCCTAAACAATGGAATATGAGTGTAAGGGATATACACTGCATGCATAGAACCATGTGACCCACTAAAAACCTGCTTCACAATGCTCCCTTCTTTCTCTTCTCCCACTTCCTGGCTGGAAGCAGAGGACCCAGCAAACACTTCCTCAGCTCTAAGGGACATAGAGCTACAAGATAGAGAAATGCTAAGATAGAGAAATCACCCAGGAGAAGACTGCCCACCCAACACCTGCACAGAAATGCTATTTGCATGAGCCTAAATTTCCACCGGGCTCAGCAACTGAAATTTGTGTGTTATGCATATTATCTCTAATTTAAGTCCTCATGAGAGTAATTAAAATAAATGCATATTTGGCTAAAACAACATTTCATATGAAATCTACACCTTAAAGTGGTCATAGAATAGTAGTTGTAGGATTTCCTAAAGATCGAAGTCAAAGAGTGCCCCATAGATAGCAACCAAACACATCTTCACCTTGTTTTCTCTGTGAGCCTTTCCCAGCCACTCAGGATGCCACTTCTCCTCTATATCAGACTGTCCTTTCTAGAATTTACCATCTTAGCCGCATGGTGTTTAGAGGTGGAATGGTGACCTATTTTGGGATTGCACTTTAAGTCTAAACCTAATAATTGACCACAAACATCAAGATGGATACACCTTAGAGAACCTTCACTTCTCTCTTCAATCTCACCTTTTACCGAGAAGATTCCTTGTGGTACTTACACTGTAGTGATAAACCAAAACCAAAGCCATTGCCATCGAGTTGATTCCAACTTATAGCGACCCCATACAGAAAATAGCAAATACAGATTTTAAGATGAGAATAATAGGTGATAATAAGTGCTGGGTCAAAAATTTAAAGAGAGTGATCTAATAGAATGTGACCAGAAGGTTACTTCAGGTTGAAAGGGGGCCTTTTTGGAGTGATGGAATTGAAAATTTTTGTTAAGATTTGAATGATAAGTTGAAGCCCGCCATGTGAAGATCAATGAGAGGAACATTCTAGGGAGAGGGAACAACTACTGCAAAGGTCACAAGGTGAGAGTAAATACTTGGCAAAATGTCAGGCTCGTTATAAATGTTCAATAAATACCTATTGACTTTTGTTGCAAGAGGTAGGCATATAAAGAGGGCCCATAGAGCAGCCCCTAACCCAGCCTCTGTTCTTTAGGCTGTGAGAGATGGGGGTGTGGGGAAGCAAAGGGCAGATGACGTGGATGGCTTCTGTTGTAGCTACTGTTGGCTGACAGGTCTTCAGTGCTGCTTCCCAAGGAACTGAAGCATGACACATTGATTTTTGGAATTTCTATTGTGAGACAGGGATGACTGGTCTTATTGACAAGAGTGATTCAGTAACTTGCACAGTAAGACTGTGGACTGGTTTGCCCAAATTATAGCTGACTCTAAGACATTGCTTTGAACCAGACACAGGAAAGTTAATACTATTTTCTTGATTTAAGGTTGTACTTTCAAAGTTAAACTAAGTGTGTAAACAAATTTATAATATCTAGGGGATATAGGGAACATAAAATATAATTTTTAAGTCGAGAATTATCTCATGTCTTCTTCCCAGCCCTTGGGTACTCTTTCAGATGGCAGTTATCCTCGGTTATTTTTCTCCTCCTCTAACTCTGGAGTAACAATAAAGTTTTACACTTTGAATGATGAATAAGACATGCTCTTCCCCAGGCAGAAAGCAGGATCAAAGCAAAGTATGTTACTGAAAGCTACAGCCATTTTAAAAAGAAAATGTTTTTTCACAGGATGAGCTAAAATATTTAATGTTTGAGGAAAATATGGTCTAGAAAACACTTCAAAGTAACTGTTCAACTAGTTCTACAGAATGAGAGTTTTAAACAATCAGGTTTTTAGTTTGTTAGGTTTTTTTTAAGTGTACGTGTGGGTGGATTTTTTAAGTGTATGTGTGGTGGACGATGGAATTTGAAAATTTTCTAAACAACCCCACTTAAATAAAAGGGGCTGTATACCTTTCTTTTCACAAGGTAACTTTTGATAACAAATCTTAAAGATGCTTCAGTTACTCCACATCACTATCATTAACGAACTCATAATCAAAACTTACGTGTTAACCAAATCAGTTTATTCTATGTCTATTCCTTTGGGAAAGCCACTTAACATATCTGAGCCTCAGCTTCCTAAACTATAAGATAGTGATGATAACTGTTGGTGTTGCTCTTAGCTGCCATCGAGTTGGCCCCAACTCATGACAATTCCATACACAATGGAATGAAATGCTGCCCAGTCCTGCATCATCACTACGATCAGTTGAGAACCAGACTGATAGGTCATAGATGATGATAAGTGCACTGTAGAAAAAATCACAGATCCATAGGATTTTCATTGGCTGATTTTCAGAAGTAGAATGACAGGCCTTTCTTCCTAGTTCCATTAGTCTAGAAGCTTTGCAGAAACCCGTTTGGCATCATAGCAACATGTAAGCCTCCACTGAAAGATGGGTGGTGGTTGCACATGAGGTGCATTGGCTGGGAATCAAATCCAGGTCCCCCACGTGGAAGAAGAGAATTCTATCACCGAACCACCACCACCTCCGTGGTGATAATATCTCCTCCATATTTAGATAATGCCAACAGTATCTACTACACTTCCTACATATGGAAGGCAATGCATAAGGATATGGTTATTACTCATGTGATGTCTTCTAATGCAGAGAATAAGATTTTACATCTTGAAAGTAGGCAGGAGTGAGCATGTCTGGGTGAAATACACAGACTACAGTCTACTGACACCACCAGTCAGTTGGTTCTCTGGGCATGGGCTTAAGAAGTGTTTCCCCATTCTAGCTGATCTTCAGAGTCACCTGAGGAACACTTGGAAAGTACAAATTCATGAGGGGATCAGCCAGGTTTGAGAACACTAAACTTGAGAGTATCTTATAATGGTTAATATTCTAGAACATTTTCCATGTATTACCACTTGCAAAGCTCATGATAACCCTCCTTATATTAAAAGAAGAATGGGATTTGGAGTTAACAGGACTGGGCTTTTAGTTCCCATTTCATCACTTTTAAGCTGCACAAATCACTTAACTTCTGTGGTCCTCCATTTTCTCACCTATAAAATGGAAAGAAAATGTATTTATATCTGCTCTATATTCTTACTCCACCACTCGTCTATCTGAATAAGGAAGCCTGAAGAAGAGTGAGACAATTGAATTATGGTGACAGTGAAGAATATTGAATATACTGTAGATGCCAGAAGAAGGAACAAATCTGTCTTGGAAGAAGTACAGCCAGAATGCTCCTTAGAAGTGAGGATGGTGAGACTTCATCTCACATACTTTGGACATGTTATCAGCAGGGAGCAGTCCCTGGAGAAGGACATCCTGCTTGGTAAATAGAGGGTCAGTGAAAAAGAGGAAGACCCTCAATGAAATAGATGGACACGCCAGCTGCAACAATGGGTTCAAACACAGCGACGATTGTGAGGACAGTGCAGAATTGGGCAGTGTTTCTTTCTGTTGCACGTAGAGTTGCTATGAATCAGAATTGACTCAACAGCACCTAATGACAACAACAACATATGCTTACTAGATCTTTTATAAACTCCAAAGTTCCTGTAGATATAAGGTATAAGTATTAAAAATGGGACATGGTGTATTATTGTCAGGTGGGACTGTAAGTGCCAAGTGTTTTCATTAAATAGTAAAACTAAGGAAAAATACGGGCATCTAAAGAAAGACGTATAAGCGCGCGTGTGTGTGTTTTGTGTTCATAGTATTACTAAAGACAAGTTGAGCCAAACAAGACTTTATGTAGCACCACTTCCTACGGCACTTGTTCCTTTCTTTTCTTTTTAAGATTTCTAATTTGTTGAGTTAACTGCAGTTGGCTGTTAAAAGAAAATATAATCAGTTTTAAATCTGAACTCTGAAAGAATAGAATTCAGACTGTTAGGCAAAAAAAAAAAAAAATCTATTAAAGTATTTAGGAAAACTGTTGTCTTTCTTTAACTTTATATGTTTCATTGTGAACTCTTCTAATGCCGCTTATAATCAAAAACTACTATGGGGTTCTCACCCCTCCTTTATAATTTTTTACTGGTTTTACTTTAATAGTTTCCACTCTTCTAAATCACCATCTAAATTAGATCTTATAGTAGAAGGGAGCATTTATAAAAGCAAAGAACAGAATCAAAAAGTCATATAGATGTTAATGCATATGCTAGAGAAACAAAATAGATTTTTCCCCCCTCTGGATGCAGAATGAACTTTCATTTAGGAGCCTAGATTATGGGTAATGAGTCAATTGTAATGGTTATGTGATATAAGCATGTAAGTATAATGCCAGCTTTCAGAAGGACATACCTTATTACACTTCATCTAAAGAGAAGAAAGTGACCACTTAAGACTCAAGAATAAAATGTTCTTCCACAATTTTCTTAACTCTGGACATTGAAAATTAGAGAACAGATGGAAAGAGCAAGGATATAAAAAGGACACACTCTCTGAGACTAAAAGTAACCCACACGAAATAAGTAAGATCCATTGGCACCTAGAAAACATCCCAGAAGCAATTAGGAAACACTCCATTGAAAAGGTACTCACTGTAAAATTAGATGTTTACATTATAAAGATGTTTGAGAGGTGTTGCAGTGAGGTAGAAAACTGAAATAGAAATTGAGTTTCAGGCCAGTGCAAGGACTAGAGAAAGGAGAGTTGGAAGAGAATATTTTAGTCATACGTCCAAGCCATGTCAAATGGAAGAGATCATCTGGTTTTTAAAAAATAATCCAAATTAGGTAAACAACAACAACAACGAAAATAAATTTCTGGGAAAGAGAAAGGAAATTTGTTAAGCTAAATACATGGATCAAAGTTATTGCTAAAGAACATCCATTCTCTTTGCTCTAAGGCTGAATTCCTCAAGCTATAACTTCTTATTCCTTTATTGAATCTTGGAAAAGAATGAGCCCACCAACATTTTCGAGTTCTCAGGTTTCTCAGAAGGCTATTTGTCCTACTAAAAGTATATGCTGCCTTCCCGTGGGCGATTGTGTGACAGTGAAGAATGAGAAAAACACTCTTTGGCAAAAATTCATTAAGGCTTATGTATGAGGCAGTGCATCCAGAAAGTGTGATTGGGTCAAACTTTTTGTCTCTTTTGCCTTTTATACAGCTAGGTAAGCCTTGTAAGCATATTTATGGTTTCCTGTGTGATAGTTAGGGAGCACTGGTAGGTTTGTTTTGTGTGTGTGTGTGTGTGTGTCATATTTTGAAAAGCAGAGGTGCCCAGTGTAACCAAATAGAAGGTGCCCACAATAAACTGTGCCTTCCATGATCCTCGGGACATTGTCATCCCAAAAACCATGCCATCAAAGCACTATCAGCAACACGAGGGAACATGGCATCCCAGATGATATTTATCAAAATCTACATTACCAACCAAAAATTTAAACAGTCCATTAAACTGCATGCATTCCACTGAAACACTTTCCATCAACAAAAAATTCACAGCACAGAGGCGGAGCCAAGACAGCAGAATAGTCAGACACTTCCTGCGATCCCTCTTACAATAAAGACTCAAAAAAAAAAAGTAAAATGATTATATTTATGACAAGCTAGGAGCCCTGAGAGGGAAACCATGGTGGCGTAGTGGTTACGTGCTACAGCTGCTAACCTAAAGGTTGGCAGTTTGAATCCACCAGGCACTCTCTCAAAACTCAATGGGGCAAGTCTACTCTGTCTTATAGGGTCGTTATGAGTCGGGATCGACTAGATGGCAATGGGTTTAGGAGCCCTGGACATCAAAGGGAAAGTTAGAAAACGGACTGAGCAACAGGTGGAGGGAGAGACGGTTCAGAAGCAGAGAAGTTACCAGACCTGAATCACCAGGACCCATCACTCACCATTTCTGGGAGCGGCTGCGGCACATTGGTGGTAACGTTTGGCCACAGATTCCTCAGGGAGAAGTAGCCAGCCACACAGCCTAGGCGCACCTCCAGAACCAGAGAAGAATGGTGCTGTCTAAGTACTTGCGTATATTTTACTGCATCCCCAGCCCCCAAGCTGGCTTCAGTGGCTGTTGACTTCCCTGGGCCTGAGGTAGGCCCTATTGAGCACCTGGAGCAATCCTTCCGGCCTTCAAGTATGAATAAATCCACAACTGGGGAGAAAGATAATTTGCCAGCTCTGCTAACCAGGGCAGCTCAGGACAAAAGCGGCTCCTATCCATGCATAAACTGTCTGTGGACTTGAATAACTTACCCCCCTGCATGGACCTGTGTGGGCCTATTTCAGGAGAATTGATCCTTGTTGGCAGATTGCAACAGTTTCAGTTGTGTGGTGAAGAGGTGGTTGTGTAATATTTGACACTGCTTTTCCCATTAAATAGGGTCTTCACCTACCCACTTAAGGGGCCTAAGGGCTGGTGGCTCCACTCAGCTCATCCAGCTGCATGTGACAGGGGTCCAAGGATAACTGGCACCTCCCAGTCCTTACAAACAAAAGTATTGGGTGCCCATGGTCCATCTGCAGAACCCATCCACCTGTATGCTGTAGGGAACAGGGACACACTTTCCTCACAGACATTCAGGGACAGTTATCTGCCCCCTGCCTTGTTCAGAGTGTGACCCCCTGCTGTAATCAGATACCGGTACCTACACCAAAGAGCCCTGCCTCTCTAAGACTGTAGGACAGAGCCTGTACCACACACTTGATGATCAGCTACCTGGACACCTGAGCTGAATTCATACAAGAAAAGTGAATAGACTCCTAGACTGATATACCTGATAACAGCTCTAGCCATCTGGTGACAGGACGTCAAAAATTCAAAGGCAAAAATAATCAAGCTAGCTCACTCATGCAACCCATTTGGGCATATCAAAACAAAGCAAGAAGCTAGGATACAGTAAGCAAACATAAAATAAACTAATACAATAACTTATAGATGGCTCGGAGACAACAGTCAATATCAAGTCACATAAAGAAACAGACCAAGCTCTCCAAACAAAGAATCAACAGATCCTCTGGATGAAGGTACCTTCCTGGAATTACCAGATGAAGAATTCAAAAGATTAATATACAGAACTCCTCAAGGCTTTAGGAACAAAATTAGGAAGGAGATCAGGCAATAAGCAGAGCAAGCCAAGGAACACACAGATAAAGTAGTTCAAGAAATTAAAAAGGTTATTCAAGAACATAATGAAAAATTGCAAGCTGCAAGAATCCATAGAGAGACAGCAATCAGAAATTCAGAAGATTAACAATAAAATTCCAGAATTAGACAACTCATTAGAAAGTCAGAGGAGCAGAATTGAGCAAGTGGAAGGCAGAATTGGTAAGCTTGAAGATAAAGTACTTAGCACCAATATATTTGAAGAGAAATCAGATAAAACAATTTTAAAAAGTGAAGGAACTTAAGAATCATGTGGGACTCTATCAAGAGAAATAACCTATGAGTGATTGGAGTGCCAGAACAGGAGGGACAACAGAAAAAATAGAGAATTGTTGAAGATTTGTTGGCAGAAAATTTTCCTGATATTGGGAAAGACGAGAAGACCTCTATCGAAGATACTGACTGAACTCCACATAAGACAGATTCTAAAAGAAAAACTTGCCAAAACCAATGACAAAGAGAGAAATTTAAGAGCAGCTAGGGATAAACGAAAAGTCACCAACGAAGGAGAGTCAAAAGGAATAAGCTCAGAACACTTGGCAGAAACCATGCAGGCAAGAAGGCAATGAGATGACTTACATAAAGCTTTGAAGGAAAATAATTGCCAGCCAAAAATCATATATCCAGCAAAATTGTCTCTCAAATAAGAAAGTAAAATTAGGATATTTCCAGATAAACAGGAGTTTAGGGAATTCATAAAAACCAAACCAAAACTACAAGAAATACTAAACGGAGTTCTTTGGTTAGGAGATCAATAATATCAGGTATCAACCCAAGACTAGAACACAGGGCAGAGCAATCAGATGTCAACCCAGAGAGAGAAAACACAAAAATAAATCAAGTTAAAAAAATGCTCACAACAGGGAGACAGTGATGTTAACATGTAAAAGAAGACAACATTAAACAATAGAAAAAAAAACAATAGAGTGACTAAGAAATGTAGTCATAGATCTTTCATATGGAGAGGAAGATAAGGCAATATAAAGAAATAAAAGTTAGGTTTAAACTTAGAAAAATTGGAGCAAATATTAAGGTAACCACAAAAGAGACTAACAGTCCTACGCATCAAAAAAAAATACAAGAAAAAAATAGAGACTCAGCAGAAACAAAATCAACAACTATGAATAAGAGGAAAAGACAATATATAAACTACTCAGCACAAAAAATTAAGTGGGAAAAACAAACTAAACAACACAAAAAAAAGATGTCAAAATGAAAGCACTAAACTCATACCTATCTATAATTACACTGAATGTAAATGGACTAAATACACAAATAAAGAGTCAGAGAGTGGCAGAATGGATTAAAAAAAAAAAGATCCATTTATATGCTGCCTACAAGAGACACACCTTAGAGACACAAACAAACTAAAACTCAAAGGATGGAAAAAAATATACCAAGCAAACAAAAATCAAAAAAGAGTAGGAGTGGCAAAATTAATTTCTGACAAAACAGACTTTAAATTCAAATCCATCACAAAGGACTAGGAAGGACACTATATAATGATTAAAGGGACAGTATACCAGGAAGATATACCATATTAAATATTTATGCACCCAATGACAGGGCTGCAAGATACAAAAAAAAAAAAACCCTATTGGCCATGAAAGGTGAGATAGCACCACAATTATAGTATGAGACTTCAACACACCATTTTCGGTGAAGAACAGGACATCCAGAAAGAAGCTCAATAAAGACACAGAAGATCTAAATGCCACAATCAACCAACCTGACCTCATAGACATACACAGAACACTCCATCCAAAAGCAGTCAAGTATACTTTCTTTCCTAGTGTACATGGAATATTCTCTAGAACAGATCACATATTAGGTCATAAAGCAAGCCTTAGCAGAACCCAAAACATGGAAATATTACAAAGCATCTTCTCTGACCATAAGGCCATAAAAGTAGAAATCAATAACAGGAAAAGCAGGGAAAAGAAATCAAACACTTGGAAACTGAACAATACCCTGCTCAAAAAAGACTGGATTATAGAAGACATTAAGGATAGAGTAAAGAAATTCATAGAATCCAATGCGAACGAAAACACTTCCTATCAGAACCTTTGGGACACAGCAAAAAGCAGTGTTCAGAGGTCAATTTGTATCAATAAACACACATATACAAAAAGGAGAAAGGGCCAAAATCAAAGAATTATCCCTACAACTTGAACGAATAGAAAGAGAGCAACAAAAGAAACCCTCAGGAACCAGAAGAAAGCAAATAATAAAATTTAGAGCAGAATTAAATGAAATAGAAAACAGAAAAACAATTGAAAGAATTAACAAGACCAAAAGCTGGTTCTTTGAAAAAATTAACAAAATTGATAAACCTTTGGCCAAACCGACAAAAGAAAAACAGGAGAGGAAGCAAATAACCTGAATAAGAAATAAGATCGGCGATATTACAGCAGAACCAACTGAAATTAAAAGAATCATATCAGATTACCATGAAAAACTATACTCAAACAAATTTGAAATCCTACAAGAAATGGATGAATTCCTAGAAACACACTACCTACCTAAACTAACACAAACAGAGGTAGAACAACTAAATAGACCCATAACAAAAGAAGAGATTGAAAAGGTAATCAAAAAACTCCCAACAACAAAAAAAGCCCTGGTCCGGAAGGCTTCACTGCAGAGTCCTACCAAACTTTCAGAGAAGAGTTAACACCACTACTACTAAAGGTATTTCAGAGCACAGAAAAGGACGGAATACTACCAAACTCATTCTATGAAGCCACCATATCTCTGATACCAAAACCAGGTAAAGACAACACAAGAAAAGAAAATTATAGACCTATATCCTTCATTAATGTAGATGCAAAAATCCTCAACCAAATTCTAGCCAATAGAATTCAACAACGTATCAAAAAAATAACTCACCCTGACCAAGTGGGATTCATACCAGGTATGCAGGGATGGTTTAACTTTAGAAAAATTAATGTAATCCACCACATAAATAAAACAAGACAAGAACCACATGATTTTATCAATTGATGCAGAAAAGGCATTTGACAAAGTCCAACACCCATTCATGATAAAAACTCTCAGCAGAATAGGAATAGAAGGAAAATTCCTCAACATAATAAAAAGCATTTTTACAAAGCCAACAGTCAACCTTATCCTAAATGGAGAGAGTCTGAAAGCATTCCACTTGAGATCAGGAACTAGACAAGGATGCCCTTTATCACCACTCTTGTTCAGTATTATGCTGGAGGTCCTAGCCAGGGCAATTAGGCTAGATAAAGAAATAAAGGGCATCCAGATTGGTAAGGAAGAAGGAAAAATATCTCTATTTGCAGATGACATGATCTTATCCACAGAAAACCCTAAAGAATTCTCAAGAAAACTGCTGAAACTAATAGAAGAGTTCAGCAGATTATCAGGATACAAGATAAACATGCAAAAATCAGTTGGATTCCTCTACACCAAGAAAAAGAACATAGAGGAGGAAATGACCAAACCAATACCATTTACAGTAGCCCCCAAGAAGATAAAATACTTAGGAATAAATCTTACCAGAGATGTAAAAGACCTATACAAAGAAAACTACAAGACAATACTGCAAGTAATCAAAACATAACTACACAAGCAGAAAAATATACCTTGCTCAAGGTTAGGAAGACTTAACATTGTAAAAATGTCTATTCTACCAAAAGCTGTCCATAGATACAATGCAATTCCAATCCAAATTCCAATGACATTTTTCAATGAGATGGAGAAATAAATCACCAACTTCATACGGAAGGAAAAGAGGCCCGAATAAGTAAAGCATTACTGAAAAAGAAGACCAAAGTGGGAGGCCTCACTCTACCTGATTTTAGAACCTATTATACCGCCACAGTAGTCAAAACAGCCTGGTACTGGTACAACAGATACATAGACCAATGGAACAGAACTGAGAATCCAGACATAAATCCACCCACATATGAGCAGCTGATATTTGACAAAGAACCAAATTCAGTTAAATGGGAAAAACACAGCTTTTTTAACAAATGGTGCTGACATAACTGGATATCCACCCGCAAAAAAAAAAAAAAAAAATGAAACAAGACCTGTACCTCACACCATGCATAAAAACTAACTCAAAATGGATCAAAGACCTAAATATAAAATCTAAAATGATAAAGATCATGGAAGAAAAAAGAGGGACAACGTTAGGAGCCCTAATACATGCCATAAACAGTATACAAAACATTACCAACAATGCTGAAGAGAAACTAGATAACTGGGAGCTCCCTAAAATCAAAGGCCTATGCTCATACAAAGACTTCACCAAAAGAGTAAAAAGATTACCTACAGACTGGGGAAAAGTTTTTAGCTCTGACATTTCCATTCAGCACCTGATCTCTAAAATCTACACGATACTGTAAAAACTCAACCAGAAAAAGGCAAATGACCCAATTAAAAAACGGGCAAAGAATATATACAGGCACTTCACTAAAGAAAACATTCAGGTAGCTAACAGATACATGAGGAAATGCTCACAGTCATTAGCCATTAGAGAAATGCAAATCAAAACTACAATGAGATTCCATCTCACTCCAACAAGGCAGGCATTAATCCAAAAAACACAAAATAATAAATGTTGGAGAGGCTGTGGAGAGTCTGGAATGCTTATACACTGCTGGTGGGAATGTCAAATGGTACAACCACTTTGCAAATCGATATGGCGCTTCCTCAAAAAACTAGAAATAGAACTACCATACGATCCAGCAATCCCACTCCTTGGAATATATCCTAGAGAAATAAAAGCCTTTACATGAACAGAATATATGCACACCCATGTTCACTGCAGCACTGTTTACAACAGCAAAAAGATGAAAGCAACCGAAGGGCCCATCAACAGATGAATGGATAAATAAATTATGGTATATTCACACAATGGAATACTACGCATCGATAAAGAACAGTGATGAATCCTTGAAACGTTTCATAACATGGAGGAATCTGGAAGGCATTATGCTGAGTGAAATTAGTCAGTTGCAAAAGGACAAATATTGCGTAAGACCACTATTATAATAACTGGAGAAATAGTTTAAACAGAGAGGAAAATATTCTTTGATGGTTACGAGAGGGGAGAGTGAAGCGGGGAGAGGGGTTTTCACTAATTAGATAGTAGATAAGAATTATTTTAGCTGAAGGGAAAGACAACACAATACAGGGGAGGTCAGCACAACTGGACTAAAGGCAAAGAAGTTTCCTGAATAAACTGAACACTTCGAAGGCCAGTGTAGCAGGAGCGGGGTTTTGGGGATCATGGTTTCAGGGGACGTCTAGGTCAATTGGCATAATAAAATCTATTAAGGAAACATTCTGCATCCCGCTTTGGATAGCTGCTTCTGGGGTCTTAAACACTTAGCAAGCAGCCGTCTAAGATGCATCAATTGGTCTCAACCCACCAGGAGCAAAGAAGAATGAAGAACACAAAAGACACAGGTAATCATAAGCCTAAGAGACAGAAAGGACCACATAAACCAGACACTACATCAGACTGAGACCAAAAGAACTAGATGGTGCCTGGCTACAACTGATTGATGATTGCCCTGACAGGGAACACAACAGAGAACGCCTGAGGGAACAGAAGAGCAGTGGGATGCAGACCCCAGATTCTCATAAAAAGACCAGACTTAATGGTCTGAGACTAGAAGGACCCTGGAGGTCATGGTCCCCAGACCTTCTATTAGCCCAAGATAGGAACCATTCCCAAAGCCAACTCTTCAGACAGGGATTGGACTGGACTATGGGATAGAAAATGATACCGGTGAAGAGTGAGCTTCTTGGATCAAGTAGATACATGAGACTGTTGGCATCTCCTGTGTGGAGGGGAGATGAGAGGGTAGAAGGGGTCAGAAGCTGGCTGAATGGACATGAAAACAGAAAGTGGAGGGAAGGAGTATGCTGTCTCACTAGGGGGAGAGCAATTAGGTGTACACAGCAAGGCGTATACAAATTTTTGTATGAGAGGCTGACTCAGTTTGTAAGCTTTCACTTAAAGCACAATAAAAATTAAAAAATATATATATTCACAGCACAAAAAAATTAAGTCTTGAAAGGGTTAAGCCATTTGACCTCCTAAGTGGATCTAGCCCCAGGGAAATTGCCAATATAATAAACCAAAAATACGTCCCATCATAAATCAATATTAACTTTCAGAATTACAAAGAGGCCTCTTGAGAGTTTGGTTGGCATCAATAAGTCTCCCAGAGGCTGATAAAACAGTGGATGAAGGAGAGTACCATAGAAGTAACTATGCCAAAGTACAATGATAGGGAAGCTCCACCTATGTGGACACGCGCGCACGCGCACACACACACACAATCGCACACACAAATACATACAAAGAACACCCTCAAATCTAAGAAGTCTTGGACCTCACAAAATGTACTGTCAAAATTAGAACTGTCAGATTTGGCAAATAAACATACAGGATGTCCAATTAAATTTGAATTTTATTTATACAAAAGATAAAATTTTAGTATAACTATGCCCCACACAATATTTGGGAGGAGTTACTGGGTGGTGCAAACAGTTAAGCGCTCAGCTGCTAACCACAAATTTGGAGGTTTGAGTCCCCCCAGAGGCACCTTGGAAGAAATGCCTGATGACCTACTTTGGGGAAAATCAGCCATTGAAAACCCTACGGAACACATTTCTACTATGGCACATGTGGGGTTGCCATGAATAGGAATCAACTCAACAGGAACTGGTTACTGGTTAATATTTGGGACAAAAATAAAATTAAAAAAAATATATTGTTTGGCCCACATCATACTATAATACACCACATATTACATTTCCCACTAGAATCATGGTGGCCATTTCACCTGACTCTCTACTTACGCCCCAATCTATACACTGGTGGTCAGTCTTTAAGGTGTCTAATTATTACCTGAGAAGTTTGTTTAAAATGACATACTAAAAAAAGAGAGAGAAATATCTGAGGCCCACTTCCAAGATTCTGATTTATTAGGTCTAGGGTGGGTTCTGAAAAATCAGAATTTTTAATAAGCACCCAAGAGATTATGATGCAAATAGTCTGAGAACCACTCTGAAAATACTGCTATATTGAGTGTAACCCTTCACAACACTTCCTGCAGGATTTTAGATAGAGCAGGGTGTGTGTCAGAGTCCTAACAAATCCAGTTCAGTCCATGAAATTCCATGTCCTTCACATCTGTATCTATGTCATATGTAGCTCTCTATACAACTTAGTATTCCACATACAATAGATAAGAGCTCCAGCTGGGAGCTGCATCGGCCTTACTAACCCCGACCTTATTCTGGCCTCTCCTAGAGGGTACCAAAAACCCAAAATCAAACCCACTGCCGTCGAGTCGATTCTGACTCATAGCGTCCCCACAGGACAGAGTAGCACTGGTCCACAGAGTTTCCAAGGAGCGCCTGGGGGATTCGAACTGCCGACCTCTTGGTTAGCAGCCGCAGCACTTAACTGCTACACCACCAGGGTTTCCAGAGGGTACCAGTCTGGACTAAAAGTGCCCAGTGATTCTGCCCCATGAAAGAAAGACTTTAAATTACTCTTGACTTAAAGTCCTACACAAGAGGTAGGAGTTACTGATTAAAAGAACAAATTTGGGTAAGGCATACTTTTTTTTTTTTTTTACAAACAGTGTCAAATCACTGAATTAAGTCGTTATTTCTTTATCCTTATGCTAGCCTTTAGCAAGAGCTTATCTGCCTCATTTTTACAATGTTAATGCGTTAAATTTCAAGCACAATAGGCAAATTCACTAGTGCTAAAAATCTATAGCAAAGGAAATTTTACAAAAGAATTAAAACAACATACCCATTACTTGATTTCAGAAAGCAAATATTACTGTTTAACACACTGGTTTGAAAGCCATTCATCCAAAGTAGTGTTGTTGTTATAGTTGTGTACCGTGGAGTCAATTCCAACTCGTGGTGACCCTATGAGACAGAGTAGAACTGCCCCATAGGGTTTTCTAGGCTGTGATCTTTATGAGAGCAAATCACCAGACCTTTCTCCTGCATGACTGCTGGGTGGGTTCAAACAGCTGAGCAGAGGAAAGTTTAAACATTTTGCTACCAGGGCTCGTTAAAGGAGTGTTAGGAAATGATAAAATGTAAGGGTAAGTGAATATTATCAGCTAATATATGCTGACGATAATACAAAAGATGATCATGCGATGCTAAACTACTGCAATTATCCTGATTATTTCAGTACCCACCACAGGAGTAATCTGCCTGATGTCTTGAATTATCAACTGCTGTGTTGATACTTCCCTTCAGCTGAACCAGAGTTCATCTGAGAAGGCCAGGACAAGAAACTAAGATTAAGTAAGCACATTCTTAATGCAGAGGACTCATTCCCTGTCATCCTTTTTAAAAAACCATTCAGCCTGGTATCCTAGAGACTTGGTTTTTCAACTTTTTTCCTACAGTATGGTTGATTAGAAAAAGTAATATTCTTGAATTCCATGACATTTTAATCAATAGTTCTCTCTCAAGGTATTTTATTCATTTCTGCACACAATGAAAACTTTGTATATCACCAATATTAAAGATGGGATTAATAGCTATGTTTAAGCTATCATATTAAATCAGACCTTTAGAGAATAGAGTGAAAATTTAAGGGACAAGATTTGCTACATTGCGTTTTATATATTACTGATTTATCATTGATCTGTCTCCTACTTTACATTTTAAGAGGTTGTCAGTTATACTACAAGTATTCATATAACACTGAACGCTATGCTAGATTCAGGAGATTTGGCAATAAGTAAGATACATATGTCTGAGTTTATGCAACTTAAAGTCTGGCATACAAAACAAATGACAAACATATTGTGGGGAGATGATTCTTCACGAGTCTTACGTTTCTGCATGTTTGTGCAAGCAAAGGCACTAACTGCCCTTTATTCCAGAAAATCCTTGTAAAAAAGTCTGTGTAGCAAACAGCCTTAGGACATAGAGGTAGTGTCTCCCTCTGGAACAAAGGGCAGGTTTGTTTACTGTCCAGTATAAAAGATCTGGTATCCCTAAGCTCAGGATTCCTCTCTGGAAATGCAATTCACTACTTGGGTTGGGATCTATCCAGGCTCATCCATGTCACCCTTCCTTCCCTCTCTCCCACTCCCATGGGGCTTTAGGATAAGGAGAACTGAAGCAAGTATGCTAACGTGCATGCTGCCTGATGAACTGTGAGTAATAAAGCCCTTTGTCAATTCAGTATTCTCATGTCTTCATGCAGCACCCATAAAACTGTGGCAGGCTAACTTGCTAACTTGCAAGTAGATTAAATCTCAGGCCCTTTGCACATGATTGCTATCAACATCAGAATTCTCATGTGAACACTTCTCATTATTTCTTTAGTCCTAAAACATCATTGATTATGAGATGACTTACTGATTTAATAACGCATGTCAGTGGATTAAGAAGAGGGAAAGACCTCAACTTAAAAAGGTATATATTTAATATACAGTGTACCCTAGTTTCAAAAAACTGACACTGCGTAAAATGTTAAAATCAAGAAAATACTGAATTTAATTTGAATCTTCAATTTGAAAATCAAGCTAGAAACATAAGAAATTATTGACATTCTCATTCATTCATTTATTTCACGAATATTTATTGATCACCTCTTATGTTCCAGGGGCTCTTATTGTTGTTGTTGTTGTTAGGTGCTGTCAAGTCAGTTAGGACTCATAATGATCCTACGTACAACAGAATGAAACTCTGCCCAGTCTTGTGCCATCCACACAATTGTTATGCTTGGCCCATTGTCACAGCCACTGTGTCACTCCATCTTGTTGAGGGTCTTCGTCTTTTTCACTGATCCTCTACCAAGCATGATGTCCTTCTCCAGGGACTGATCCCTATTAATAACATGTCCAAAGTATGTGAGATGTAGTCTTGCCATCCTTGCTTCCAAGGAACATTCTGGCTGTACTTCCTCCAAAACAGATTTGCTCATTCTTTTGGCAGTCCATGGTATATTCAATATTCCTCACCAACACCATAATTCAAAGGTCTTCTTTGGTCGGTCTTCCTTATTCATTGTCCAGCTTTCAAATGCATATGAGGTGGTTGAAAACACCATGACTTGGGTCAAATTGCACCTTAGTCTTCAAGGTCACACCTTTGCTTTTCAACGCTTTAAAGAGGTCTTTTGCAGCAGATTTATCCAACGCAATGCATCATTTGATTTCTTGACTGCTGCTTCCATGGGTGTTGATTGTGGATCCAAGCAAATTGAAACTTTTGGCAATTTCAGTCTTCTCTCCATTTTTCTTGATGTTGCTTATTGGTCCAGTTGTGAGGATTTTTGTATTCTTTATGTTGAAGTATAATCCATACTGAAGGCTGTAGTCTTTGATCGTCATCAGTAAGTGCTTCAAGTCTTTTTCACTTTCAGCAAGCAAGGATGTGTCGTCTGCATAATGCAGGTTGTTAATGAGTCTTCCTCCAACCCTGATGCCCCATTCTTCCTCATACAGTCCAGCTTCTCAGATAATTTGCTCAGCATGCAGATTGAATATGTACGGTGAAAGGATACAACCCTGATTCACACCTTTCCTGACTTTAAACCACACAGTATTCCCTTGCTCTGTTCAAAAGACTGCCTCTTGATCTGTGTACAGGTTCCTCATGAACACAATTAAGTATTTTGGAATTCCCATTCTTTGCAATGTTATCCATAATTTGTTATTATCCACACAGTTGAATGCCTTTGCATAGTCAATACAACACAGGTAGATATCTTTCTGGTATTCTCTGTTTTTAGCCAAGATCCATCTGACATCAGCAATGATATCCCTAGTTTCACATCCTCTTCTGGATCTGGTTTGAATTTCTGGCAGTTCCCTGTTGATGTACTACTGCAGCTGCTTTTGAATGATCTTTAGCAAAATTTTACTTGCATGCGATATTAATGATATTGTTTGATAATTTCTGCATTCTGTTAGATCACCTTTCTTGGGAATAGGCATAAATATGGATCTCTTCCAGTGGGTTGGCCAAGTAGCTGTCTTCCAAATTTCTAGGTATAGACAAGTGAGCACTTCTACTGCTGCATCCATTTCTCGAAACATCTCAGTTGGTATTCCATCAATTACTAGAGCCTTGTTTTTCGCCAATGCCTTCCATGTGGCTTGGACTTCTTCATTCAGTACCATCGGTTCCTGACCATATGCTGCCTCTTGAAATAGTTGAACATTGACAAATTCTTTTTGGCACAGTGACTCTGTGTATTCCTTCCACCTTCTTTTCCCCATAGAATCCTTCAGTATTGCAACTCGAGGCTTGAATTTTTCCTTCAGTTCTTTCAGCTTGAGAAATGCTGAGGGTGTTCTTCCCTTTTGGTTTTCTAACTCCAGGTCTTTGCTCATGTCATTATAATCCTTTACTTTGCCCTTTCGAGAAGCCCTTTGAAATATTCTGTTCAATTCTTTTATGTCACCATTTCTTTCATTCATTTTAGCTACTCGGTGTTCAAGGGCAAGTTTCAGAGTCTCTTCTGACATCGATTTTGGTCTTTTCTTTCTTTCTCATCTTTTTAATGACCTTATGCTTTCTTCAAGTATGATGTCCTTGATGCCACTCCACAACTTATCTGTCTTCAGTCACTACTATTTAACAGGTAAAATTTATTCTTAAGATGGTCTCAGATTCAGGTGGGATATACTCAAGGTCATAGTTAGGCTCTTTTGGACTTGTTCTAATTTTCTTCAGCTTCAACTTAAACTTGTAAATAAGCAGTTGGTGGTCTGTTCTGCAATCAGCCTCTGGCCTTGTTCTGACTGATGATATTGAGCTTTTCCATCATTTGTCTCTTCCCACAGATATAGTCAATTTGATTCCTGTGTATTCCTTCTGATGATGTCCACGGGTATTGTCACTGTTTACATTGTTGAAAAAAGGTACTTTCAATGAAGTCGTTGGTCTCACAAAATCCTATCATGCTATCTTTGGCATTGTTCCTATCACCAAGGTCATATTTTCCAACCACCAATCCTTCTTGTTTCCAACTTTTGCATTTCAATCCCCAGTAATTATCAATGCATCCTGACTGCATGTTTGATCAATTTCAGACTGCAGAAGTAGATAAACATCTTTAATTACTTCATCTCTGAACTTATCAGTTGGTGTGTAAATTTGAATAATAGTTGTATTAATTGGTCTTCCTTGTGGGCATATGGATATTATCCTATCACTGACACTGCTATACTTCAGGATAGAGCTTAGAATGTTCTTTTTGAGCATGAATGCTGTGTCATCCCTCTTCAAGTTGTCTTTCCCTGCATAGTAGGCCATATGATGCCTAGGATATCAGTGTTTATGCATTCTATTTCACTCTTACATGTTTTGGGAATACAACATTGGAAAAGGTAGACAAGATTCTAGTTCTCATGAAACCTTTATTCCAAGGGGAAATCAGATATTAAACAAGATGTTACAGATTGAATTGTGTCCCCAAAAAATATGTGTCAGCTTGGCTAGGCCATGATTCTCTGTATTGTGATAGCCCACCATTTTGTCATCTGCTGTGATTTTCCTATGTATTGTAAATCTTACCTCTCTGATGTTAATGAGGCAGAATTAGAGGCAGTTATGTTAAAGAGGCAGACTCAATCTGCAAGAATTGGTTATTTCTTGAATCAATCTCTTTTGAGATATAAAAGAGAGTAGCAAGCAGAGAGAGAGAGGGACTTCACACCACCAGCAAAGTAGTGCTAGCAGAAAAGCACATCCTTTGGCCACTGGGTCCTTGCATTAAGAAGTTCCTAGTCCAGGGTAAGATTGACCACAAGGACTTTCCTCCAGACCCGACAGAGAACGAAAGTTTTCCTCTGGAGCTGACGCCATGAATTCAGACTTTTAGCCTACTAGACTGTGAGAGAATAAACTTTTATTTATTGAAGCCACCCATTTGTGGTATTTCTGTTATAGCAGCACTAAATAACTAAGACACAAGTAAAATATATAGTTTAATGGATTGTGATTAGTACTAGGGGAAACAATAGAATAATAGTACTAGGAGAATAGAAGAGGATGGGAAGGGGCATTGAGTATTTTTAAATGAGGGCCAGGAAAGGCCTCACTGAGAAGATGATAGTTGAGTGAAGGTCTCAAGGAAGTGAGGGACCCACCTCCATAGATATCTGGGGGACTATCATTCCAGGCAGAGGCAACAGCAAATGAAAAGACATTGAGACAGGCACAGCTAAAAGTCCCAAAACCCATTGCCATCTAGTCAATTTCAACTCATAGATACCCTATAAGATAGAGTATAACTGCCCCCTAGGGTTTCCAAGGAGCCGTCGATGGACACAAACTGCGAAACTTTTGGTTAGCAGTCAGTCCCTTTAACCACTGTGAAAGAGTCCAGTGTGGCTGAATTAGAATTTTTTTTAGGGAGACAGTAGGAGCAGATGAAATCAGAGAGATCCTGGTGGGGGTTTTAGAGATGGAGGAGGTAACAGGCAGATCTTGTAAGTCATTGAGGTCATGGTGAAGGTTTGGTTTTTATAATGCTTAATTGAGAAGCCATTGGAAAGCCACTGAAAAAAGATGTAATACAGTCTATCCTCATTATATGCAGATGCAGTATTTGTTATTTACCTACTCACTAAACATTATGTGTAACCCAAAATCAGTACTCAACATGCCTTCCCAGTCATTCTCAGACATGCACAGGCAAGCAAAAAAATTGAGTTGCCCTGTACACATTTTCCCAGCTGAGGTCAAACAAGGTGATACTCTGCATTCTTGTTTTAGCTCTCATACTGTAAACAAATGTTCCTTTTCACAGTCTGTTTAGTGCCGTGGTTTTCACATATTTTGTGCTTTTTCTTGGTGATTTCACTGTTAAAATGGCCTGCAACTATAGTGCTGTCTAGTGTTCCTAAGCGCAGGAAGTCTGTGACATGTCTTACAGAGAAAATACATGTGTTAGATAAGTTTTACTCATGCATGAATTATACTGCTATTGCCCATGAGTTTTTTATGTTAATGAATCAGTGATATTTATTAACTAAGGTGCCTTTAAACAAACACACATAAAACAAGGCTATGTACTAATCGGTTGATGAAAATGCTGTGACCAAAGGCTCGCAGGATCTAACCCTGTATTTCCTTAGGAGCAATGGTGCAGTGTTCGTTAATTCAGTTTTTGCAACAACTTTATAGAACATAACTACTGCAAACAACAAGAATCAAGCGAACACCTAAAAAGATGGATGAAACGGAGGAAAGAAGAGCCTTGTTCTGCAAAGTACAGATAGCAGAATTGATACCTATGGCTGTAAGTCATAATTAGGTAGATCAATCTTTCATACCAAAAAAATTACTTCATGAGGAATTCAAGCAGAACCTTCATGATATTTGAAGAAATTATTATTACAGCAATGGTAGGAGGCCGAACCATGTAAGCAAGTTCCCTTCTCACCTGACAATACCGTGATTCTATGATTTGTTCAGGTCATGTACCACTGGAGTTCACAGGTTTTCAAAATTTTCTGACTCTCAAATGGGAACATTTTTCACGTTTGGCCAAACGAATCACCTCTTTCAGGGCAAATTCTGATACATATTCTCAACTGTAGTGATAATGGACCAACCTATCTCAATCTCTGTAAATTACCAACACAGTAAAACTCTAATCCTTCCCAGGAGGAGTTTTTGGTTTCGTTAGTGTTTTTTGTTTTTGTTGTTTTGTTCTAGTTTATTTTGTCTGTGTCTGTGTAAGGCAGGGGAAAAAATAAAGGCAGGGAATCAGTTAGCCTAGTAAGGTATTGAATCTATGGTATAAAAAGCATCAGTAAAGTTTTGTTTGTCCTGTAAGTGTTTAACTCTGAATAAACAAAACCTCCTTCCAGTAAAGCACAGGAATAAAGGCCCTGACACCCACCTCTCCAGGAAGAGAAAACAATAGAACCAATAAACTCAGAAAAGGCAAAAAGATAAAAAGCCTATTATAGGAGGAAGGCTAACCCAAACCAGTTGCCAAACTGATTCTGACTCTTAGCAACCCTGTAAGACAGAGCAGAACTGCCCCATATAGTTTCCAAGGCTGTAATCATTATGGAAGTAGACTGCCACATCTTTCTCCCTTGGAGCAGCTGTTGGGTTTGAATCACGGCCCTTTCGGTTGCCAGATGAGTGCTTAACCACTGCACCACCAAAGATCCTGGAGGAAAGCTGTTGTGTGTCATCCTGTCTAGACTTTCTAGGATAGAGTAGAATTACCAGGCTGTACTTTTTCTCTGCCCTTTACCGGGGAGCCCTGCTGGTGCAGTAGTGGTTAAGAAATTGGCTGCTAACGAAAAGATCAGCAGTTCAAATCCACCAGCTGCTCCCTGGAAACCCTATGGGGCAGTTCTACTCTGTCCTACAGGGTCTCTATAAGCTGGAATTGACTCAACAGCAACAGGACACTTTACCAGAGCAGATTGCCTGGTCTTTCTCCCATAGAGCTGCTGGGTGTATTCAAGCTGCTGGGTGGATTCAAGCTGCCAGCCTTTCCATTAGCAGCCAAGCACTTAACCATTGTGTCACCAGGACTCTAGAGGGAGTCTATCTGAGACAAACCAGTATGGGCAAACATGGAATTCCATGGAGAATGTGAGGGACCCTCTGCACCATCCTCCTCTAGAAAACGTGTGCATCCCACGCTCCTAGTAATGAAGGCTTCCTAAAGGTCTCAGCCCTTCATGATGTCACTGGCATAATGAAATGATGTGTGTGTGTGTGTGTGTGTTTTCAGAAAAAGACCAGAAACAGCATATATCAAGGTATTAACAGCAGTCATCCAAGAGGGATGAGATTATGTATACTTTTTATTTTCTTATTTTTACTTATTTATATTGTCTAATTTTTTCTATAATAAATATGAAGTGCTTTGAATAAGAGAGAGGGAAAGCCTGCAGAGGAGATATTAGACAAGGAAACTCCAATGTTTTCTGCATGTTTTCCCCTGCATGTCACGCAATAAAACATGCTGTGCACGTCTAGAAATTGCAAAGCTAGAAGGGATCTTAGAGATGATATATTTCCTCTCATTTTATAGATGATGACACCCAGGCCCAGAGATGCTCAGTAGTGCAGGAAATCATTTAGATTTGTTGATTCTTAATCCAATATTTTTATAAGTTGACAGCAGAAGCAGTATCCTAACAGTTTAAAGTTCTACGGTGTCTCCAATTAATTCCATCCAAAAGAAAGGAAGGGAGGGAGGGAGGGAGGGAGGGAGGGAGGAAGGAAGGAAGGAAGGAAGGAAGGAAAGAAGGTGACTATTTGGCCAACCACAAAAGAATGGAATCAGCAAGACTTAAAGTGTAAGTCCAATCAATTTGGAGATGTTGTCTTAAATCAATGGCCAATCTCCCAGGATACATTGTATGCATGTGTCTATAGCATGCATCTCTATAAACTAATTGCTGACCTCTGCTCTATATTCCCTCCCTAGGTGAAGCCTGCCCTGATATCAGATCATCAATGACCTCCCCATACCCTCCCCACATACGGAAACAAAGTTGTTATTAAATCTTTACCTTTTATCAGTGTCATCTTTTTTAAATGTCTGTACCTAAGTGATAAATAGGCAGAATTTTCCTTTTATCTACCTCATCTCCCCAAACATGGACATCAGAAATGAACAACTCTTATGTAAGGTGTCCCCAGAGCCTGGAAAGTCTCCAAACCATAAAATAACTTTCCTGCACCCCATCTGCATCTCTCAACTAGATACAGAAGTTGAAACTAGGAACAAATAGTTTAGGGTAAAATCACTTGCCAAAATAGTTCTGTAGCGTGGGTATAAAGAAGGTGAGAGGTGCAAAGGGGAAGCTCTCTGAAAGCAAAGAGGGTAACTTTCAAATTGACTTCTTCCTTTCCCACGTGTTCTAAATCTGATATCTTTCCCGTAGGCCTGCAGATGGTACCCTTAGGGTTGGCTGTCACTGATCTCTGAAGGGTAAAACTGGAACTGAAACCCACAAGCCACGCACCTGTGGAGTTAGCTTCGTTAGCACTGACTTGTTTCCAAGAGTTGCCCCAACAAACGCCACTCCCAACAAGGAGCATCCTGGCCCTTTGGTATTATGTCACTTTCTCCTTAGCAGTCCAATTTTAAGTTTAGCTCCATGTTAAGTTAGCGCAGTTACCTTACATTAGCCTTGAATGCTCTTTAGTAAAACTCAAGGCCTAAGTTTCCTGATTGATAAATCCCACCAGGCAAGGAAAATTTAACTATGAATTTACAGCTTGAAACTGGGTTAACATTTTTTGTTTTAAGAACTATTTTTAAATCACCATCAAATCATTGTTCTATTCCTAGATTCCATCACCAATTGCCATCAAAGCAGAATTAGCTCTGTGGTTAACTACTAACCTCAAGGTTGGTGGTTGGAACCCATCAGCTGCTTTGTGGAAGAAAGATGTGGCAGTCTGCTTCCATAAAGATTTACAGCTTTGGAAACCCTGTGGAGAAGTTCTAATCTGTCCTATAGAATTGCTATGAGTTGGAATTGACTCTACTGCAACGGTTGGTTTTTGTTGTGGTGATTTTTTGGAAGTAGATCACCAGGTCTTTCTCCTGAGGTACCTCTGGGTGGTTTTGAACCATCAACCTTTCAGTTAGTAGCTGAGCACTTATCCATCTGCACCACCCAAGGGTTCCTTGGTAAGGCCAGCTAAATTGTTCTTTTCTATTGTAGGATCTGTCACATCCGTAAGGGAAATCTTCTGAAGAATCCTGTGAATAGCAGAAATATTAGATCCTATCAGTGGTGGATGGAGGAAAGCTTGGATTAGGGGTAGAACTACCAGGAATTACTAAAAAGAATAAGGACTGTTAGATTGTATCCACAATACTTACCCCATTTTAGAGAATTTAAAACTTTGGCACAGAGAGGTTAAGAAATTTGTCCAAATTATACATCTACATTGGAAAGATTCCTATAAATACCTTTTCAATATGTGAAGCACATATGCATTTTATTGAAGCATTTATTGTTACTAAGTAAACATTATTTTAACAACATAGGAGCATATGCCTTAAGACAAAATAAGGAATAGTCCATTTTGAGCAAGGCTTTGGACTGGCAGTGAATCCAAATGAGTCTCATTAGTGAGAACAACAGCTCTTTGAATAGTAGAAATACTCCTTAGTCAAAGGACAAACTTGCTTCCAGAATGTAAAAGCCTGTTTCGTTTTGATTCCAAATACTATTGAATACCTACTATGACCTGCTATTCCCAAGTGCTGATCTGATAAGCCAAAGACAGGTGGTCATCCCCTCTTTTATCAAGATTCTAAAAAGCTAATGAGGGTAGAGAGAGAACCAACTAAAATACAACGCAGAAAAAGAAATCTCCATTCAGAACTACAAGTAAGGAGCATTTGGAAGCCAGGGGAAGGGCCAAGATGACCAAGGAAAATTTCAAGAACTGTTTATACATTAGCTTTTAGCTACAACCCCAGACACAAGAACTATCTTCCAAAGCAAAGAATAAGCTATCACTACAAGATTGAGTTGGACATAAAATCAGTCCCCAGGTGGTGCTGGCAAGGAGAAAATGACTGGAGGAAATCAGTGAAGTCTTCCAAGACAAGAATGACCAGTCAAAAGAGAAAGTAAAAAGCAATAGGGGTTGGTATCCAACAGGAGAAGACTGAATGTTCTATGGATATTGGATAGTCAGTGGGAAGTAAAAAGAAAGAAGGAGGAAAAACAAACAGGAAACAAGATGACCAAAACTTAATTTAAGCAATTTGATCAATGCCTTCAATTTGATTCAGGGATAAATGAGGATAGAATGAAACCATTAGAACCACCCTGTTAGAAAATTTTTGAGCAACAAAATGATGCTGTCATCATAATTAACACCAGCGGCTTTCTGAGCGGTTACTATGCACAGGATGGTATGGTTAGTGCTAACCCTGTGGGGCAGATGGAAGGCAGCCTTTGCCTTCAAAGAACATACAGTTTAGTTAGGAAGGCAGGAAAAGCAATAGAAGGAGCCCATACTAGATGTCAAATGAGAGTTACATAAAAATACATGCTTTGGGGCTCAGAAGTAAAAGTAGTCAGAGACCCAGAGGCTAAGAGGCAAGCAAAAATGGAGGTAAACCAAGGAAGGGATAACTGGGGCTAAAGAGAAGTAGAGTTATAGAACATTTTGTAATAAAAGTAAAGAAAGAGCAATTTGAGATTATGTTAAGCTGCTGTAAAGATATCTACATAAAGCATAATAATCTGTGGAACATAGCATGTTCACTGACAAAAACTGAAACTATTTGGGCCCCAGGGACTTTTCCAGGATGTGAAATTGCAACCAGGTCCTCAATGAGTTCAACAGCTGTTCATTGAAGGCATGAGCATGTGAAGAAGTCTTTTTTCACTTAAACTCACCATACTTATTATGACCAAAGGGCAGATCCCATTCCAGAGGCTGGAGAATGATGCCTCTGGTACCAGTTATACAATGAATCAGCAACACCTTCCATGGCAGAATCATTACCCATAGAAGGATAAGACAGTACACAGTACTGGGGAAGCCAGCATAACTCGTACAAGGCAAGGTCATGGAATCTCCATAGACACATCCAAATTCCCTGAGGGACCGAATTGTTGGGCTGAGGGCTGGGGGGACCATGGGCTCGGGGAACATCCAGCTCAACTGGCATAATATAGTTTATAAAGAAAATGTTCTATCTATACTCTTCATTGGTGAGTAGCATCCGGGGTCTTAAGAGCCTGTAAGTGGCCATCTAGGATACTCCACCGCTCTCACCCCTTCAGCAAGGAAGAATGAAGAAAACTAAACATACAAGGGAAAGATTAGTCCAAAGGACTAATGGACTACATCTACCACGGCCTCCAGCAGACTGAGTCCAGTACAACTAGATGGTGCCTGGCTACCACCACAAACTGCTCTGACAGGGATCACAATAAAGAGTCCTGAACAGAGCTGGAGAAAAATGTAGAACAAAATTCTAACTCAAAAAGAAAGACCAGACTTGCTGGCCTGACAGAGACCGGAGAAACCCTGAGAGTATGGACCCCAGACACCCTTTTAGCTCAGTAATGAAGTCACTCCTGAGGTTCGCCCTTCAGCCAAAGATCAAACAGGTCCATAAAACAAAACAAGACTAAAGGGGCACACCAGCCCAGGGCCAAGGGTTAGAAGGCAGGAGGGGATAGGGAAACTGGTAATAGGGAACCCAAGGTTGAGAAGGGAGAGTGTTGACATGTTGTGGGATTGTTAACAATGTCATAGAACAAAATGTGTACTAACTGTTTAATGAGAAACTAGTTTGTTCTATAAATCTTCATCTAAAGTACAATTTAAAAAAAAGAATAATTACCTATAAACCTGTGTATTTCTGTGTTGAATTATTAAGATGTATTGCATTTATGTATGATAACCTTCAAAGAGTATCTTATACTCAGCATGAAGAGGGAGGGTATTGTATTTTAAAATATAAAATAAATCTCTTTTGTTTAGAAAACACAGTGGAAAATGATTACGCTTCTTTGGAAAGTGCTTAATTATGCAAATATGCATCATTCTCATGTAACAAATAATTCATTTACTTTTCAATGCAATCAAGATTCAAACACCTCCCACGTATCCTAACCAAACCAAAACCAAACCCAGTGTCGTCGAGTCAATTCCAACTCATACCGACCCCATAGTCCCCTTAAAAGTGCCAAAAGCATTTCATGCTCTTTATTGAAAATGTAAATAAAATATCTATAAGAACTTTCAAGCTACTGATCTTTTAAAAAAAATCTTAATACCTCTGTTTGGCAATCAATAAAACTGTTACGGCAAAGGGAAATGCTGAGGGTAAGTGTTTATCATCTATTATAGACAAGGTGATGTCACGCCCACAGATGCCCACATTCTAATCCCCAAAATCTTTGAATATGTTACCTTACAGAGCAAAGGTGATTTTGCAGATGTGATTAAGTTAAAGATCCTGTTATGGGGAGAATATCCTGGATTATCTGGGTGGGTCCAATGTAATCACAAGGGTACTTAAAAGAAGGAAGCAGAAGAGTCAGAGTCTGAGAAGAAGATGTGAGGACAGAAGCAGAGGTCACAGTGATACAAGGAAGGGGCTACAAGCTGAGGAATGCAGGTGGCCTCTAGAAGCTAGAAAAGGCAAGGGAAGGAATTCTCCACTACAGTCACCAGAAGAAATGCATTCCTGTCAACTCATGTTAGACTTCTTACCTCCAGAACTATAATAAATTTGTACTGCTTTGAGCTACCAGTTTGTTGTAATTTATAATGGCAGCAATACGAAACTACTAGACAATCCATTTTTAAGGTCAAAATCCTGCCTTAATAAGATCATCCCTACTGACACTGGGTCAAGTCTACAGAATATGCATAATCCATTGCCATCGAGTCAATTTCAACTCATATCCACCCTATAGGACAGAGTAGAATTTCCCCATAGGGTTTTTAAGGAGTGGCTGTGGATTCAACTGCAGACCTTTTGATTAGTATCCAAGGTCTTAACCACTACGCCACCAGGGTTCAGAACGTGCATAGGGGACTGTTTTCCCACTAATGGAAAGACTAACGGTTAGTTCAATGAGGGCTATCCATTGCCCAGCTGTAACCTTTTACAAGGAAGCTTCCTGGGGTTGGATATGCCAAACAAATGTAAATTAAAAGACTTTGGCTTCACCATATTCTAACCAACTACAAGTCAACAAACTTTTTCTGTAAAGGGCCAGATAGTAAATATTTTTGTCTCTGTTGGTCAAATGGTCTCGGTCGCAACTACTTAATTCACTGTGGTAGTGCAAAAGCAGCCAGAGACAAAAAAAAAAAAAGACTGGCTGTGTTCCAATAAAACTTTTTTCAATAAGGTAATGGGTTAGGATTTGACTCAAAGACCAACCCTTGAACAAGGTATTGACATCAATAAACAGTAACAAACAAAGTTAAATAGTCCCTTATTTAGATTAAAAACCAAATATTAAATGTGGTTAAAGTCGTCCCTTTACAAGGGATTAATGCTTGAGGGGACTCAGAGTTCATGGATGGAACCCCTTGCCTAAGCAAAGCAAGGGCTCTGGGGTCTCCACATGAACATACCAGAAGCACTTAGGAGACAAGTATGAGAGACCAAGTATGTAGAATTAAAGGTGCATTTGTCACCAGATCTAGCAAAGCATTAAACTTGCGTTTTCACAGCAGTATGTGTTAAAATGTATTTCTTCAAGTGATTTCCAACGCCTATGTGTCTGCCCACCCCAAATAATACCAGATCTTCTCTGACAGAAGCATTTGAAGCCTAAGGAATTTTTCACTCTTACTGTTGCTATGGCAAAGCTTAATTCCAGTTCATAAACTGGGCTCATCGCCAACATAAGGGAAAGGATAACACGCTGCTCATCCTCCTTTGTTCTTTGTGTACAATTGAGCTTCTTCATTTTCTTCCCAGGAGCAGATGAAATGTTTCAACTCCAATTATCTCCACAGGAATGAGGGCTTCTTTCCCTCCCCTATTTTGTAGTTCAGAGGGGGCAGCATACCCATTGTGATGGTAAAATATTTTTTCAAAGGAAAAAAAAAAAGGTTCTGCAATAAATGTATTCTCGATGAATAATTTCAGCAAAGATTTTTTTTGTTGTTGCTACTTTTAGTATCTTTACTCAAAAGAAATCACATGAAGATTTCAGGAGAACAATGCAAAAGTTCTTATTTTCATTTCAATTACTCTTCCAAAGCCCTGGAGTCATTGCCCTAAAAATGGGTCCACATTTTGGTAAAATGACAACTCATCTTCTTCCCCAGCACTCCCTTCATTTCCAGGTGTTTCTCTGTCATTTTCCATCCATTCTGTTGAGCAAATCAATCCTTTAACAAGAATGCAGCATCCTGTATCAGGAAGTCTCCTGGGAGGGGTGTTTATCTCACACCCGGAGAATGGTAGCCTTTCCACTGGCTTCTAGGTGTCTGTCCTGATAGCCACCTTAGAGTTTCAGTTCCTTACTGTGGTACTGCACAGGGAGAAGGATGAAAGGGCAGGGAATAGCACTGTATTACAGATGCACTTAAGAGTCTGAGATCCTTGCCAGCGCCAAAAAAGAAATGTCTTTATGTTCTAGCACATTAAAACGATGTCAAAGAAAGTGCAAACTTGCAAGTCCAAACTGGGAAAGGTTTAAGATTGTACCTATATCAGAAAGAATGTTGAAAGGTTAACAGGTGCCCCAAGTGGTCAGTTTAGATTAAAACACAACAGTGATGACAGACATTCGATATAGAAGTCAATAGACTTGGGCTGATTGAAGTGACTAGCACACAATGGCTGAATCTTAACGAGAAACTTTTTATCCATACGAAATTTGTTTTTAACCATTTATTTTTAAAACATGTTTATTTTTAAACATTTTATTTTTAAGTTTTCTTTTCATAACATATACATTACTTACGTAATAATTATGACCATGTTTTTGAAAACCCTACAAATTGTTTAAAATGAGCTACAGGAATTATCCAAAACTATTTTTTTTATTAACAATGGCTGAAGCTCTGTTAGCACAGTGGTTAAGAGCTTGGCTGTTAACCAAAAGGTCAGCAGTTTGAATCCACCAGCTGCTTCTTGGAAACCCTATGGGGCAGTTCCACTGTATTCTACAGGGTCGCTAGGAGTTGGAACTGACCTTATGGCAACGAGTTTATTAACGATAGCAGCTAGGGGCGACTTTCGTTACTATATATTTCTGTATTTCCAAACGTTCTTTACTGCGTAAATATAACATGATGTGTGGTTAAAAAATTAATGTTAGCAAAAACCCTCCCCTTCATTCTTTTTCTTAAAAAAATAAGCATGCCTCTCGAGATATCAATGTCAGAAGTCAAAAGCAGAAACAAGTACTGCAAGCAGATGCCCTGGGCTTACCTGGGGAAAAAAATCCCTCAAAGTCTTAACCCTGTGCCCACTTAGTGCCTAAGGTGAAGGAAAAAAGCGGAAACTAGGGAGCATGAAAAAAGGTAAAAATCCTAACACAAACGAGAAACCACAAAGCAGGCAGAGTGCAGTTTCTTAAAAACTAAGCATAGGCTTGTCATACAATAGAGCAATCACCAAAACGAAAAAACCAAACCCACTGCTCTTGAGTGGATTCCAACTCATAGCGACCCTATAGGACAGAGTAGAACTGCCCGATAGAGTTTCCAAGGACCGCCTTGTGGATTCGAACTGCTGACCTCTTGGTTAGTAGCCATAGCACTCAACCACTAAGCCACAGAGTTTCCCACACTCGTAGGCGTTTACCCAAATGAGTTGCAAACATATGTCCACATAGGAACCTATACCTAAATGTTTATAACAGCTTTATTCATATTTGCTAGAAACCAGAAGCAACTAAGATATTGTTGGTAGGTGAGTGGATGCACAAGCTGTGGTACTTCCATACAATGGAGTATTATACAGTGATAAAAAAATGTTACAAAAAGACATGGAAGAAAATTAAATGCATATCGCTAAGTGAAAGAAGCCAGCTTGAAAAAGCTATATACTGCATGATTCCAAATATATGACATTCTGAAAAAGGCAAAACTATAGAGACAGTAAAAAGATCAATAGTTGCCAGGAGTTCAGGGTGAAGGAAGGAAGGATAAATAAGTGAAGCACAAGGCATTTCTAGGGCAGTGAAACTATGCTGTACGACACAGTAATGGTGGACAGATATTAAGCATTTGTCAAAACCCATAGAACTGTACAACACAAAGAGTGAACCCTATTATAATCTATGGTCTTTTTTCCCCCAGTTGCCTTTGAGTTGATTCCAACTCATGGAGACCCGCATGTGTGTCAGAGTAGAACTTTGCTCCACTGAGTTTTCAATTGCTGATTTTTTGGAAGTAAATCACCAGGTCGTTCTTACAGGGCACATCTGGGAGGACTTGAACCAGCAACCTTTTTGTTAGTAGCCCAGTGCGTTAACCATCTGCAACACCCTGTGGACTTTAGTTAATAACAGAGTATCAATATTCATTCATTAATGTTAACAAATGTACCCCATGAACTGATAGTAGGACAAACAACGTGCGGAGGAGAGAGCAATAAGTGGGAGCTCTCTGTGTTTTGTGCACCATTTTTCTGTAAACCTGGAACTGCTCTAAAAAAATAAAGTCTATTAATTAAAGGGGGTCAAGGGAAGTAAGTGAAGTGTGAATACAGGGAAACAGGCAAGGCTTGGCAGACCTGAGAAGGAGCAGAGAGGAGAGGAAGCTGTGAACAGGACTGCAGCTGCTCCAGCCTCCACCCGGGGCCTCCCTCGGCCCCCCACGCTCCACCCCAGGGTCATTCAGAACACAGTGCTAGAAACTAGGCTGCCCTCAGCAAAACTGGAAAGGAGGCAGGGTGTGTCTTCAGGCTACATGGTCCTGCTTGTGCTTCTCCTCTTCATCCCCACCCTTCTATCTAGGGGTTCACCCCCTGTAATGGTTAATGTCATGTGTCAACTTGGCTAGGCCATGGTCATCAGTGATTTGACAGGTTTTATGTAATCATTCTCGATTTGGTGATCTTATGTGAGCAACCAATCAGCTGGAAGGGGAGTTTTCTTGGGGGTGTGGCCTGTATCCAAATATATGTGGATGTTCTAGCAAACCTCTCTCTCTCTCTCTATCTATCCTGTGCTCATCTTATGGTCTGGCCTCCAGTTCTTGGAAAAGCCTTCAGCCTGCCACGTGACCTGCAGATTTTGGATTCGTCAGCGCCTACAACCATGTGAGTCAGGAGAAGCTTCCAGAATGATACCTGATCCACAAATTTGGGACTTGCCAGTCTCCACAATTTCATGACCATTTTCCTTGAAATAAATCTCTCTCTCTCTCTATGTGTGTGTATATATGTATATATATTTATACACATATATGTATGTATATATGTGTCTTATTCTTCTAGTGCTGCTACAACAGAAACCACAAGTGGATGGCTTTAACAAAGAGAAATTTATTTTCTCACAGTCTGGTAGGCTAGAAGTCCAAATTCAGAGCATCAGCTCCAGAGGCAGGCTGTCTCTGCCAGCTCTGGAGAAAGGTCCTTGTCATCAATCTTCCCCTGGTCAAGGAGCTTCTCTGCGAAGGAACCTCAGGTCCAAAGGACATGCTCTGCTCCTGGTACTGCTTTCTTGGTGGTATGAGGTCCCCTGTCTCTCTGCTCCCTTCTCTTTTTTATATCTCAAAAGAGATTGGCTTAAGACACTATCTAATCTTGTAGAGCTCATCAGTGTAACTGCTGCTAACCCATCTCATTAACATCATAGTGATAGGATTTACAACACATAGGGAAAACATATCAGATGACAAAATGGCAGACAATCACACAATACTGGGAATCATGACCTAACCAAGTTGACATGTATTTTGGGGGGACAAAATTCAATCCATATGTATGTATGTGTATATGTATATAACCCAGTGCTGTGTGTGTGTGTGTGTGTGTGTGTGTATAAATATATATATACATACAGGAACCCTGGTGGCACATGGGTTAAGCACTTGGCTGCTAACCAAACGGTCAGCGATTCAAACCCACCAGTCTTTCTGTGGGAGAAAGATGGAGCCATCTACTTCCGTAAAGATCACAGCCTTAGAAAACCTATGGGGCAGTTATACTGGGTCTTATAGGATTGCTATGACTCAGAATCAACTTGACGGCAATAGGTTTAGTTTGGTTTTGGTTTATGTATTTACATGTACACTTCGCTGGTTTTGCTTCTCTAGAGAACCCAGCCTAAAACACCCTCTGACCCAGTGTTCTTGGATTCTCTTCTGTCTCACCACCTTTAATGTTTGAAGAACTGATTTAGACTGAGTTGTAACTCCTAAGACTATGGGTCCTTCTAGTTGTATTTGATTTTGAAAAGAGAAAAATCCCTTGAGTGACTAAAACCAAAGGAATGAAGGCCAGTCTTGCAGTGGAAATTCAGGTATTAAAAAAGAAGAAAGGAAGAATTTGGCAAAGGAGGTGGCGGAGGCGGCCTTCTGGGGCTGCTCCCTCCAGTGTATATCCCTCTGCTAAGGTAAACTAGGTGGTTCATAGTACAGGTTCTGGAGTCAGGTGATCACAGTTCATAAGCCTGGTTCTACCTCTTATTAGCAATGTAAACTCAGACAAGTACTTAAGTTCATTTGCCTCAATTTAATCATCCATAAAATGGGTGTAACAATAGCATGTCCCTCATTAGTTTGGTTGTGAGCATTAAATGAGGTAATACATGCAAAGTACTTAGAACAGTTCCTATGATATAATAAGCAGACAATAAATGTTGTCAATGATTATTACCACCACCCACAAACAATATATATTTTCTGTCCTCAAAAAGAAACAAGAATCTGTGAGGGTGGGACCCATGTTTGGTTCATCCACTTGTTAGTTGCTGTCAAGTCCGTTCTGACTCATGGCGATCCCATGTGTATAGAATAGAACTGCTCCATAGGGTTTCCAAGGTTGTGACCTTTTGTAAGCAGAGCAGCAGGCCTGTCTTCTGAGGCACCTGTGAGTGGGTTTGAAATGCCAACCTTTTGGCTAGTATGCTTAGTCATTTGTGCCGTCCAGGGACCGCACTCGATAATTGTTGGTTGAATCAATGTATTAATGAAGTCAGTTTCCTCCCAGAAGAAAACTGAAATGAGTAAACACATCTGCCTTGATTCTCTAGTAATCAAAAGTAAGCCCAATGTCACCCCTCCAGGAAATCATCCCTGATGTCTCCTAGCCAGTGTTATGAGCCTCGATAAGAACCTCACTTGTACCCTGTGCTTTTTCCTTATTATTATTTATTGAAAACCCTTGTTTGAATTTCTTTCTCGTTTCATAAAAGAAAGTTTCTTGAGATCAGGAACCATGTTCTTTATATTTAATCACTACCCTCCCCCAGTCCCTCATATAATATTGGTACATAGTGGATGCTCAATAGCTACTTTTGAAAGAATAAAATAATAAATATCACTACCATTTAATGAAGTCCTATATTGTTGGTTATTTGAGCCCACCCAAAGGCACCTTAGAATAAAGACCAGGTGATCTGCTTCCAAAAGGTCACAGCCATGAAAACCTTATGGAGCACAGTTCTACTCTGAAAAACATGGGGTCACCATGAGTCAGAATCAACTTGATGGCAGCTGGTTTGGGTTTTTGTTTTGTTTTATATTGCAAGAAGTACTCATTAACTCCTCATTGATAGTGGTACTTGTATTACCTGCAATTTACATACCAAAATTAAATAACTAATCAAGGCTCAGATTGGGAAATGACGTCCTAAGGAGACAAAGATATAGGATCCAAGTTCAGATCTCCCTGGCTCAGAATCTATTCTGTTATACAAACTGCTCTTTAAAGAGTTACATCCAGGCTCTTAAACAGAAAACTAAAGGGAAAAGTAGTGTTTATGCACAAAATTCTTACAAGTTCTATTATTTATGTTCACCAGTCTAACTTTATATTTTAATTAAATAGTGGGTTTGATGGATATGTGCTGTGTAAGTCTGATTGCTAAGGAACTCTGAGGAAAGAAAAGAGGTCAGCATATTTTAGCATTTCTGTTTTGAGCAATGCCGGTGACAAAGAAAAAAAAATCAATAAAGAAAATTCTGTACTTGCAAAGAAACATTGGACTAATGGTGAATCAGAATGTTTGAAGCAAAAAGCAGACAAAATTGGACCTACCTGTGTCTTTCCACATTTTCATTCTTCAAAATCCATTTGGTAAAATTCAAGGGGAGATTATGTATGTATCAGGTTGGGTGAGAGAGAGAACAGATTCAAGCCATTTCTTATAAATTTGAGTTTTTACTCAAGAACTTCAGTTCTCACCTTTTTATCAGCAGCCTTTGTGCTATGAGAGTGTAAATGTACCCATTCAGGGGGAAATAGCTCTCAGCTTGCAGAAAAGTTCAAGGAGGGAGGTACTATAGAAAAATGATGAGACTGAGCCCCAAGAAAGGCCACAGTCATTGGGGAGCTTTTGAAGTGTCCCAGTAATGTGACAGGGCTCTGAATAGTAGCAGAGAATTGATTTCATTTAGATTGCTTTCCAATGACAGCGTATGTATGTGTCTGTGTGTGTGTGTTACTGTGTGTATGTGTATATGTGGTATATTTGTGATTTGTGATTGTGCATTCGTGTGTATGTGTACATGAATATAATGGGAATGCTATTACCCCTCTGCTCAGCTGGGGTTTAGGCTGCAGCAAAAGATCAACAATGACCAGCAATGCACTAAATGAGTCAGAGAGGGCAAAATTTATGGGAAGAGGAGTGCGACAGAGATATTTACTGAAGAAAACACAACTAGATCCGGACTTAGGAAAGCAGCTTTTATGTGAATTATAGCAAAAAGAGATATTGGTCTTTGCCTAGCAGTTTGGCAAAAGTTAAAAGGATTAATAATATCCAGTACTGGCAAACCGTAGGAGATGTAGGACTTTTGTACACATCTAATGGGAATGTATTTAGTACAACATTTCTGGAGGACCATTCTTAAATGAAATACAGCCAGAATGTTCCTTAGAAGCGAAGATGGTGAGACTTCAACTCATTTACTTTGGACATACCATCAGGAAAGACCAATCGCTAGAAAAAGGCATCATGTTTGGTAGAGGGCCAACAAAAACAAAGGAAACTCTCAATAAAACGCATCGACACACTAGCATCAACAGTGGGCTCAGGCATATCAACGATCATGAAGTATGTGTGGGACTGGGCAACATTTCATTCTGTTATACGTAAGATGGCCATGAGTCAGAGATGACTTCATGGCAACTCACAACAACAATACCATTAATAATATGTGTTACAATGTAAATCGTATAGACTTTTTGCCTCAGCCATTCCACTTTGGGGAATTTATCACAGGGAACAAAAGGATACATGTGAAAAGGTATAGGTGCAAAGATAATCCTTGCAGCATCATATGTAACAGGGGACAATGTGCATCAATAAGGAATGTGTTAAATAAATAATAACACTGTCTGAAGGACAAGCTGTAGGTCTGTAGGTAACAACCCATAAAGATGCCCAGCACATATTGTTGAGGTAAAAGATCACATTACACAACCAATGGCATGGTATGGTTTTGTTTCAGTAAAATAACACTGTATTCACATTTATAGGAAATATTTGAAATGATTAACAAGGGGATATGTCTGGAGGTGATGACACTGTTAGAGAGAGAATTTCACTTTCTACATTATTTTTCCCAAAGTGCATATATTATTTCTATGTCTGGAGGAAAAATCACAATAAAGACACTGCTATTTAGGAAGGAAGAAAGGAAGAGAGGGAGAAAAGGATGGAGCAAGGGATTGAAGGAGGAAGGGAGATTTTTCTAATAGCCTATGGTAGAGCAGACTCAGTTTATGTCTCCCCATTTCTGATCTGAGGTGGCAGCCAGATAAAATTCAAATGCCCAGACTTCCAAATGTTTTCCCACTGATTCATACCCTGGTATTTCCTATGCAGCCTGTGCATGGTAGCCCTCCCTGTAAACCAGGGCTGCTACAATAGACAAACAATGAAAGTGCTTTTCCAAGAGGCCACTAGTGCTAGCTGACAAATAGAGAGAAAAGGAGAGCTTTGGCTGTTCGGGGCTTTGTAGATGGCTTAATTTTCTCCTAGAGTAAAAATGAAAGCAAGGGCTAAATGTGCTCTTACAACAAACCTATCAAAAGGCACTAAGAGTGTGTGCTGTTCAGCATACAAATGTACAGCACACCTTACACCCTGTATATGGAGCAGTAATGTTTAGATTTCAGAGTGCATGTTAGAATAATGAAACAGGAGCCTACTTCCAATATTGCTCTATGTCTGTTCAATTGGTTTGGGCTTTGTTTTCTGCCCTTCATCATTTATAGCACGTCTCGTTTTCACAAGTGCAGCACCATACCTCTCCTCTGTGTGAAGATGGAGCCCTTATTACTAGACACCTTCATCTTACAAATAATAAACATTTTCCTTTTGTATCACATTTTTCTACAATGATTATGAATTTAATATTTTATTAGCCTTAAAATTTCCCAAATCTTTTTTCATTTCTTATTGATCTTTAATCACTATTATTTCCTGAAACATTTATCTTTCTCAGTCTTCTCTATTTCTTTGTCATCTATAAATAAAATCCTTTCTTTGCAATCTGTAAGTAAAATCCAAAGTATATTAGACCATTCTATTTAAGAGAATCCTGGGAGGGAGTCCTTTTGGAAATCAAGGAATGATGTATGCCAACTCTGTAACTTAGCTGTTTTGTTGCATGTTTTAAATGCACTGTTTTTGTTTTTAAGTAGACACATCTATATTTTTTCCTTGTTATCTAACTGTAAAAACTAAGCAATGAAAGAGAAGGAAATGTCTTGAGACAATTCACAAATTAATGACAGTTGAATCAGGAGCCCTAATTCTCAGATACAACCAGGTTGTGTTCAGGACTAAATCACAAAAGCTGAAGGGAAAAAAAAAAAAAAAAAAACCTTTAAAATAGACCTTCCTATGAAGAGAAGCATGAATCCCTCACTGGTGCTAATTTCTCTGCAAAGACTATTGGTTTAGTTCTACCTAGCTTATAGCTGCTTTTTGTTTGGTAACACCAAAGACTTTTCTAATCTCCTTGGCATCAACACTTTGTCAATAACCTGAAGGACATGGGCAAGCAGCAAAGCAAAAGTAAATAACTATGACCTCACATGCAGAGACTGAGATTACAGGAAAGCAGCCAGAAATACAATCTGTATGGTCATCAGTCTTTGTACGCGCTCAGATGACAACAAAAAAATATGTGTTGCACATACAGATGGGAAAAGGCTGGTACCAGACAAAATGCACTGTAAATGATTCTGAATTATTTCCTGTTTTCTGATTTTGTTGCTAAACGGCCTTGTATTGGGCATGTGGTAGCTCTCTGCCTCAGTCTCCCTCAGTTGCTTGCAGCCTTATTGTAAAAATTTCAAACACTACAGAGACTTAAGGAGGAGAATTGGAGTTTTCCTTCACCTCTTTTACATTTCGACCCCACATCAGAGGAGGGCGGTGAATACTTTAGTTGGTATCTCTCCTGACCTTTTGCTATGTCACCACATAGATACAAAAATAGAGAAAATGTTTACCTTTTTACCGTGTTAATGGAATCACACAGCTTTGGTGATTGTGGTAGATTGCATTATTGCAACTGCCTCGTGGCTCCTTTACCTGACAGGATGGCATACGTCCCCTTCCTACGATCATACGGTTTGTAGTACCTCCCAATAGGTAGGTACATTTGAGACAGCGGAGGTATGAGTAGGCAATTGAAACTCCCCATCTGGATCTCAGCAAAGCCCAAAATGGATGCGTTGTAAAAATTGGGGGGCAGGGAGTTGTTACATGAATGATGGCACCATTCCCTGACTTAGGGAACAATTGAGTAGGGCCAGTATTCCAGTTACTATGGCAGCATAGTAAATTACCCGAAACTTAGACCTTAAAACAATACCACATGTCACTGTTTTCCCTCCTGCCTGTGGGATTTGACTGGGCCCAGCTGGGCAGTTTCCACAAGGCTCTCTCAGTTGGTTGCAGGCAGAGGATGGCTCTTCATTCACTGTTTTTTTTAGTATAAAACTTACTATATGTACTCTATTTCATTAATGAGGCATTAATAGATGTTTTAACCCTTTTGCCATCAAGTTTGTCTAGTTCCTGATAAAACAAGATAAATTTCCTATTCAGTGTCAAATCTTAATCTTTATATTGGCACTGTAGAGGAAAGTGTTTTTAAAAGAACTAAATATTACATTATTACATTTTTTTTAGGGATCTATAGATGAATATCATTAGTTAAACATTTCACCTATTAGATAACAATAGCCTAAAGAACAGATCTACTTGGAAATTAATTTTATTTACGATACTGTGATCTTGAAAGAAAAAAAAACTGTCTTTAAATTATTATGCCAAATTTTCTAATCAGCTTGAAAATGTTGCATGAGCCAGAAACCCAACTCAATGTCCCTTGAAAATGGAGTGTATTGGTTCATGCAACTGAAGAACTCAGGAAAAGGTTTTCATGTGCAGTTGGAGTCAGCAGCTCAGAGGATGGAGTCAGAGCCTCTTTTTCACCACATGTATGAGATGCAGTCTCTCTCAAGGGAAGATCTTCCAACGGCGCAGCTTGAAACACGAGGATTTGCTTTAAAACACAACAGCAAAGGGGAAAAGAGAAGAGGTGAGGATGGGAGTAGAAAGGAGTTTGTAAAATGCTTCATAAGGAGTCCCTGAGTGACACAGTTAAGCAATTGACTACTAGACAACAGGGTGGCAGTTTGAACCCACCCAGAGGCACCTCGGAAGACAGGCCTGGCAATCTGCTTCTGAATGGTCACAGACTTGAAAACTCTATGAAGGGCAGTTCTACTCTGCAACACAGGGGGTCACCACGAGTTGGAGTCAACTCAACTAGGCAACTAGCAACAACAGTTTAATGTTATGTTGATTTCATCTCAATAAAATTCATTAAAAAAAAAAGAGTTATAAGTACGTGGAAGTGGAATAGATTTGAATTATATCTTACAGACATGCTGTGATTTTTACAATCTTTCTAAATCCTTTTAGGATTTTGGTATCTATCAGGTTGTGAGTTCAAATCAACAAGAATTTGAGCTTGGGGAATAGAATGAGCATTAACTAAAAAGCACGAGATCTCGTTTCTGACACTAACTAAATATATGACACTGAGTGGGTGACTTAAATGTTCTGAACCTCAGTTTCCTCATCTTTTTAAGTTCCCGCAAGCTTGAAAATACAATGATTTTGAACTTGGTTCTAATTAGAAATGCCAGAATATATGACCAAGGAGTAGAAGGATGGTCGGTTTGTTTTTGTTTTGTTTTCATTTTTAATTTTAGGCCTGTTGCCTCATTTTTATTTGGAATCATGAATGTTCTGGGCTTATAAAGAGAATATATTGAATATATATAAGAAGCAACTTTAGCAAGAGCAATTGCAGACAAAAGCTAGGAAGGATTCTTTTAAAGCCAAAAGTAGCAGAATATCTTGTCCTTTAAATTCCAAGTACATTTTGACAGGAAGGTGCTCACCAAAAAAAAAAAAATCTAAAGGATTGAGAAAATAATGGCTTTGTGAAAAAGGCTATTTGAGAAAGCCCAGTTGAATGAAATGAGGCCAAAACACTCTCTTTCCCACAGTTCATCTACTTGGCCTTGTGCTGCAGGGACTCAGAAAAAATATTACCCACTCCGACCAGACAGGTGCAGGGAAATAAAATAAGTTAATGAAATGGTGCCAGATTTTGGGGTCATACTTAGACTATCTCCAGGATTTGACTTCATATTCTTTTTTGAGCTTCAGAAGAAGAGTTTTCCTCATTTTGCCTGACCTTGCCTCCTCCAATCCCCCTAAGTATTCCTCCTTCAAGTATTCCTCCTCTACATATGTACACAGTATGAACATTCCCCCTCTGTTGTTCTTAGGTGCCATTGAGTCAATTTTTGACTCATAGCAACCCCATGTGATAGGCTGGTCTTTCTCCTGGTAAGTTGCTGGCTGGGTTCAAACAGCCAGCCTTTTAGATAACAGCCAAATGCATCGTGCCACCAGAGCTCTTACATCCCCCCTCTAAGTGTGCACAAATGTCTGCTGCAGATGGAGTCCCGGATGGTGTAACAAGAGGACATGTGTGACCTTATGAATGGGGACAAGGGTTGAAATCAAACAGGCTGGAGACAACTTCCAGAAGTCTTACTTGCCAGCTAACTTTTCACCAGCACTACCCAGAGAATAGACTTTTTCTCTAAGTCTCTTTTGAGCCTTCAAAATCCTTTTTCTCTTTTCTCTGGTAGTCTTCCCCTTGATGCCTTCCCTTGTTTCAGTTGGTCAATCAACATGTAAAACTGCTGTGGAATGTAGAATGAAAAATATGAGGAAATCATACAAGAGTTAATGTTTATTGAGAGCTCAGTATCAGGCTTACGCTGAGTATTATGTAATACTTGTCTCAATATTCTATTTCAGACATTGAAAAACTTGAAGCCCAAAGTGGTTAAGTCCCTTTGCCCAAGGTCATCCAAATAGAAAGCAGCACACACAGGATTTGAACTCTTGTCTGTCAAGTTCCAAAAGCCGAAGTGCTTACGTCTATGCCATAGTGGTACCCACAGAGGGTTGGTATACATCACTGCATTAGCCTGCAATTACACAGAGCACGCAGGGGTGAGTGATGGCTTAAAAGAGCTCAACACAGGTTAACAGAGTGGTTCACAAACCTTAGTGACATAAGAATACCTGGGGAATTTGTTAAAAAAATACAGTTGTAGGTTCTTCTCCAAAGCTATTAATCCAAACCCCTGAGAGTGGGACCTGGAGAACCAGGATCTTTAACAAGCTCCACTGGTGATTCTTACGCAGGTGACCCTTGTACCACATGTTATAAAACACTCATTTAACAGCTCTGGATGGGCTCTTTAACTCAGAAACCAAACCAAATCTGTTGCTGTCAGACAATTGCAACCCACAGCAACCCTACAGGATAGAGTGGAACTCACCCACAGGGTTTCCAAAGAGCAGCTGGTAGATTGCAACTGCTGACCATTATGGTTACCAGCTGTATCACTTAACCACTGTACCACCAGGCTCCTCCTCTAACCCAGTGGTTCTCAAATTGAGGTCTCCAGAACAAAATTCTAACTCAGAAAGACCAGACTTGCTGACCTGACAGAGACTGGAGAAACCCTGAGAGTATGGCCCCCATACACCTTTCAGCTCAGTAATGAAGTCACTCCTGAGGTTCACCCTTCAGCCAAAGATTGTACAGGCCCATAAAATAAAACAAGACTAAAGGGGCACACCAGCCAGGGGCAGGAACTAGGAGGCAGGAGGGAACAAGAAAGCTGGTAATAGGGAACCCAAGGTTGAAAAGGGAGAACGTTGACATGTTGGAGGTTGTTAACCAATGTCATAAAACAGTGTGTGTTCTGACTGTTTAACGAGAAACTAGTTTGTTTTATAAACCTTCATCTAAAGTACAATTAAAAAAAAAATTGAGGTCCCCAGATTGGCAGACCTATAGCACCAGGTAACATTTTAGAAATGCACATTCTCAGATTTACCCCAGAGCTACTGAATCAGAAACTCTGGAGGTGGGGCCCCAGCATTCTGTGCTTTAACAAGCCCTCTAAGTGATTCAAGAAGCCCTGGTGGGTTAATGGTTATGTACTGGGCTGCTAACCAAAAGGTCAGTGGTTCAAACGCACCAGTGGCTAGACAGAAGAAAAGACCTAGCAATCTGCTCACATAAAGACCACCCATTACTGTAGAGTGGATTCCAACTCATAGCGACCCTATTAGAACTGCCCCATAGGGTTCCCAAGGCTGTAAATCTTTATAGAAGCTGACTGCTGCATCTTTCTCCTGCTGAGCTCCTGATGAGTTTGAACCACTGATCTTTCAGTTGGCATTGGAGCACTTTAACCACTGCACCACCAGGGCTCCTCCATAAAGGTTATAGCCTAGGAAACCCTATAGGGCAGTTCTACTCTGTCCTATATGGTCACTATGAGTCCAAACTGATTCTATAGTCACAGCAGCACCAACCAGGTGATTCTGATACACATTAAAGTTTGAGAATAACTGAAGGTCATTTCCTTGCGACTAATTTCCTCAATAGAAGAGTGATTCCATGTGGAAACTTGAATTTCTCTTTAGCAACAAGAGATAGAGAATTATATTTTTTCAAATTTGGAGCAATTTTCTATTTTATTACTTGGGGAATTTTGTCATGTATGCTTAATATATAAACCTCTCTGCTAAAGCAGGGTGGACACTAGAGCTTGGCATAATTTGAGATCAGAAATAGACTAGGATGAATTTTAACCTAATCTATAATGTGCCCTTGGAAATAATTAACATCTTGTTTTGACCAATTACAGAAACTTTGAGAAGCAACATCAAAAGGCATTATGTCTGCAGCTGAAATGCCCATCAATGCTTTCAGAGTACCATGGACAGGGAAGTCATCAGATGGAGCTGTGGAATGGATTCCCTGACACGCTGATGACTTCTTCCCCCAAAGAACACTACAACAACCCTGGCTTGACTATTAAACAACAGTGAATCAAATTAAAAAAAAAAAAAAGACTCAAGTAAAGGACTATAATGCAGAGGAAGTTCCCAACAATCTTAGGATCCCATACTGAGCTCTGTTCTGCTTTGAAGATTATAGGTATTAATGATTAAGTTGTGCCCCCCAAAATATGTGTTGGAATCTTAACCCCTATACCTGTGGATATAATCCTGTTTGAAAACAGAATTTTCTGTTATGTTAGTTAAATCATACCTGAGTAGGTTGCGTTCTAAACGTAATCACTTCTAAGTTATAAAAAGAGCAGATTAGAAACAGAAATATGGGGGAGGGAGGAGACAACAACATTCAAGGATCTTCTACAAGCAAAGGAACGTCAAGGATCACTGGCACACACCAGAAACTAGGAGAGAAGCTCACAGAAGGAATCAACACAGCCAAGACCCTGATTTGGACTTTCAGTCTCCAAAAGTGTAAGAGAATTAATTTCTGCTATTTAAAGCTGCCCGCTTGTATTTGTGTTACAGCAGCACTAGGGAACTAAGAAATAGCTAACAATAAAGTCACATCCTGTTTCCCCTCAGTCATGTTTCCTTTTACATTTGTCTCCTTGTTGGACAACTTGGTTGGTAGGGTGGGATAACCACAGTTTGGGGCTTTATTTGGGACATTCCTGAGTTCCCCCTGGCTACGATAATATCTTAAAGCCATCACAACACCCCAACAGTTGTCAACACAGAGTCTATAAAATTAACAGGATACCATACAATCTAAAAATATCTGAGAAATTCTACTAACTGGAAAAACTCTACTAGCATATCCACACTTTTCAAATAAAATAGCAATTGATGGTTAGTGAGGCCCCAATTCATTAGAAAATCATAGATTCCTTGTCAATTATCAAAAGAAGTGGAGATTAACTTTAGTAATAAGGTAATTTAGTCATTTTCTTAGGAAGGTAGAAAGGGCATAGACAGTGCAATGTGATAGCTCTAGCTTTAGCTACTGGCTCCTGCATTAACTGTGTTGTTCTAAGCACCTTCCCTTAAGTATTTAACATAAGGACTTAAATTAACCTAAGTAATTCTCTGATCATTAGCATCCTCACCCCAGTAATACAGATTTTTTCAGGGGATATAATGACATAACATTTGTAAACTGTATAGTTCCATTCCAAACAATAAATATCTTCTCCCTTGCCTCCTTTTCCTTTACAAAATTGAAAATGTATACGAGGATCTGTGTTACCTAGAATAGTTTATCAATCTGATTACCTATTCCCTAGTTACAATGGAAAACACTTTAGATTATCATATAAGATAATAATTCATTTACCAAGATCCTACTTTATCTGTTAGATTATCCCTTTGCATAGCAATGGTTGTTTGACATTTTGTCTAACTAAAAACTTGGCTCTTTGCCATCCTTCCTTCATCCAGTCTATTCTTCACAGTTGAATGTAGTTGCCTTAAATGTTAATCAGCAACATTCATTCTGAGGAGGGTCTTGTACTATGTGACAGAAGGTTTATCATTATTCATTTAACAAATGAATATGCTGAGCGCTAGGGGAAGTAAAAGGGCAGCAATTGGTATAACCTCCCCCGCCCCCCACCACCCCACCCCAGGTGTAGAAGGGACATAGATTAGTCTAGCAACTATTGGAATTCAGTACGCTAAGTGCTCTGGCTCTGATGGCATAAGGAGAAAGGTCAGATTTCAGGATCAGGTTTCCTGGAGAAAGTGCTGAAGACCTGAAGGATGAGCAAGAAGAAATGAGGCAAAGAGGAAGCAAAGGATGTTCAAGGCAGGGGGACAAGCATGTGCAGCAGCTCGGAGGCAATGGAGCATGGCATACTCAAGGTACTAAAGAGTGCTCAAAATAATTGGATCAGAAGGTATAAGAGTGAAAATTACATCTAGACGGAAAAGATAGGGTCAGATCATGAAAGGCCTTATAAGTCATAATAAATCAGGGCACATAGAAACTATTTAATGATTTTAAACAAAAGACTGAATCAATCACATTTGTATCTAGAAAAATAAAAATAGTATAGAAATAGACACACAAATGGTCAATGGATGTTCAACAAAGGTATCGAGGTAATTCAATAGCAGAATGATAGTCTCTTCAACAATGATGCTACAACCGGATATTAAAAAAAAAAAAAAAAATGCCTACTCTTACCTCAAACCCATACATGAAAATTCACTTGAAAATGGTCAAAGACATAAACATAAAAGCTAAAAATATAAAGCTTCTAGAAGAAAATATTTATATCCTTGGGTAGGCAACAATATCTTAAATAGGATGCAAAAACCACAAACCACAAGAGAAAAGTATTATAAAGTAGATGTGGTAGGCTGAATTACATCCCCCAAAGACATCCACATCCTAATCCCCAAAACCTATGAATATGCTACTTTACATAGCAAAACGGGCTTTGCTCATGTGATTAGGTTAAGAATTTTAAGATGGAGAGATCATTCTGAAGTACCCGGATAAACCCAATATAACCACAAGAGTCCTTATAAAAAGAAGGTAGGAGGATCAGAGTCAGAGAAGGCAATATAACAATGAAAACAGAGGTCACAGTGATCTAGGACAACAAGCCAAGGGAGGCAGGCAGCCTCTAGAAGTGGGAAAAAGACTCTTCCCTAGAGCCTTCAGAAGGAACGCAGCCCTGCCAATCTATTTTGGGGCTCTGACTTCTAGAACTGTAAGATAACAAATTTGGCCTTAAGACACTAAGTTTATAGTAATTTGTTGCAGCAGCAATAGGAAACTAATACATTATATATCATCAAACTTAAGCTTTTGCTCTTTGAAAGATAATGTTAAGAAAATAAAAAGTAAAGCCACATACTGGGACAAAATAGCTATTTTATATACATATATATATACCTAATAAAATGCTTGTATGCAAAGCATATTAAGAAATCTTACAACTCAATAATAAACAACCTAATTTAAACAAAGGTTAAGAAAAAAATTAACAGATACTTCACAAAAGAAGATGTACAAATGGCCATAAATCCATGAAAAGATGCCTAAAATGGTTACTTACAGGAAGTGCAAATTAAAACCACAATTAGATACCACTACACACCCATTCAAATGGTTAAAATTAAAAAGGTTATAATACCAAGTTCTGGCAAGGATGTGAAGCAACTAGAACTCTCAGACATTATAGAATATAACATGGTACAATCACTTTGGAAAACCATTTGGCATCTTCTAATGAAGTTAAATGTACACTTATTTGTGACCCAGAAATTCCACTCCTTGTTATTTCATTTCATAAGGAAATGAAACCATATGTCCACATAGTCGTGTATATTCACATTCACAGTAACTTTATCTATTGTTGTTGTTAGATGCCGTTAAGTCGGTTCTGACTCTGTGTACGACAGAACAAAACACTGCCCGATCCTGTGCCATTTTTCACAATTGTTCTTATACTTGTACCCATTGTTGCAGCCACTGTGTCAATCCATTTTGTTGAGGGTCATCCTCTCTTTTGCTGACCCTCAACTTTACCAAACATCATGTCCTTCTCCAGGGACTGATCCCTCCGGATAACATGTCCAAAGTATGTGAGACAAAATCTGGTCATCCTTGCCTCTAAGGAGCATTCTGGCTATACTTCTTCCAAGACTGATTTGTTCGTTCTTTTGGCAGTCCATAGTATGTTCAATATTCTTTGCCAACACCATAATTCAAAGATGTCAATTTTTCTTCTGTTTTCCTTATTCACTGTCCAGCTTTCACATGCATATGAGATGATTGAAAATAGCATGGCTTGCATCAGGCACACCTTAGTCCTTAAAGTGACATCTTTGCTTTTTAACACTTGAGAAAGGTCTTTTGCAGCAGATTTTCCCAATGCAATATGTCATTTGATTTCTTGACTACTGCTTCCATGAGCATTGATTATGGATCCAAATAAAATGAAATCCTTGACAACTTCAAGCTTTTCTGCATTTATCATGATGTGGCTTGTTGGTCCAGTTGTGAGGATTTTTGTTTTCTTTAGGTTGAGGTGTAATCCATACTGAAGGCTGTGGTCTTTGATCTCCATCAGTAAGTGCTTCAAGTCCTCTTCACTTTCAGCAAGCAAGGTTGTATCATCGCCTAACACAGATTGTTAATGAGTCTTCCTCCAATCTGATGCTGCATTCTTCTTCATATAGTCCAGCTTCTCGGACTATTTACTCAGCATGCAGATTGAGTAAGTATGGTGAAAAGATACAACGCTGACACACACCATTCTTGACTCTAAACCATGCAGTATCCTCTTGTTCTGTCCCCCTGGTCTCTGTACACATTCCTCACGAGCACAATTAAGTATTCTGGAATTCCCATTCTTTGAAATGTTATCTGTAATTAGTTATGATCCACACAATTGAATGCCTTTCCATAGTCAATGAAACATAGCTAAGCATCTTCCTGGTATTCTCTATTTTCAGCCAGGATCCACCTGACATAAGCAAAGATATCCCTCATTCTACATCTTCTTCTGAACCTGGCTTGAATTTCTGATAATTCTCTGTTGATATACTACTACAACTGCTTTTGAACTGCTTTTGATCTTCAGCAACTTTATTTATATTAGCGAAAAATTGGAAACAATACAAATATTCATCAACAGATGAACAGGAAAAAAACATTTATTTATTTATATAGTGCATCCATACCATAGAACACTCAACTCAGAATACTAGTCAGCAACAAAAAGGAACAAACTACTGATACATGCAATTGCATAAATGAATCTCAAAAAATTTATACTGAGTTTTTTTAAAAAGGCAGGCACAAAAGAATACATACTGTATGATTCCATTTATATGAAATTCTAGAAAAGGCAAATTATTCTTTAGTGGCAGAAAGCAGATCAGTGGCCGCTTGGAAGCTAGGGTGAAGGGGGATGGTGAGGACTTGATCACAAAAGAGGAGAAGGAAACTTTTTTCAGGGATGGAAATGTTTTATACCTTGACTGGGGTGGTGGTTACACCACATATCTACATACTTACATATGCATTTGTATATAAATAAAAACTCAGTGAAGTTGATTTAAAAGAGACATAGAGATGAATAAAGTGTTGGTAGTTAGGGTGAATGAGTGTAAAAAGATGATCCCATTGAGATGGGGCCACAGCCAGAGTAGCAGGAATCAGTATCCCCTGGTGGCTGTGTGTGTTAGCAGCAGGAGTCGCCTTAAATGATCACTTAGAGTAGCTGGGTGGACTTTGGGATTCTAATAACAGGGCAAGTGGCATGGGTAAAGTATTCTGTTTTCTTCAATGTTTGATGAAATCTTTCTAACAAGAAATTGGTAAGCAATATATGAGAAAATCAATTCTACACATTTAGGAAGAAACAGATTTTACATAGAAAAACCTTATGCTTTATACATGCCTTATTCATCAAAGGACTGAATTGAATGGACTTAATGAGAGAGTTACCTGGAGATAATGTCAATAGGAAAGAGCTTTCTGGAATTGTTTGAATAGTCATAACTCTGTAACAAAAATAAACAAGAAGGAGGAACACAGTCTTTGTCAGAGCCACAGGGATTCTCCACTTACTGTACCATTACCGTTTTGAAAATGGACAGCCCTGGGTTGAATGAGGCTTCCCACTGGGTCTGCAGTGAGTAAATGAATAAATGAATTACATCTTATTTGTGTTTATCTGAACTGGCTGATGACACTGTTGATACTGCCCCTTGCAAAGACAGTGGGGGAATTTGTATATAGGCAGTCCCCGGATTACAAATGAGTTTTGTTCCTAAATCTGCCTTTAAATCGAATTTGTATGTGAATCAGAACGTATCTAACATCAGTTAGTTAAACGTTTGTCTTAATATACAATATATAGTTTTCTATGCATAAAAAACATTAAAGAAACACTTCCAGATACACTAAAATACCTTTAACATAATAATGCAGTAATAATAGTAATGATTCAATGTGTGTTGAAAAGTAGCACCTGTATGTTATTACAAACTAGTGTTTGTACCTCAAATTTTTAATACAATAGGATTTATGGTGGTTGGTTGATAACTACAGGTTGTATGTAAGTTGGATGTTCATAACCTGGAGACTGCCTCTATAGGCTAAGCAGTTGTGCATACATTACGATTAAGCAGAGAAGTTGTTCTTAGAGATAATGATGCCTAGTTATTTCATAAGAAGCTAGAAGAATGCATGTGTATGCCTGCCTGACCCTTGTGGCTGGGTTAAAACTCAAAATAATGACCAAGATTCCAGCAAACATTCCTAATCCTGTACTTGTTGGACTCTTTGCTGTCCCCTCTGCTCCACCAGTGAAGAAGAGTAAGACAACATGGCTTCTTCATTCCTTCACTCAACTGGTAAAGGATGGTCAGATAAAGTTTAAGTTACAATAACGCAATACACTGCCTCCGAAGGTGTTCAAGAAGAAGTCTGTGCCCAACCACTAAGAAGGGGTGTCCATGGAGGTATGGTAGACAGAATATATAATGCCCCCACCCAAGATGCCAACATCTTAAACCCCAAAACCTATGAGTGTTGCTTTACATGGCAAAAGAGACTTTGCAGATGTGCTTAAGTTTAGCATCTTGGGATAAGGACGTATCCTGGGTAATCCAACTGAGACCAATGTAATCATAAGTGTCATTATAAGAGGGAGGCACTAGACTTAGAGTCAGAGGAGACAGGAACAGGGATTGGAGTGATGTGTTTGAAGATGGAGGAAGGGGCCACCACCCCTTGATTTTAGCCTTTAAGACCCATTTAGGATTTCTTAGCTACAGAACTGTAAGATAATAAATTTGTGTTCTTATAAGCCACTAAATGTATGCTAATTTGTTACAAAAGCAATAGGAAATTAATACAAGAGAGATCCTGAATTCTGTGGGGATTAAAGTTAGGTATTTATGATTTCTTAAATACTAAAGGTAAATTCAGAGCCCTAGTGACACAATGGTTAAGTGCTCAGTTGTTAACCAAAAGTGTGTTGGTTGGAACCCACCCAGTGTCTCCTCGAGAAGAAGAGCTGGTGATATGCTCGCATAAAGATTGTTGTTGTGTGCCAGCTAATTATGAAGATTATAGCCTAGAAAATCCTATGCGGCAGTTCTCTCTGTCATGTGGGGTCACTATGAGTCAAAATCAATTCCACGGCACCCAACAACAACAACAAATGTAAAGTACTATTAAGATCAGTTTAAAAATCCTAATCTCCCCACACTCTTTCTAAACCAAAAGCAATCTGTCTTTCATTTTCTCATTGTTCTTGATGTTCCTCTTTTATTTTTTTAATTTAATAAATGTACAAACCAACTCAGTTTACTAACCGATGTAAAGGCGTCAAGGCAGATACAGACCTAGAAGGTGGATACAAACCATCTCATTCTCATTCGCTCTCATTGGTTCTCTCCTTGCCCCACTTCGGCCAACACAAACTTAAGTGCATTTGTTCACTTCACCTGGGCCTGTTATGTCATGTACCTTTGTATCCTTTTGGTAGAAACAAGTTCTGCTCTGTGTTTCTGTAACTTAAATGGTTTTTCTCTCTATCCCCAACCCTAGGATAATTCCTCATTTCCAAGAACCCACCTCTTACCTATTTCCATTCCTTGAAAGAGCTGGCAGTTTGGCACAGAAACTAGCATTTCTTATGAAATCCGGAGCAACAATTTTAGCACTTCCCTCTGATTGGGGTAGGGAATGGGTTTCTAGAGGGCCAGCCTAGCATGGCTTAGCAGGATTGCTACTATGCACTGGAAGCATTACAAAAACATACATTTTATCCTTAAGTAACCCTGCAAAGTATTGCCTCCTCTTTATAGATGAATAAACTGAAGTAGAATGCAGTGAGGTAACTTGCCCGACTGCCCAACTAATAAAATGGCAGCGTTGAGGCCGAACTCAGGTCTTCCCCAACCTTCTTCTCAGCCAAGTCAAAACCACCTTGAGCAGAAGGGTGGAAGGAAAACACTTTCACCAGCCCCTTGTGTGACTTCTCTTGGTTCCCACAGCCCCAGTGTTACCCCCTGCTCTTTGATACTGAGCCTTCAACTCCCCCTTCATTCCAATCCCCAGCTTTTATTTCCACCCTCTCTTTAAGAACGCATCTGTTTCTTAACTGCCAAAGAGCAAAACATGGAAGAAATCTCATTTAGCACATAACAATTTGGTGTTTTATAGTAAATGCAAGCTCTGGTGGGCTTTCCTCACACTTCTGCTATGCTGCCGCTTTGTCAACACTCCCATCAAGACCAGCCTGTAAGATGAAAAAAATCGCTCTCTCTGTGGGACACCGAGCCTCAGGGCCCTGAGATGAACACCGCAGCCATTTCCACTGGCCCAATCCAGAACCGAAGGCCCTTGGCCTGAAACAGGGACAACTTACAAATGAGGGCAGGCTAGGTGCAGCTCTCCAGTTCTGTAACTCTGTAATTTCCTCATCCAGGATCACTAGGCCAGACATAGGCCCTGGAGGAGTAGGTCAAAACGAGTCCAGATGCTTGGGAGAGACCTTGAGGCCAGCCCGAAACTGGCCTCCTATTCCCTTTTTATTTATCCCAGAGAGATATTAAGAGAAATACACTGCTCTTCCTAACCTCAAATCCCCAGCGGAGGCAAAAAGAGTCACAAGTAACCCCTTGTCTAAAAATCAATTTTGAAATAGTGGCTCCACAAAATATCAAACATGCAATTTTATATTTGTTGATCAGTTGAGGTCAGAAAAGTTACCGTAATTGGCAGATTGTATTTGTGCCCCCGGGAGTTCAGAGGATACTGAGTAACCAACTGGTATGCCTAAATGCGTGGGCACGGGACTGAGGGAAGGGGCAAGAATTAAGAACTCTGGTTTCTGGAGCTTGTTCCCAGGCAGCTCGTTTATGCCTGGTGACCAGCCAGGGGCCACTAGGCCTATCCTCATATGCATGCAACGTTGTGCCTGCCCGTCATGCTTGCTGACATGCTGTTGATTTAAGGCTAAAATCCCCCACGATGGAGAATGTCGCTGGTCTCCAACAGTTCAAAAATAATGATGTGTTGAGGATAAAGACACGCCATTTATTCTTTTCTTTCTCCAACAGAGTACCGAAAAAAAAAGAGCTATTTAAAGCAAAGATAAGAAAAAGACACTTTAATACAATTACGTTTTCAAAGGACTTGCCAAGAAAATATTTTCAGCTGCCAAGTCAGCAATTTTCCAAAGATATCCTAACATAGAAAAAAGGACTAGTGGAAAAGAAATTATCAGGGGAAATTTAACTACAGTTTAAAGAACAGCAGGTGGTACACAATACATTATTACTTTTTTATTCATTACTTGCCTCAGAGACCCAAAATAAAAAACTATCCGTGCTGACAGACAGCAACCTGGTGCTCTGACCTTATGAATACCAAATTCGTGCAATAATAACATCAGGCTGACCTGCTGTGCCTCTGCCTCACCACATCTATTACAGTGTTCTTTAAAGCACACAGCGTCCTCTGTGATTGCAGATAGGGAATCTGAAGCATCAAGAGACAGAAAGACCTTCCCGGGTCAGAGGAAAGCCCTACGGACAGAAACATGCCAAGAGCTCTCACCCCACAGCATCATAGAGCCCTCCCTTCTCCCACTCCCATGCCTACCCCTCACCCAACCCCCAACCCTCCCCCATCAACCTGTGACTCCTTTCTGACCCTGGCCACATGGATCCTTCTTTAAATCCAGACAATGAAAAACGATGACCAAGCTTGAGCAATTGGTTTAAAGTGACTCCTGAGTTTTCCTTAGGGATTTTAATTTCAGAAGTTAAAAGAGTTATGCCTAAGGGTGATTTGGTAAACATAATTTATTGTGAAATGCACACGAATTTTGGTCAATTACCAAGGGAAAAATAGGAGTATTATTCCCGAGCTTAAATCGACTTTCAATTTAGTCTAGAGCTGCTTTTTCAATTTGTGTTATTTCTATTCTTAATTCTCTCCCACGCTGTCTATCTTAGCCATTTTAACATTCTCAGGACTCTCACAATAGCATGGCATGTATCATCTTACCATTTTATAGTCCCTCCACCACGGTACGGGAAGAAATTTAAAATCCTAATTACTTCGTCTTTTCAACAGTTTAATGCAGTGGGCATGGTGGGAAAGAAGTACAAGGCATTGTCTTAATTAAAATTTGACAATTGTCTGTACGGTTTATTTATTTTACTATTAATCCATCAAACAGTATTTGAGGGGCTGCTGTATGCAAAATATTCTGAAAAAAAAAGTGTATGATGGAACGGTAAGGGGGAAAAAAAAGCACATAATTTGCAGCCTGATAATTTTATCTTATATTTGGTTAGTGCAACTTTCAAAGTGTTCTCACATGTATTATTTATTCCTTCCGTGATCCATATTGAATACCTACTGTGTATCAGTCTCCTCGATAGGTTCTGAATATACATTAAATTTCTCACTGGCAGAAATTGAGTCTTGTTATGTTTAAGTGAGGAAACCCTGGTGGCACAGTGGTTAAGCACTATGGCTGCTAACCAAAAGGTCGGTAGTTCGAATCTACCAGGTGCTCCTTGGAAACCCTATGGGGCAGTTCTACTCTGTCCTATAGGGTTACTATCAGTTGGAATTGACTCGATGGCAATGGGTTTATGTTTAAGTAAAAGTCCACTTCTTAATAAGTACTATGTTATTCAGCACTTATAATGTGCAAGCACTGCATAATATTTTATTAATGATAAGGATAGCTAAATTGTATTGAGCTTATCATATGCTAGGTACCGTGTGTTGGGAGACAATTCTCCATGGGTCTCTTACATTCCTATACATCTTGCAAGCAAAGGCACTGGCTGCCTTTGTTCTGGACTATCCTTTCAAATATGCGTGCATAGCTAACAGCCTTGGAAGGAAAAGAGATCACCCTTCTCCAGAGCAAAGGAATAGGTTTACTGACTGCCCATTATAAAAAAAAAAAAAATTTTTTTTGGTTCCCTAAAATTTGAGTCTCTCTTCTGTAATGCAACCCACTGCATGTATAGCCATTACCTTGGCTTTGCCTTTTGGGAAGTGGGGTTCAGGTAATCAGAAAAATTGTTGATCTTCTGGCGTCTGCTATCACTTGAAGTATTAAAGTCCTTTGTCTCTGACCCAGGAGTCTCATGTTTTTTCCGGAATTCATGAAACTATAGCAGGCTAATTTGTTAGCTTGCAAGTAGTATACAAGTTCAGACCCTTCATAGTTCTGGACACAGCTGAGTGTTTTATATATGTTATTTCACTGAATCTTTACAATAATGCATTCATATTATCCCCATTTTAGAGATGAAGAACCCATCCAAGACCTAGAGAGGTTAAAAAACCTGTTCTAGGTCATATAGCCAGTCTTCTTCCTCCCACTTCTCAATGTTTTTTGTTCATAGAGAACTTACTGATTCCAGCCCAGGTTGTAAGAGTACAAGTTTACGAGCATGAGAAATGCTTGAAGAAGACACAATGACTAAGGTGTGAAGCCTGTAGTGAAATTAGCTGATTTAGAGGAAGTCTCTGCAGGCCAAGTCCCAGGCTTTACACTTGATGGGACTGGGGTGGGACAAGATTGAGGAGACTCACATTTTGCAAAATGATTCTATTAAAAGAGATGTCACAGGGAAAGAATTGGGCAGGGCTTAAAGACTGGAAAGGGAGTCTGCTTGGAGAAGGGAGAAATGGAGGCAGAGATATCACCAGGGAGGCTATTATTGCAGCTCAAACATTAGCTTGATGAGGACTTGAACCACACCCACAAGCAAAGTTTTCATATGACTCATACTGAGAAGCTGTTCTGCAAATAAACAAAGTCTATCAGATGCCAAATCTATCAGTTTATGCTTACAGTTTCCTTTCCATTTGACTTGGAGAGGCTATAGAGGCCACATCAGAAGGTCTATTAAATATCCCCTCAGGCGAAGGCATTCCAAAGCTCAATAGGCAAGGCCCAATGAAGGAAACTCTGTCCTCAAGAAAGAAACCAGAAAGTAGGTCCCTTATAAACTCTGGCTGAGTATCCAAGATTTAGACTTCTACCCCTACAGGAGAGTTTGTCACTAAGATAAACTGCATGGGTTATCAGCCCAGCTTTGCAGTAGGAAAACATGGATGTGAGGTGAAATCATATGATTTTCCTCAGATAGGATGGCCTCGCATGGCCAAAATTTGGATTACACCCAAGGGTGAGAATCCAAAACAGCATATTTGGAGTAATTTAACATTAAAAAAAAAGGCACAGATTGCCAACCCAAACTCTGCCCAGGTCCAAATGCATAGACAATCCTGATTGTCACACACTGGGCCAGCCATTTGTTGTGGTTCTTTGGGGAATAGTCACAAGTGCTATTAATAGCCTTTAATCTTAGATCTATATCATGGCAAAACAGAAGTTATAATTAGGAAGTGCAGTCTAAGAGGCAAAGGTCAGGCAATGCGCTAAAATACTGCTTAATATACAGAGCACTCAGGGAAAGTACTGATGCAGGAGAAATGACTATCGATTAAATCTGGGGCTTCAAATCCCTGCTAATGCCAGAAAATTTAATGGATTACAAAGTGAACACACAAACCACAAGGAAAAGTATACGAAGTATAGCTTCAGTGATTCACCTAATTAAGGCAAGCTCAGAAAACATACACTGAGGGTTTTTGTTTGTTTGTTTGTTTTTTAAGCCAAACCTTAAAGATTGGGTAAAAATGGCATTTTTATTTACCTTTCCTAATGCAACTTTCTATCCCTCTTCTTGAAGAAAATTTACTACCCACTTTAGGAATAGCCCTGGAGATTGCAGGGCTGTTATGCCTTTACTTTATGACGAGCGTAATTTGGGCTTTGAAAAGTTCAAGCCAAACGTCCCCACAGTCCTCTGCCTCCCAGCCCTGCACTGTTAGTGTGCTCAACAGCAGCAATGGAGACGAGCTGGGCTCACCTCTGGCCATTGTCATTCTCTGTGTTCACTCATGGTCCAAGAAAGACAATAATGGGAGAGTCCTGTTCTCTTCCTGTTTTGCTCAGTAGGAAGATGATTGTTGAGTTCCTCTCAGGACAGGCAGAGGACCCCTCCACTCCATGGTGGCCATGTACTCAATTGTCCTGTCATCTTCCTCCTTTGCACAGTTGCCAGGGTAGCCCATCCAAAACAAGTCTGACCCTGTGACTTCACAAAGATTCTCAGTTGCACACAATAGACACTAACTCTGGCTTATTTAATTAGAAAAAGAATCTACTGGAAGGATCACAGAGAGGTCAAAGAATTAAGGCTCAGCCTAGAGAATCAGGGTTAAAAAACAGACATCACATGTCAACAGAGGCAAAGAACAGCAGCGGTTGGGCCTCAGGAATTGTCTCCTTAGGCTCCATGGACCACCTCTGTCACTGCTGTTGCTCACCACCACACTCTTGGGTGCAACCCTTTTAACCCTCAGAATTAAATCCATTTGGCTAAGACTGGCTGACATACCTGCCCCTGACCTGCCCAGTAACTTTAAAAGGAAGGATATTCAGATGCCAAGCAGCCACAAGCCCAAAACTCTTCAATAAATCTCCATTGCCTAGAGGATAAAGTCCAGGCTCCTTAACCTGTCATAAAAGGAGGCTGAAGCTATGCCCTAGTTTTTCCGAGACAGCTCTAGCTCTTACATGTCGCCCAGAGTAATTACTAATGGGACCTCTTTCACTCTCAAAAATGTCCTGGTTTGGAAAAATTATACAGTCACCCTACATATTAAGCTTTTCATGATATGACTCTTGCTCATCTTTCCAGCTTCAATCTTCACTACTTCCTGATTTATCTTCATTCTCCAGCATAGCAAAACTGCTTATAATTCCTTACACACAGAATGTTATTTTTACCTCCAAGTCTTTGTTCATGCTTTCTTTCTGCCTAGAATCTCCTTTCCATTATCTCCATCCCACTCTTTTATACCTAAAAATCTTCCTTCACTTGGATTCACTGGGTAGAGTGGAGGCTCTATCATTGTGCTTACTACATTATATTTTAATCATCTGCTTTAAAGTTTGTTCCTGGGTGGCACAAAAGGCTACTAACCAAGAGGTCAGTGGCTCTAATCCACCCAGAGGTGCTTCTGAAGAAAGATCTACTTTCTACTTCCAAAAGGTCACAGGCATTAAAAACCCTATGGGGCACAGTTGTGCGCTAACACACATGAGGTAGCCATAAACTGGAATTGACTTGATGGGCAACTGTTTATTTAGGAACCTAACTGTTCCTTTAGACTATAAGTTACTTGGGAGGAGGAGCTGTGAGGAGGAGCTCATTGATTCATCAGGGCCTAGCATAGCACCTGACATATGGAAAAATGAACCTCTCAAAAATAACTGACAAATGATTGAATTACATGAATTTGAAATAAGGGATTTGTGGGTAAATGACTATAGTGGTACAATAAATAGGAAGAGGAAGGAAGTTGTTATGGATTGAATTTGTCTTCCCAAAATATTTGTTGAAATCCTAACTTCTGTGCCTGTAAATATGACTCTGTTAGAATTAGGAAGTTTTCTTTTCTACATCAATGAGACCATACCAGGGAAATGTGGATCCTAAGCCTAATCACATCTGAGTTATAAAAAGAGCAGAATAGACACAGAGACCCACACTGGGGGAAAACAGATACCAGGTGAGAATTGTCTGCAGGCCAAAGGCCAGCAAGGAAGGAATTGACATATCTCACATCCTGATTTGGATTTTTAGCCTCCAGAACTGTGAGAAAATAAATTTCTATCCTTTAACTCCATCCACTTGTGGTATTTGTGTTACAGCAGCACTAGGAAACTGAGACAGAAGTAAAGAGGTAAGAGAGGTAAGAAAAAAGAGACAAAGGAAAGTGCAGCAAGTTACTGAGCTGACCACACAAGCCAAAGGTGGCTAGCAGTCCAAATCACTGGCATCAAAGTGGTTTCTCAAATCAAGCTCAGAGCTCAAGGAGTTCCAACTGACAGGCGGGGCGGGGAAGAGTCTGAAAAGTAGAGGAATAATGTCTCAAGATGATTTTTAGATTTTAGAACAAGACACAACTAGGATTTGGGAGCTGCTCCAAACCACGGGGTCCACCCTTAGTGATTCAGGCACAGAGCCAACCCCAGCAGGGGCCCTGGGTACAATCCAGAAACAGGCCACAGTTTGGGTAAGCACAGGAGAGGATAAAAGAAGCCTGAGGCCTGGGAGACTCACATACACCCTGCCTTACTCCAAAGACAGTGGGCCTACTCCAGCGAGACTACTTCCTAATATCCCAGTGGCCATGGAGAAGATTGACTCCAGACCCTGGACCAGTAGGTATTGTGGTTGTTAGGGACTGTCGAGTTGGTTCCAACTCATAGAGATCCCATATACGACAGAACAAAACACTGCCCTGTCTTGAGCCATCCTGACAATCATTGCTATGTTTGAACCCATCGTTGTAGCCACTGTGTCAATCCACCTCACTGAAGGTCTTCCTCTTTTTCACTGACCCTCTTCTTTACTGAGCATGACATCCTTCTTCAGGGATTGGTCCCTCCTGATAACATGTCCAAAGTCTCTTGTCCTCACTTTATGGAGCATTCTGGCTGTTCTTCTTCCAAGACAGATTTGTTCATTCTTCTGGCAGTCCATGGTATGTTCAATATTCTTCACCAACACTATAATTCAAAGGCATCAGCTCTTCTTTGGTCTTCCTTATTCATTGTCCAGCTTTTAGCATACATATGAGGCAATTGAAAATATCATGGCTTAGGTCAGGCCCACCTTAGTCCTCAAAGTGACGTTTTTGTTTTTTTAACACTTTAAAGAGGTCTTTTGAAGCAGATTTCTTGACTGCTACTTCCATGGGCATTGATTGTGGACCCAACTAAAATGAAATCCTTGACAAACTCAGTATTTTCTCTGTTTGTCATGATGTTGCTTATTGGTCCAGTTGTGAGGATTTTTGTTTTCTTTATGTTGAGATGTAATCTATACTGAAGGCTGTGGTCTTTGATCTTCATTAGTAAGTGCTTCAAGTCCTCTTCACTTTCAGCAAGCAAGGTTGTGTCATCAGCATATCCTAATGAGTATTCCTCCACTCCTAATGCCAAATTCTTCTTCATATAATCCAGCTTCCCAGACTATTTGTTCAGCATACAGATTAAATAAGTACGATGAAATGATACAACCCTGATGTATAGCTTTCCTGATTTTAAACCACGCAGTATCCCCTTGTTCTGTTCAAATGGCTGTTTCTTGGTCTATGTGCAGGTTCTACATGAGCACAATTAAGTTTTCTGGAATTCCCATTCTTTGAAATGTTATTCATAATTTGTTATGATCCACAGAGTTGAATGCCTTTGCATAGCCAATAAAACACAGGTAAACATCTTTCTGGTATTCTCTGCTTTCAGCCAGGATCCATCTGATATCAGCCATGCTATTCCTCATTCCACATCCTCCTTTAAATCTGGGTTGAATTTCTGGCTGTTCCCTGTTGATGTACTGCTGCAACTGCTTTTGAATGATCATCGGCAAAATTTTACTTGCATGTGAGGCTAATGATATTGTTCAACAATTTCCGCATTCCGTTGGATCACCTTTCTTTGGAATGGGCACAAATGTGGATCTCTTCTAGTCGGCTGGCCAGGTAGCTGTCTTCCAAATTTCTTGGCATAAACAAGTGAGCGTCTCCAGCACTGCATCCATTTGTTGAAACATCTCAATTGGCATTCTGTCAAATCCTGGAGCCTTGTTTTTTGCCAATGCCTTCAGTGCAGCTTGGACTTCTTCCTTCAGTACCATAGGTTCATGATTATATGATCCTGAAATGGTTGAACATCGACCAGTTCTTTTTGGTACCTCTTCTTTTGATGCTTCCTGTGTCATTCAATATTTTGCCCAGAGAATTCTTCAGTATTACAACTCGAGGTTTGAATTTTTTCTTCAATTCTTCCAGCTTGAAAAATGCCAAGCATGTTCTTCCCTTTTGGTTTTGAAACTCCAGGTCTTTGCACATTTCATTATAATACTTTGCTTTGTCATCTCAAGCCGCCCTTCAAAATCTTCTGTTCAGTTCTTTTACTTCATCATTTCTTCCATCCAATTTAGCTACTCTGCTTTCAAGAACAAGTTGCAGGGTCTCTTCCATTTTACCCCTTAACTCCAGGTTGAAGAGCCACAATGCCTGCCATTTAGCAGGGCTGTAAAAGGCAGAGACTGTCACCTGAATTAATGGCAACCACAAGCAAGGCTTCAGATAAATAAGATCTATTTGGTGAGGGCGGGGAGCATCCATATGTTTACCCTCTGAAGAAGCCAATACATAACGTTTTGGTCTATTAAACTACATGTTTATCTTCCTTCAAGGCAAAAAGGAACATCTGTCACTGGGCCCTTGCACTTAATTTCCATTGTGAATACTGGGCTTCATCAGGTGCTAAACTCAAGTCCTAGAAAAGGGAAAGCTTACAGACCAGGAAAGCAAGAGAAGCCACAAAGAACTGCCCCTTCAAAGCTCAAAATGGGCTCCCGGGTGTCCCTAACTTGTATCCCCTGTCCAAAACTTCTTTATCTGAGCTGTGTTCCCCTGTTAGTCATTGTACCGTGTCTGTGCTTCTCCAGGAATAAACCAGTACTTATCTCTTTCACCTCAGCATTGGCTCTTCTAGTTGGGAAGGGGCCAGAGAAGGAAACGGTTAAAAGATTGCAAAAGACACACAGAGAGCTGTTGATTGCCAGGTCAGCATTGTGATGGGCTTTGGAGTCAAACAGATCTGGGCTCTAGTCTCAGCTCTACCGTTTACTAGCTATAAGCTTTTGAACAAGCTATGTTCCAAAGTCTTTATGCCCTTTTTCTGTGCAACAAGGATGATATTATTACTTACTTCATATTTTTTAGGACTAACTGCCTTTGCATTAGCATAATTCTTAGCACATAGTAAAAATGCAGTAAATATCAGCTTTTATATATATTTATGTTCAAGGTATATCAGGTAGTACTGGCCCTGAGCCATGCAGCTACAGAGAGAGCTACTCTTCCACTACACTTTGGACTGCATGTACTTGGCTCTGTATCATCAATGCTATTTGAAATCAAATTCCAAAGCCCAAACTACAGAATGTCCCAATGACCAGAGTACCATGACTCCACCAGTGAGTTAGGACTCTAAGTCCCTGTCATCTTATCGACATTTCTATTTTTCAGGATTTTTTAAAATTTATTTTTAGAGCTTAACCAAAGGAAAGGAGCCCTGGTGGTGCTGTGGTTAAGCACTAAGCTGCTAACCAAAACGTGGCAGTTCAAACCCACTAGCCACTTTGTGGAAGAAAGCTGTGTCAATCTGCTTCCATAAAGATTACAACTTTCCAAAGTCATAGAAGCTTCATGGACACATCCGAACTCCCATAGGGACTGAGTTACTAGGCTGAGGTCTGGTGACCATAGTCTCAGGGAACATCTAGCTCGATTGGCATAACAGTTTATAAGGAAAACATTCTACATCCTACTTTGACGAGTAGCACCGGGGTCTTAAAAGCTTGTGACCAGCCATCTAAGGTACGTCTACTGGTCCCATCCCATCTGGAGCAAGGGAAGAAAACAAAAGACACAAGGGAAAGATTAGTTCAAAGAACTAATGGAACACAACTACCGCAGCACTTACCAGACCGAGTCCAACACAACGAGATGGTGCCTGGCTATTACCACTGACTGATCTGACAGGAATCACAATAGAGGGTCCTGGACAGAGCTAGAGAAAAATGTAGAACAAAATTCTAACTCACAAAAAAAGACCAGACTTATTGTTCTGACAAAGATTGGAGAAACCCTGAGAGTATGGCCCCCAGACATCCTTTTAACTCAGTATTGTAGTCACCCCTGAAGTTCATCTTCAGCCAAAGATTAGACAGGCCCATAAAACAAACAATAATACACATAGCTCAACCATGTATACGAGACTAAATGGGCACACTAGCCCAGGGTCAAGGGTGAGAAGGCAGGAAGGGGCAGAAAGCTGGATGAATGGAAACGGGGAACCCAAGGTTGAAAAGGGGAGAGTGTTGACATATTACGGGGTTGACAACCAATGTCACAAAATAATATGTGTATTAATTGTTTAATGAGAAATTAATTTACTCCTTAAACCTTCACCTAAAGCGCAATTAAAAAAAAAGAAAATCACAGCCTTGGAAACTCTATGGGGCAGTTCTACTCTGTCCTATAGGGTCTCTGTGAGTCAGAATCAACTCGATGGCCATAGGCTTGGTTTGGCTTTTGGCTAATCAAGGGAAAATAGCACCTGTAAGTGCCTCCCTAACTTTCAAAGCCCCCTCTTGAGCAAATCATAAACTCTTACTCAAAAGAGTGTTTGGTTGGGCAGAAGCAGCTTGTCTCATTGGCAAAATTCCATCTGCCCTGAGTCATTTTTTTTTTGTGCCTGGGAAATACAGATAATTAACTTGTCCTCTAATAAATGCCAGTAAAACTTTCCAATGGAAAAATCTAGAACGTGATGCTTAGAGCTGTATTATAATTATCACAATTACCTGGATACAAAACACAGAAGTACATGCTGTGTAAGAGCCCTGGCTTCCCCAATATAATTGAGAATAGACCAGCCCAAAGGGAGGCAGACTGAGGCAAGCACAACTATACTTGCATACTGGACTTCCCTATGTGGGGCTCGCCTTCCTGCACAGGGCTACCACCTCTGACTCACCTGTCCAGGATGACAGTCCCGTGTTTATGGGCATCACACCCTTCTAAGTTACACATATGTCACCAGTACCTCTATGAAATCATGGTACTGTCCTGATTCAGTACTCTGAATGTTGCTGAGAATTCCTTCTAGCTCTCCAGTTCTATTTTCTAAATTTTTAAGGTCAAATCATTCTCTGTGCTCCTAGCCATTGTGTACTAACTCAGATAAATTAATCACTGACCTTCAAAAAAAATCACAGCAAGAGAACCCTTCTATCTGGCCTACATGAACTGTCTCCTGGTAAATTACTAAGCATATACCACGCTACATAGAAATCTTTTTTTTTAATCCTAGTAGAGAATTATGGGAATTCAATTCACACAAAAATTAAAATTAACAATTCGACCCCTGATGTTCCTACCACACCAAGAAATCCAAACTCCTGATTCCTAAAGAGATCAGCCATTAAATCCAACTGCTTCTATTAATACTGGATACATGATGACACTGACAAAGCATAAGTCTTAATCATTAGAAAACTAAAAATATGTCCCAAGAGTAAAAATGTACTTTTACGTATTAATCTATCCACTTTTGAGGTCATATCTTACATAAGCAGAATAATCCAACCAGGTTTGGCCACTTGGAAGTCCAATGCAGATCATCATGGTATCCATAGGAATATTCCAACTAACCCTCATAAAGACACAGTTGTATACTTCAAAAGTCAGTCACTCATATGCTTTTTTGTTTTTTTTTTTGTGTGTTTGTTTGTTTGTTTGTTTTGCAATAAGTTGTGGAGACTGAATTGTTCTAAAGTCCATAGCATAGTGAGCCCCTGAGTAGTCTAAACAGCATGCTCAGCTCCCAACTAAAAGATTGGAGGTTCGAATTTACCCAGAGGCACCTCAAAAGAAAGTCCTGGAGATCTACTTCCAAAAAATTAGCCATTAAAAATCCTATGGATCAAAAGGGGCAAAATGCAGAACAGAATTTCAAATTTTAATGGACTCTAGACTTTCTGGAGTCATGAAGGCTAGATGAACCCTTGAAACTATTGTCCTCAGATAATCTTTAAACCTTAAACCAAAAATATCCCCTGGAGTCTTCTTAAAACCAAACAATAGTTTAACTTAACTAGTAAAGAATGTCTACCTTGAGTATTTTGCTCTCGAGATCTATCAATATGGGATCAAACTGACAACAGCAACTTGCAAGATTAGATAGGAAACCTAGGGGGCAGTGCGTTTATGTTAATGGGAGAGAACAACTCAGAAAATGAGGGTGAGAGTAGTTACATAACTTGAAGACTATAATCAGTGTAACTGAATTGTACATGTAGAAACTGTTGAATTGGTGAATGTTTTGCTGTATATATTCTCAACAACAACAACAAAATACATGAAAAATTTTTAAAAACCCCAGGGAGCACAATTCTACTCCCACACACATGGGGTCAGAGTTGGCTCGACAGCAACTGGTTTGTACATAGCATAGCATGAGATAAGTGTAATTCCAAGAAGAGTAAGGCAATGCCCAGAGGCTAGCCTCAAACTCCCCAAGATGCCCAACACAAAGCCATTTCCCTCCCCTGGGCTTCTGTGCCAGGTTCACAGCATCTAGCGATCCTCTTGTCACTGCTTATTTCCGGAGCAGTTTTCTGTTGAGATTATGCTGCACTTCAGCATCAATTAGGTCAGCTCCCTTTTTTTAAGGAAGGACTCAGGGGACACTCTCCTTCTATAGCCCTTGCCCAGGCAGGCCCTTAGGTCTTTGGAGCTCCAACCTGATGTCCAATCAAGAAGGGCCCGTAGCCAAGAGATGCCTTAAAGTCTCTCTAAGATTATTTGTCTCTTCACTCACTCCTGAAATAGTTCATCTTTCAGTATCACAGGATAAGCCTTTGTGACAGCTCTAGGATTTCACTATAAAAGGAATTTAGTGACAGCAATCTACTTGAAAGGGAAGATAAGGGACTGGTCTTGAAACTGTATTTATATAGTAAGTCCATGGTTTGGGGTTGGACTATATGTTCCAAATCAGTAAATAAAGAAGCAAAATTTCTAAAGCTATAACCCACCACTTGAATGTAGAGTAGCTAAAGTGAATGATGAAATGAAAGAGCTAAGCAGAAGATTTCAAAGGGTGGCTTGAGAAAACAAAGTGAAGTATTACAATGAAAGGTGCAAAGACCTGGAGTTAGAAAACCAAAACGGAAGAACATACTCAGCATTTCATAATATGAAAGAACTAAAGAAAAAATTCAAGCCTTGAGTTGCAATTTTGAAGGATCCTATGAGCAAAATATTGAACATGGGAAGCATCAAAAGAAGGTGGAAGGAATACCCAGAGTTATTGTACCAAAAAGAATTGGTCGATTTTCAACCATTTCAGGAAGCAGCATATGGTCAAGAATCGATGGCATTGAAGGAAGAAGTCCAAGCTGCACTGAACACACTGGGGAAAAACAAGGCTCCAGGAATTGATGGAATACCAACTGAGATGCTTCAACAGATGCATGCAGCACTAGAGGTGCTCACTATCTATGCCAAAAAATTTGGAAGACAGTTACCTGGCCAACCGACTAGAAGAGATCCATATTTGTGCCGTTTCAAAAAAGGGTAATCCAACAGAATGCAGAAATTATGGAGCAATATCATTAATATTACACACAAGTAAAGTTTTACCTAAGATCATTCAAAAGCAGCTGTAGCAGTGCACCAACAGGGAACTGCCAGAAATTGAAACCAAATTCAGAAGAGGATGTGGAATGAGGAATATCATTGTGATGTCAGATGGATCTTGGCTGAAAGCAGAGAATACCAGAAAGATATTTACCTGTGTTTTATTGACTATACGAAGGCATTCAACTGTGTGGATCATAACAAATGATGGATAGCATTGTGAAGAATGGGAATTCCAGAACACTTAATTGTGCTTATTAGAACCTGTGCATAGACAAACAGGCGGTCGTTCAAACAGAACAAGAGGATACTACATGGTTTAAAATCAGGAAAGGTATGCATCAAGGTTGTATTCTTTCATTATACTTATTCAGTCTGTATGCTGAGCAAATAATCAGAGAAACTGGGCTATATGAAAAAGAATGTGGCATCAGGATTGGAGGAAGAGATCATTAATAATCTGTGATATGCAGATGACACAGCCTCAATTGCTGAAAGCTAAAAGGACTTGAAACACTGATGAAGGTCAAAGGTTACAGCCTTCAGTATGGATTACACCTCAACATAAAGAAAACAAAAATCCTCACAACTGGACCATTAAGCAACATGATAAATGGAGGAAAGATTGAAGTTGTCAGGGATTTCATTTTACTTGGCTCCACAATCAACACCCATGGAAGCAGCAGTCAAGAAATCAATGACATATTACATTGGGAAAGTCTGCTGCAGAAGACCTTTTTAAAGGGCTGAAAGGCAAAGATGCCACTTTGAGGACAAAGGGGCACCTGACCCAAGCCATGGTATTTTCAATTGCCTCATATGCTTACAAAAGCTGGACAATGAATAAGGAAAACCAAAGAAGAATTGATGTCTTTGAATTCTGGTGTTGGTGAAGAATATTGAATATACCGTGGACTGCCAAAAGAGCAAACAAGTCTGTCTTGGAAGAAGTACAGCCAGAGTCCTCCTTGGAAGTAAGGATACCAAGACTTCATCAAGCACACTTTGGACATGTTATCGGGGGGACCAGTCCCTGGAGAAGGACACCATGCTTAGTAAGTTCAGCAAAAAAGAGGAAAACCCTCAACCTGCAGATTGACACATGGCTGCAACAATGGGCTCAAACAGAGCAACCATTGTGAGGATGGCACAGGACTGGGCAGTGTTTTGTTCTGTTGTACATAGAGTCACTATGTGTCAGAACCAACTCCAGGGCACCTAACAACAACAATGACTAACCCACCACATAAATATAACAATGTGTCAATTGTCCTTATCAATGAATGAGCAGCTTATGGAGATTGCAGTGGTAAAAGACCCCAAGTCATCCCTTGTCACCACCATGCTTCCAGCCTTCCTCTAGATACTCTCAGTATGCTAAAAGTGAAAAAAAAAATTTATTAATCTCTCCCTCCATCCTATGGGATTTCTTCTTCAGGGCTTCAGACAGTAAACCAGCTTGTCAGTACCAGCAAGATGGAGCTGCTTCTCAGCCTGCATTGTCTAATTCAGTGGTTCTCAACCAGGGATGTTTATCACATTCGCCTGTGGACCTTTAAAAAACGCAGGTGTCTAGGCCCATCCCCAAACTTACTGAATTAGAATCTGAAAAGATGAGACTCAGGCATGAATATATTTTCAAAGCATTACAGGTGATTCAGATGCATAGCCCTCCTTAAGATACGTAGTCTAATAAGAACTAGCAGGTAATTTGAGTTGGGGGATCTAAGTTCAAGTCACATCTCTATCAATTATCATTAGTGTAACTCATTAGCTCCTTTGAGTAACTTACTAAACTCCTGAGCTTCAAATTTTCTCGTAAGGAAGAGGAGGACAGTAATGATGCTATCCTCACCTCTAATATTGTTATAAGGATCAAGTAAAATGAAAGCTGTGAAAATACTTACAGTCCTCAGAGCTCCAGAGCTCTGTATGTTCATTAGTATTACCATTTGAGGGGACTTTGCTCTTGCCATACAAGGACTTGGAGGCCTTCCTGGCCTATGATCTCAGGAACTCCTGTTTTTCCCTTTATCTCTGCTTTAGTCCAGCTCTTTCGTGCAAGGAAGAGGCTCATTCAATTTACCTCAAGAAATGAGTTTCTTTATAAACATAGATGTGGAATGGAACTACAGCTGAACTGGAACCAGGAATCTATCAAATACTAAAGCAATCCTAGGAGCCCTCAACCCTTAAGCAGCACTTTCTTATAGGCTGTATATTCTCTCTAGAAGAAAATCTTTGCTGCCCACCACATGACCTCTCCCTCATAACCCCACATGGATCCTCACCAAGTTCATGAAACCAGCTCTACCTCAGAGTCCTCTGTGTATCCTTCCTGCTTTAGCTCCCATTACCATTAATGTTGCGTTCTCAGCATATTTCTATTTCTTCTTTCTTCTGAAAGAAGAAATATAACTGGCACATCCCATCTTTCCACAGCAGACTGGCTAACCTTGAGTAAATTAGTTATAGGTCACTGGTGAAACTTGGTTCAAATGACCACATATATTCAATAACAGTTACAAGGTAGGCAGGTATAAAATGGTACCTTCAGGTCTCACCTAACTTCAGGGACAGAAAGGAAAATCAAGATCAGTATCAGTCCAAGACTGATTCCTATGAGGTGGAAGTCAGACATACCTCCATTTTCCAACCCTTTTTACTGATTCTGACACCAGCCATCCTTTCCATGCGTGGCACTTTACTTCTCTGCTGGGTTCAATAATCCATTGCTGTTGCCGCACAGAATTTACAGACCACACTCATTATTATGGAGTTTATTAGGGAAGGAACAGGGATCAGGATCAACTTGAAAGTAACAGGTACAACATCAGGATATAGTTCTTCAATCAGGACAGCTTCTGCTCAGTCCTGCTGTCACCGGGGCTCGGTTGGGCCTTGCTGCCACTGGGCCCTGATTCCCACTGTCTCGAGCTGCTGTCACTCTTGCCATTGCCCAGCTGCCTCTTGCTGTCTTCAGTGTTACAGCTCCTTCTTCTGTGTGTGTGTCTGTCTCTTTCTCTCTGTCTCTCTCCGTCTCCTGAATCTAGAAGGTTCTCAGCACAGGGGCCATGGGTCTAAAAAATGCACTCCATTCCTGGCTTTTCTTCTTGATGGTAGTGAGGTCCTCCCTCAACCTGTGCAATTGGCTCTTCTTTTTAAGTTTAGCGGGATGGAAAATTTACCAATCCCCTTGGTAAGCCACAGGTATCTTATTTGCATAGTCCCACTCACAATCATTTTGTGGGAGTTACAAGGTCATGGTCAGGAAGTCCATATAAAAAGAGGAGCCCATTTCCCTACAGTAGGGATGAGGAGGAGAACAAAATCACACAGTCTGCAGAGGAAAGTCTCCTCCGCGGTGGCTGCAATCAAAGCCCTTTCACTGAGGAAGGACTGTGGGCCAGCAGGCTCTGTGATTGACATCTCTTGCAATGTTTCAGTTCATTTCTCCTCAGAAGTAATTCAATGAGAGCAAAATGTACATCTTGGCTGTAATAAAATCACAATATTACTTTCCTGGAGTATGAGGTTTGAAAAGGTTATAAACTCTACCTAGGTCAGCAATTTCAGCCACAATATATAGCTACAGCTCAACTTTGGATTGCTCGGGTTTATTTAGAGACCCTGGGCTCCATATATCAATGTTCAGTCACTTCGGCTAACTAATGTACCTCCTGAAACCCAGTATTCCCTTGTTGGTTCCCTTCTTTACTCCCTAGACTCAAGGCAAATCTTTCCTAAGCTTTCTGAGCCATTGGGGATCATTTTTTACGGTCCATGATTCTCACTCAGAGAGAATCACCCAGGTCAAGTTTTCCTGAGTGTCTAAAGAATGAGCTTCTAGTCTTCAACTTCTACAAGTAACTTTCCCTTTCCCAGGCTTGGAAATAACTAAAGGTTCAGGTTACCTCGTATAATCATTACTTTTCCAGGCTACACTGAACCCCCATCCAGCATTATATTGGGAAAACAAATTTTCGTTTCTCCACCGTAGTTCACCCCCAGGTGTCCTCCTTTCCAGCAGAGGAGTACTCAGTGTCTCAGGCAAGCTGCCCCCCAGGCTTCACCGCCAGCTTGATTTTCTCAGTTATTGCTACTCTTTCCTCTACCACATGGTGGCACTGTTCTTTGACAGCTTTGCCCTGCCCCTGGATTAAAAGATGAGGTTACCATTGCAGAGCCTTCAGGATTGCAGGAGCGCTTCTCCTTTCTCCTTCTCTGGTCTTAGAGTGAATATTGCTCTGTATTAAACTCCCAGATGTAGCCTTTTCTCTCCATTTTTATTGCCCCCCTCTTCTAAGGATCAGAGTAAAATAATATTTGAGCCTCATCAACTTGTGTTGCACTTACGTGTCCCTCCTGCACTGAACAGGAACCAGGAACTGAAAACGGGATCAGCCTCCTTGACTCTCTTAAATTAAAGTAGTTCCCTGTCTCCTGCTGAAGGCAGAACACGCCAGCGTTCCGTCCATTCTTTAGTCAAAAGTCACTTGTGCCATTTTCCCCAGGAGCCCCCATATAAGTAGGACCCTGGTAGCCCAGGTGATGTCCCCCATTTCCAATCTTCACCACACTCATAACTCTCATGTTCCCTGCCCCCCTTCTGTAGCATACAGGAAGAAGAATAGGTTTTGGAAATCAGACCTGCAGCTAAGTTCTAGTTCCAACCTTAGCAAACTGTCCTGCTAAGTCTCTGTTTCTAAGCTACAAAATGGGGATAACGATATCCAACTCAGATACTAAGTGAGGTATTGTATGCAAAACACCTGACATGGTACTTGGTGTACAGTTGGTGTTGTTGGGTGCCATTAATTTGATCCCAACACATAGTGACCCCATGTGACGGAATAGAACTGACCCTAGGGTTTTCTGGGCTATAATCTTTAAGGGAGCAGATCATCAGGTCTGCCTCCCATGGAGCCACTGGGTGGGTTCTAACCTCCAACATTTTGTTAGCAGCCAAGTGCTTAGCCATTATGCCACCAGGGCTCCTTGGTGGCATAAACAACTAAGAGCTTGGCTATCAACAAAAAGGTTGGCTGTTCAAGTCCACCTAGAGGCTCCTTGGAAGAAAGACCTGGCCTGGTGTATAGTAGATGCTCAATAAATGCTAGCTCCTTTTTCTTCTCTCCTTTTCCAAACACCTGGTTCCTTTATTCTGAAATCTTTTGTTTATCCAGGCTCCAGAGCCCATCGATCTAATCTACGTTTGATATAAAGCTCTATTTGTTTGCATATCTAAACAGTAACTACCAATATGGTACACAGAAGATAAGTTTTTATTGATAGGAATGTGGAAAAAAAGACAAACCTGCTGCATTTTTTAGGATCCAGTTTTAATTGATAAAACTAAGAGTGAAAACAGTGGCTTAAATAAGGTTAAAGATTTTCTTTCTCACAAATCAAGTTGGCATAAGTGCACCTGTTGGGACTCAGTCTCCTTCATTGTCACTTGGCCATCCCTAGAATATTACATTCATCTCTATAGCCCAAAATGCCTGTGACAGTCCCTGCATCGCAGCCATCAAGGAAAAGGAAAAGCAAAGGAGGACAAGCTATCTGCCCTTTAGGGTACACACAAGTTGCACAGGTCACTTTCATATTCACCTGTCTCATATTCAGAACTTAGTCACACCCAATTCCCAGGAGGCTGGGAGGTGAGGGAGGCTGCTATGTATCCAGCTAAAGATGCTATTACTGTAGAAGAAGGGGACAACTAACACGGGTGAAAACAAACAGTTGCTGCCACAGTACTAATCAGGAGTTGTTCTCTTCCAAAACAAATATCAAAGCCAGGATAATCCATGTAAGCTGAAAGCTATCCAAGCTGCAGGTAACAACCAATTTATTTCAAAAAATCCATAAAGAAAATTTAACGTCGGCCAAAAACACGTATATAAATGACAAAGACTTTCAGCTAAATCAAGGGAATATGGCCATACAAGCAAACATTAAGCATTTTCTCCTATAAAACCACCAATTCTTAGAGCTGGTGGGGATCTTAAAGGTGATTTAGTACAACCTTCCACTTAATGTAAGAGTTTCCTCCACAGCAATCTTAACAAAAGCTATCCCATCTCTGCCCACACGCTTTTAGGAGATGATGCCTGTGGCTTGAAAGTCCACAGTTCCTGGGAGTTGGGGATGAAGGCAGAAATATGAGACCTGCAGGAAGCAAAAGTGAGAGCCTACACCAGGACACTAAGTCAGTGCATAAGGCTAAGGGGTAAAATGCCCCAATCCCAGGAAGCCAAGGGTACAAAAAATGGTGCAGGGAAATGAGTTTTTGTTAGCTGAGATTCAGAGATAAATTTGCAAAAAGAATATATTTTTCTTGCAATATATATATATATATATCTCCATAAAAAATATATATATATATAAAATACATAATTTTGCCAGCTCTCTGTATGCTAACTGAAACCCACTGCCGTCGAGTTGATTCTGGCTCATAGCGACTATATATGACAGAGAAGAACTTCCCCATAGAGTTTCCAAGGAACGCCTGGTGGATTCGAACTGCAGACTTTTTGGTTAGCAGAGATAGCAATTAACCACTATGCCACTAGGGTTTCCCTCTGTATGCTAGAAAGGATTAACTCAATAATTTCGAATTTAAGGTGCCTTTATTTTTATGACACATTTCCATCACCTATCTGTCAATTTGTTGTACTGTGGTGGCTTGCATGCTTCTATGATGCCAGAAGCCATGCCACCGGTATTTCAAATACCAGTAGGGTCACTCATGGCGGGCAGGTTTCCGCAGAGCTTGCAAACTAATACAGGCTAGGAAGAAAAATCTGGTGATCTACTTCTGAAAATTAGACAATGAAAAACTTACGGATCACAACAGAACCTTGTCCAACTCCCTTGCTTTGGACACGTCATTAGGAGGGATCAATCGTTGGAGGAGAACATTCTGTCTGGTGAACTAGAGGGCCAGGGAGGGTGAGAGAAACCCTCAGTGAGAGAGATTGGCACAATAGTCACAATGAAGAACTCAAACATGCAGGTGATCAAAAAGGTAATGCAGGACCAGGTAACGCTTTGTTCTGTTGTACAGAAGATTGCCATGAGTCAGAGTCAACTCAGCAGCAATTATCTATCTATGAGACAGTCATATGGGGATTTGGGGTAAACATCTGGAAATACATCTAGAGCTAAGAAGAAGGCTAGAACTCGATATGTTAATTAGCTTTACACAGGCTATATTTGAAGCCAACAGAAACAAGAGCAAAAAGTTATGAAGGTAAGAGAAGCTAGGAAGGAACTTTGTTTTTAGAAAATGAAAAGTAGAAATGCCAGAAATGGAGACAGATGAGAAACAATTTCTGATAAAAAAGAAAGAGAACAGATGAAGGAGGGAAGTAAGGGAGCAAGGGAGGGAGAGAGGGAGGGAGGAAGGGAGGAAAAAAAGAAAGACGGTTTTTATGATCACAGCTTCTTAAGCTCTGGGATATATAGACTATAGATGGAAAACATTTCAAAGGATGGTGCCATGGTGTCTCAAGCTCTGGACAGAATTAGAAGGATGAAGATCAAGTAAATGTCATTAGATGGGGTGACAGCATTTATTAGTGACCTTGAAAAGAGTTATTAAAGTCAAATGATGCGTAGAGAGAAAATTAAGAGGAGAGTGAATTTTGAGAAAATGTAGGAGAAAGAGTTGACCATGCTTTCAAAAAGCTTGGCCATGAAAAGCCAGAAAAGCTAGAATCATGTAAGTAGGATAACTAGGTTGAAAGGAGGTGGTATGGGTTGAATTGTGTCCCAAAATTGCATTGGGATTCAGTCCTAGCTGCTGGTACCTGTGAACACGAACCTATTTGATAATAGGGTCTTTGCAGATGTAATTTGTTAAAATGAGATTATACTGGAGTATACCATAGCAACCCTATAGGACAGAGTAGAACTGCCCCATAGGGTTCCCAAGGGGCAGCTGGTAGATTTCAACTGCCAACCTTTTTTGGTTAGCAGCCATATCTCGCTGTAGCTCTTAACCACTGCACCACCAGAGCCCCAAATGGTAGGCCCTAATCCAATATGACTGGCATCTGCATAAAAAGATGAGAAGAGGCACAGAGGGAAGACAGCCATGTGAAGATCGAAGCAAAAATTAGAATTATATTGCCACAAACCAAGGAACGCTAAGGATTGCCTACCATCACCAGAATCTAGCAGAGAGGCATGGAAGAGATTCTCCCTCAGAGCCTTCAGAAGGAATCAACACTGTATAGGTCCTGATTCTAGAACTATGAGAGAATAAATTTTGATTGTTTCAAGCCACTCGGTTTGTGGTATTTTGTTAGGCAGCACTAGAAAACAAATGTAAGAGTTTTGTTGGCAGTGGGAACGGACCTGGTGATAAACAGGAGGCTAAAGAGACGCAATGAGGTCAGTGGTAGTTCAGTGGTAGAATTCTCACCTTCCATGTGAGAAAGCGGGTTTGATTCTCAGCCAATACGTTTCAAGTACAGCCTGCACCCATCTACCAAGGGAGGCTTGGATGTTGTTATGATGTTAACAGGTTTCAGCAGAGCTTCCAGACTAAGACTAAGAAGAAAGGCCTAGCACCTACTTCTGAAAAGCAGCCAATGAAAACCCTGTGGATCGCAATGATCTGATCTGCAACCAGTCATGGGGATGGCACAGCACCAGCAAAGTTTTGTTCCTCTGTTCCTGGGGTCACCATGAGTCAGGGTCACTATGAGTCAGGGCCAATTAGAAGGCAGTTAAGAACAACAAAGAGGCAACAGGAGGGAGGGCTCAGCCTCCGGTACAAGAGGGAGCTGTGCTTGTCTCCTGGCTCTGGCCTTAATGAGCTACATCACCCTCGGCAAGAGGCCTAACCCCTCTGTAAGAAGTAAATGAGATTAATTCAGGTCAACTACTTAGCCAGTGGTAAATATAGAGATGCGGAGCTCAGACATGATGGAAGCAGGGGTAGGATACAATTGATAGAAACGCAACCCAGGCAATAGGCCCCCCCAGAAGAGAGGAAAGACAGGAATGGATCTGTGTCTCTGGTCAGGTGAACCTAAAGAGTGAATCCTTACCCTGCCACCCATCACCCACAAGGAGATGGGGTGTGGGACAGAAAGAGAGCGAGTGTGTCCCCACCTCCCTCCACTGAGAGAGCATACACAAACAGAATCTTCGAAAAAGCTCCAATAGCTTAGCTTTCTTCTCAAAGCTTCCAGTAACATAATGCAAACTGTAAGAGAATTAAAAAGCTGTGCATTGGGTGTTGTGTTTCCTAATCCAACTAGTTCGTCTCATTGCAGCATGAAAGAACAAGGATAACAACCCCCAGATTCTCAGGAAGTCCCTAAAGGACATTCCCTCGGTCAGCTCAGAGCATTCCATTTGACCGCGTCTTCCTTTCCCTCTTCATGCCACCCTTTCTCCACCCAGCCTGTCCACTTGAACCTTTTTAACTCTTTGTTTTTCCCTCAGAATTCCCTCCTGTCCCCCAGTTTCAAAACTGCTCTTTTTTCCCTCGACAAAATACTAAGCCTGCTCTTGAACCTTGCAGATGTGTTCAACATCTAATCTAGCATGGGTTGTAAAAATACAACATTTCCTTCCTACCTCCATTTCCTTTCCAATGCTTCATAGGAAGAAAGGTAAAGTAGTGATTGCAGCTTCTCACTAAATAGTTTAATATGATGATGACAATGACGATGACAAAACACAGGCCATGCTCTAGAAGTTAACTGTCTTAAAAAAATAATTCTTTTTTTTTTTTTTATAAGATCATGGCTTGCCTGATAGCGTAACTCTTACAAGATTTTGCAAGCATTTCATCCCCTTCTTGACCTTCAGTTACATTCTGATGCTTACTTTCATCACCTTAACACTGATGGAAGTCATTTCCCTTGTCTAGTTCCTGAACGACTGACATGAGACCTGGGGAGTGGGACAAGAGGCAAAGAATGGAAGGGGGAAAAAACGTAAGTCTCAGAAAAGAACGAAAAGATACAGGTTGAAAGCACAATTACAAGGGTTAACTGTGGAGAGGAAGTGGATACTTTTTATTCTAAGTTGAGAGAGATGTTGAGAGGGAATGTATAAAGAAAAATAGAAATCTCAAGTTGGAAAAGAAGGAAAGTGAAGAAGTTCTGGCAATACGGTCTCAATCATCTATTAAGTCATGCATTCCGGGTATCAATATTCAGCTCAATATGAATCAAAATTTCTCCATCTTGCCAGTAAAAAGAATCATTCTTTCTTTTTTTCTTTTTTAACATTAATTACCTTTCATGTGTATGCAACATGTTAGTAATGGAAAGACATTTCTGAAAAATGCATTTGATAAAGTCCAGCTCTTGAAGAGCTCAATGGCTAGTGGGGGAAGAGGGGCGTAGAAATGACTTCTATAAAATCTGAGAAGTGTGCTAATAAAGATATAAATAAGCTGTCATGGGAACACAAAGAAGGAATGTCTAACCCTGCCTGAGGGAATCACAAAAGGCTTCACCAGCAGGTGACCTTGGCTTGCCTCTGAAGAAGTTTAGTAGAGAGAAAAAGAGACCAGGACGTAGTAAGGAGAAAGAAGAGCATTTATAAGGGTAAGGGATGAAAAATACGGTATGTTGAGACAAAAATAATGTAAAGTTCAGTTTAGCAAGAGCATAGGTTTGTTGAGTTTTGTTTTGTTTTGCTTTGGGGGTTTTTTGGTTCTGTTTTGGGTTTTTTTTTTTTTTTTTTTGCAGTGCTTTGACAGGGGATTTGATTGCTTTTCTAAGGAATCCAGGAACAGACTGTGAAGGGCTTTGTAGGTCAAATTAGGGTGCTGGGACTTAATCCTGTGAACATCAAAGAGCCCCCAAAGTTCTAAGCACCATCAGAGCTATTTTTTGATAACTCTGGTGGCAGCATAGAGTATGCTCTGGAGTGACAATGGATGAAAACTAGTAACCACCACTTTCTGAGTGTTTATAAGCCATCTGCTTAACAGTCTGTTTAATAACAAAAACTAATGGTCAGCTCAATCATGTACAATTTTTAGGAATTATCTTTTCCTCTTTTTGGAAAATTGGTACATTTATTGTTGTTGTGGTTGTTAGCTGCCATCAAGACCATTCTGACTCAGGGCAACATTGCACATTTCTAAATGTCTTCACTTCCTTATTCATCATCATTCCTCGAAGATTCACGACAACGATTCAGCCCTCCCACCTCCATGTGCTCTGACGTCAGGGGATTTCACCCATGTGGATCTGGGATTTGACCTCATTAAAAATAACTAATTCTCCCCTTACTATCCTGATCTAATTTGATTGCAATTTCCTTTTTATGTCACTTGTTTGGGCTTTCCAATTTTTTAAATTATATCTGTAAGTGAAGACTATGGAAAGAAAATAGGACTTCAACAATTTTACCTTCTTCATTCATTGGCAGTTAGCTTTACATCATCTGTTTCAAAAAGCAGGTTTCGGGCAGGTAAGATGCATTCCTTTTTTTGTGTCTCCAACATGTTAAATCAAAGTGTTGCTGTCCTTGGCATTTTGAGGAGCCTCAGTGTTTTCTTGCCTGCAGTTTTTCTAACAGCTGTGTTATTGATTTATGCCCTCCTTTGTATTCATTCTTGGCTGTGTGTCCCTCCCTCTGTGTTGTGAGAGTCCGCTGCCTGTGGGTCCTTTCTATGGGCTGCTTTTTACATCCTTATCGTTATATAACTGCAATGTCAGAGTTAGGTTTTTCAGACCCATCTGTGTTTCTTCCTAGTTACAATTTTTGATAATGGGACTTACACATATCTTTTCCCATCACATTTTTCAGTCTGAGTCCCCCAAATCTAATGTCTATGTCTGACACTAACTAGCACTGTTGGCCATCTCCAACTTCAAGATGGCAGAGTCATTTTCCTCTAAGATTCTGATCACCATCATTTTACCAGTATGTTCTTTTCTTTTTTGGTCATAATTAAACCCCAAGTAGCAGTAGGTTGGATTCTCAAACTTCTGAGAGATGAAATTACCTTCAAGATGAATGCATCAGTGTTTGGTTTTTGCAGGATTAGAGCTCCCAGCACCTCCTTACCCTCCTTGCTATCTGGTCAGTGTCTTGTTTCCATGCCAACTTTGAAGTCGCTTTTGAGAATGATCACCTATATTCCTTTTCTGGCTACATGTTAAAAAATACTGCTACCACTTGTCCTTAAAGAAATGTTCCATACCATTTACTTATTCACTCAACAATTACTTATTAAGCATATGTGCTCTGAATCAGGCCCTGTTTTAAGCCCCGGGAATATTGTAATGAACAAAACAAAGTCCCTGCCCTTGTGGAGATTACACTGTGGTGGGGAACTTGGGGAGATGGACAATACACAAGTAAATACAGGGTTTAATGCCAGGCGGAGCATTTAGAACCTAAAGCAGAGTAACGGAGTAAAGGATTAAGCAGGGAGGGCTGGATTTTAAGTGATATCGCATTTGAACAGCTATGAAAGAAGTCAGGGAGATGGCATGTAGTTACACAGGAGCATGCATTTCTGGCAGAGGGAACCACAAGGCAGGAGCATGGTTGGAATATTCAAGAAACACAGAGGAAGCATAGGGATGAAGCACAATAAGTCAGAAAAAGCTGAGTGATAGGAAACGACTCTAGAGAAGTATAGGATCTTGTAAGTGTCTGGATTCTATTTTAAGGGTAATGGGAAAGAATTTGACAGTTACAAGCCTGGAACTGACGTGGGAAAGAAAATTGTACCAGGCCTGGCTTTTATGGGATATAACTTATAACTCCTTCTAGGAAATAAATAGCGTCTTAGGGTTCTCCAGAGAAACAAAACCAATAAGATATATAAACACAGAGAGATTGATTGATTTTAAGGATTTGGCTCTAATGTATGTGGGGTCTGGTAAGTCCAAAATTCATGGGTCAGGTGGCAGGCTGGAAACTCATGCAGGATATGTAATTATAATATACAGGCAGAATCTTTCTCCTTTGGAAACCTCAGGTTTTGATCTTAAGGCCCTCAACTAATTGGATGAGGCCCACCAACATTATGCTTTACTTAAGACCAACTAATTTAAATGTTAATCGTATGTAAATATCTTCATATCAACATCTAGACAAGTGTTTGACCAAGAAAGTGGGCAACATCACAAATTGCATCCCTGATGAAAATGCTTAAACAATTTTCTGATAGACTTTATTGAAATTAAGAATTCTTTCTAGAAATGGAGTCACCCATCCCCCCCCCCAAAAAAACATTGCCACCCAGCTGATTCCAACTCATGGCAAACACATGCGTTACAGAGTAGAACTGCTCCATAGGGCTTTCTTCTCTGTAATATTTAATTTACAGAAACAGATTGCGAGGCCTTTCTTTTGTGGCCATGCTGAGTGGATTCAAACCACCAACCTCTAGGCTAGCAGTTGAACAAAAAGAATTTGTACCATCCAGGGACCTGCTACTCACCACTCACCCACCTGCATGATGGTCTTTCACTAAACATCATGCCATCTTTTTATATATATACATATGTATACACATATATATAGGGAGAGAGAAGCCCTGGTGGTGTAGTGGCTAAGTGCTCGTCTGCTAACTAAAAGGTGGTTTGGGACCACCGTCAGCTCGGCAGGAAAAAAGCCCTGGTAATATGCTCCTCTAAAGACTAAAGACAAAAACAAAAACAAACCCACTGCCGTTGAGTCGATTCTGACTCATATTGACCCTATAGGACAGAACAGAACTGCCCGACAGAGTTTCTGAGGAGCGCCTGGTGGATTCGAACTGCCGACTGCTTGGTTAGCAGCCGTAGCACTTAAGCACTACACCATCAGTGTGTCCCTGTAAAGATTACAGCCTAGGAAATCCTATAGGTCAGTTCTACTCTGTTATATAGAGTCACTATGAGTAGAAATTAACTGCACAGCCCACAACAACGACATATATGTAGTTGTTGTTATCTACCTTCAAGTTTCATTCTGACTCTTGACAACTTGATGTGTTATGTATGGAGTAGAATACAGAGTAGAACTGCTGTATAAAGGTTGGAGCCCTGGTTGCACAGTGGTTAAGAGCTATGGCTGCTAATCAAAAGGTCAGCAGTTCTAATTCACCAGCCACTCCTTGGAAACTCTGTGGAGCAGTTTTTCTGTCCTATAGGGTCACTGTGAGTTGGAATCGACTCAACCGCAACAGGTTTGTTTTGGTTTTATATACATATACATATATATGTAACATCATTGAACAAGGCAGGAAGCATCAAAAGAAGGTGGAAGGAATACAGAGTCACTGTACCAAAAAGAATTGGTCTGCATTCAACCATTTCAAGAGGTAGCACATGACCAAGAACTGATGGTATTGAAGGAAGAAGTTCAAGCTGCACTGCAGGCATTGGCGAAAAACAAGGCTCCAGGAACTGAAGGAATACTAATTGAGATGGTTCAACAAATGGGTGCAGTGCTGGAGGTACTCATTTGTCTATGCCAAACAATTTGGAAGACAGCTACCTGGCCAATCGACTGGAAGAGATCTACAGTGGTATTCATTCCAAAGAAAGGTGATTCAACAGAATGTGGAAATTATCAAACAATATTATTAGTATCACACGCAAGTAAATCTTTACTAAAGATCTTTCAAGAGCGGTTACAGCAGTACATTGACAGGGAACTGTCGGAAACTCAAGCAGGATTCAGAAGAGGAATAAGGAATCTCATTGCTGATATCAGATGGATCTTGGCTGAAAGCAGAGAATTCTAGAAAGATGTTTACGTGTGTTTTACTGACTATGCAAAGGCATTCGACTGTGTGGATAATAACAAATTATTGATAACATTGTGAGAATGGGAATTCCAGAACACTTAATTGGACTCATAAGGAACCTGTACATAGATCAAGAGGCAGCCATTCCAACAGAACAAGGGGATACTGCATGGTTTAAAATCAGGAAAGGTGTGCATCAAGGTAGTATCCTTTCACCATACTTATTCAATCTGCATGCTGAGCAAAATCTGAGAAGTTGGACTATATGAAGAACTCTGCAACAGGGTTGGAGGAAGACTCATTAACAATCTGCGATATGCAGATGACACTACCTTGCTTGCTGAAAGTGACGAGGACTTGAAGCACTTACTGATGAAGATCAAAGAACATAACCTTCAGAATGGAACACACCACAACATAAAGAAAACAAAAATCCTCACAACTGGACCAATAAGCAACATCATGACAAATGGAGAAAAGATTGAAGTTGTCAAGGATTTCATTTTATTTGGATCCACAATCAGTGCCCATGGAAGCAGGAGTCAAGAAATCAAAAGACGCATTGCATTGGGTAAATCTGCTGCAAAGGACCTCTTTAAAGTGTTAAAAAGCAAAGATGTCCCTTTGAGGACTAAGGAGCACCTGACCCAGGCCTGTGGTATTTTCAATCATCTCATATTCATAAGAAAGCCGGAGAATGAATAAGGAAGACTGAAGAATTGATGCCTTCGAATTTTGGTGTTGGTGAAGAATGTTGAATGTACCATGGACTGCCAGAAGAACAAATAAATCTGTCTTGGAAGAAGCAAGGATGGGAAGACTTCCTCTCACCTACTTTGGACATGTTATCGGGAGAAACCAGTCCCTGGAGAAGGCTATCATGCTTCGTAAAGTAGAGGGTCAGCAGAAAAAGAGGAAAACCCTCAAGGAGATGAACTGACACAGTGGCTGCAACAAAGAGCTCAGGCATAACAACAATTGTGAGGATGGCCCAGGACCGGGTAGTATTTTGTTCTGTTGTGCATAGGGTCACTATGAGTCGGAACCCACTCAACAGCACCTAACAACAACAAATATATATATATGTGTGTGTGTGTGTGTATACACAAATGTATGCATGTATATAATATCAAAGATGGAATCTTTGAATTGTCTTGTACTGAAACCTCATTTCTAAGGCAAATTTGAAATTAAACTTTGACACATGCTTGTCTAAGAAGTTAAATGATCACTCTGAGTACGGTATAATTCACTGTAGGATTTACATTTAGGGTGTACCTGTTTCTTTTGCGTGTGGCACACCTTTCTATTGCTGTATTCCAGGCACAGTTTTCTTAATTGCACAAGACCTTTTCAAATCTAAATTTACAACTCAGGTCCTTTGTCTCTAGTACAGTCTTTTCAAACACTAAGTTACAAAAAGATGAAGGATTACAAAATATCTGAAATGCCAAAGCAAGTCCATTTCTGATACAAACTGCCCTTTAAATTAGAAGCTTCCTAAACTCATTTTTTTCCAACATCCTCATGTAAAATCATAGGTCAGTATGTATCAAAGCCAAAGATGATTTGGAGACTGCATAACGAATCAAATAAAACTCATTTGCTCATGAAACAAATTTCTTCTTTGGCCCCTGTTGTGTGCCAGCCAGTGTTCTAGGTGCTATGGAACCCCAAGGAAACAGACAAGCCCCTGTCCTCATGGAGTTTGCATGGGGTAGGGGGTAAGGAGAGGGGGGAACCATAAAAAAAAAAAAAAAAACACTGGTTTCTATCAAGAGCTAGAGACAGAAGTAATCTTGAGAGGCCAAGACCCAAATCCCTAACCCAGTAAAGATTTCCGCTTTGCCTCTTGACCACTTTGTTATTAACTGCCAGTGAGGAGGCCCCCAACTCAAGGCAACCATGGTTACTCCAGGCACAATGGGATCAAACCATTGTGATCCATAAGGTTTTCATTGGCTGATTTTTGGAAATGGATCACCAGGTCTTTCTTCCTAGTCTATCTTAGTCTGGAAACTGCTGAGACCTATTTAGCTCAGGCAAGCCACCACTGACAGACAGGTGGTAGCTGAGCGTGAGACGCATTGTCCGGGAATTCAACCTGTGTCTCCCACTTTGAGAGGTGAGAATTTTACCACTGAACCATCGCTGCCCTCTCTGTAACCACTAAGTAGGTAGAATTTTGTTTGTCTGTTTTCCAGGACCTGCTGAAAAAAGATGAGTTGAGATTTATTTAGTCATGGATGGAACCCAAAGAAAAAATGAGGGAGAGAGACAAGGGATATGATAGGAAGGGGAGGCAGGAAAGAAGAAGGAGAAAAGAGAGGAAGGGACAAAGAGGAAGGGTAAAACGTGCTTAAAGTTTAAATAACCAGTATATACAAAGTAATTTGCACTCAAGAGACTATTTACTTAATGATAAAATCACACTAACATATTTCAAGCTAGAAATATTTAGTGCCACACTAAGCAACTGGGAAATCGGGGGCTTGCACTGGCAGGCAGCGTATATACTAAAAATCGAAACTTGGAAATTAGTAATTAATGTCACAGAAGTGATGTATTTTCATCCAAATGAAATGTACCATTTTTTGCTTCGGGATTTTAAGCTTTCTGTACGCAACACGGAATCCTCGGTGGCATAGCGGTTAAGTGCTACAGCTGCTAACCAAAAGGTCAGCAGTTCGAACCCAGCAGGCCCTCCTTGGAAACTCTACGGGGCAGTTCTACTCTGTCCTATAGGGTCACTATGAGTCGGAATCGACTCGACGGCAGTGGATTGGTTTTGGGTATGCAACACTACTGCCAGTTAATCCAGGCTAAATATTTCCAAGGAGTCCCTGTATAATGCAAATGGTTAATGAGCTTGGCTGCTAACAGGACGTTAACAGTTTCTATCCACCAGAGGCACCCTGGAAGAAAGACCCGGCTATCTATTTCCAAATAAGCAATCAATGAAAACATTATGGAGCACAGTCCTACTCTGGCACACATTGGATCACCACTGGGTCATTGAGTTGTAATTCATTCAATGGCAACTGGTAATTGGTAAATATTTCTAAAGTGTTGTGTTGTCTGATATACCAATCCCCTCCCTCTATTGCTAAATTTCAAAACAAAGAGCTTTATATAAAATATCTTCCCTTTCTTGGCTGATTTTTATCCAACAACCAACATTTCTCAAAATCACCTTAAATTTAATACAGTACGAGTAACACCTTTATTTTTGTGTCTTCAGTCCTCAGTCAAAAATCTGCAAATCACTGGATGGAAAGCATGACTTCTCTGAGTTCAAACACTCAGTAAAACGTACTGCTGTGGTTTCCAAAAGCCCTGGCATTCTTCTCCCTTCATAACAACATATATGTGACTCTTCTGAGTCATGAACCCCTGATGTATGAAATATCGGGGTTGAGTGAGGTTAAAACGTAAAATAAAAAAGTGTTCTTACCTACACCTCAAATGCACATAGACCTAAACAAATCTGTCTGAGATAAACTACCAGTGGAATACATATAACCATTTAATCCACAGTTTTCAAAATTTGGTTACAGTGAAATTAATTAGTCACTTAATTTAAAAACAAAATCCCAAATCACAGCTCAGGATCTTAGTAAAAATGTTAGAAATGCTTTATACCCTATGTGGGCCCAAGTCACTTAGCATACAAAATGTTAATACAGCATTTAGAACAGTTCAGAATAATACTGCCAGACTTGGCCTAACTCATATTCCAAAGATTTTTAATATTGACTAAAGAATTAGGGACTAATTATCCGTTTTCAAATTTTAAGAAAATTGCCAAGTAGCAATACTGCAAATAATTGCTTTGTTCATGTGCTGTCAATCACCTTGAGTCTGCAGGCCCCTCAACTGCACTAGTTCCGTGTCATAGTGGGATGGAAGCCAATCTCCACACGAACACGCACTTATTCCCCCTTTGTTATGCTCTAAAAAGTTAAGTGGTAGATTCATTAAACTAAAATAACATTGATAAACACTACCAAACTCATTTTAAAAATCAATAGGAGTCCAGCAGACATTTCCATGGGACGTTGAAGTGAAAATCTGAATAGGACCCAGGGGGGTGTTCTTGTTTTAGTCATGTTTATTATTTGAATATTGCCTTTATAGCCTGACTATGGAATTGACTCGATGGCACTGGGTTCTGGGCTATGGTTACCCTAACCTGATTTCTGGGTTTGAGAAGTTGTCACTCAGACAACGTATACCCCCAGGTCCCGAATTAGAACACTCTCTCAATTCACAAGGAACAATTGATGGTCTTGCCTTATGAAATAATAGTAAACTAAAATCTGCCGTCCAGGCAGCGACCAGGCTCTCTGTGGTCTGCCTCCTCCAGGCCTATCCCCTTGGTGGATAAAACCCATGGATGTTGAGGTTATTTCCAACTTTGTGCTTTGACAAAAAAAGCTGCTATAATGATTCTTGCATTTGTCTCTCCGTGTTCATATGTAAAAATGGTGTGGAGGCACTAACCACCTCTGTTGCAGGCAGTTGGAGATTCAAACAAAAACCTTCTTCCACTGAGGGGGAGACAATGCCGACTGAATCACCATGGCTGTGCTCCCTCCAGTGCATTAAGGAGGCCATCAGGGTCCAGAGAAACAAAAATCAAAAGGCCTTATCTTGAAGGGCTCCCTGGTTTCAGGAACAAACAATAAACATAATTGAACGCCCCCTTGGGCCTATGGTTATGGTGCTTTCCCCCCAAAGAAGCAAAAATCCAGATCCTTGTCTGATTTGTGGGGCTTTGGGACAGTCACTTCTTTTTCTAAGCCTTGGAGTCTTTTAAAAACAAAAAAGTTAATGTTTGAAAAATTATTATGAAATATTTTAAGTATACAAAATTCATAGAAATATAATAGACACCTATGAAGTCACCACTTAGCTTAAAAACAGCATTGGCCTTGAAGAGGAAGACCCCTGTGGACTCTTCACAGATAGAGTCGATAACCACTAGCCCACAATTTGTTGTTTACCTTTCACAAGCATTTCTTGCACACTTTTCATGTAAACTTTTCACGTAAACTTAAACTTTTACACTTTTATGCTATCCAACATGGAAACAGTATAATACCATATATATTATTTGCCAACTTGCCTCTTTTTCCTCAAGGCTGTGTTCATGAGTCATCCATACTGATATGCATAGTTGTAACTCATTCTTCTTCACTACTTTACAATATCTCATTTTGCTTGAATATACCACAATTTATCTATCTATTCTCCCATTGGTGGATGTTGAGGTTATTTCCAACGTTGTGCTTTGACAAACAAAGCTGCTATGATAATTCTTGTATTTGTCTCTTTGTGTTCATATGTAAAAATGGTGTGGTGGCAGCATCTCACCTCCTCTAACTTCACCAGGGGGAAGGAGGATCAAGATCAACAGCCCAAGGCTGATTGCTGTGAGGCAGAAGGCCACCTCTCTCCATCATCTTTACCAATTCTGACACCAACCGTCCCTTCCACGGCACTCTCTACTTCTCTGCTGAGTTCAATAATTCATTGCAATGGCCACACAGAACTCAAAGACACTACTCATAATTATGGGGTTTATCAGGGAAGTAACAGTTACAATTCAGGGTCAGGAACGCTCAGGATACAATTCTTCCAACAGGACAGCCTCTCCTTTGCCGAGCCTGCAGGCATGCCTCTTTCCAATCCCTTGCCCTCTGCCCTGATAAGGCAGGTGTTACAAAGCTCTTTTAGCTCTGCGGGTAAGCACCCCCAGGCACACCACTCTGCCAGTAAACCTCTGCCCAAAGGTGCGCAGCTCTAGCTCCCTAGGTCAGCAACCCTAGCTCCACCAAGTGCTGGAAAGCACCCTACTCCTGAAATAACCCTGGACTTTTCGTGATCCTTACCCAGTCCTAATCAAGCCCCCACATTGAAGTACCTGCCTTAAACCAAACTTCTAGTTCTCACCTTGCCAAAGCACTGTGTAAGTAGTAAGCAATAAACTCGACTTTGTCTAATCCAGAAGCTGTGTTGGTGATTTGGGCGGAGCCGACATTCACATTTGACAGGCATATTAACATTTTCAGCACATATCATGACAGAAAAAACTTTAAGAAGCATGGCTGTAGTGTATGGAATGTCTGGTTGTGGTAAGTACAATTTCAGCTTTACTATATATTAGCAAATCATATCCATTTGAGTCTTATTTTCTCATCTGTAAAATAAAGTGGTTGGGCAAGATGATGTTTAATTTATTTTTTGGCAGATATTAGCACTTCTTCCATAGTACAGAGTCCATTTCAGAATCATTCTCGACACAGTACTCCAGGAAGCCAATATCAGTCATATTGAGTTGGCCTTCAAGATAATACCTATGATGGTTAAGATTATATGTCAACTTGGCTAGGCCATGATTCTCAGTGGTTTTCCAGATATTGTGTAATCATTCGCCATTTTGTTATCTGATGTGAGCAGCCAATCAGTTGAAGCCCAATGAGTTTCCTTGGGGGTGTGGCCTGCATCTAATATATACAGATGTTCTGGCAAAGCTCTTCCTGAATTCTGCCCCTGATTTATCATCTTCTGACCTCTGACCCCCCGAGCCAGCAACCAGCCACCTGACCTGCAGATCTTGGGATTTGCCAGCTCCTGCAGCCCCATGAGTCACCAGCCTTCTTCCTGACCTGCTGCTTTAGGGTTTGTCAGCCCCTGCAACCACGTGTGTCAGAAGAAACCTCCAGCCTGACGCATGACCCACAGATTTGGGACTTTCCAGAGTCCACAACTCCGCGAGCTATTTTCTTTAGGTAAACCTATTGTTTACAGATATATGCTTCACTGGTTTTGCTCCTCTAGAGCACCCAGCCCAAGACAACACCTATTGATCATTTCTTGTTTGTGTCTCTTTCTTCAGTCCAAGCGAGCTGGTTCACTTTCTGCTTCCCCCACATGCCATGCCCATTCCTACAATGGCGCTCTGATCATACTCTTGTCTCTCACTGTTTCTACCCTATTCATGGCCGTTTTCAATGTTAAGCTCAAATCAAATCTCCTCCGTGAAAGTATCTCCTGCAAATTCACACACATCCTGGTGGCCTGTCCCCTTCATACATTCTAGAGCCTGAAACCATCCTTAGTGATTTGTCATTCTCCAAATATAAACGCTTTTTAGTATTTTTGTTTCTTTTCACGTGTTTTTGTTTAGAGCAGTCCCAGCGTGGTGCAAATAGTTAATGCATTTGGCTGCTAACCAAAAAGTTGACAGAGTCCACCCAGAGGCACCTCAAAGGAAAGACCAGGTGATCTACTTCTGAAAAAAAACAGCCATTGAAAACCTTATGGAGCACAGTTCTACTCTGACACACATGGGCTTGTCATGAATTGGAAACGACTCCATGGCAACTTATGGTTCCTTAGAGTTAGAATCTCTCCCTCTCCTTATTCAGCCTGGCAAACTCCCCTCACCCTTTAAGACTAACTTCAGGGGTCATCTCCGCTTAGAAGTATTTGGAAAAATGCCTCCTTTTCTAAAAGTTAGACCTTCCCATCCTCAGTTCCCAAAGCATCCTGCGCTTTCCTCTGTTACAGCAAACATCACGTCATCATGTTGCTGCTTACTTGTCTTTCTTCCCCAGGATACAGGGAGTCCCTTGAGGGTTGGGATTTGCATTCACAGCACCTACCACGGTACCAGGTGCAGAGTTAGTAATCAAGAAATGTTTCTTGAATTGAAATGAAGTGAAGTGAAATGAAATAAATTAGATTTACTTCAACCCATAAAACTAGTCGAGGTTTTCAGGAAAATCCCAATTTCACAAAATTGTATTATTTTTATTAGATATCATTCATTAATATACAACTGTGATTTCATTTATATAATTCTGCCAGGCTTCTCTCATAAATAAATTCATAGATCAGGAAAAAAAAAAAATCTTTTGCCAGATTCCATGTCCTCATGTGGGGTCTGGAAAGTGTTGTCTGGGAAGTGTTGTCACTGAATACCATATAATTGCTGACGAATGAGCTATTCCTCAGGAGCAAGGTCAGTGGTTAGCCTCCCCTTATCCTGCCTCACCACTTAGCATGGTGCTGATCCCAGAGCAAGCAGACAATAATGGTTGTCTGATGTAGATGCAGACACCCAAAAGAAATAGAAGAAATATGAGAACCATCTAAGGGGATAAAGAATCAGAAACAATCTCCCAAGTCACTTAACTGTAAAAGTACAAAGACAGGTAGGGAAGAACCTGGCACCTTACTCAATGTAAAATATTGGAAGCTTGTAAAGAAAAAAGCTATGAGCTGATGAACCCTTCAGAAATACACCGCGTGTCTGGTCAAGAGCAGAAAGCGGGTTGAATCAAGGGTCTCCTTGAGTAATTGTTTTTTGTGGTCAGGTCATTTTTTAAAAGAAACCTGGTTGTGTGGGAGTTGGTGATGAAGATGAAGAGCAGCTGAGAGACAGGACATTTCTACTCCTCAAGTTCTACTTTGCAGCCTATTTTTCAGATACTGAACTTAGAGAGGAAGTGACGTTAGAATTAAAACACTTTTCTCCATACAAATGATCAGCAGAAAGGAATCGCCTTGCTGCAAAGGTTTAGGGATTGTGTACAACCACCCTTAATGTGAGGAGATGGAGCCTAACATGGCATCACCAAACAATGATCAGATCATGAGCCATCAATCTAGTTTCACGATTAGGGTAGCCAAAGCAGCTGGATCAATAATTTTAAAGTCCCATGATTTATCGTCTTGGAAACAGAATAACTCACCCCTGTATGGAGCTTATCAATTGCTCAGCAATCAGATTGCAAATAAGGCTCTGGCTGGATTGTATACCTGGCTGATTATTTTGTACACAAGTGTAATTAGGATTCCAGGCAGGTTTCCTATTACAGGAGGTTAAGAAAACTTAACCAGCACAAAGGATTGAGGTAATATATATTTGATATTATACAATTTTCTACTTCCTTTGTCCCTTCCCAAACACAATTGCTTTCAATAAAGTTGTATGTTTAATTGCTTTTCTCTGCAAACTGCAAGATTGCTAATTTTAGTCTAGGAATTTAAGGTAATGATTACAAATACAGCATTTTAAACACTGTGTATATGCAATTTTTGAAAAGCTATGCACACCTTTTTTAATCTCATGTTCTTTAGTAAAGAACATAAATATATTATTAGAGGGGATAATTTTTAAATGTTAAGGAATCTGCCTCAGTTCTACATAGGAGATCATGAGTCAGAATTTGAATAAACAAAAACATTAATGAAGTTGTTTGAAAAACAAAATGAGGGAAACAGAACATTTAAGGATATGGTAAGTGCTCCTTAAAATAAAATAAGAAGAAGAAAAGCAAAATACTTAGGGGAAATCTCTACCCTCCTCTAGAGCCTAGGATTGGAAAATTGTTGTGGTTATGGTTGTTAAAAAAACAAACCAACTAACCAATGAACTCATTGTCACTGAGTCAAATTCCTATAGCAACCCTATAGGACAGAGTATAACCGCCCCATAGGTTTCGAAGGCTGAAATCTTTACAGAAGCAGACTGCTGCATCGTTCTTCTGCAGAGTAGCTGGTGGGTTCCAGCCGCTGACCTTTTGGTTAGCAGTTGGCTTGAAGGCATCTCAATCTCAACATGTACAGGACTAGACTCATGATCTGTCACTAAAGCCAAATCTTACTCCAGTATTCTCCATGTCAGTGAATGGCACCACAAGTCAGAATTTTGTCTTAAATATTTCTCAGATATGTCCACTGATGACCATACCCACTGTGACTCCCCTAATCCATGCTGTCATGCTGCAAAAGATTCTCCAATAGCCTACTAACTGGTCTGCCTACACTCTAACCCTTCCAGCACTTTCTCCACATAGCAGCCTGAGTGACATTTGCAAAACCGAAATCTGAAAATGTTACCCCTTGTAAACATTATTATTGACTTTCCACAAATCATAAAAATCAAAACTCTTCACATAGACTACAAGGCCCGACATTTCTGGCTCCTGCCCACCTTTATAATCATCAAATAGTACCGTCATCTGCCTCATTCTCTTCTCTCCAACCTCATTGACCTTCCTTCAGTTCCTTGAGCTCAGCAAGTTTTTTTTTTCCACTACAGGACTTTAACACAAGCCATTCCCTCTGCCTGGAATGCTCTCTCTCCCCACCTGTACCTCCACCTAGTTAACTGCTTACTCATCCTTTATGTCTCAGCTAAACCATCACTTTCTCCTCAAAGATGCCTAGGCCCCCAGTCTAAGTCAGGCTTCTTTGTTATACATTTTCACAGAAACCCATATCACCCTTCCTTCAGAGAATTTACTTCCATTATATTACATATCCACTAGTGCCATCATGGAGCTCTGGTGGCACCTTGGTTAAGAGCTTGGCTGCTAACCAAAAGATCAGCAATTCGAATCCATCAACCACTCCTTGGAAACCCTATGGGGCAGTTCTACTCTGTCCTGTAGGGTCACTATGAGTTGGAATCGACTCGATGGCAACTGGTTTGGTTTTTGTTTCTTTTTTTTGGTTTAGTGCCATCATTTGTTCAATGCCTACCCTACTCACCTGACCGAAAGTTCCACAGGAATAGAATCTAGATCTGCTTGTGCTCACCCCTCTTTCCAAGGAGTCTAGCACAATACCCAGCACATAAAGATCTCTTAATAAATAAATATGCATTTGATAAAGAAAAGTTTTAAAGCTATTTCATCTAAATTTGTCTTTCTGTCATTGAAACTGTAATAAAATGTACTGAATGGCTGCTGGCTGGCTCATATGACCACTTTGTGTGAAGGCAGATATTGTAAATGTAACATAATGCTCTGGAAACTGTAGAGATACTGAGTCCATTTATTTTAAGGCAAAGGGATGGAAAATCCATTGAATAATGCTGAACTCACCTCCACAGAGATTCCCCAACAATAGTCACTGTGCTCGGTGAAAGAAATTATTAACAGGGAGGTGCTGTGCCTAAATACCTGTGGAAGGAATAAAAGATTGTGATCTTTTTTGAGTCTAACCTTCTCAATTTACAAAGTAGATAAGATTCGGAAAGGTAAAAAGACTCGCTGCAAGTTCCTATAATGTAGGGCCCTTACTCCCAGACCCAATAATACCTCTTTATTTGTGTTCTTTCATGTTCCTAATATTCTGCTCTGTTCTCAGAAGACATAGGATAAAGTGTTTTAGTTTATGAAAGAAACACAGTAGTTTCACAATACATATAATTATTTAATAAGTATTTATTCAACACCTTCTGTACGTTGGAACTGGGTAGGTAATACAGGAGTTCTGGTGGTACAGTATTTAAGACCTATGGCTGCTGACCAAAAGGTCTCCAGTTCAAATCCACCAGTCACTCCTTGGAAACCCTACGGGGCAGTTCTGCTCTGTCCTATAGGGTTGCAATGAGTCAGAATTGACTCAGCAGCAATGGATTTGGTTTGGGGGTAGGTAATGCAGAGCTGAAAACAAGATAGCCATGATGTCTTCCTTCATGGAACTTATATTAATTAAGATAGTTATACATTGTGAGGGTTGCTATAAAAGAGATAAAGAAAGCAAGGTGGCAGAGTAGTGAAAGGTGGGGTGGTGGGGAGGAAAGCAGCACCCCTTTAGATAGACTGGTCAGAGCACGTCTCTCTGAGGAACATTGGAGTTTGGATGTGAAAGAAGAGGCCAACCCTGTGAAGGGGGTGTATGGGTAGCCACAGTGGAGAGAGGGTTCCAGGCTGAGGCAACAGCACATGCTAAGGTCCTGAGGAAGGAAAGAACTTGTCTTCCTCAAAGAAAATAAAAGTGATGTGGCTGGGAGGTAGTGAAGAGTGGGGAACATCACATGGGATGATGTTGAAGAGATTGGGAGGAGTCAAATCACTCAGGGCTTTGAAGCTTTGGGCAAGGAGCTTATCCTCTCTTCTAAGAACTGTACATAGAAAGTGTTTAGATGTCTTAGCTGAAGGCAAAATGTGCCTTGACCTGATTTTCATTTTTAAAAGATGACTGGCTATTGGGAGAAATGGATTTTAGGGAGGCCAGTTAGGGAACTACTGCTGTAATCCAGGCAAGTCATGATGGTGACTTGGGCTAAAGTGATGATAGTGAAGGTGGAGACGCAAATGTTTACGCAACGTATTTTGGGGAAGGGAAGAGACAGGAAGAAGTAGGGACAGAGGTAGAAACAATGAGCAAGGAGCTAAATTTTCAGTAAATGGGTGAAATCAGGAGGCCAGGAGAAGACAGTTTCAAAAGACAAGACCGTGTTAGTGGGTGGTGTAGTTGAATGCTGTAAGGTAAAAGGAATTTGGGGTTTTAAATGAGAAAGGAAGATAAATTATTTAAATATGACAATGAGAAAGTAGGAGCATATTTACTACCCCTCATGAGGCATGAAAGGAAAAAAAAAAGGAAAACAGCCTCCTAGGTGAGGATTGCAGAGGGGATGGTAGTGTCAGAAGAAGACAACTAGGTTTCAATTAAGGCAAGGAGATGAAGGAAATGTCCACACACAAATATGTTTGTTGATCACAGATCAGGAATCCCAGAGGATACAGTAAAAGAATTGTACAGGAAGAAGGGTGGGGAATTAGGGATCAACATCATAATATAAGAATAAAAAAAAAGATGGTTGACTGTGGAGCCTTGGATTTATGGCAGGGACTGAGGTGAATAGGGACTTCATACATGACAGGATAATCCTGAAAAGCTTTATTAGAAGGAGGACGATAAATTCAAGCTATGACCTTGAACATGTGGCTTGAAGGCATGGAGATTTCCAGGTGACTTCCTCCTGCAACTCATGGGATGGGTCTAGGTGATGTGTCACTTGGTGCAACTGATCCATCCTGTAAAGAAAATGAGCCCTATGACTCGTGTCCACAATAATAGTCTCTCAAACAGCCAGAAATGATGTTTTGAAGCTGCCACGTTCTTACTGAATATCACTTCCCTAGACAGGCTTGGTTGGAATATGAGTGGGCACCTGCCCCAACCTGGACCAATTAGAATCTTTTCCTAGAATCTTTCTATCTGGGACAAGGAGTTCCTCACTGGGAATAGAAATCATGAGATGTAAAACTTGTTATCTATGGGACAGCAATTTCTCCTGTCATGCAGAGACAGCCAGTCAGAATGAGAACAGCTCAGCTCTTTCTTGGATTCCGTGAGCCAATAAATTTATCTTTTTGCCTAAGATAGAGTTGGGTTTCTGTCACCTGAAACCAAAAGAGTACTAACTTGAACAAAGAATAATAGCTAGTGCACAGTACTGTAGTCTCCTGCTACTGATCATAGGTAGCCATAGTATAATAGCCTTCATAAAATAAGCTAACAAATCCCCTACACCTCAGCATGAGAGAGCCATAAAAGTGGGAAATACTAACGTTACATAATCCTACAAGGCATCTTCCAGATATATGACTTACTTGCCCTTAACTGAGGACTCTAGGATATATCAAAACTGCTGTTGAGTAAGTCCAGATGCCAGGGTGCTGTGTCTTGTTAAGGTGACCTTCAGCTAGCTCTAAGGTTAGGCAAAGGTCCAATGAAAAAATTACAGAAGTAGGCAAATTGTATGCAGGAGAGAGAAGCACCCTAAGCTGACCTTGGCAAGACGCTCAAATGAAAAATCTATTTCAAAGCAAAAGGGATTGTTAATATTCAGAAAACTTCATAAAGTAGTTTGCAAGAGTCTGTAAAGCAGAAGGAACTCAACGAAGGTTAACTGGGGGAGCCTGTACACTATACCAGTAAAACCAAGCTAGTAGCAGGAAACTTTTATGATCTGGGCAGAATACAGAGAACTTGCCAGGGTAAAAGCTTTGAAATGATATCAAGAAGAGCAGGAACTTGGATCCAAACTACAAACTAGAGCCCAGAGATAAATCCCTCAGGCCTCATTTTACTCATTTGTAAAATGGGCAGAATGATAGAGTGTGATTCATAGTCTTCTTGTGAGGATTGAATGATGCAGACAAGTACTAGCAACTGATGCCAAACCTGAAAGCTGCCTGCCACTCCTTACACTGAAAAGACCCTTCCAGGGAGCAAATATACAGAAGATGTGAAGTGCAGAGCCTTGGGCACATGGAAAGAGCTGAGGGTCCCAGGACCAAGCCTTTATGGGAGAATTTTCCCTAGCCTCTTGGGTGGTGACAGCATTAAGATCCCCATTACAGGGATGGGTTTCAGTGCTTGGCTTAGAGAGCTTCCCTGGATCCATTTTGTTACCTATCTTCTTAACACTGAATCTCTTTCATGGCAATGAGCTCATCTGATCCTTAGAACACTCCTGGGAAGATTACAGAGTAGGAATTGCAGTCTTCACTGATGATCTAGCTCAGGCGGATCATCAAAGGCAAAGTCAAGCCTGAGCCCAGGTGCCTTAGCCTCCAAGGCCAACGCTCTTGCCACAAAACCACGTCACGTCACATGAGACTGATTTCGTCCTCTGCTATGTTTTTGTTCACATGGAAAATGTCGCATGAAGTTTCAGTAATTTAATTCAGTTCATGCATTTTTGAGCACTTGCTATACGTTCTTGCTAGAAACTATGCTGAAAGCACAGAATTGCTGTAGCTAAGTAAAGGAGCACCAAAAATAACTTTGAAAGTTCTCTTTACTCTGTATCTGCTTCTGCCCCTGCCCCTATTCAGGCCACCATCTGGAGTATTGCAAGAATCTCCTAAGCGGTCTACCAGTTTCTAGTTTCTCTTAATCCTCCATACGGCTGCCATCATTTGTACACACTTCAAAACTTATCATTGTCTTGCTTGAGAGCCTTCATGGCGCCCCAGTCTCTTCAGCAGGGTTTCTCAATCCTAGTTACATATTAGAATCACCAGAGTAGCTTTAAATGCCCAGGTCCTCTCCCAGATTTTTTTTTTTTTAACCCCTTTGTTTTAGAATTGGTGTGTACAGTCTAACTTTTGTGTGTGTGTGTGTTTTAGGTGAAATTTTACAGAACAAATTAGTTTCTCATTACACAATTAATACACATACTGTTTCATGACATTGGTTGCCAACCCCAGCGCGTGTCAACACTCTCTCCTTCCTGACCTTGGGTCCCCCATTTCCATTCGACCAGCTTTCCTGTCCCCTCCTGCCTTTTCATCCTTGCCCCTGGGCTGGTGTGCCCATTGAGTTTCATATACATGGTTGAGCTACATGTATTATTGTTTGTTTTATGGGACTGTCTAATCTTTGGCTGAAGGGCAAACCTCAGAGTGACCTGAGTACTGAGGTAACAGGGTGTCCAGGGGTCATACTTTCGGGGTTTATCCCAGATATTCTGACTTTAATTAGTCTGGAGTGGAGCCCCCATTTATTTTTTTTCTTTTGCTTTTAATCTCCAGGTGATGTTAAAGTGCAGCCAAGTTTGGAAACCCTGGCCCTAACAATTTAAGCTGGATCTCCTGAGCACTGCATTGAGGCCCTTCACAACCAGGCAATGCCTAATTTTTCTCTCTTATCTCTCCCCATTTGTGCTCTTAACACTATTAAAAAAAAAAAAAAAAAAAGCCCTGTACTATAGTACTTGTTATTATAACAGCACGTTAAGGTAGCTGTCATCCCTAAGACTGTGAGCCTCAAGGGCGAGGATTATCTTTCAACTCTGCATTCCCACAGTCCTGCCTTACCAGTTGCCTTCGAATCAACTCTGATTCATGGTGACCCTATATGTGTCAGAGTAGGGCTCTGCTCCATAGTTTTCTATAGCTGATATTTTGGAAATAGATCTCCAGGTCTTTCTTCCAGTGTGCCTCTGGGTAGACTCAAAAACCGCCAACCTTTTTGTTAGAAGCAGAGCATGTTAACCATTTGGACTACACAGGGACTCCAGAACCCTGTCTAATGTTGGCAAATAGTATGAATGAATGAATGTTGTTTGAATGGGTAGACGGATGTACAGACCGATAGGTGGATGGATTGTTGTTTTTAGTTGTGGTTGAGTCTGTTCCAACTCTAGATGGATAAATTCTGAACCAATCTGATCAGGGTCCCATAGGCCTGCACTGTCATAGCTGAATTATCAAGATTAAAAACTAAGGCTCTTATATTGATATGTCTCTAATATTTTCTCCAGAAAATTCTTGCCCAGAAAGACAAGGGTGCAAGCCAGTAAATAACTTTGTTTTGTTTCATTTTTCACTGTGGAAACTCCCACAAAATCCATTTATCCAGACAGTTGACTGTTCAGCCAGTCCTTTTCAGAACAACTAGGCAAACTCACTCGTATCTAACGAGGCAAACTCAACTAGACAAACTCACTCGTATCTAACTCTCTTCAAAATGCTTCAGAACACTCCCCAAAAGCCTGGTCTGGTCTGCCAATCCTAAACGGTTATAACCTGAACTTTTCCCAATCCCAATCAGAGTCCTACAATAAAATTCCAATACAAACTGACCTCTAAATTCTATAAATTTCTGCCCCTGAACACCCTCTTCTGAGACTCTAGACATTTCAAGAGGGTGCTCTCCTTATATCGGTAAATAATATACTCAGCTTTGCTTGATCAATAGGTTATACTAGTGGTCTTCTGGGGGTGTCAAGACAACACTTAACATTCTTTTCCTACCCTAGAGGGTGATTTGGGGTAAAGAAGTTACTTTGTCAAGTGTTTCTAGAAATAAAATGAGTCCAGTAATACTTGTCACATGTCTTCTTCACAAAGTCTTGGGAAGCATTGAGTGTGCTGCAATTTTCAACAGCACTCTGCATCCAAGGATCTCAAAGCATTTTATTTCCACCCAAGTGCAAATATGTTACCTGATTAACAGTGCTGCTTCTGCAAGTGGCAAAGGATTTCACAGCTCCAAGCACCGTCTGTCAAACTTAGCACTCTCTAAATGCAATGACTTTATCACACCATTCTAAGAGCAATGCAGTGGGAAGAACTGGATGGAAACGAAGACCGTTAAACTTGCTGCTGGTTCCCTAATTAAGAACTAAAGAATGCCTCCAAAATGCTGATTTCTTTATTTGACTTCATTAGAACAATCACACATGGATGGACTCATAATTACTCTTAAATGACAAGTGCTAGTTTATTAACGTTACCAAACTGAGGAGCGGTACAAGTGTCTGCAATATGTCAATTTCAAAACGCTGTGAAACAAACTGTTACTGTTAATTATGTTGAACCTTTCACATTTTGGATTCTAAATGGAACTAATGCTTTTACAGGCTTGGAACACTCTGTCCTTATGCTTCACAGGGAGGAAAAAAAAAAATCTACCTATTGTTCATTACCTAACAACAGGGTATGTAGAAAGCAAAAAACAGTTAATAGTATTTTTTGAAAAGGATCATAAACCAAGCCGCATTAGACTTCAATAAAATCCGATGATGGCAGAGATCAGCATTAGGATTTCCCGTGCAAGAAAAAAAAAAAAAAATGCAGTGTTGGTTTCGGAAGCGTTCCTTCCCATTGCTTGCTGCCTGGGTGTTCAAGATGCAAAGAAAAAGTTTAGAGCGTTCGTGAGCTGGTTCTTCAAAGAAAGACTCTAATTACTGAATTTCTAACTCATCCATGCGTATTGGGCTTTATATCATTCCAAAGATGCAGTTTGACATTTGAGCAATAATACTGTACTTACTGGACAATATAAGGGGGGAAAAAAACGAGAGAAATGTGAGGTCTTCTATGAACTTGAGATGATTGCTTTATCCCTGCCAACATGTACTGAAACTGGATTTGTAATCACTAAAGACAGTCCTGCCAGAAATAATTCTGTAGTCTATAGGACCTTTCTAATTTCTGCTAATTGACTAAAACTCCCATGATAAATTATAAAATTTTGTGAATTGGAGAAAGAAATAATATGATTATTAAAACTCCAAAGCAATGAGTCAAGCTAAGTGTCTTCATTATCCACAGAATAATACCCTCCAACAGTGACCAGAATGCATCCTAGCAACATAATAAGCTCTTCACTAAGAACAAAGAACATATAATGATTGAAGTAAATAACTGCCCATCCTTGTTTTGTATTCTATTCTTGGTTCTGCTGCTAATTCGTAGCCCTAGTAAATCACTAGTCTACCTTAGTGTTTCCAGGCCTCTTCCTATAAAATTAAAAGGAAATATTGTGGGATGCTGTTGTCAGGTGCCATCCAGTCAGTTCCGACTCATAGTCACCCCATATACAACGGAATGAAACACTGCCCAGTCCTGAGCCATCCTCACAATCATTGTTATGCTTAAGCCCATGGTTGCAGCCACTGTGTCAGATATTTGTAGCTGTTTCTTCTCATTTTGAGTTGTGCCGTATCAACAAATGAAGGTCCTGAAAGCTTGAGTCCATCCACGTCATTAAGGTCAACTCTACTTTAAGGAGGCAGCTCTTTCCCAGTCATCTTTTGAGTGCCCTCCAACCTTGGGGGGGGGTGCTCATCTTCCAGCACACATTCCATCAGACAGTGTTCCACTGCTATTTTTAAGGTTTTCACTGGCCAAATCTTTTCAGAAGTAGACTGCCGGATCCTTCTCCCTAGTCTGTCTTAGTCTAGAAGCTCGGCTGAAACCTGTCCACCATGAGTGACCCTGTTGGTATTTGAATACCAGTGGTATAGCTTCCAGCATCACAGCAAAACACAAGCCCTGACAATATGACAAACTGAGAGACTTGTTGGGTATTTGACCAAAAAAAAAAAAGCAAAGGTGTGGATTAAGTTAAGTAATATTAACTCAAATTTGAGGTCAAATAGGGTCCAAACCTTCCTTACCTGCCAACACCAGATTTCACAAAACACTACTTGTTCTTTTTGTAGTCTCCAGAGACCAGCCTTTAAATTTTCATAATAAAATGTTGTCAAAGCCCAGCCACAAGGAGCAACAGTGATTTTTTTCTCTCTTTCCTTTCATCCTCCTCGCTACTTATTCCCCTTTTTCTACCTTCACAGTGGGATGATTTCAGAACAAAATAAAAAAATAAATAAAGGCAGGGGGAAAAAATCTGGTGCCTCATCTGTCTTCCTGCCAGGTCCTTTCCCCTAGGTATCTGTCCCTCTTTTAGTCCCTCTCATGGATTGAATTATGTCCCCCAAAAAATGTATCAACTTGGTTAAGCCATGATTCCCAGTACTGTGTGGTTGTCCTCCATTTTGTGATTGTAACTTTATGTTAAAAGGATTAGGGTGGGATTGTAACACCACCCTTACTCAGGTCACCTCCCAGATCCAATGTGAAGAGAGTTTGCCTGGGGTGTGGCCTGCACCACCTTTTATCTCTCAAGAGATAAAAGAAAAAGGGAAGCAAGCAGAGAGTTGAGGACCTCATACCACCAAGAAAGCAGCATCAGGAGCAGAGTGCATCCTTTGGACCCAGGGTCTCTGTGCCTGAGAAGCTCCTTGACCAGGGGAAGATTGAGGACAAGAACCTTCCTCCAGAGCCGACAGATGACTTGATGATGATGACTTGAATTTGGATTTTAGCCTACTTTACTGTGAGAAAATAAATTGTTCTTTGTTAAAGCCATCCACTTGTGGTATTTCTGTTAGTGCAGCACTAGATGACTAAGACAGTCCCACCTTGTTACAGAAAGGAAAAGGTAAGCTACCCATTCGAGTTGGTTTCAACTCATGGCGACCCCGTGTGTGTCCAGGAAGAACTGTGTTCCATAAGGTTTTCAGTGGTTGATATTTTGGAATTAGGTTGCCAGGCCTTTTTCTTCCCAGATGCCTCTGGGTGGCATCGAACTTCTAACCTTCAGTTAGCAGCAGAGCACATTAACTGTTTGTATCACTCAGGAACTCCAAAGGTAAGCTACAACCAAAACCAAATTTGTTGTCCCTGAGTTGATTCCAACTCATGGCTACCACATGTGTTGCTGAGTAGAACTGCTTCATAGGGTTTTCCTGGCTGTAATCTTTAAGAAACAGGTCACCAGGCCTTTTCTTCCATGACACCGCTGGGTGGGTTCAAACTGACAACTTTTTAGAATAGTAAAGTAGACCTTGCCACCACCAATTCCTCCTGAGCTCCACACCCACCCACCAACAGATACTAGTAAAACCCCTTGAATTTTTAATCTACTGCTGGGAATGACATAAAAAATATACCATCGGAGATTATCCAGTGAAATTTTCATCTCTACTAAGGCAATGTTACTGTTAAAAAAAAAAAAATTATTTTTGCCCCACTCCTGGGTATTTATTTTTCACTGCTAAAGAATCCAAGCCCAAACATTGCAATGAGCCTGAGACAACTCAGCTATTAAAAACTGCCCTCAACTGTTACCAAAGGTGTCTCCTTGGTGGCCATTCTCAGCAATCCCTTTCAGCAAATGAAAACGCAGCTCAGAGAGAGGCGAAGCACTCATTTACAAATTAGCTCCCTTAAAAAAAACGCAGTTAATATATTGTTGCTAGGATTTAATGCTCTCATTATCTTTCATTATTTACAGCCAATGTCTTAATATCCCATGAAATGTTTCTTCTGACTCATTCTGAAAATGATTTTAATCTTCTGATTTAGCTTGTTCTAAACTCAAACACTTTGCCATAATGAACCTGCTCCCCCTAATTAACTGTTCATGGGGAGCCCACACTACCCTGCAAGAAAGTTATTACTGATGTGAAGTGGTAGGTGGCCGGGCTGCCAGCAGGCTCAGCATTCACAGTCCCATCAATTGCTTCATAACCATGAACTTGGATTCTCAGTAGCAATATCTCCTAACAGGTATCATAAAACGTGCCCGAGTGAATATCTACATGTCCCAAGTGGAATCCTTTCACTCTCTGCCTATAACTACAACAGTCAACACTAGAAACGTGTTTATTAAATCAAACAGCTTTTATTGGCATGCTTACCAAGAAACCACCACTGTGGAAGGCAGTGGAGATTAATGGATGTGTAAGTCACAGCCACAGGTCTCAAAAGCTCACAGTCAAGCAGAGGAAATTCCACAGGAACGTGATTTCTAACAAAAGATGTAAATAAAAGTTTCAAACACAAAATATCATAAAACATTACAAGACTAATTGCCAAATAAGTAGATTAGACAGTTCAGAACAGAAAGAGATCATGGTGGGCAAGAATGAGCTGGAAAGACTTCTCAATTTTAAAGATGCTTAGGCAAAATCTTGAGGAAAGATAGGGGCTGACTGATTGAAGATGGAGGAGGGCATTCTTAATAATTAACTGCAAATCACTCATTTAGTGAGTACCTATTGTGCGTCAGGCAATCAACTCAGGGCTTTTACCTACATTAACTCATTTATACTTCAAAATGCACAACAGGTAGGCTTGATATCTTTATTTTTTCAAACGAAAATTGAGGCATGGAAAATCACACAGTTAATTTGTGGCAGAGCTCTGATTAGATACACTCGGAACCCTAAGCACATCTTTCCACTTCATCATATGTCCCTGTTTAGTGTCAGTGGAGGAAAACAGTGAGAAAGAACCTGAAGACCAGACGCTTCTCGTAGATTGGTTTGCCTGTAGGAAGAGGCCCAAGAAGTTGAACCAAGAGAGATAAGGATAGAAAGGACTATGAAAAGTTCTGAATGCCCTGCAGTGTGAAGTCACTGAGTTTAGAAAGCTCACTTTGGTTGTAGGGTCAACATTCATTAGAGGGGAAAAGACAAAATTCGGAGACAATTTAAGACACAGATAATTCAATGAACTTTGTGGTAGTCTATATACAACGGAGTAATGGCTTGCGCTAGGGCACTAGCAGTAGACACTGGCAAAAGAAATGGATGTGAGAGACAGTACAAAGAAAAAAAATCAGGATTTGCCAACTAGCAGAAACTTTCCAGCATTTCTGCATTTGCTCTTCTCCCAGGACACACACCTCAACTATGTTTTCCACCTACCCTTGCAGATACGATAGCCACGTGCCTGAGTCTAGCCAAACAAGTGTGAGCAGAAGTGAGATAAAGCACTTTCCGGTCAGATGCAAAAAACTTCCTACAACCACCAAAAACAAACCAAACCAAACCCAGTGCAGTCAACTCAATTCTGACTCATAGCGACCCTAAAGGAGAGAGTAGAACTGCCCCATAGAGTTTCCAAGGAGCGCCTGGCAGATTCAAACTGCCGACCCTTTGGTTAGCAGTCGTAGCACTTAACCACTACACCACCCACAATGCCCACGAAATCATAGAGCCTAAGGATGGAAGAAGCCTGTTTTCCTCCTCCTTGTTTAGAGGAGAGCTGCCCACTGACCAGGAACACCTGATTGGGACTCTGTATAATTGAGAAATCAACTCCTATCATATTAGAGCCATTATACATGTTTAGATTTATTTTTATAGCAGGTTAGCATTACTTTAAATAACACAGCAACAAATCAGATGTAGAAATGAGATTAAGCAAGCAAGATAATGATAATGATTGGCCCTTCGGTGCCGGGAATGATTATTTTTAACAGGGAGTTTCATCAGGAAAGACCAATTGCTTGAAAAGGACATCCTGGTTGGTAAACTAGAGGGCCAGCAAAAATGAGAGAAATTCTCAATAAGATGGACTGACACAATAGCCAAAACAATGGACTCAAACCCACCAACAATCACGAAGATGGTGCAAGACTGGACAGTGAATGCTTTGTTCCGTTATACACAAGGTCATCAGGAGTCAGCATCGACTCAATGGCAACTAACAGCAATGACATCAATGGTTAAACAAAGAAGTGGGAATTGGAGGTGATTTTCATTAAGTATGTCAAGGGAGTCACTAGTAGAGCAACTTAACTGAAATATCCATGGGGCAGTTCATGCTGTGGGAAAAATAGGTCAGGGTGAGACATAAACATTTGGGATTTGCTGCAAAAGGTAATAGTTAACATCATAGAAGCTGCTGAGCTCCCAAGTATGTGTTGAGAAGAGAAGCTGTGAAGCAGAGCTTCACAGATGTGGGGAGGAAACCAATCGAAGGAAATGTCATGAAAACCACATAAGGAGAGGGCTACAAAAAAAAGTGGCTAAGTGTTTGTGGGAAACCCTAGTGGTGCAGTGGTTAAGTGCTACAGCTGCTAACCAAAGGGTTGGCAGTTCAAATCCACCAGGCGCTCCTTGGAAACTCTATGGGGCAGTTCTACTCTGTCCTTTAGGGTCGCTAGGAGTCGGAATTGACTCAATGGCACTGGGTTTGGTTTTTTTGGTTTAAGTGTTTGTGGGGGGAAAAACTAAACGCAGACTTTATTTGAAAGCAAGACTTTGTTTTTTATAAGAACTGAATTGCAGAAAGGAAAAGGAACATGTTCACCAGCCAGAATCAGGTCGCCACATCCCAGTTCCTTTACACAACAGCGAGAGGCTTTCTATTACACATGAACACAATCTAAGGCCCCATACTGGGATGAATAACTGGTGTCCCCCCAAAATCAACATCCACTCAGAACCTTAGAATGTGACCGTATTTGGAAATAGGGTCTTTGTAGACGTCAGCAAGTTAAGATGATGTCATACTGGATTGGTAGGGATGGGAGCTAAATCCAGCGACTGGGATCCTGATAAGAAGAGACACAGAGACAGGGGGAGAAGGCTATATGAAGATGGAGGCAGAGATTGGAGTGATGGGTCTACAAGACAAGGAATGCTGAGGGTTGCCACCAACTACTCAAAGCTAGAAAGAGGCAAGGAAGGATTCTTCCCTACATAGAGCCTTCAGAGGGAGCATGGCCTTGATTTTGGACAGCAAGCCTCAAGAACGATGAAAGAATAAATTTCTATTGATTTAATTTGTGGTAATTTGCCACAGCAGCCCTAGGAAATTAATATAGACCCCCTTTAAGAACTGTCATTGATTCAGCAGGGGAGAAGGAAGAGAAGATGAGACCTCATGACACTCAGCAGTAGAAATGAAAATAGAACTCTGTCATTAGCTAGTGAAACTCAAAAAGGCTACTTGAGAGAGATCTCGATACATTTGAACAAGATCACAGTATTTGCTTAATTTGTTGTTGTTGTTGTTAGGGGCTCTTGAGTAGGTTCCGACTCACAGTGACCCTATGTACAACAGAACAAAACACTGACTGGTCCGGCATCATCCTCACAGTTGTTGCTATGTTTGAGCCCATTGTTGCAGCAACTTTTTCAATCTGTCTCGTTGAAGATCTTCCTCTTTTTCCTTGACTCCCTACTTTACCAAGCATGATGTCTGTCATGGATTTAATTGTGTACCCCAAAAATATGTCTCAATTTGGGTAGGCTATGATTCCCTGTATTGTTTGGTTGTCCTCCATTTTGTGATTGATGTAATTTCCTATGTGTTGTAAATCCTAATCTCTGCCTGTGGTTAATGAGGCAGGATTAGATTATGTTAAAGAGGATTAGGGTGGGATGTAACACCCTTACTCAGGTCACATCCCTGATCCAATGTAAAGGGAGTTTCCCTGGGGTGTGGCCTGCATCAACTTCTATCTTACAAGAGATAAAAGGAAAGGGAAGTGAGCAGAGAGATGGAGGACCTCATACCACCGAGAAAGCAGTGCAGGGAGAAGAGCAAGTCCTTCAGACCCAAGGTTTCTGCACAGAGAAACTCCTAGATCATGGAATGGTTGATGACAAGGACCTTGCTCCAGAGTCAACAGAGAGAGAAAGCCTTCCCTTGGAGCTGGTGCCCTGAATTTGGACTTGTAGCCTACTAAATTGTGGGAGAATAAACTTCTGTTTGTTAAAGCCATCCACTTGTGGTACTTCTGTTATAGCAGCACTGGATGGCTAAGACAATGTCCTTCTTCAGGGACTGGTCTCTCCTGATAACATATTCAAAGTGTCCAAGACAAAGTCTTGCCATCCTCCCCTTTAAGGTGCATTGTTCATTCTTCTGTCAGTCCATGGTATATTCAATATTCTTTACCAACACCATATTTCAAGTGCATCAATTCTTCCTGGTTCTTCCTTATTTGCTGTCCAGATTTCACATGCATTGTACACCTTAGTCCTCGAGGTGGCATCTTTACTTTTTAACACTTTAAAGAGGTCTTTCGCAGCAAATTTGCCCAATACAATATGTCATTTGATTTCTTGACCCCTGCTTCCATGGGCGTTGATTGTGGACCCAAGTAAAATGAAATCCTTGACAACTTCAATATTTTCTCCATTTATCATGATGTTGCTTATTGGTCCAATTGTGAGGATTTTTGTTTTCTTTACATTGAGGTGTAATCCATTCCGAAGGTTATGTTCTTTGACCTTCATCAGTAAGTGCTTCAAATCCCCTTTGCTTTCAGCAAAGATGGTTGTGACATCTGCATATCACAGGTTGTTAATGAGTCTTCCTCTGTTCCTGATGCTGCACACTTCTTCATATGGTCCAGTTTCTCAGATTATTTGCTCAGCATACAGATTGAATAAGTATGGTGAAAGGATACAACCTTGATGCACACATTTCCTGACTTTAAACCATGCAGTATCCTCTTGTTCTCTTCGAATAACTGCCGCTTGGCTATATACAGGTTCCTCATGAGCATAATTAACTGTTCTGGAATTTTCATTCTCATAATATTATCCATAATTTGTTATGCTTCACACAGTTGAATGCCTTTGCATAGTCAATAAAACAAGGTAAACATCTTTCCAGTGTACTCTCCTTTCAGCCAAGACCCGTATGACATAAGCAACGATATTCCCCATTTCATGTCTTCTGAATCCAGCTTGAGTTTCTGGCAGTTCCCCGTCAATGCACTGCTGCAACCATTTCTGAATTATCTTCAGCAAAATTTTACTTGCATGTGATACTAATGACATTATTCAATGATTTCTGCTTTCTGTTGAATCATCTTTCTTTGGAATGGGCACAGATATGGATCTCTTCCAGTCAGCTGACCAGGTAGCTGTCTACCAAATTTCCTGGCATAGATGAGTGGGTACTTCCAGCATTGCATTCCTTTGTTGAAACATCTCAATTGATATTCCATCAATTCCTGGAGGCTTGTTTTTCGCCAATGCCTCTTCAGTGCAGCTTGGAGTTTTTCCTGCAATACCATCAGTTCTTGATCATGTGCTACCTCCTGAAATGTGGAACGTCAACCAATTCTTTTTGGTACAGTGACTCTGTATTCCTTCCATCTTCTTCTGATGCTTCCTGTGATGCTCAATTTTTTCCCAGAGAATCCTTCAATACTGCAACTCAAAGTGTTACCAATGGCCAATCTGACACAAAGGGTCCATGTCTTTTCCCAAGTGAGAATACATGGGAAAGACAAATTTTATCTTCAGTAAGCTTTATTTTGCTTAAGTCAAGCAAAAGGAGTCACGGGTTATCTAAGCCTCTCCAAAAGACTGACTCAAAAAGGGAGGCAAGTTGAGGGCTTATATGGGTTCGGTGGAGACAATAGAGTAATGAATATTTAGTGGGTTTCTTTCAAGGGGCGGGTACTTCTCCAAATGGCAGTGTATGTTAATTAGGTTGCGCGTGCATCTGGAATCTGAGATGGAACCCGTTGATATTCAAGATGGAGTCCTCTCGGCAGCCCTTGACATCACTTATTATGGGATATAGTGCACGCGCACTTTATCTTCAGCACTACATCACCATCTTCGGAGGGCTAAGAAGGCCAAACAGCAGTCGAACTCTGCTCCTCTGTGCATACAATAAGTGCAAAGGAGGAGGGGACTAGGAAGACACTAAGAAGAAGATAGTAAGTCAGTGGCTTCCCCAATCCTATCTTACGCTGACAGGGTGGGTTCCTGTTTACCCAACTTGTAGATGGCAATCTTTTTAAAAGCTCTTTTGTTCAGCCACCAGCACAGTTAACCCCATCTGTCTCAAAAGCTTGAATTTTTTCTTTAGTTCTTTCTGCTTGAGAAATGCTAACAGTGTTCTTCCCTTCTGGTTTTCTAATTCCAGGTCTTTGCACATTTCATTACAATACTTTATTTTGTCGTTTCAAGTGGCCCTTTGAGAGCCACCATTCATCTGTCGGTTTGTCGTACTGTGGTGGCTTTCATGTTGCTCTGATGCTGGAAGTTATGCCACCTGTAATTCAAATACCAGTAGGGCCACCCAGGGTAGACAGGTTCCAGTGGAGCTTCCAGATTCAGACAGACTGGGAAGAAGGATCTAGTAATCTACTTCTGAAAAAATTGGCCAGTGGAAACATTACTGATAGCAGCTGAATATTGCTCAATTTAGGTTCTCCAATTTGGATCTGTAAAAGAGTTTCAGACTTCAACAATGAGATCAAAGCACTTAAAGAAAGATCTCTTTATTAGTTGAATTTTTCCCTTTTAGAATATATGACACAAAGTTCTGTTAATTATGAGAGTTGCCTTCCTTTTTTTTCACAAGAGGTCAAGAAGAAAGTGGATTACAAAATAATCATTGGATTTGTGACCAGATGTAATTACAGAAGGTGCACTGCAGAAAAGTCAAGAGGAAGGAACCTGTCTGGAGTGGAAGCGTGAGATGCCCAAAAGCCTCATGCAAGCGTGCATATTGACATAGGCAGAGTTATATATTTATATGAATACAAATATGAAAGCATATATATTAGGTTGTTGACAAGGCCAAGGGTATGGGAGGGTGAAGAGCCAAGAAAAAAAAAAGATGAAAAGAGACAGAACAGAATTTCAAATTCTCATGAAATCCATACTTTTCCGGAGCTATGGAGACTGGCTGAACCCCCTGACACTATTACCCTAAGATAATCTTTAAACCTTAAACTAAAAATATCTCCTGAAGTCTTCTTAAAACCAAGCACTAGTTTAGCTTAACTAGTAAGGAAAGCCTGCCTTGAGCATTATGGTCTTTTAAGATCTATCTATATGGGATCAAACTGACAAGAGCAATTTGAAAGATTAGATAGGAAACTTAGGGGCAGTAAGTTAATGTTAATGGAGGAGGAACAACTGAGAACAGGAGGGTGAGAATAGTTGTACAATTTGATGAATTTTTTTTTTTTTTAGTCGGTGTCACAGAATTGTACATGTAAAAACTTAAATTGGCGTATTTTTTGCTGTGTATATTCTCAACAACAAAATTAATTATTTTTATATTCTCAACAACAAAATAAATTATATTTAAAAAATCCAGTGAGGCAAAACTCAGCATTAGAATTGACACAAACTTTCTAAAGAGGGATTTTCTCGTATTTTATAAAATTTCAAACACAAAAAAAGAAAAAAGATTGCACTAAAAAGGCATCCATCATATTATTGCATTTGTGCACTTAATTACATATGCATAAACATTTATAAAACTAAATTAAATTTAAATTGGAAGTAGTAAGTATACAGCACTCATTGCAAATATTTGTGAGCTAAAGGAAATTGCAAACTAGGGTGTTAATTTATAGGGAAATGTTGGGTAAGGTGAAGGTTTTAGCAATTCAGTAGATTCAATTTTCTATTAATTTCATGATATGAGGAAGATAGGCTTAATTTAATATTAATATGACTTTTTCATTTGAAGAAAAATAAGCCAGTAAAAGTTATAATAAGAAGCCCTGGGGGCACAAAAGGCTGCTAACCCAAAGGTTGGCTGTTCAAACTCACCCAGTGGATCCACAGAGAAAGATCTGGCAATCTGGCTTCCATAAAGATTAAAACCAAACCAAACCCATTTCTGTTAAATTGATTTGGATTAAAAAAGGCTCTGTAGGACAGAGTAGAATCATCCCATATGGTTTCCAAGGAGCAGCTGGTGGATTCGAACTGCTGACCTTGTGATTAGCAGCCTGAGCTCTTAACCAGGGTCTAGAAAACTCTATGGGGCAGTTCTACTCTGTCACGTAGGGTCACTATGATTCAAAATCAACTCGATGACATCCAAAAACGAAAAGGTATAGCCCACTTTTTTAACTATCATATTTGGTCTATTCAGTAGATTGAACTGGTTTCACAAACCTAAGAATATTAAAAAATTAGGTTTGAATATTATAATTCAGTAGTCATAGGATGCTAATCGTCATCACTAACCTAAAAAAGAGGTTATTGGCCTCAATCCCATTTTATGGATGACATACAAAGGCTATTCAATAATTTACTCTTGGTCCTTCAGAGCTTTTTAGCCCCTATTCTTTGCAGAGTCAGCTGTGTATTCTTGGAACTGAGGGGTTTCCTCAATTCTGAGCCTTCGAGAATTGCTTGCTGCTACTACTAATATAATTATGAATAAAAAGGGGGAGAAAGAAGAAGAAGGCTTCTGAGCAGATCTCTAAAACACTATAATGGAATGAAGCTCCCCAGGGAGTTCCCAAGCCACAGGTTCTCCAGACAAGTGCAGGTGCCACTAGCTTGGGTAGCTTTGCTGTAACTTCTGCCTTCATCATTCCCAAAAGCAGTCAGTGTAGTTTCAAGGCACTTGCTCCAGGAGACAAAGCAGGAAGAACGCAGAGTGACGGCCTGAGTCACACCCCTTCAATTTCTCTCTCTCCCTCATCCAAGCCTTACATCACCTCCCAAGAGTCCAAAAGTAGATGCAAGAGTCATCCCCACTCTGCCTTCTTCTGGCTGTGTGATCTTGGACCCAGGACTTAACCTGTCTGAACCCAAGTCTCTCTCTAAAAAGATAACTAGAGCTGCAATCACTGTTACTCAGACAGTTCATGCAATCTCTAAACATCTCTTCATACGCCTGGCTGCCCAGTCTCCCAAACGTTCTTGGAACTTCTCTACCCAACTGATAAAGCTGTGTAGAGTAGTTCCTAAAACGTTTTGCTTATGAAAACCCCCATCTAACAATAAAAAAAAATGGAGATCTCTCCACCATTATGGCAGGTATGTGTTTTGTATCTGTTGACTGAGAAAATAATAGCCAAAAGCTTCTATTGATTTAGTCATTTATTAGAATGAATATGCATTTTATTTTTGGAACAGTATTTACACACAGTTGAGAAAACAGAATTCACCAAGCTATGGGAGCCATTGTACTTATTCAAATTATGGACAACCCTGATTGTCTAACAGGTCTGCCACACCTTGTGTTAACATTGAGGTCCTTCCAAAGATATTCAGACCTCAGACTGGAAACCACTGACCAGAGCTATTTAAATAATTGGGTAATGATTAGCCTCAGAAAGTTCATCTTTTCTATAGCTTCCTCATTTAAGGAAATGAGATGTTAGGTGCCGCTGCTGTTCAAGGAGCCACACGGAGAACCTGGCATGTCTGACGTAGGCACCGTAGATCACCAACACAGAGATCCTTAACCCACCTTCAGAGCACAACTAGATTCTGATAAAAAATTTAGAAACCAATTGCTTAAAGAGCAAAACTCCTGTTTTGTTGTTTGCTAGTTTTCCCTTCTGAAAGGCTCATTAAGCACAAGAAGCTGAAGAGCAGAGTTTAAAAAAAAAAAAAAAAGAGGAAGCAAAACTGCCTTTCTAAATCCAAGAGTTCAAATGAGATTGCATACAAATTGCTGGGGTCTCTCTTCCTTCAGCCTAGCAGCTATTTCCCCTACCTCTGTGTAATTTGCATGGCAAACAATGGAACAGAATGCTAAGACAAAGAGCCTCAACTGGTGAAGGCCATAAAACCTCTGTGTCTGTTTGCACCTGCAATCTACCAGGATCCGCACTGCCTCACAAATTTCTTCCACACACTACTGTCCATCATATGGGCCGCTTTTAGGGAATGAAATAGAAGCCGTCATTAGTCATAGAAACAATAGCAATTCGTGCCACCTTTATGCAGGCAGTTAAGAGAAGGCTTACTGCTACTGTTTGGCCATTTTACAACTATCCAGATTGAGAAACACCGACCAGTTTAACACAGAGCCAGTGAATTTCACCAAACAAGCAAATCTACACCCTTCAAGTGGGCTGTCAACTATTTGCCTGAAATTGAGGGTTAATTAAACTACAACCTCGGATGTGTAAACACGTGGAGAAAGGCTAAAAAAAGAAAGGTTGGTCAACCAAAAATCCCCCTCTCTGAGGTCTAGAGGGTCCATTGTGACCCTTGTACTCCAGGGAGCAGGATGTTAAACCCTCAGTCAGCCTGATGAGATCAGTTCTCATTGCTGGAGGATGTAATCGCTTCTAAGAGACTATAATTAAGGTGGTGATTAAGGTTAGCAGTGGGAAAGGAAATGTCCCCAGGGTGAGGCTAAGCTGCCAGAGATCGCGCTAACAGAGTGCAAGGCCATGTGGCTGTGGCTTCCCCTCAATTTATGGCCTCTTTAAGACTACTGCAAAACGGCTTTCCTCATAAATCTTTAGGCCAATATGAAATAGTAACCCCCAGCCTTCAACAGTAGGCTCTAAATGGTCAGCAATTCCTGGAGGCTCGTCCAGCCCAGAAAGTATACGTCTGAGAAATGCGAAATCGCAACCTCTAATATACTGAGCTCGTGAAAAAATGCAGTTCTCGTGGGTTCATGGAGAAGAAGAAATTCCAGTTAGCAGACTTGTGGGGAGTCTCTCTCTCAATCTTTATGCTGTTCCTACTTGTCAGTATGGGATTGAGATCATCTAAGGATTGAAAAGACAGATCAATGAGCCAGGATTAAGGCCTTAGGGTGTGGTAGTGAAATTATGGGTAGTGCAATTTGGGCAGAAGGTCCGTCACCAGAAAAAAAAAAGCTTGTTGCCATCAAGTCAATCCCAACTCACGGTAACCCCATGTATTACAGGGTAGAACTGTTTCATATGATTTTCTTGGCTGTAACCTTTATGGAAGAAAATCGCCAGGCCTTTCTTCCATGGTGCCACTGGGGAGGTTCTAACCACCAATCTTTAGATTAGCATGCAAGCGCAAACCGCTTATGTCACCCAGGGACCTCCTGTCACCAGTCAGGAGATCAAATCCAAAGGGAGGCCAGACAAAATCAGGCAGCTGCGTGACTGAGACCAGGAATCACACAGGAGCAGGAGGTGGGGCTGCATATAGGTGAGGACAAGGAGACTGCTAAAGGTTTCCACAGGCTGGAGACCAACAGAATCCCACAGTAGACAAGAGTAGATTTGAGGCTGGATTCTAAGACAAAGTCCAAATTCATTCAGAGCATCTCCAAATGCTCCTGCTAGGGTGAACAAATTTATACCAGCTCAGTTGGATTAGCTTAGCTGCATCCAATAGAAAATTAAAAAGAGCACTGGAGAAAGTCAGGGATTGGCAGAACAGGGCTGCTGTGGTAGGTTTACTATACTCAGGACTGCTGAGTACTATTCAACATTGTAGCAACACACAAGCCTCCATGACAGATGGGTGGTGGCTGCACGTGAGGTGCATCGGCTGGGAATCAAACCCACATCTCCCACATGGAAGATGAGAATTCTTCCACTGACCTACGAATGCATCTCTTCAGTGGAGTGTCTAGACTAAGACAGGCTAGGAAAAAAGGCCTGGCATTCTACTTCCAAAAACCAGCCAATGAAAACTCTGAATTACTATGGTCTGATCTACAGTCAGTCATGGGGATGGCACAAGACTGGACAGCATTTCCTTCCATTCTGCATGTGGTTGCCAAGAGTCAGGGGCTGACTCAATGGCTGCTAACAACAACATGGCATTCAGGGACCCAGGCTCCTTTCCTCTTTCCATTCTACCCCTAGGCTGAGGGTTTTGTCCTCATGGCCCACAATGGCTGTTACAGCACCAGCCATCACAACTGCATTCCAAGCAACAGGATAGAGGAAGAAAGGTACAGTCTTCGCCTTCTACAAAGGCTTCCCAGAAGCATCAACCAGCTCTTCCACTTGTAACTCATGGGCCAGAATCAGAGTCATATGACCACACAAGCTGCAAGGGACACGAAAAATGTAGTCTTGAGGTTAAATTCATTCTTACTCTCAATAAATTACTGTCACTAAGTGAAAAAGGGGAAATGGATACTTTCAGGGAACTAGAAGTCTCTGCCAGTGAGGGGATTTCTTCTCGGATGTTCTGATGAGCCCTTTCAAGTGTGTCAGTCATGGTCACACACCCTGCAGTGCCTTTGTTCAGCTGTTAGTCCTCCAACTTGAGCATCTTCTCCCCCAGCAATAGGGGGCATTCTCCCCCAGTCAAGGATCCAATGTTAGATAAGAGGCTTTAGGGGCTCTTGTCTATTAGGAGAATGCTTGGACAATAAAGAGTTAGGCAGGTAAAGGAACTGGGAGTGGGCAGCCAGGGTATCCCCCTGGGATTCTGACAGCTAAGACAAAGTATGACAGAGACCTCGGCTGAGAGCCACAGAGTAAAATCCGTCTGGGTCTTGGGCAAGCCACACAATCTGCAGATTTCCAAAAGAAGGTTTATCATCTGAGTGGTTATCAAGGAGGAAGGGCCCCTAGTCATTCAGAAAAGGTGCTGCCATTTGAGAAGCAACAAGAGGCAAAAGGAACTTGGTACAGTAGAAAGTACACAAGAATTGGGGTTGCTTATTTATTTCCCAAGTATTTATTGAACTCCTACTATGTGTCAGTGAGGGCAGTGCTGGTTCAGTGGTAGAATTTTTGCCTTCATGCACGAGACCCAGTTCAATTCCTGGCCAGTGCACCTCACACCCAGCTGCCACTCCTCTATCAGTGAAGGCTTTTGTGTTGCTCTGATGCTGAGCAGGCTTCAGAGGAGCTTCCGGACTAAGGAGGACTAGAAAGGCCTAGCCATCTACTTCTGAAGATTAGCCAATGAAAACTCTCTGGGTCACAATGTTCCCATCCACAACTGATCATGGGGATGGTGCAGGGCTGTGCAGCATTTGTTCTGTTGTGTTTGGGATCGCACGAGTCAAGGCCCAACTAGAAGGCAGCTAACAACAACTGTGTGTCAGATACTTCCCTGAGGAGGCGGTGGTTCCATGCTTGTTCACTGGCATGGAAATGAGTCTTAATACTCATTTTGGAAATGAAAATAAAATGGAGGTAGAAAAACCAGGTTCCCTGGCACTCACAAAATAGGGAGCAGCTTCAGAATTTTAGACCATAGTGAGGAACTGGCAAAAAAAAGAAAAGAAAAACGGCAAGCAAACAAAAATAACTTATAACGACAAATCAAGAACAGCTGTGGAGTGGCCTGCGTGTCTTCTATATTTTCTTTATTATTCTAAAGTCAGGATAACAACTCTATGGTTACAAACCATCATTTAAATATGTATTAACTGCACACTGGAGACAACCTGGCCCTAAGGGATCCAAACATCATAAGTTCATTGCATTGAATGTCATCCCAAAACCATGCTTTAAATCATCCCCCCCCCCCCCCCCGCCTTTCTTTTCCTATCTTTCCTCAAGGGGAACAGTGGAGCATTTTCCATTTGAATTTGTTGTTTAGAATTGATATATGAGCCCCTCAGTGTAAACTAAGAAATGGTGCCCCTTGTGTGTTCTTAAAATTATACCATATGTCTCTCACATCTACAGGCATTTGTTTCCTGGGCCCTAATACAGATTCACAGACAATCCCCTTCCCTGCCCATCCCGTCAAGAGTAGGCCATGCCCTGAACCTTTGAAAACTAATGAAGCCTCATTATTTTTGAACTATACTATTTTGGAAGATACAATGTTTTAACTGGTGTTGAGATGCAATTTACAGAGGACGATTGCAGAAAGGCTTCTAAACCGCTTAAGAGAACAAGCAAACACCCTAATAAAGCACTTGATTAGTTCATTTTTTCAGGAGTGAATTATTTTTCTTTTAGGGTCGCTAAGGCAAACCCCATGTCATCCCGTCGTCCCTACCACCCCACTCCCCAGATTTCTGATGTGGGTGTGACTTGGTGTAAAGGACTGCTGCGCAATGCCAGGGAGGGGAAAAGGGAGAGCGGGAAGGCTTTATGGTTCTCACCCCCACCGGCCACCTGCCCGGTAGTCGAGGCTGTGTTTGGTTCTGGTCGCCACCGCTTCTCTCGCTGCAAAACCCCGCTGTGCGGGAACAAGGGCTGTGAAGAGCTCAACAGTGAGTTCCAGGGAAGCAGGGGTAGAAGAGAAAGAGGTGGGCACACAAATGCAATACAGTAGATGGAAAGGCGAAAGGCGGCACCTGCCGCCTGACTAAAGGCGTTGGGTCGGAAGGGAGAACGGGGAGCCTGAGGAACCTTCGCCTCTCGCACTTGACCGTGAACCCTGCCAAGGGCTGTAGGAGATCAACGCGGACACCCGAGGGCTGCTGCAGCTGGCAGCTCTCACGCCTTTCACACAGTGGCGCTTGCCAGAGATAAAACCTGATCCGCGGGAAAAAAGGACAAAGGAAAGACGGAAGGCTCGTGTATATCAAAGGAAAGGGGCTCGAGGAAGCGCAGCAATGGGATGCTCCAGCTTTTGGAATTAGGGAGAGGTGATGCTGCCACTGCCACTACCACTGCGACTTTGAGCTTTGCCTTCTCTTTAACTGCCACTTTGATACTACAGGTTTTTGAAGTCCTTTTCCACATATTTGTAATTTACTTCCGCAACAAATAGAATTTACCGTTGCTGGTGTTTACCTTCTAGTTGGGGGTCTGTTACAAGGCAAAGTAAAAGACGGGTCCCTTGGCGCCCTCTCCTGGTATAACTCCGCGGCTGCAGCAAGTAGAGTTAAAAGAACGCCTGCGTCCCAGATGTTGGGTGCAGCACATTTTTATTATGGTGTCGCCATGAGCTGGAATCGACTCAAAGCCAACTGACACACACACCCCATACTTGTGGTTTTCAAACGTGAGCTTTCACCAGAATCACTTGGAAGATTTCTTAAAACAAGATTGTTGGGTCCCACCCCTAGAGTTTCTGCTTCAGGAGGTCTAGGGTGGGGCTTGAGAATTTGCATTTCTAGCAAGTTCCCAGGTGATGCTGGTAGCGGACCACGCTCCCAGAACCACCACCATCTACACAAGTCACTGGGAGGGGTTGGAAAGCGCTTTCTAAATCAGCAGCCCTTCCCCTAAAGCAGGAGGGGCACTGGGAAATGTAAGCAGAAAAAGGTTTCTAGTTGCCAGTATGTCATTCAACGCCCTAGAAGTTGCCATCAGAATGAGAACTCAGGTGTCATAACCACACCACCCCCACCAACCCCATCCCGCCAGCAACACCCACCTCTTATCTGAATATCTAAGAGCACAGACATAATAGCACAGTCAGGCCGTGTCTGTGGTAAGCTTTCTCTCTGCCACCCAGTGTTCCAGAGTGGGTGTGAGAAACCACATTTCATCATTACTGCTTTCAACTGTTTTGTAGCTGGCTGGTCATTACTCTTAGAATAAGTTCTTTAGCAGGACCTACAGTCACACCTTCTCACTTCCCCTTCTCACTTCATGCTATACCAAAACCCGTTGCCATCCGGTCGATTCTGACTCACAGAGATCCTATAGGACAGAGTAGAACTGCCCCATAGGGCTTCCAAGGAATGGCTGGTAGATTCGAACTGCCACCCCTTTGGTTAGCAGCCAAGCTCTTAACCACTGCGCCACCACCATGCTGTACACACCCTAAATAATTACAACTTCCCCTCACTCCCAACCAACCTTTGCACTTGGGGTGTTTTCTGTCTGGAATATCTCTACTAGGCTGCTCAGTGACACCTCTTCCCACCACCACACTTGTCTGACTCATCTATGCCATTTACTCCTACTCATCCAGATTTTCTCTCTGGAAAGCCTCCTTCTCCTCCTTCTCCCTGCTCAAACCGTTTAGGCTCCTGTAGCACACAAAGCAGACCACTACCACAGCCGTCACTACTCTGCATGTCAGTTGCACATTCATGGTGTTCTTGCCCACTAGACTCCTTGGGGGCAAGGACTATGTCTTTTGCTTCTTTGTACTTTCACACTGGAACATAATACGTGCTCAATACACAAATCTTGAAGAACTGAGTGAAGGGACCTAGAATGGAGAGTTTCTATGTCATGGGTCCACATAAACTGAAAAGGAGCAAGTGTAGGTGAGACCAACAAGCATTTGCAGGACTGAATGCGGAAATTATCAAACAATATCATTAATACTACACGCAAGTAAAATTTTGCTGAAAATCATCCAAAAGTGGCTGCAGCAGTAAATCCACAGGGAACTGTCAAAAATTCAGGCCAGATTCAGAAGAGGATGTGGAACTAGGGATATCATTGCTAATAGCAGATGGATCTTGGCTGAAAGCAAAGTATACTAGAAAGATGTTTACCTGCTTTTAATAGACTAAGCAAAGGCATTCGACTGTGTGGATCATAACAAATTATGGATAACATTCCAAAGAATGGGAATTTCAGAACACTTAATTGTGCTCATGAGGAACCTGTACATAGATCAAGATGCAGTTGTTCAAACAGAACAAGGGGATACTGCATGGTTTAAAGTCAGGAAAGGTGTGCATCGGGGTGTATCCTCTCACCGTACCTATTCAATTTGTATGCTGAGCAAATAGTCGGAGAAACTGGACTCTGTGAAGAAGAATGGGACATCAGGATTGGAGGAAGACTCATTAACAACCTGTGTTATGCAGATGACACAACCTTGCTTGCTGAAAATGAAGAGGACTTGAAATACTTACTGATGAAGATCAAAGACCACAGCCTTCAGTATGGATTACACCTCAACATAAAGAAAACAAAAATCCTCGCAACTGGACCAGTGAGCAACATCATGATAAACGGAGAAAAGATTGACATTGTCAAGGATTTCATTTTACTTGGATCCACAATCAACACCCATGGAAGCAGCAGTCAAGAAACCAAAAGATGCGTTGCATTGGGCAAATCTGCTGCAAAAGACATCTTTAAAGTGTCGAAAAGCTAAGATGTCACCTTGAGGACTAAGGTGTGCCTGACCCAAGCCATGGTATTTTCAATCACTTCATATGCATGTGAAAGCTGGACAATGAATAAAGAAGACCAAAGAAGAGTTGATGCCTTTGAATTGTGGTGTTGGAGAAGAATATTGAATATACCATGGACTGCCAAAAGAACAAACACATCTCTCTTGGAAGAAGTACAAGCAGAATACCCTTTAGAAGCAAGGATGGTCTTACGTACTTCAGGCATGTTGTCAGGAGAGATCAGTCCCTGAAGAAGGACATCATGCTTGTTAAAGTACAGGGTCAATGAAAAAGAGAAGACCCTCAATGAGATGAATTGACACAGTGACTTCAACAATGGGCTCAAGCATAACAACAATTGTGGGCATGGTGCAGGACCCGGCAGTGTTTCATTCTGTTGTACATAGGGTCGTTATGAGTCAGAACCAAATGGATGGCACCTAACTACAACGACAATGATAAACACCACCATTCACAACTCTCAGGCCATGGAAGAAAGCCACTGCTTCCTGGAAGATATCAACATAGGCCCAGGGTGCTAGACTCTGGCAATCCCAGAACAAGTCATATACTTTGAAGTGTCATGGTTGGGAGCGACCTTAGAGTTTTCCCTGGAAGATATCAACATAGGCCCAGGGTGCTAGACTCTGGCAATCCCAGAACAAGTCATATACTTTGAAGTGTCATGGTTGGGAGCGACCTTAGAGTTTTCACAGAGACATAGACAGGTGGCAGGAATTGCCCATGATCCCAATCTTTTTAGCAAAACAACAGTAAGTAGTAGCCTGGCCTTCAGATTTACCGGCCAGCACTGTTTTTATCCCACATTATGAATGCAGACATGGGATGGCCCAGAAGATTAAAATGTGAGGTTAACAAGAGCCAAGAGGGCCTCCCAACCACAGTGCCAGCTGTGGCAGCCATGGAGGTGCTCTGCTCAGATCTCCTTTGGGAAAAGAACTTGTGGTCAGCTGTAGGGAGTGCAGTTAGCTGACAGCTTATAGCTGTCAGCAACTTTAGGATTCACGTAGGCTTTGGAATCTAAGACACACACTTTCCAGAAGGCACCCAACCAATGATTCAGCAAAGCAGGAAGGCTTGGTAATTTCTTCCTCATATGGGGCTCCTCTAATGGGCAACCTTTACTTCAGAACTCTTAATTAGATTTTCCAAGACTGTCAGATCTGTATCACAGTCTGAGCCTTTCTCAGCCCAACCTTGCTTCTTCTCCCTTTTATTTTTCATAAGCATTACCCCCCAATAAGCCCCTTGCACTCCTAACTCCATCTTACCACCTACCTCCTGAAAGACCAAACTGACACATCTGTCAATAGCCAGAAAACAAAGCCCATAGAAAGGCAAGAGGGAATCACAGGGGAAAGGGGCTGATGGTGATCACCCAGCCCAGAGGTCCAATCAGTCATCTTTCATAAGACCATCAAGCAAGCTTCTCTGGAGATAATTGGAATGGTTGAGTGTATGAGTGTATCTCCATGGCCATTAAGGATCAGGTTTTTTTTAACTGAGTGTCTGGATTATGTGACTTCACTTTTTTTCTATGGAGCCATTTCTGAGGCTCTGCCTTTGTATGCTAGGGGAATTTGGATTAAAAAAAAAAAAAAGGAAATCAAGGATTCTAAAAGGAGATTCCCATCATTGAATAAAACAAGCTCCTTTAGATCTAAACATTAGTCACCAAAAATCATCTTGTTAACACCCAGTAAACATTCATTGCCAGGTTGTAAAATGTAAACCACCAGACCAATCATCTTACAAGTATAACCTTAGCTCACATATCCTTTTCTCGTCCATAACCAGCATCAGAGTTCTTTCCCTTTTGCTGAAAGGTCCTCAAAAATGCTAGGAGAATTAAAGGAGTGCTGTTTGTTGTTGTTGTTGTTAGGTACCATTGAGCAGGTTCCAACTTATAGCTTCCCCACGTACAACAAAACGAAACACTTTCTGGTCTTGTGCCATCCTCACAAACACTGTTATGCTTGAACCCATTGTTGCAGCCACTGTGTCAATCCATCTCACGGAGGGTCTTCCTCTTTTTCCCTGGCTCTCTACTTTGCCGAGCATGATGTCCTTCTCCAGGAACTAATCCCTCCTGACAACATGTCCAAAGTATGGGAGACACAGTCTCACAATCCTTGCTTCTAAGGAGCATTTGCTTGTACTTCTTCCAAGAGAGATGTGTTTGTTCTTTTGGCAGTTCATGGTATATTCAATATTCTTCTCCAACACCACAATTCAAAGGCATCAACTCTTCTTTGGTCTTCTTTATTCATTGTCCAGCTTTCACATGCATATGAGGCGATTGAAGATACCATGGCTTGGGTCAGGCACACCTTAGCCCTCAAGGTGACACCTTAGCTTTTCGACACTTTAAAGATGTCTTTTGCAGCAAATTTGCCCAATGCAATGCATCTTTTGGTTTCTTGACTGCTGCTTCTATGGGTGTTTATTGTGAATTCAAGTAAAATGAAATCCTTAACAACTTCAATCTTTTCTCCATTTATCATGATGTTGCTTTATTGGTCCACTTGTAAGAATTTTTGTTTTCTTTATGTTGACGTGTAATCCATACTGAAGGCTGTGGTCTTTGATCTTCATCAGTAAGTGCTTCAAGTCCTCTTCACTTTCAGCAAGCCAGGTTGTGTCATCTGCATAACACAGGTTGTTAATGAGTCTTCCTCCAATCCTGATGTCCCATTCTTCTTCACAGAGTCCAGTTTCTCCGACTATTTGTTCAGCATACAAATTGAATAGGTATGGTGAAAGGATACACCCCGATGCACACCTTTCCTGACTTTAAACCATGCAGTATCCCCTTGTTCTGTCTGAACAACTGCCTCTTGATCCACGTAAAGGTTCCTCATGAGTACAATTAAGCATTCTGGAATTCCCATTCTTCACAATGTTATCCATAATTTGTTATGATTCACACAGTCGAATGCCTTTGCATAGTCAATAAAACACAGGTAAACATCCTTCTGGTATTCTCTGCTTTCATCCAGGATCCATCTGACATCAGTAATGATATGCCTGGTTCCAAGTCCTCTTCTGAAACTAGCTTGAATTTCTGGCAGTTCCCTGTGGATATACAGCTGCAGCTGCTTTCGAATGACCTTCAGCAAAATTTTGCTTCTGTGTGATATGTATGATATTGTTTGATAATTTCTGCATTCAGTGGGATCACCTTTCTTGGGAACATGCATAAATATGGATCTCTTCCAGTCGGTTGACCAGGTAGCTGTCTTCCAAATTTCTTGGCATAGAAGAGTGAGTACTTCCAGCACTGTATCTGATTGTTGAAACATCTCAATTTGTATTCTGTCAATTCCTGAAGCCTTGTTTTTCGCAGGTGCCTTCAGTGCAGCTTGGACTTCTTCCTTCAGTACTGTTGGTTCCTGCTCGTATGGTACCTCCTGAAATGGTTGAATGTCAACCAATTCTTTTTGGTATAATGACTCTGTATATTCCTTCCACTTACTTTTGATGTTTCCTGAGTTATCTAATATTGTCCCCATAGAATCCTTCAATATTGCAACTTGAGGCTTGTACTTTTTCTTAAAAGATTATCTACCCTTATTTCAAGTGTTGTTTTCAAATCTACATTATCTGACATCCTGGAACCCATTCTTAAAAAGCCTAAGGTAAGCAGGGAGAAAGGAAATAAAATGAGGAGGCTTATCTTGTAAGGTCTCTCCCAAATATTTCTACAGCTTTGTCCACAAGCAACCTACCCTTGGTGCCTATGGCACAAGTGGAAAGTCAATCATATGTTCCCACCAGCTCCAACCTTACAGGACTGAATCTTTTCAAGGCTCCAAAGAGACAGGGAGAGAGGCTCCCCTCCAAGTGAGAACATATTGGGTTAGAGTAGTTCATCTCACTGAAAGTAGCTGCCCTCTGGTTGTTAACTAAAAAGAGACCATTTACCACACAAACCAGCTTCATTTGATACTTTGCAGATTTCCTTAGCCCCCCATTCATTATTGCACACTAATTTTTAATCCAACTTCTTTAGCAAACCCAAATTCCAGATACACACCTATCTTTAAGTGTGTCCCTGTCCTCCCTTGCACTGTTTTTGTTTTTTGTTTTTTTATGATAGCACCTCCAAAAGAGTGGCCTTAAGTGCAGTCGTCCCTCAGTATCCCCAAAGGATTGGTTCCATGGCTCCCTCAGACCAAAATCCTCAAATGCTCAAGTTTGTTTTCTAAAATCCACGGATGCTCAAGTCCCTCAAATAAAATGGCATAGTATTTACATATAACCTATGCACATCCTCCTGTATAGTTTAAATCATCTTTTGATTACTTATAATACCTAATGCAATGTAAATGCTATACAAATAGTTGTTAATGCTTACACTTAACACTTAATGCTTTCTCAGTCTTTGCAAGCTCGAACAACGAGTGCTGGAGAGAGACTGAGGATCTATGAAATGGCAGGAAGGTACAGTAAGGGATGCCCACACATCATTTTATTCCTGTGGAGTCAGCATAGTGCTCAGTGCCTGGCAAATTCAAGTTTTGCTTTTTGGATCTGTCTTTTTTTTCCAAATATTTTTGATCCACGGTGTCTTAGTCATCTAGTGCTGCTATAACAGAAATACCACAAGTGGATGGCTTTAACAAAGAGAAGTTTATTCTCTCACAGTCCAGTAGGCTAGAAGTCTGAATTCAGGGACCTGGGTCCAGGGGAAGGATTTCTTTCTCTGTCAGCTCTGGAAGAAGGTCCTTGTGTATTCATCAGCCTTCCCTTGGTCTGGGAACTTCTCAGTGTAGGAACCTCTGGTCCAAAGGATGCACTCTGCTCCCGGCACTGCTTTCTTGATGGTATGAAGTCCCCCTGTTTCTCTACTCGCTTCTCTCTCTTATATCTCAAAAGAGATTGGCTTGAGACACTACCTAATCTTGTAGACCTCATCGACATAACTGCTGCTAATCCATTTTGTTACATCATAGTGACAAGATTTACAACAAATAGAGAAATCATATCAGACGATAAAATGGTAGACAATCATACAATCATGCAAGACAACCATGACTAGCCAAGCTGACAGATATTTTGTGGGGACACAATTCAATCCATGACACACGGATATGCAGGGCCAACTGTATACCTTTAAAACATTGCCACCAACCCACCATCATCAATTATTGTTCCAGCTGACCTCAAAGCCACATTTCTTGGTTAGAGTGGACCAAGTTATACTAGATCGTAACTAGATAGTAGCTCTATTTTAGCTCTGACTGTCAAAGATGGTTTTGAATTAGGTCCATTTTCTTTGCCTCCAGGCTTTTATAGAACCCTGGGAATCAAAGGATGGCTAAGAGAGCACCTGGTTCATCTCCCACCTTTAATCAGGTCCACACTTAAACATTCCCAACAGAGAGAATCCATGTTTAAAAATAATTCTCAAGATACTGAATGAATAACAGAAGTCATTTCATTAGTTATGTGGTAAGTAATGGACGTTTCTGCACATAAATGACATTGCCATTGGCTGTGCTGCCTGGAGAAATCTTGCCTTCACAAAAGTGCTCCACTTTGGAGTGTAATCTCATCTGGGAGACATTATTAGGAGATAAGTACGTAATGGAGCAGAAGTTATAGAGCATTTCTCGGTTTAATAAATGAATCAAATTGACTTTTCAAAGTCCTTTGGGAACATATGTGGAAACCTTTGGAAGGGAATATCCTTCTCTGAGCAACTATGACCAACTCTCTGGGTATTTCCTGAGAACTCACAGCCAGCAGGGCCACTCAATGACCTAGCAGTGCACGTCATGCCGTTAATCCCCAAATTGGGCACTCATTTCCAGGAAATCTATTGAGCTTGAATCGTTGTCACTATAATAAGGATAAAAGATAAGGGCATAAGGATTTCTCCTGGATGAAGCCCTTTCATCTAGTTCTAGGGAGTTGTTTTCTGGGCATCAGCCTGGAATAATTCCTCCAGTGTTCTTACTCTTCTTGAAAGAGGGTAATGATTCATTACAGACTGCACCCGTGGAAAAAAAAAAAAAAAACTCCTGAGTGCACCTTTGGCAACTGATAAACCTGACCTGGAATCCTGGGCCAGCCATTTACTAGATGTACATCTATGGGGAAGTTGTTTAGCCTCTCAGAGACTATTTTCTCACTTGTAAGATGGAGGTAGTACCATCTGCCTTATGGATGGTTGCAAGGATTGAATGACATTCAGCACAGCATTGGGTTAAGAGCTGCTATTTGGCACCAGACTTCCTGTATTTCAAGCTGCTTCTTACCAGCTGTGTGGACAAGTTATTTATCCTCTCTGAGCCTCAATTTTGTCATAATAATAGCACCTACTCATGACATTGTTATAAGAATGAAATGAATTAACACAAGTCAAGAACTGAGAACAGTGCCTGGCACATAGTAAGGGCTCAAAAGTTGTTAGCTATTACTATCGTTAAATGTTAAGAATCAAGTGCAGTGCTTATACTTGACCGAATTTAGAAAACATGTGTTCTCTCTCCATTATTTTGGTTAATTCAAACCCCAGGGGAAATGTTAAGTGACATTATTCAGTACCTTGTATTTACCAGGCCTTCTATGGATAGTACTTGCAGAACTGGAGTTTTCCCCCATCAGGATTACAGCAAAGGATTGTCCCTTATCTCCACGAACTCAGGCCCTCTTTGCCTCATTTCCCAATGGAAACATTTCAGACATGGGGCTGACCTCAAGTCCAACAAAAGTGACTTATAAAGCCCTCCTGACCAGCCCCCAAAAAATACACACCCCTCCAGCCCACCTGACCCCAACAAAAAAATATACCCATTGAACCTCACCAACTCTCCCAGGTACTTCAAACACTCATGACTGCATAATACACCAAATATTTGCAAAGCATCTGTCTTAGGTAATGCAATAAGACGGACGAAACTATGTGGCATTCATAGGCCCTGCTTCAGGGACCTGATGACTAGTTGAAGAAAGGAGACACATAAGAGGCAGGGCCACCCTGGGAGAGAACGTGCCAAAGGAGAAATCCTATTCAATAGGGAATCAGAAAAGACTTTAGGAAAGAAGTAGGATTTGGACTTTATCTTAACTAATGTGTAGAATTTCAAATGGCAGAGATGGGAAGGGGGAATTCCAAACGGAAGGAAGAATGGGAGCCAAGACTGAGTGGTTTTCTAAACATGGGGCATATGCCAGGAATGGTTAAGTCGTATTCTAAGGCAAGAACTTAGGATAAACAAACAGTGAGAGTTGGAGATGAAATTTTAAAAGTATATTTAGGACAGAGCTAGGAGCATGTCAGGATATCTATAAAATGGAGGCCAATGAAGGTTTTTGTAAGGCAAAGAAGCGAAGTAACCACAGTTGTCTCTTAGAAAGTAAATCTAAAAACATTGTGAAGGATGAATTTGACAGAAGAGAAGCAGGAGTTAGGAAAGTATTTACAATAGTATATGTGAGGGAGCAGGCTACTAGGGGTGAGGAAAGGTGGGAATGAGAAAGACATCAGATGTAGCATCCACAAATCTTGACAAATGATTGGATATGAAAGTGAAAAGAGAAAGAAATCAAGGATTAGCGTCAGATCTTGACCCTAGCTGCTTGATGGAGCAATAGAGTCCTCCACAAAAGTAAGGAAAAAGAAGATTCTGGTTCTGGCAGGAAATAATGACTTGGATTCATCCCTCTGAAGGAGTTAGCACTGCCCTTTCTGGGAATCCTTTATAAAACTGAAAATTGTGGAGAATGCTTTCTCCACTCTTTCATTTCTGAAAATCGTACAGTCCTAGGTCACTCGACTAGAGAGAAAAGGATGGCAGAGGCAGAAACTGGAATAAATCTTCTCTTCCTTCTCAGGTTTGTCTGACAAGTTTGCCCCTTGTTCACAACTGAGAAGTAAATGGATGACAGAAGGAAGGTACCCCCACTAGAATGTAAGTTCCATGAGGGCAGAGTTTTTTTTCTGCTTTGTTCACTGATGTACCTCTGGTGCCTAGAACGGTCCCTGGCAATAAAAAAAATAGTGGGAGCTAAATAAACATTTGCTGAATAAATGAATGAACCCTCTTTCTTGACATTTGAAGAAATAAAGGATAGATGGCCCCTCACAGCTAATTCAGGATCCCACTACCACCCTAGCCATCCAGCCTGTTCATTCTTTTAATTCTTTTTCACCTCTGTCCAAATCACTCCTAGAAATAATTCTCAAAGACCCCTGCTTTGTATTCTCACACCCTTGCAAAGCCATCAGGAATTGAAGATTGCAGGCAGAAACAACTAAGGAAATGGTGGCTCTCTAATGAGTATGAAGCTGGGTATTTATGAGGTCAAGCAGATCTGGTCCCAGCTGGGGAAAAAGGTTAGTTATGGAACCATGCAAATATTTGACTTCTGTTCTTGCTTTTTTTTTTTTTTTCCTATGAATTGGCTGACTGAATTATTTCCCACCTGACCTTTTAGGCTACGAACCCACTGCCGTCGAGTCAATTCCGACTCATAGCAACCCTATAGGACAGAGTAGAACTGCCCCGAAGAGTTTCCAAGGAGCGCCTGGCGGATTTGAACTGCCGACCTCTTGGTTTGCAGCCGTAGCACTTAACCACTAGGCCACCAGGGTTTCCTTTAGGCTATGACTGGGTAGAAATATCCATTTGGAGACAGGAATGCCATCCAGGACAATGGGAGTCTCCTCTGAACTCATGAGAAAATATCTTACAACCAGGTTGGGAAAATCTGAGGAACAGATTCTTCTGTAGACTCTTACAAAACATCACAAGGTCCAGGAGTTGGTGTGGGAGAGAGGACATCAAGGTAAAATATTTTTAAGTGGCCAAAGATTGGGAAGTAGAAGGATGTTATTCAAGAGAGTAATTTATGAGTCAGGTTGATCCTGACATCAGAAGCCTTTAACACCAGGTCCACCCATCCGGACTCATTAAGTTAAATTGTGTCTTATCTTCCTTTTCTGTTTCCTGAGACTTAATCATGGTTTCCTCAGCTGCCTATGGTATCATCAGCTGCCTATAACTTTACAAGATAAAAGGATATTTTCTCTTTCAGAAGCTGCTGCTCCAGGGCAGAAGCTGACTTCCAAACCTGCAACATTAAACTATGTAATGTCTGACATGAGCAGCTCATCCCACTCTCTTCAAATTATACTCAGGGCTCATTTATTATGCACCTAGTGCATGCAAGGCACAGTCAGAATACATACACAGAGATGAATAGGACTTAGTTTCTGCCCTTAAGAAATCCACAAATCCTTTATAGAGAAAGACACACACCAACTCTTCCATGACAGACTATGACAAGGGCTGTCACATGGAGGCATGGAAAGTGAGCAGTAAGTAACGTGATCATTCAGGCTTAGCCTTTTTAGATGTGCTTTACTTTACCTCTGTCATAACTAACTTCATCTTTTCCAAGGATATGCAGGAGAAAAGACAACTTCATTTGTTCATTCTTCAAATATTTATTGTTGGATCCATTCTGAGGAATTACATAGGCACCCACTTCTAGTGAAATCCTAAAAGTGAGTACTCCTAGTCGAGAGCAACACAGCAGAGCTAGAGACGAAGGTGGAAAAAGTAGTCAAGTTCGTGGCAGGGGGGAAGTTACTGAGTGAGAAAAAAAGAAAGAAAGAGAAAAAATGGGGGGGGGAGAGGATGTGGAATCAAGGAGAAAAAGAAATCAAAGAATCTAATTTAGAGGCATGAAACACCAAGACACATGACGATGCATACGACAGAAGCCATTTCTGTGTCCTCCCAGGGTTTAAGACAAATGAACTAAGAAACAATTAGGTATATTTCTTTATAATCCTTATAGTTATGAATCACACTTTTTCTCTTTGGAATGCAAAGCTTCAACTCTCTCTTGCCATCTCTGTTTAGTTTCCCAGATCATTTTAACTTAGGCACTTGCCCATTACAAATAACCTACATCTTAAGTTACTTGCAGTGTTAGATGTTAATATGGTAAATCCACACAGAGAAGGCCAGAAGGTAGGTCAGGGCTGCAGAGCAAGACATCAAGAGGAACTTGGTAAATAAATAAATAAATGTTGCTCGCTGTTTGGGAATTCAAGGGTAATCCTAGAGACCTGCCATCACATCGCTCCCTCAGAAGCAAGAATCTCTGGTTTTCCCTCTGGTTGATTCTGCCATTTCCAGGAACCAGCTTCTCTCTCTCACCTGCTTCTCTTCCTCTCCTGCTCCTGCTGCATTTACCTTTACCTTCTATCTAGCATTGGGATTTCCAGGAGAGAACACTGAATGGGCTGCTCCCACTGTACAGGGTTCTGGGACCTGGAATTCTCAGGGGAGCCAATCCACAGGATGCCCATATCTGGAGTACCTGTCCCGACTCTACTCTCTCCAGGGCATCATAGGACAGGGAATTCCTGAGGTTCCCTCATAGTCTGACCAGCACTTAGGGTTTTATGGGTTTTAACCAAGTTTACATGACAATAGGATTTACGAGCGTTCACAGAACTGTCGAGAATTAGAAGAACATTGAAACACCCTAAGTCCAAATCCGAAATCCTGAAATTCTAACCCACCACCACCCACCCCGCCTCAACAAACCTGATCTTTCCACAGTCTTCCCCATCCTTCCAGTTACTTAGCCTATAAAATAGAATTCACCCTTGATTCCTCTTTCTTTTAGATCCCACATCTGGTCTGAGAGGAAATCATATTGACTCTAATTTTAAAATATATCCAGAAATTTAAAACATCTACTGCTATCACCCTGGTCCAAGCCACCATCACCTTCAGCCTGGATTTACTGCAGTGACCTCCTGACTGGTCTCCATGATTCCACCCTTGCTTCTCCCACTCATCCCGCCATCAGCCTATTCTTAACTCAGCAGCTGGAATGTTCCTTTAAAACATTGGTCAGATTGTGTCACCTGGCCGTTCAAAACACTCCAATAGTTCCCCACGTCTCTCAGAATAAAACCAAAGTCCTTACACTGGCTTACTAGTCTGACATGATCTGGCCATCCCCGCCTCCTGTGGTACCACTCTCATTCTTACCACACTGGCCCTTTGATGTTTCTGGAACATGCCTAACAAGCTCTCACCTCTGGTGTTGGCATTGGCTTTTCCTTGTTCTGGAACACTCTTCCCCCAGATATCCCAGAGCTAACTCCCTCTGCAACTTAAAATATGTGCTTGTATTTCATCTTCTTAATGCTGTCTGCAAAGCTGCCCCATTTAAAACTGTCCCCAGCCTTGCCTTCCCAATCCCCATGTCTACCCTATGGGGTATTTCGTAATGTACAATATAATTCACTAATTTGTTATGTTTTGAGTTTTTTTATTTTGTTTTGGTTCTTGACTTTGGGGTTTTGTTTTTGGTTTTGGTCTCTCTCTCCCTGCTACAATGAAAGCTCCATGAGGGAACCTGCACCAATCTCTGGAACTTAGTAAGTGCTCAACAAATATTTGCTGGTCAATGAAGACAGCACTTGATTTATAGGACAATTAAAGCAGTACCATGAGTTATTAATTTAGAAGAGATCAAGTATTATGAAAATTTAGCTATGGTTTGGAGTTAGGCACAATGGGTTCAAAAAAATTTCCAAAAAAAGTGCACCCCTTTTTTCCTAATATCTATCTTCTAATCCCCAATTTGCCCTGATGGTGATTTATACACAGATACTGATGTTCTAATTCCCATAAACAGGTGCAAGCCAGTGAGTCAACCTACCGGCTTACAAGCAGATCACCATGGGCCAGGTGGAATAAAAAGGCATGGTTCTCGCCCTCAAGGAATTTGCACATAACATGCATGAATTATCCCACTATACTCGGGTGCAAGAAACGTCACTTTTTTTTTTTTTCTGTCTCTAAATCAAATTAAATCTGCTCCACCACTCTGATCCAAACACAAGTTGAAATTTTCTGCTGTAGATCCCAAGGCCACCACTCCTAATGTTTAGTGACCCTGGCTTCCACAAACCCCCATCAGTAGTCCTATTAACTCCTGGAATGCTTTGACAGAGTGCAACACACATCCCTGACACTCAGAATCTTCCACCACAAACCACCCTTCCCAAATTTGAGGGTGGCTCACCCTCCTTTGTGGGGTCACCTCTTTACAAAAAAAAAAAAAAGCCAACCTCCAGCCCATCCCCCTGAATGATCCTGAACTAATATTTATTACTTCAGCATGACATTCATCTCTTTACATGATGAAAATAGCTTTGGAAGAATTACAACAAAAGAAATCGTACAATAAAGCCTCTAAATTGAACACATAAATTCTCAGACAATGTAAAAATAAGAATTGACTCGATGGGCTAGAATTTATCAGAAAAGTGCTTCTGGAAGAAGTGGACTTTGAAGCAAGCCTGGAACAGGTAGAGAGAAGTAGAAACTTCCCAATAAAGGAGGAATGATTTTCTTTTTGCAATATCATAGGGAAAGAGGGGGAGGAGACCAGGTAAGGAAATTGTGAATCATATATTGGGGAGAGCGGTTAGAAGGTCATACTGTGGGATACCACAGTCAACAGGGAGATTTTTCACCATGGCGGAAAGGCAAGTCTAGGGAGGGGGATGCTCAGCTGGAAGTCTGGTAACACAAACCAGGCATAACATGAGTCAAGACTAGTTTAGATTCTGGGAAGAGAAATAGGGGAATGAAAATATTCTCATGGAGCATTAGTGAAAGAAGACCCACACAAAAGAAAAAGAAGACCAAACACCACAACGAAAAATCCCAAGTGTGGTGTTGGGTAATCCATTCCAATTGAAGCATAAAATTTCAACTGTGTTGTGTTTCCCAGAGCTGCTTCAATCACTGAGCTCATCAAATCCAATCCCTCCTTTTGGTGGTCAAGAATTAGAAGCCACAGAGATTTACTGACACTCAGAACCTTGAGATGACCTGGTACTAGACTTTCTAACTCTTCCTTCTGCCTCAGGAGGTCAAAACCCTTCCAAAGACACAGAGCACTATCTCTGAGGCCACACGTCTAGAAATGGGAAAGACTTTGTAACAATCATAGAACTAATACATCAAAAAGAATCCTGTCCCTTTCAAAGTAGTTTCACTGGGAAGTTACATACTTATTTCCAGCATCTAGTGCTCAGGTAGGCATGTTTTTATTATTCCTGAAACTTGTCCAATTTTTATCCTTTGACATGGATGATTATGTGAAATAACTAACAGTCCTTCAGTTCTAGTAGGTCTGGTGATTGAAGTATGTGGTCAGGCTAGGTATAATGCCATTTTTATTATAATAAAGTAAATAGATCAATTTTCTCATGATGTGGTTCCTTGTGGAGGGTCTTTGTAGGGCACTGTCTATCCCTTACTCTGTATCAGGCACAGGAGGTGAAATGGATGGGTTTCATGCCCCCTGTCATCAAGACATTTATGTTTTAGGGCAGTGTTTATTCAAGCAAACATGCTTAATACCAGAAAAAGTGAACTACCATAACTTGTGACAAGAGAGCAAGACATTATTTTGATTTGAGGAATAGGGAAAGGCTTCCAAGGAACAGTAACATTTTTGCTGGCCCTTGGAGGATAAACAGAATTTTAATAAGCAAAGAAAGGGATGAAAAAGCATTACAAACCGAGGAAGGATAACAAAGCCATGCGGATGTGAAAGAGCAGTGTGAGTTCCAGGAACAGCAAATAGTTCTGCGGTTGGCGCAGTGGGCACTTGGAAGATACTGGTGGGAAATGAACCCTGATCATAGAAGACCACAAATAATAGGCTCAGGATTTCACCAGATCCAGCATCGCACTCCTAACCATGTTTTGAATGAGAGTTCTGTTGGAATAAGCGGGTAGCCTCCCAAGATAACTTCTTGGAAGGATAACTCTCATTGGGATGCTTAAGTACTAACCCATTGCCATCAAGTCGACTCCGACTCATATAGCAAACTTATAGGACAGAGTAGAACTGCCCCATAGAGTTTCCAAGGAGCGTCTGGTGGATTTGAATTCTTGACCTTTTGGTTGGCAGTCATAGCACTTAACCACTACGCCACCAGGGTTTCGGCTTAAGTACTTATGGACCTCATAAAACGAAATCAGTTTCTATTACTTGGTAATCACATCTGATAGTATCATTTCTCAGTTCAGGAGAAAATTAGCACAAATAAAATAAGACATTTGGCTCCAGAGCACAAAAATGAGTCATCAGCAGAACCACAAATGAGGAAGAATCAGTCTTGTTGGGCAGCCTGTCATATGAGGCTGCTGAGTACAAAGATAAAACAGTCCAGGAAACCCCCTTGGGAAAATCTGGTTCTGGTTCTGGGGAATTGGAAAGGTCCCTCAGAGGTCAGGAGTCCCATGGGATGAGGTGGCAGGAGTGAAGGTGCCTGGGCTGACTTTGGGAAGAGCCCAGCAGAGCTGGGCACTGAGGTGAAAGGTAGAGACAAAGAAAGAAGCCCAGATTATTCTCCAGCACCAAGACAGGATGGCAGTGGTTGGGTGTCAGGGAAGGGCTGCAGCTTGCTGTGTCTGGGGGTACCCAAGACCATGTCAAGGGCTCAAGATAGAGCACCCATAGCACCACAATTAATTCTTTTTTAAATATTTTTGATTGTGGTGGATTTATATGTAGCAAAATATTTACCATCTAACACTATTACATGTACATTTTTGTGATATTGGTTATGTTCATCATGTCGTTCAGCCATCCCCACCATCCATTTTCAAATTTCTCCATCACCTTTAACAGAAGCTTGGTGTCTCCCAAGCAGTGAGGCCCCCTTTCCCCTGTCTCCCACCTGCCCCGGTAACCACTGATAAACTTTGGCCTCTATGCCGTAGTTAATTCTTAATGCCACCAGCTCACCATCCAAAGTTACCAGTATAATTCCATACCCTGGTCAGAATTGTACCTGGAGAAGTGGCTCTCAATGTTAGCGTATACCGAAATGATCTGGGAGGCTTGGCAAAACACAGAATGTTGGCCCCACCCCCGGAGCTTCTGATTCAGTAGGTCTAGGATGGACTAACCCGTTGCTGTGGAGTCGATTCTGACCCAAAGCGACCCTGTAGGACAGAGTAGAACTGTCCCATAGGGTTTCCAATGAGCAACTAGTGGATTTGAACTGCCGACCTTTTTTTTTTTTTTTTTGGTTAGGAGCCGAACTCTTAACCACTGTGTCACCAGTGCTCCGGGGTGGACTAAAAGATTTGCTTTTTCTAAGACGGTCCCAGGTGGCGCTGATGTTGCTGGTCTGGGAGCCACACTACGAGACCCACTGACCTCGAACGTGAGGGGCCCAAGCGCTCGGGTGGAAGCTTCAGTAGCTGAATCTGAGAGGAACCGGAAAGGGCAGGAGCTGAGAGTTTCCAGACCACAGTACCTGACGGGGTTCTGTTTGCTCAGCAGACTGATAAGCAACAAAACACAGACTGTTATAATGCAATAGACAAAGAGGGGAGGGCGGGAAAACTAGTCTGAAGAAAGGAATTGGGGAAGGAATCTGACCATCCCCCCAGAAGATAACAGGTAGCAAGGATTGTAAGGATGGCGCAGGACCCAGCAGTTTTTCGTTTCATTGTCCATCGGTCGCTATGAATCGGAACCGACTCAACAGGCACCTAACAACAACATGCCTCTTGCAATATTTAATCCCTTTAACACAGCATCTCAGGCAGTCACTGAACTTCCACAGTTATGCCAAAGGGATACCATTGGTACTAACACGTTAATTTATTAACCCAACACCAAGCAAGGAGGCTCAAACCTCACTATCACAGTATTGATAATAGGACAGTAACATCTTTTACCGTTTGTGAAGAATTGTGCTATTAACTGCACTAGATAGGCAATCATATAGCTTATTTACCTAGGTTGTAGCATGAGTCACAAAACATTTGGAAGATGGAAGCACTGTATATATTGAAAGCAATTAACTTTGGGGGCGGGGGTGTTGGCACAGCCCTAATGACCACTAGAGGGCAGTCATGTCCAAACAACAACAAAACAGCGAGACTAGCAGTCTTAGTGAAATACAGGTAAAAACAAAAAAAAAAAAACCCAGTGCCATCGAGTCGAAATACAGGTAGTCCCTGATTTACCACTCAGAGCGGCCCTATAAGTCGGAATCGACTCCAGCGTAACGGGTTTGTTTTTTGTTTTGGTTTGGTTTTTTTTTTTTTTTTGGTTTTGACTTACCACCGAGTTGCTTTGCTGCAATTCTGTCCTAAGTCAATTCTGACTTAAGTCGAATGCCTCTTTTTTTTAGTTTTCATTATTATTGGCTTTTTTTTTTAATCAGTATCTTTATAAATCCAATCTTTATTTATCTTTGGGGGTTGGAAAAATTACATATAAACATCTGCAAGTGAATGTCTGAGAATGATAGCATCAGCAAATTACATGCTGTTTGTTTGTTTTTTTTTTTAACATTGTACGTAGTACAAAAACAAAGGGTTGTAAGCGTGTAACTCGAATATGTCATAAACCAGGGACTATCTGAAATAAAGAGTTAATATCATCAAACTAACCCACTTGGCTGCCCAGCCTTGAGGCCCTGAGAGAATTACTACAAAGTTCTTCATTTTCTTGTCCACTATAGTAACAGCCAAGAATGCTTTAGCTATGTCATACAGCAAGTGCCTCAAACCAGCAGCCTGTGGACAGGATCTGGTCAGCAGCAATGTGTTCGCCTAAGGCAGTTTTGTTGTTGTTTTATTTCAATTTAAAATGTCTTTAGGTGTGGCAGGTCCTCTCCAGTTTGCCACAACTCCCACCACTCTTTAATGTTTTATTTGAGGCTCTTCACACATTTGCAGAGCCCCCTGAGATTCGGATCGCTGCTAAAATCTTTTCTTAAATACACAATGACTCCTTAATTGCTATCTCACTGGTCTACTCAACTACCTTGGGCTTTCCCACCTCCATCTATCTTTTCCCAAGTCATTCCTCTACCTACAATGTACTCCTCCAAGGTATTTCAATTTTTTGCAATCCTTCCCACTCTCCAAGGCCCAGATCAAATGTTACCTTCTTCTTCTGTGGTTAAAACCAGCCAAAGTGCATTTTCTTCTCTGACCTCCCATGGGACACAGAAGCTATACTGCTTTGTTAGTATTTATTTTCTGCTCTGTAGGCGATCTGTTGTTTTCAGGTGCTCTCCAGTCAGTTCCAACTCATAGCACTCTATGTATAACAGAACAAAACACTGCCCAGTCCCGCACCATCCTCACAATCATTGCCACATTTCACCCCATTGCTGCAGCCACTGTGTCCATCCATCTCATTGAGGATCTTCCTGTCTTTTGCTGACCCTCTACTTTACCAAGCATGATGTCCTTCTCCAGGGATTGGTCCCTTCTGATAACATGGCCAAAGTACATTAGACGAAGTCTAACCAGCCTCCCTTCTAGGTAGCATTCTGGCTGTACTTCTTTCAAGACAGGCCTGTTTGTTCTTCTGGCAATTCATGCTGTATTCAATATTTTTTACCAAAACCATAATTCAAAGGCGTCAGTTCTTCTTAGGTCTTATTCATCATCCAGGTTTCACATGCATATGAGGCAATCGAAAATACCATAGCTTGGGTCAGGTGCACCTTAGTCCTCAAAGTCACATCTTTGCTTTCCAACACTTTAAAGAGGTCTTTTGCAGCAGCTTTGCCCAATGCAATGCATTATTTGATTTCTCGACTGCTGCTTCCATGGATGTTGATTGTGGATTCCAGTAAATTGAAATCTTTGATAGCTTCAATCTTTTCTCTGTTTATCATGATGTTGCTGATTGGTCCATTTATGAGGATTTTTGTTCTCTTTATGTTGAAGTGTAATTCACACTCAAGGCCTTAGTCTTTGATCTTCATCAGTAAGTGCTTCAAGTCCTCTTCACTTCAGCAGGCAAGGGTGTGTCATCTGCATATCACAGGTAGTTAATGAGTCTCCAATTCTGCTGTATTCTTCTTCATATAGTCCAGCTTCTCTGACTATTTGTTTAGCATTCAGATCAAATAAGTATGGTGAAAGGATACAACCCTGATGCACACCCTTCCTGACTTTAAACCACACGGTATCCCCTTGTTCTGTTCAAATGACTGCCTCTTGGTCTATGTACAGGTTCTGCATGAGCACAATTAAGTGTTCTGGAGTTCCCATTCTTCGCAATGTTATCCATAATTTGTTATGATCCACACATTTGAATGCCTTCACATAATCATGAAAACACAAGTGAACATCTTTCTGGTATTCTCTGCTTTCACCCAGGATTCAGCTGACTTCAGCAATGATATCCCTTGTTCCACTTCATCTTCTGAAGCCAGCTGGAATTTCTGGCAGTTCCCTGTCGATGTACTGCTACAACCATTTTTGAATTACCTTCAGCAGAATTTTACTTGTATGTAATATTAATGACATTTTTTCAAAAATTTCCGCATTCTGCTGGATCAACTTTATTAGTAATAGGCATAAATGTGGATCTCTTCAGAATGGTTGGCCCAGTAGCTGTCTTCCAAATTTCTTGGCATAAACAAGCGAGTGCTTCCAGTGTTGTACGTGCTTATTGAAACATCTCAATTGATACTCCATCAATTCTGGAACCTTATTTTTCACCAATGCCTTCAGTACAGTTTGGACTTCTTCCTTCAATACCATTGGTTTTTAGGCATATGCTACCTCCAGAAATGGTTGAACGTCAACCAATTCTTTCTGGTACAGTGACTCTATGTATTTCTTCTACCTTCTTTTGATGCGTTCTACATCTTTCAATATTTTCCCCATAGAATCCTTGAATATTGCAACTTGGGCTTGAATTTTTTCTTCAGTTCTTTCAGCCTGAGAAGCACCACGTGTGTCCTTTCCTTTTGGTTTTCTAACTCCAGGTCTTTGCACATTTCATTACAATACTTTATTTTGTCTTCTTGAGCCACCCTTCGAAATCTTCTGTTCAGCTCTTTTACATCATCATTTCTTTCATTTGCTTTAGCTACTCTATGGTCAAGAGAAAGTTTCAGAGTCTCCTCTGACTTACATTTTGGTCTTTTCTTTCTTTCCTGTCTTTTTAATGACCTTTGTCTTTTTCATGAATGAAGTCCTTAATGTCATCCCACAAATCATCTGGTCTTCAGTCATTAGTGTTCAATGTGTTAAATCTATTCTTGAGATGGTCTCTAAATTCAGGTGGAATATATTCAAGGTAGTACTTTGGCTGTCATGGACTTGTTTTAATTTTCTTTAGCTTCAACCTGAACTTGCATACGAACAATTGATGGTCTGTTTGGCAGTTGGCCCCTGGCTTTATTCTCTTATTCTCCATCATCTCTTTCCACAGATGTAGTTGATCTGATTCCTGTGTGTTTCATTTGATGAGATCTAAACATTTAAAAAAAAATTTTTTTTAAAATGTATAGTAGCCATTTATGTTGGAAAAAAATATTTCCCATGAATAGGTTGTAAGTCTTGCATAATTCAATCACGTGATCTCCGGTGTCCTTTCTATCACCAAGGCAATTTTTTCCAACTGCTGATCCTTCTTCTTTATTTCCAACTTTCCCATTCCAATCACCAGTAATAATCAATGTATCTTGATTGCAAGTTTGGTCAATTTCAGATTGCAGAGGTTGGTAAAAATCTTCAATTTCTTCATCTTTGGCATTAGTGGATGGTCCATAAATTTGAATAATAGTCATATTACCTGGTCTTCCTTTTAGGTATATGGATATTATCCTATTACTGACAGTGTTGTATTCCAGGATAGATCTTGAAATGTTCTTTTTGACAATGAATGCAATGTTGTTCCTCTTCAATTTGTCATTTCCAGCATAGTAGACCACATGATTGATTCAAAATGGCGACACCAGTCCATTTCAGCTCACTAATACCTAGGATATTGATCTTCAAGCAGTCCATTTCATTTTTGACAACTTCCAAGTTTCATAGATTCATACTTTGTACATTAACGGATGTTTGCAGTTGTGTCCTCTCATTGCGAGTTGTGCCACATCAACAAATGAAGTTCCTGAAAGCTTGACTCCATCCACATCATTAAAGTCTACTTTGAGGAGGCAGCTCTTCCCCGGTCATATTTTGAGTGCCTTCCAGCTTGAGGGGCTCATTTTCTGATGCTGTATCAGACAGTATTCCAGTGCTATCCATAAGGCTTTCACTGACCAATTTTTTCGGAAGTAGATTGTGAGGTCCCTCTTCCCAGTCTATGTATCTATCAGCTGAAACCTGTCCACCATGGGTGACCCTGCTAGTATTTGAAATACCAGTGGTATAGCTTCCAGCATCACAGCAACACACAAGCCATCACAGTATTGCAAACTGATGAATGAGTGATGGGTAGGTTATTTACTTACAAAAAAAATAGCCATAAAAAAGCCCTATGGAACACCGTTCTACTCTGACATACATGGGGTCTCCATGAGTCAGGGACCACTCTACCGTGACTTTTTTTTTTTTTTTTAACTTTTTTCAAAGACTATTATGAGGATAATTAAAAAGCACTGTGTAAATATAAAGCAATAGTATAAAAATCATTGAATCTTTGAACTCTTGGTAACTGTTCACATATTTCACATACTAGTTGCTTAAACATTCCCTAACAATATTATTAGTACTATTCACTTGACTCTTATTCCATGGCTGGCACAGAACTCTGGAAGGCAAGCTCCAACCCAGCCACTGTCTGATATATCACACGTTCTCAGTGATTGGCAAGCATGATCAGTGTGTTTTGCTTCTTCACCCCCACCCCCCCTACCCAGGCCTCCAGAAGCTCTCTTCAGGCTCTGACAGCATCCTTGTCAGAGGCCCCAGGCATCTCCTTACCTCAGAGGAGAGGCCTGCCTGTGAGCCTGCCAGCACAATCCCTGATTTCTCCATTGACCAGCTGTGTTGCCCTGGGCTAGGCCCCTCTGTCCAGCACTTTGTCTTAATTGCACAGCTGAAAAATAATGATAACCGTCCTCACAAGGAAGCAATGAGAATTAATAAGTTAATCTTTATAGAACATTTGGATAACATAAAATGAGCAAGTTCCGATTCATCTCTTTCTCCAACTAAACAGATGAAGCATCTGCTAGGGAACTAGAACCCTTCCGTATAATGTTTTCTTGAAAGAGGCAATGTGAAGACTTTAATAAATCTCCTTTGCCTCCCAGAAGTGGGAACTGTACACATATTTCACTACGTCCGAGTAAGTAGTGAACGATCTCTTCACCCTGAGGGTTTTCCTTGTCAGAGGCTAATAGAGGCCAGGAAGAAACAGTGACCCACCATGGGTTGGCTGCCTGTTGTGGATAAGGGAGAAGAACCACAGAATCTCCCCCAGGGCTGTGGAATATTTCTTAAAACTCTGACAAGCTTAAGGGAGAAGGGAATGGACAAAGTTTAGTAGCTTCCTCTACCAATTCACCTCAATGACCGCCATCTCCCCAGGCCAGCAGTAGCCAAAACCAAATCCATTATCTTCAGTCAGTTCCAGCTTATGGCAACCCCAAGCGTGCCAGAGTAGAACCGTGTTACCTAAGGTTCTCAGTGGCTGATTTCTCAGAAGCAGATTGCTGGGCAATTCTTCTGAGGCCCCTCTGAGTGGACTCGAGTGTCCAACCTTTTGGTTGCCAACCAGCATGTTAACCTTTTGCACCTCCAAGGGCCCATTCTTCGCTTAATAAGAATAGTGCTTTAAAGCCTTTGGAAGTTATTGGTACTTTTGCAGCAGATGCATGAAGCCCTTTGTCCAAACAGTTTGACCACTTCCAAAGCACTGCAAGGGAGACACTCTGTAGGAACAGTCTCTGTTTACCATGTTGTACTACCTCTTAGCTGAAAATGAACCACTCTGCCTGTGATTTATTGCCAGTGAACATCTATACTGCTTTGTTGGAAGTCCTATCTCCATACCATTTCCTGTTTTCCTTGCCCCAGTCTCAGGCAGTTATCTCCTCAGTGTCCGGCCTTCTAGATTAAGCCCCTAATTCTGTTCCCTAATCCATCCTGCATACTCCCCGCATAGTCTTCCCTGGTCTTCGCCACCTATTCAATTCCTACATTTGAAACAATAAATCCCACCTCTATTTCCATACCCTTTTTAAAGACCCTTATGTAAAGGATCAGTAGAAATTCTCCGGGCAAAGAGAAAGAGAATGTGCTCATGGGTGGCAAGGGAGAAACGGGGAAGGAAGGGCGATAGGGGCCAATAGAACAACATACATAAAAGCCACAAAAAGAAAGCGTGGCCTATTTGGGGAACTGCATGTGACTCACTAAAACTGCAATCTAAGGGCCAAGGGAAATAGAGAAATAAAGCTGGTGAAGGAAGCGGAGCCAGCTCACAGAAGGCCTTGAGTCCCGTGTGAGATGAAAGAGTTCCAACTTTATCTAGGAGCCAGCAGGGGCCATTGAAGGGCTTCACATAGGAGAGAATCACAAACAGATTTGCGAGTTAGAAAAATTTCTCTGGAAGAAGAACGGAGAATGCACTGAAGGAAAAGACCAGGAGCAGGGACACCATCTGCAAGGTTGTTGCAATAATCCAAAACTGATGATGGCAAGGGATAAGCAGAGGTGATGATAACCAACTCAAAGTGTTGTTGTTGCTAATTGACATTCGGGCCCAAGTTCCTTATCTTTGTGAATCAGTAACAGTTCGAAGACCAGCAATTTGAGTGGCATTGACTCAAAATACTGCTTGGACTGGTTATGATTTAGATCAAAGTAAGAAGTTTACAATCATGTTGGGTTAGAAAAGGGAGGGGGACAATACATGCTATAAGAAAAATGTTTTAAAAAAAAGTGTGGAAATGCTGAGCACGAAATGAATGATACATTATTTAAATTTTGAGGGTTCAAATTGAGAAGCTGAATTCTAGAGTGGAATGTCCATGGCCTTTAGAGCCAAGCAGAAATGAGAATAAATCCCAAAATTCCAACTTACTGTGTAAATTCAGGTTAGTTGGCCAGCCTCTCTGAGCCTCATTTTCTTGTCTGTAAAATAAAAAAAATAATAGCTAGCTTACCTAGATGCTGTGACATTCCATGATCTAGTAGGTGGCAGGTACGTGGTAAAACCTTCCCAAGATCTGGACATGGTAAGTACTTATTGAAAAGGTGTTGAATAACAGAAAAAATGAGCAGAAATGTCATGAGAAGATGGTAAAAAGGAGAGTTGCACGAACAAACACAGAATTGGGAGTGTGCAGGTCTTAGCTATTCTGGACTATCAAGACTATAAAAAGATATAAAACATTGCAGTGAAGATCTGACCCCAGCAGGGTGTAAAGTCCACTTTTACTACCCATCTCCCTTTTCCAGACTCAGCTCTCTACCTCCATCCAGCTTTAGCCCCATATTCTGCTTTGAGTCATCTTGGCTAAGGGTCCATCCCCAACCTTGGTTTTCGTCTGATAAGAGGGCGCTGCTTGGGTACCTATTCTACCCCTGTTCACGTTCTAGGTACCTACCCAATGCCCCAGGGGTGCCCTTGCCAATTCCTTTCCCCAGAGATTCCTAAACCCTCTACCTCATGGCTTTATCCTGGTACCTATTTCCCCACAGGTGTCCTTAAGATGACTCCAAAAGCCCGTTGCCACTTTGTTTGGATCTGTTTACAAACTGCTTGTTGGACTTTGATATAGTATTGTCACCCTCCTTGGGCAACAGCCATTGCAGTCAGTTGGAAACTTATCCCGGTAGCCGACGAGGCCATGGTTCTCCCCACCTCTCAGTACCTGCCTTACCCCAATATGAATCCAGTTCCAGATTCAAGCCCTTCGCTACATGTATCTGGGCTAAGAAAAAAAAAAAAAAACTAATGGCATTTTATGTTTACACAGCAGTTTACAGTTTACAAAGTTCATTCATACCATGTCATTTGAATCTCACACCGTTCTCATCAGTATGGATTGAATTGTGTTCCCCAAAAAGATATGTTGAAGACCTAACCCTTGCTCCATGAATGTTATCAATTAAGTTAGGATAAGTAAGTTAAATTAAACAAGGTCATACCAGAGTATGGTAAATCCTAACCCTAATCTTTGGTGGTGCAGTGGTTAAAAGTTCAGCTACTAACCAAAAGGTCAGCAGTTCAAATCTACCAGTCACTCCTTGGAAACTCTATGGGGCAGTTCTACTCTGTCTATTTGGTTGCTATGAGTCGGAATTGACTCAACAACAAAGGGTTTGGTTTTTTGGTTTAATCCTAATCCTTTCCGGGTGTTGATTTATAAAAGGAGAGTCACACACAGGGGGAAGATAGACATCATGTGATGACAGAGGTAGATGAATCTCTAGGCAGCAAATGAAAGCCAAGGATTTCCAGTAGCCACCAGAAACAAGGAGAGGCCATCAAAATGTATCAACATAACTGATACATAATTTTTACTTCTAGCATCCAGAACCATGAGGAAAAAAAAAAAATTCTCTTCTTAAAATCATCCACTTTGTTATTGTGCAACGATAAAGAACAATGATGAATCTGTGAAGCATCTCATAATATGGATGCATCTGGAGGGCATTATGCTGAGTGAAATAAGTCAGTCACGAAAGGACAAATATTATATGAGACCACTACTGTAAAAACTCATGAAAAGATTTACACACAAAAAGAAACAATCTTTGATGGTAAAGGGGGAGGAGAGGGGTGGGGATGGAAAAGCACTAAATAGACAATAGTTTAGCAGTAACTTCAGTGAAGGGTAAGACAGTATCCATACTGGGGAAGCCAGCACAAGTTGTACAAGGCAAGGCCATGTTAGCTCCATAGACGCTTCCAAACTGCCTGAGGGACCAAATTGCTGAGCTGAGGGCTGTGGGGACCATGGTCTCAGGGAACATCTAGCTCAATTGGCATAACACAGTTTAAAAAGAAAATGTTCTACAGTCTACTTTGGTAAGTAGCGTCTGTGGTCTTAAAAGGCTGTGAGCAGCCATCTGGGATACTCCAGTGGTCTCACCCCTTTGAGAACAAGGAATAATGAAGAAAACTAAAGATACAAGGGAAAGGTTAGTGCAAAGGGCTAGTGGACCACATCTACCACAGCCTCCACCAGGCTGAGACCAGTACAATGAAATGGTGCCCGGCTACCACCACTGGCTGCTCTGACAGGTCCCGGACAGTGCTGGAGAAAAATGTAGAACAAAATTCTAACTCAAAAAGAAAGACCAGACTTACTGGACTGACAGGGACTGGAGAAACCCTGAGAGTGTGGCCCTCAGATACCCTTTTAGCTCAGTAATGAAGTCACTCCTGAGGTTCACCCTTTAGCCAAAGATTGGACAGGCCCATAAAACAAAATGAGACTGAAAGGGCACACCCGCCCAGGAGAAAGGACTAGAAGCAGGACAGGAAAGCTGGTAATAGGGAGCCCAAGGTTGAGAAGGGAGAGTGCTGACATGCCTTAGGGTTGTTAACCAATGTCATAAAACAATATGTGTACTAAATGTTTGATTAGAAAATAGTTTGTTCTGTAAACCTTCATCACAAGTACAATTGAAAAAAAAAATCCCCCACTTCGTGGTGTTTTGTTATGGCAGCTCTAGTGCACTAAGACACTCATGATGTAAATAAGTAAATATCCCTATTTTGCAGGTAAGTGCAAATGACTTGGTTTGGGTGATCAATCATTCTGGTTTACCCGGGATTGAGAGGTTGCCTGTCATGTAGGAATTTCAGTGCTAAAACTAGGACTACTTATGCAAACTGGAATGGTGTGTCACCCTAGATTATGTAGCTAGTTAAGTGGCTGAGCTAGGATTTGAAATCAGGGCACCTAGCCCGTCACTATAGCAGTCACACTCAATAAATATTTGTTAAATGAATGACACAAAGTCTGTCCTGTTTCCACCAGGCCTCTCATAAGCAGCATCCTCTTCAGACTAATACATAAAGGTCTTGTTTGCCTTCTCTCTTCCTAAAATAGCAATCAGAGGAGAAAGCGTAGGAAGGGAACACTGCTTTACATGAGAAAATCTTCCTTGTGTTAACTGCCGTGTAGGACTAAACACTCATAGTAATAATCTCAACAAAAGAATTAATTAAGCCGAGTCTGTGATTATCTTAATAAGGACTTGAAATAAAAAGTGATTGTGAATGGGCCAGTAACCCAATCAATGTACATACTCTGCCCCAGGATAATCAAAAGCTGATTGCATGCATGAATATTCAGTTCATGTAAATTTTAAATCCTAGTATCAGATAAGGATAAAGGGTTGTAGGAAACATGAAGTGGTCAGCACATTTCCTTAAATTCAAGCCTAGGCTCACTGAAACCAACTCAGAAAGGTAACAATCTATGGTATCTTTAAAGGCCTCCAGAGGAGGGTCCACAAGCTTCTTGATGTGATGCTTTTAACATTTAGCCATCAAGAAAGGAAGACAGAGAAGGTGGTTGATGGAGGGCAGCTACCTATCTCAACATAGAAATCTTTCCCTCTTCGTTCACCCACCTTCCATCTCACAATAAAGAATGAAAAATATAAGCACTGACATCAGTGTTTCCATGCTGTTTCTGGTGTGACACAAGGGCAAGGTTTTCTTCACAACATCGGCATAAAAACTATCAAAAAGTGACCCCTCCAGGGCCAACGCTAACCTAATTAAAAAAAAAAAAAAAAGTTTTTTTTTTTTTTTTTTAACCTAATACTTTGTGCAAATTGCAAAACCTCAGCCATTCCAGGGGTCCAATCAGAACAAGGCACCAGGGATCCTCTTCAGGCTATACAGCTTGACCTTTTGGGGAGTGGAGGGCAGGTGGGCTAAAGGTCAGCCCCGACTGCCTCCCCCTCAGCCAAACTCTCTTGTGCAGGGCACAATCTCTAGCTACCTCTACACCTGCCCCCTGCCAACTCAAGCTCCCCACGTCACCAGGATGCAGCTATCATCCAAGACGTCCAGCTTTTCAACATATTTCCTTTTTTTTTTTTTTTTTGGCTTTATATCACCTTTTGTAATAATTAATTCTGAAGACTCAGCCACATTGTAGCACATCCTTTGTGTGCACGCAGCTTTTGCATTTTCCACCTCTTGTTGTTGTTCTTAGGTGCTGTCAGTCGGCTCCAACTCATAGCAACCCTGTGTAAAACAGAATGAAACATTGCCCAGTCCTGTGCCATCCTCATAATCATTGCTAAATTTGAGTCCATTGTTGCAGCCACTGTGTCAATCCACACCATTGAGGGTCTTCCTCTTGTTCGCTCTCTACTTTACCAAGCATGATGTCCTTCTCCAGGGACTGGTCCCTCCTGATAACATGTCTAAAGTACATAAGATGAAGTCTCACCATCCACCCTTTTGAGAAGCATTCTGGCTGTATTTTCTTCCAAGACTGATTTGTTTGTGGGGCTTGCCAACTCACAGAGCTAAGAGTTGTAACACTTTCCTGAGAAGGCTCCAGCAGGGCCAGGCAACAGAGGGTGAGAAGATGCTGTCGTGATCTAGGAACTGTGTCCTGACTTGTTCCTGTTACTTTCAAGTTGATCCCGATCCTGAGTTGCACCCCGTTACTTCCCTAACAAACCACTTAACTGTAAGCGTGTTTCGTAAGTTCTCTGAGACATTGCAGCAAATTACCAAACCCAAGGAGAAGAGGAGGAGTAGCTGATGTTAGAGATCATGCAGTATTTATAATCTCCATATGCATCCAGAAGTTTCTAAAAATCCATCATTCATTCAATAAGCACTTATGAAATGCCTTTAATGTGTCAGGCACTGTGCTGGGTACTGAGGTTAGTCATCATAGAAGTGCATATTATATAACTCTAGTACAATTACGGAGCCCTGATGGCACAGCGGTTAAGAGCTTGACTGTTAAGCAAAAGATCGAATCCACCAGTGGCTCCCTGGTAACGCTATGGGGTAGTTCTACTCTGTCCTATAGAGTTATTATGAGTTGGAATCGACTTGGCAACAGGTTTGATTTGGTTTGGATATCGCAGTTATGTACAAGGCACTATGAATGGAGGGTGAAGCTAGTAAGGGAGTGAGATGATGGTGGGATGGCCGTAAGGGGCAGAAGTTTTTGAGGTAGTTAAGGGAACAGAGGGTAGGAAAGTCATTCTGGGAAGAGAGGACAGCATCACATAGACAAGAAGATACGCTCAAATAATTACAAGTTCAGAAGGGTTGAAGGCAGGAAGTCTTTGAAGAGTTGGCAGAACATGAGCCTGGATAATTTGATACTTTACCAGGAAATCTTCTCCAGATGGTCCTCGAAAAAGCAATAGCTTTTGCCCCCTCACACTGAGTGAACATAAAGCAATCAAGGCTTCTCCTCTTCCTCCCTCATTTTCCAGTTTCCAATGCTTTTCTACTGAAGAAAATATCGTAACCCCTATTTGCATTTTCTTTTCCATCTGCCTTCTGTGTATACCCTACATACTGATCCACATCAATGTTTTCTGACAGCAACCGCTGGGAAGGGTGGAGTAGGCAATGTTTCCTGTGACCCAGGAAGAAGAGAAAACATGAGGTTATCAGCTCAGTGCTAGTAACCACTGAATATGTAGTTGTGTTTCTTTAGCAGTCTGGTTAACCTATCTTTAGCCAACATCAAATACCTGACTCTACTTAGCATGCCCTGTTAACTAAAGAGACAGGATCACTTATACTCACATAGATGCTTTTCAGTGACAGAAAGGGAGCTAAGCAAAGGACTGGCTTAATGTAGCCAGTATTAAGAGCAATATAAAGACTGGGAGAAAGACTGAGAAAGGCAATGAAGAAAGCAAAAGAGGCCCTCTGGGAGGTGTTCCCGGCTTTGGGTACTTATGGATCTGTCAATCATGTGCCTACCCTTCCCACAGGCTGCACAAGAAGCTCTCTCCCCAGCCCTTCCTGCCAGGCCTGAGCTGATTGGCATAGGAATTGGATCTAATCCAAGGCTGGAAAGTGAGTGACCTGTGCTGTGGCCTGAGAATAATGATGGTAATAATGATAACAACTGTGAGGCATGGAGGGTTTACCATGTGCCTAGAAAACTGTTTACCTCATCCAATCCTCACAATAACTCTAGAGGTAGTTACTATTATTATCTCCCTTTTACAGATGACAAAACATGTTTCAAAAGGTTTCACAAGTCTCCAATGTCAGAAAACTGGGTCAAAACCTGGTCTATCTGATTCTAGAACTAAGCTCTCCTCACCTTTCCATATTGCCTCTCATTTATTTATTTACTCAAAAACTGCTTTTGAATACTTGCTATTAGCTAAGCACTGTGCTAAGTGGTAGAGATACAGTGGGAACCAAGACTGTCCTAGTCATCTAGTGCTGCTACAACAGAAATTCCACAGGTGGATGGCTTTAACAAAGAAAAGTTTATTTCCTCACAATAAAGTAGGCTAAAAGTCCAAATTCAGGGTGTCACCTCCAGTGGAAAGCTTTCCCTCCTCATGGGCCTTCTCATCCATCTTCCCCGATACTAGGAGCTTCTCCACACAAGCATCCCAGGTCCAAAGGATGAGCTCTGCTTCCAGCGCTGCTTTCTTGGTAAGATGAGGTACTCAACCCTCTGCTTGCTTCCCCTTCCTTTTATCTCTTGTAAGATAAAAGGTGATGCAGGCCACACCCCAGGGAAACTCCCTTTGCATTGAATCAGGGATGTGACCTTAGTAAGGGTGTTACAATCCCACCCTAATCCTCTTTAATATAAAATTACAATCACAAAATGGAGGACAATCACACAATACTGGGAATCATGGCCCAGCCAAATTGATACACACATTTTTGGGGGTACATAATTCAATCCATGACAAAGACTAAACATGTCCCTGCCCCCATAAAGTTTATACTACAAAAAGGAGATAGATAAAACTATTTAGATATGTAATTAGGATAGGTGAAAACTGATCTACTTTTTTTGTAAAAAATTTTGTATTGAACGAAAATGTACTTATAGTAAAATATACAGGTCATATGTATACAATTCAATGAGTTTTGATAAATGTATATACTATGTTACAACATCACAATCAAAATGTAGAAAGCTTCCATCACCTCAGAAAACCTTCTCAGGTCTCTTTCAACCTAACTTCCCCTCATTCCCCATAGCAGCCAGTTTTTATTTCTATTCCCATAGATTAGTTTGTATGTGGCTGAATTTCATATAAATAAATTCATACAAAAAGTACCTTTGAATGTCTGTCTTCTTTTGCTCAGCATAATGTTTTTGAGATTCATCCATGTTCTTGCATTTATCTGTAGGTAAGTCTTACTTTTTTAGCTGCAATTTAAATACAATAAAATATACAGTTGTTGAAGTTCAGTTTAATAAGTTTCAAAAATTGTATATACCTGTGTAACCAAACCTGTGCAGCGCTGGAAGTGCTCACTGGTCTATGCCAAGAAATTTGGAGGACAGTTACCTGGCCAATGACTGGAAGAGGTCCATATTTGTACCCATTCCAAAAAAAGGTGATCCAACAGAATACAGAAATTATGGAAGAATATCATTAATATCACATGCAAGTAAAATTTTGCTGAAGATCATTCAAAATCGATTGCAGCAATACATTGACAGGAAACTGCCAAAAATTCAAGCCAACTTCAGAAGAGGACGTAGAACAAGGGATATAGTTACTGATATCAGATGGATCATGGCTGAAGGCAGAAAATACCACAATGCAGTTTACCTGTGTTTTATTGACTGTGCAAAGGCATTCAAGTGTGGATCATAATGAATTATGGATAACAGTGCTAAGAACTAGAATTCCAGAGCACTTAATTGTGCTCATGATGAACCTGTACATAGACCAAGAGGCAGTAGTTCAAACGGAACAAGGGGATACTGTGTGGCTTAAAGTCAGAAAAGGTGTGCATCAGGGCTGTTTCCTTTCACCATACTTACTCAATCTGTGGAGACCTGGTGGCACAGTGGTTAAGCATTCGGCTGCTAAACAAAGTGTTGGCCGTTGGAATCCACCAGTTCTACTCTGTCCTATAGGGTTCCTATGAGTCGGAATTGACTCGACAGCAATGGGTTTGGTTGGATTCAATCTGTATGCTAAGCAAATAATCTGAGAAGCTGGACTATATGAAGAATGTGGCATCAGTATTGGAGGAAGTCTTATTAGTAACCTGCGATATGCAGATAACACAACCTTACTTACTGAAAGTGAAGAGGGCTTGAAGCACTTACTGATGAAGGTCAAAGACCACCACCTTCAGTATGGATTACACCTCAACATAAAGAAAACAAAAATCCTCAAAACTGGACCAGTAAGCAACATCGTGATAAATGAAGAAAAGATTGAAGTTGTCAAGTATTTCATTTTACTTGGATTCACAATCAACACCCATGGAAGCAGCAGTAGAGAAAACAAATGATGCTTTGCATTGGAAAAATCTGCTGCAAAAGATCTCTTTAAAGTGCTAAAAAGCAAAGATGTCACTTTGAGGACCAAGGTGCAGCTGACCCGAGCCACGGTGTTGTCAATCACCTCAAGTGCACACAAAAGCTGGACAACGAATAAGGAAGACCAAGGAAGAATTGATGCCTTGTAATTATGATGTTGGTGAAGAATATTGAGTATACCATGGACTGCCAGGATGAGCAAATCCGCTCTGGAAGGAGTATAGCCAGAATGCTCATTAAAAGCAAGGACAGTGAGACTTCACATACTTTGGGGAACATATTATCAGGAGGGACCAATCCCTGGAGAAGGACGTCATGCTTGGTAAAATGGACAGTCAGGGAACATGAGGAAGACCCTCAAGAAGACGAGTTAACACAGCTGCAACAATGGGCTCAAACATAACAATGGTTGTGAGGATGGCGCAGGTTGGGGCAGTGTTTTGTTCTGTTGTACATAAGGTTGCTGTGAGTCAGAACTGACTTGATGGCACCTAACAACAATATGTAACCACTGAGCAAAACATTTCAATAATGTTCCCACCCAGCCCTGGTGGCTCAGTAGTTAAGAGCTATGGCTGCTAACTGAAATGTCAGCAGTTCAAATCCTCCTGCTACTCCTTGGAAATCCTATATGGGTAGTTCTACTCTGTCCTACAGGGTCGCTATGAGTTGGAATCAACTCAATGGCAACGGGTTGCAGTCAATTCCTACCCTACCTCACTCCATCCAGTGGGAACAATTTATCTAATTTGCTTTACTGTTTACTACTTTGCCTGTTCTAGAGCTTTGTAGTAATGGAATCATAGAGTATGTACACTTTATATCTGGTTTCTGTCACTCAACATAATTCTTTTTTTATGTAATTGTTGTCTCTTCCTTTTTATTACTGATTAATGTTTCATAATTCATAATTTGTTTATCCATTTGCCTTTTGCCTGACATTTTCATTGATGCTAGTTTGTGTTTGTTTGTTTCTATATTATCAGAAAAAAAAATATCATAAGATCACTATAAATCTTTTTGTACAAACCTTTTTGTAGATATAAGTTTTTATGTCTTTTGGGTAAGTACCTGGGTTTATAATTGCTAGGTCATAGGGTAGAGGTATTCTTAACTTTATGAGAAACTACCAGTTTTTCAAAATGATTGTAACGTGCTGCACTCCTTACCAAAAATGTATGAGTTCCAGTTGCTTCACATTCTTATCAACATTTGGTATCATTTTGTTTTATTAGTCATTCTATTGGTTGTGAAATTATAGTTCTTTGTGGTTTTTAATTTGCATCTATCTAATCAGTGTTGCTGTTTCTTGAATACATTTGCATTTGCTTATTGGCCATATGTATATCTTCTTTTGTGAAGTTTGTTCTTTTGCTTATCTTTTTTTTGTTCATTTGTGCAGTTGAATTGTATGAGTTCTTTTTATATTCTAGAAATATTCTTTTTTCAAATAGATGTACTTATGGCTTGCTTTTTCATTTTCTTAATATTGTCTTTTAATGAACAGAGGCTTTTCCTTTTGCACTTAGTGCTTTTTGCCTAAATATTTGCCTGCCCCAAAGTCACAAGGATGTTTACTTCTGAAAGCATTATAATTCTACTTTTACATTTAGGCATTTGACCCATACTAAATTGATGCTTGTATATGGCGTGAGGTAGGGATGAAATTTCTTTTTTGTTCTCTCTCTCTCTCTACATGTTTATACAGTTTTTCCAGCATGGTTTGAAAAGCCTTTCCTTTCCCCATTAAAATTGCCTTATTCTGAAATTCAATTGGTCATATATGTGTGGGAATATTTTTGGACCCTCTATTCTAGTCCATTGATTTTGTTTATCCTCGTGCCAATACCACATGGTGTTTATTACTAGTTGTAGTTGTGTGATAAGCCTGGAAATCAAGTAGTGTGAGTATTCCTTTTTTGCCAAGATTGTTTTGGTTATTTAGTATGCATTTCCGTATAAATTTTACAATCAACATGTCAGTTTCTACAGAAAACTCTGTTTAGATTTTGACTGGAATTGCATTGAATCTGTTAATAGATTTGAAGAATTGACATCCTGATAGTAATTAGTATTCTAATCAAATTATTTACATCTTTAATTGCTCTGAGAAGTATGATGTAGTTTTCAGTGTTGAGGGTTAGCCTGCCTTTTGCTAAACTTATTATTATTTTATACTATTACAAATTTAATTGTTCTTTCATTTTCATTTTCCAGTTGTTTACTACAGATATATAGAAATAAAGTTATGTTTTGTACTTTGACCTTTCACTCTGAAATCTTGCTAAATTCAGTTAGATTCCACAGGCCTTTGTTGATATCACAGGATTTTTTATGTAAACAATTGTGTTGCCTCCAAATAAAGACAGTTTTACTTCCCCCTTTGCAATCTGTATGCATTTATTTCTTTTTCTAACCTTATTGCATTGGGTGCTTCCTGTACATTGCAAAATATAAGTGGTAAAACTAGACATCCTTGCCTTGTTTCCAGACTTAGGGTGAAAGCGTTCAATATTTCATCAATAAGTTTAATGTTAACTATATATTTTTCACAGATGCTCTTTATGAAGTTAAAGAAGTTCTTTTCTAGTCTACTCCTTTAGTGAACATTTATATCACGAATTCACATTTCATTTTGTCAAATATTTTTCTACATCTATTGAGAATTATCATGTGCTTTTCTCCATTAACATGTGAGTTATATTGATTAATATAAAGAAGGCCTTAACGAAGCTTACTTTCCTAGGAGAAACTCCATTTGATCACAATATATTATCCATTTTAGTAATGTTCAATTTGATTTACTAAAATTTTATTAACAATTTTTGTACCTATGTTCATGAAGGACACCTGTCTGTAATTTTTATTTTAAAATCAATGTAATTCTCACCTCATAAAAGAAACTGGGAAGAATTCTCTTCTCTCATGTTTTTTTTAGAAGTTAATATTAGATTTGTGTTATTTCTACATCAAATATTTGATAGATGTCATTGTCTATCATCTGGATCTATGAAGTCACCTACTTTTGGATGTAGCATTAGAGAAAAACCAGTGGACTCCATATTCATGGGCTTGCTCCTGCATCTTTTTCTATTTGAAGTAGGTCCCTGGTCAGATGCTGTGTTGTATGGAATTCCTTGTCTAGACATCAGGAATTCTGCCACTATATAGTAGTGCTGGCTGAGATTATGCAATACCAAAATAGATATCTATCTCTGCCAAAATAAGATTTGATCTTTTTTAAGATGGAAGAAGCCCAATGTGGTTGACTTTCCACCAAGTTACTTGTTGTTT